>NC_081414.1:75298409-76520909 GCF_030272615.1 Cryptomeria japonica | reverse complement strand
ATATAAATATTTTTAAAATTAGTGCCCGTGTTTCTTGCTATATATCTTTATAGTCCAATAATCTTTAATAAAGATATTGGAATTATCAGTTTCATATGCATGTCCAAAGAACACTGAAATGAATATATTAATTAATGTGTACATAGTTGGTCGTCTACAGTCCATTTCTTATCTTCAATTTCACTTCCATTATGAATCTGGTTCAGACATAGAGAAATCAACCATTAAATAATCACAACAATTAAGGTATTTTGTTTGTTGAAGAATAGTTATGTAGAATGAATTCTACTATAAAGAAAGTGTTAAAACTATCATTCAACAATGAAGATATATTTTTAGAAAATGACATTTCGAAATTTGTATTATTTAGCTTCCATGGGCGTAGGAAGAAAAAATGTCTAATTATAATCAAAAGATTCATGTTTTTGTTATGTGGTTTCAGCAAATAATAGAGTAAAAAAAAAAATTCTTAAAAATAAAGATAAAAATTTACCAAAAATAAATAATCCTTTGTGAGACTAAATATAAAAAGCAACACAAAAGAAATTAGTTGCATGAATTGCAATTTTTGAAGGATAAACACAAAATTGATTTGTTAAAAAGGCTTTAGAAACTTTCAAGCAAATGCAAGTGTGCAAGAAAGCAACAAAATTCACACCAATATTTCAATGAGAAGGATCATTCTAGAGATTCATTGCATAATTGAAAACAATTATAGAGTTTAATAATTTTACTATCTAGTTAATCATTTTATATATATCTATAAACAATTCAATGCTTTATTAGTTATTTTGACTTTGGTAAAGTCTTATGTAGTGATAATGATTTATGTTTATTGTAGATGGATTGAACTTTAATCTACATGTATTAAGTAGGAACAATGATTCTCAAATAGTTGAATATTAAGCATGAAGGATAAGAATATAAAGCATTTACATTATATTGGAAAAAAATAGATAGAAAACAAAACTTATCACAAAGCATTTTCCTTAAAATTTTCTCTCCACTGTGTGAACAATAGAAAATAAATTTACCATTGTATTATTTCTCTCTAATGAATCATCTGAAAATAGAGTAAATAGTAGCAATTATTTCACAACTACAAAAATGTCTGGCCATGAAACATTTCATGTCAAAGATGAATCCTATGTTTTAAATTAAAATGAAAAGCATGTCCTTACTAACCTGATGTTACGCAATGTCGAACCATGTCCTTACTAACCTGATGTTAAGCAATGCCGAACCATGTCACTCCAAGCTCTAGCTTACAGATCCAAACTGTAGAGCTCACCATTAAAAAATTTGCATTGTTGAGCATCACAATAAGACATTAAAAAATTGGTAATGGTAGCGATTGAAATTTGACTGATTGTTTCAAACTTATCATGAAAAACTTGAATACCAAATTTTTAATTGTAGAAACATTATAATGACAATGATTGAAAACTACTCAATATTTCAAACTTATCATACAAAACTTGTATTATTAAAACTTATAAAAATAATAATAATAATTATAAATAGATGGCAATTTCCTTCAATATATTATGCGATAATCAAAATAATATTCCAATAGATTGATCTACAAGTATTTATTTAGAATGGCCACAAACCTTTAGACGGCCATCAAATTAAAATAGTCGTTGAAACGAGCAAAAAGAATGCGACCGTTGGATACGGTATTTATTCAGACAAAGGCCTTGGATGACGCACTTTCATATCTCATTTCCACGGATTATGACCAAAATTACTGCGCCTATTGAAATTTTCTTATGAAATCTCTGCGATTTTCAGGCAGGTGTTTATAGCATCTATGGACTCAGACCGTATGTTGTTTCTGACTTGTCACGCCATTTTAATATTTATTTCTTGAGAGCTAAGCTACAGTTGGATTTGGCTTCAAAGTGCTAAAAACCCTTTGACATTCCATCAAATAGGAATCCCCTCCTAAATTATTGATTAAACAGCGTTGTTGCCGTGTTTAGCTGAAGATTCAAAGCAAGTGGAAACCTGGACGCAAATTCCTTTGCTTTTATTTATTTACTCTGAAAGATTAATGTCTGACTCGTACTTGCGTGTGGGTCTGCACAACGGACTTCATCTGCAATTTGCAGCCTGACATATTTCCTCACGTTTCCCAGTCCAACGGATCTCTTTGGTTTGGAAGTTTCTGTTTGGAAATTTCTAAAAGGGAAGATCATTTATTTTAATGGGGATAATTGTTGTAAGGGCTCTTCAAATCTGGCGGCTTTTCATTTCCCTTTCCTCTCACGCGTTCTGTCGGTCTGGTGACAGTTGGAATCACTTTCTTCAGCTCAATAAAATTCACGCGTTACAGTATTCTCATTCTCATTCTCATTCTACTCGTTTCTGTTCTTCAGTTGTGATCTCTGGTATTTTTTGTTTTGTTCATGTTCTAAGAAACACTTTTGAAATGGGTCGAATGAACAGAGTTGCAGGTGTGGAGGAATTGGAAACAGGGCAGGCAATTCATGATTCATTGGAGATGGAATTTCAAGTGATTAAAGCGAGGCCTAGTTTCAAATTGATTCTGGGCATTTTCTTGCTTTCTTATGCTTTGACTTTTGTCTGCATAAGCTTCATTAACCCCATTGCTGATCTCTGTAAGCTCAATTATTGCCCATAAGACATTCGGTCCTGTTTTTTTGTTTTTTAACATTTTGTTGGCTAATGGGTTCTTGATTTTATACTGATATGAATCCAAAAAATTCTTGTTTCTTGCTGTAGATGCTAATAAAGGAGGCATGTTCTATGCAAATACAAACTTGCAGACTCATATAGCCCTTCATAATCATCATTTGGAGATAACACAGCAGCAGAAGAAGAAGAAGTCTGAGCTTGATGCTCTCAGCTGCTCTTCCCTTATCAATGGTAAAAAGAACACTCCTCTTTCTTTCTGCTTAGATTCAAGTTTTGAGTGTGACCTAGGAAGAAATTAACTTGAAATGATGTGATTTGTGGTGGCAGATGTAGGAGGAAAGAATGCCTCTGGTGGACATGGCAAAGGAATTCTGTGCTGTGACCGTTCTCGCTACAGAACAGACGTTTGCTATCTGAGAGGAGATGTGAGAACCCACACTGAAACTGCCTCCATTTCTGTTCACACCCACAATCATAAACTAGTTCAGGAGAAAATCAGACCTTATACACGCAAATGGGAACAGAGCACCATGAACACCATAGATGAAATCACCCTCAAAACAGGGGATGACAATGGTGATGCCTGCCAAGTCCAGCATGATGTGCCTGCCATAGTTTTCTCCACAGGGGGATACACAGGCAATGTTTACCATGAGTTCAATGACGGTTTGATTCCGCTCTACATAACATCGCAGCATCTCCATGGACAAGTGGTATTTGTGATTCTTGAATACCATAATTGGTGGATGACAAAATATGCAGAGATTGTTACCCAGCTCACCAATTATCCAGTCATCGATTTTAGCAATGATAAGCGGGTCCACTGTTTTCCAGAGATGATAGTTGGCCTCAACATACATGACGAATTGACTGTAAATCCAGAGCTCATGAAAGATGGTAAAAGCATTGGAGATTTCAGGGCACTTCTGAGCAAGGCCTATGCCCCTAGATTGAGTTCCATGCCTCAAAAACAGAGCACAGACGAAGAACACTCATCCTCCTTAAAGGCCTCTGGCCTCCCCAATGTTTCTCAGCTGGCAAAGCTCAAATTGGTAATAATTTCAAGGCAGAAATCAAGGGAAATGATGAACCAGAAGGCAATTGTTAAATTGGGGGAAAAAATTGGGTTCGAGGTAGAAATACTGAATCCCAAAAGAAACACAGAGATGGTAGATATGTTTCGAGCCTTAAACTCATGTGATGTTATGGTGGGAGTTCATGGTGCCGCCATGACACATTTTCTGTTCATGAGACCTGGCTCTGTGTTTATACAGATTGTGCCTTTGGGTACTGATTGGGCTTCTGCTACTTATTATGGACAACCTGCCACCAAGTTAGGATTGACATATCTTGAGTACAAAATCCTTCCAGAAGAGAGCTCTCTGTTTGCAGAGTATGAAAGGAATGATCCCGTTCTTAGAGACCCGGATTCCATTAACAGGAAAGGATGGGAGGAGACAAAAAGGGTGTATCTCGATGGGCAAAACGTCAAGCCTTCTTTACAACGGTTCAACAAGACCCTGCTCTCTGCCTATTCCTCTGTACTTGCACGGAAATATGAGATTTTGCCTTCCGTTAACCGTTAGCTGGTTTTGTATTTCTAAATTGTATACTAGTGTGTTTTATGTATATTAATACAAGGTGAGTTCTGTCTGAGGAGACAAAAAAGTGGGGTACAAGGAAGAAGAAAGATTATAACTACTGAATATTCTGAGCTCCTTACCTGCAAGAGTGTTCGATACAGGCAAAGGATCGTTGTACAACATTTATATTTTTTTAATTTATACATTCGTTTCATCCCTGGTCAATTAGTTTTTAATCCACTTATTTCCCATTGAGAGAAAAGCGATAATTATTTTACATCAGACACATTAAATTTCTACAGACCATGCTGAATTCTTGTGCTGTTTCTGGTTTACTGTGTGAGATTTTTTTTTTCTATCAATTTTTTGATCAAATTTAGAAGAAAAATGATAAATTGCAGATCAAAGAGGATTAAAATAGTATTAGTGTTCTTTCATCTCTCCCCTTTCTATTTTAATCTTTTTTGGCCTGTAATTTATCATTTTTCTCTTTCAGCTCTCAATTTACATTCTGATGATGGATCTTAGAGTTTGATCCAAAAAGTTATGCAAAAAAAACATAAAAATTCTCACACAGTATAATCCAGAAACAGCCCAAAAATTATTTTACAGCTTTTCTATTCACTTCTCTTTCTTATGATTAAACAATAAAGCTCTTTGTATCTAAATAAGTTAGGGGAGAATATTTATGACTTCATCATTTTAAATTTACTTTTAAAAAATATATATATGATAATTTAAAATTTTTTTTATGTTTTTAAAGAAATTTATGTGATAATTTCAAAGATATATATATTTTTTATATAGGCTAGTCTATTTGATAAGTCTATTACTTATAATTAAGATTTTAAAGTCACATCATTAAATATGAAGTCACATCATTAAATATGATGTCACATCAACATGTTTTTCAGTTGAGGTGTTCAAAACTTCTCCAAAATATAATAGTTAATAGTATTGTACCAAGTCATTTTTTTTATTAATGTGTTGATGTGGCAACACATGATTTATTGTATTTTAGATTTGAAGTATGCATTTCATTTAATAATGAATACTCATGATCAACACTAACAACTTTAAAGTCACAACTATTGGTGTTATATTATTAGAAATATTGGTTATTAATGTGTTGACCTGGCAACACATGATTTATTGTTTTTTAGATTTGAAGTATACATTTCATTTAATAATGAATACTCATGATCAACACTAACAACTTTAAAGTCACAACTATTGGTGTTATATTATTAAAAATATTGGTTATTAAATTAACAAACGTTATCACAACTATTGGAACATGTTTGAGGTCCTTTCTATCAGTTATGAATGAAAGTGAAATGACGGATATTTGTAGAAACAACCATGTTGATCCAAAGTTACATAATAAAAAAAAAAGTCTCTTTTAAAGACAAAAAATTATTGTGTAAGCATTTTTCCATCAAGAGTTTGTATAGATATTAATATTATTTACACATAAATTATAGTAAGTCAAGTGGGTGCCCCTAAATAGTGAGAATAAATTAGGTATGAAAAAACTTTAAGAACTTTTTATTCTAATATCGTATAATCAGCAATCATATTTATTGCATCATGAAGATAATTTTTAATTAATTTAAATTGAACAAAAGGATGCAAATAACAAGTTCTATATGAAGGGGGGTAGTTTTAAATATAGTAGAATAATCTAATTAAATTGTATAATATTTCCTAGTATAATACAATACAATATTGTTTAAAATATATTAGAATAATTTTGCAATATTGAAAAGTAATAGTATAATATGAAGGGAATGGTCTTAAAGTTTGTGACTATATTGCATGTGGAAGATTTCTTTCTTGTTTTTTTTAATGATTTTTTTTCATATTAATTAATTGGCGTTTTTATTGGTCCTCACCCTTGCAATTGTAAGTGTTTGTTCATGGGATCTAAAATCCATGTAATTTTTAGGAGGTACTACCACTTTAACTAATGATCTATTAGTGAGGGAGATATCAATGAGGATATCAATTTTCTTACAGTTCAACTTGCAAGGATATCACCCTCTTCTCCTTCCTTCTCTATTTTTTCCTACCATAAGTCTACAACTCTCAACTACTCATTCTCCTTGCAAAACTATCACTCTCCTTTCTACTCGCCTCTAGCTTTAATGATCTCTTCTCACCTTAAATTTCCTCGTGTATGACATCTCATCTTCTCCAACATATTCCTCTAGCATGAATGTTTTTCCCATGTAGCATGCTCCTCTAACTTGAAGAACTTTTCTCCTTTTATCTCCTCCTTATTCATCCCTCCTACATTCCTCCAATGCACACCTCCAACATCACCTACAAAACTACCACTTTATCAATCAACTATAATCAGACTTCCACTTTAGAATGTCATCTAACTTAGTAAGATGTTACTCTAGGAGATTTAAACCTTGGCCTCCAATATGAGAACCAATTGGTCCTACCACTTGACCACCACCTCCCCCTTAAAAATGATAAAAAAAAATTATGTTTAATTTAATGCAATCTTTAAAACACAATTAACCCATATTTATTTAAAATTAGGTTATAAATGGATGCTTGAAAATTAAATTCAACAAATTTAGCTCTATAATCAATGGCGGCGAATAAAGTCAAGAATGTGTAAAATTGATTTGTGTCAATCCTAAGGGATTCATCTAATAAACTTATCTTATATCGCCTTTGCGTTGGGATTAAGGTGTCTCAACCTTTGAGAATTTGATGGAAATATTTCATTATACCCTAAATGCTAACTTAAATAGATTTGCATAGATCACTTTGTGGGACCTATACAGGAGGATGTTCCTACATGCAATGTGAGGATTGCTCAATAGAAGGCCACTTGTCACTTGGGCGCTCATTTGGAGAGAGGAGTTTGTAAAAAAATCTCAAAGGTGCACTTTGGTGACATGTGTCTGGCATTGTTGAGATAACTATGAAAGGATCCTATTGTTTAGGAAGTTGGTGCCCACTTTGAAGAGTCAAGTTGTGGCATTTTTATGCTTGGTCGTGGGTTTTAGAAACTTGGCATTTATTGCATTGTAAACTCCATAAATACAAATGTTACTAAAGGAGCTTAAGGAGAGGAGTGGTTCACTTAGAGGTTATGTTACCAAATTTCCTCCAAAAATGGAGCAAGATGTAAATCCCCATGTAATTCTTAGAGCCTAAAATTTTATTGTAACCTCGTTGTTGAAAGATACATTGGTTCTATGTTTTGGAGTGTGGGTTTTTTTTAATCTAAAATAGTTTTCCCCACATATATATGTGTTTTGTCTTCTATCTTATTTCTTCATGTTTTATGATTTTGATGCTTTGAATCTATAAGCCATAATTTTGTTGAAACTTGTAGCTTGATCTGTAAATTGCAACCACTTTCCTTTTAGGATTTAATCATGGGAAATCAACTGTATCTGATTTTGCTTTTATGGCATAGTAGTGTGTGCTTGTATTAACATGCTTGAATTTGTTTTAAAGAAATATTGTGTATTGAATGTGCATACTAATCTTTGTGGCCTTTTTGGGATGCCCTCATTTCCCTTCACTTTGATCATAGAATCTTCAAAAACATCCCTAATTTTTATTTCTACCTCTATATTTTTATTTTTTATATCTCCTCCCGATATACAATTCCTATAAAATATCTGTTATTTTCACCATATTTCTTAGATACCTATTCTTTAATGACAATTATTACACAATTTTAGTTATTTATACTCCTCCTTTCTTTAATCTAACATTTCATTTTCACCACTTTTCGAAGGTTGCTTATTTCTTTCCCCGATATAAATTATGTTCTTCTATCTCACTTTGATATAAGTTTTCAATAATTATTCTCTATTGTAGGTAGAGGTCCTTGGTCTATATTAGCTTATTCTAAACTAGTAGTGTGGTGAACATTCTAATTTGGTTCTTTGAACATGTTGGTTGAAATTACTATAAATGCTCGTAGTTTCTTATTTTTAGGTATGATAATTTTAAGTCGCTAGTCTTGTTTTAGTCCAAGCTTCTTAGTCCATTGGTCCAAGTTTTATTTTTGGGTTTTCTTTTCTTTCTTCACTAATTGTTTGGATGTTTTGTCTATTAGATCTCTTATTTGCATTTTGGCAAAGACAAGTTATCAATTCTTTTAATTATAATCGGGTAGCTACCCTCTATCTATTAATCTACCAAAAATATTGTATTTCTACCACTATCACACCCAACTCTAAGCAAAAAGCTTTGAAGGAAATTTGATATAAGATTATGAAAAAATATAGAAAAATATTTTTACACTGACAATTTTACATTGATGTCAAACAAAAAATATTATTGAAATTTTTTAGGGGTTAACTATTTAATGTAATAAATATATAAGCATACTTATCATTCTTTACATTTTTTTATCAACAAAATAAATTTAATGTATAGAATAAACTAAAAGAAAATAGAAATACAACTAGTTACCTTCTTCATATATACCCATCAAAACTATTTTTTTAATCTGTCTTGTCATTTCGCAATCTTTTAAATTAGGTATCTATTAAGCTTTATAAAATAGAATAATGTTAAAAAAAGGTACAAAGAATTTTTTTATCGTTGTCATGTGAGCATGGGGGCTTCACTGGCTAGGCAATATTATATCACGTGCATTCATATTGGGGGTTTAATATTAAAAAATGAGGGTGCAATATATTGCCTATTGATGAAAATAGGAAGGTTTTTAAATCCGACTATGAAAAAATACAATATTTGGTGAAAATAGGGGGGCTTTTAATTCAAGATGTGTATTAGGAGGGTGTGACAAAAAAGGAGTTTAGGGTAATATTTTTTGAAAATAGGGGCATTATTTAGTATGTCATGAATGCACATGCTATAGCCCAGGTTCACTAAGTGAAGCCCCCGTGCATGTGAGACACTAATTTGATGTGTGAAACCCTCTTGAAAAATGTCCACAAAGAAAATCATTTTGCATATGCCTTATATATTATCCTACAAGGTGTACATAGGTCAAATCCCTCTGATTGAATCAAACATATATAGATACTTTATGGTGTACACAAATTTACATAATTTCATCCACTTAGAATTAAACAATTTATATGTGGTCCCCAAATAAATAACATAATTATTGGTAGGATAAGATTGAGCCACTCTCATACGATTAAAAACTAGAAAGGATAGCCTAATGGAGGCCAATGGTGAAAACTTACAAAGGCATCAAAGATTACCAATAAGAGATGTGAAGCATATAGACAATTAGAGTTATCGTAGATCATTAGTGTTGGTGTAAATAATTATTCATCTTGGATATTATTACACCTTACTTAAGTTTACTTAGGAAATGCATTTCATAGTAGTTTGGGTATAAGACACTTGGGTGTTTGTGCCACATTGGGATAGTGTCTGTAGGAGAATTTCCACCTTTTATGGTGTTGATCTTGTTGTTACATTCCACATTCAGTGGGTGATCCACCTCATGTGGAATATTATATTGTTTCTCCTACCTACCCACACCTATTTCCAACCTACCCTTGTTTCTTATTGAGCCACATGTCATGTTTGTGTGCTCACATATCCATATAGCCTTGCCTATATAAGCAGGCTCATATTCATTATATATAACGATTGATGATCTAGTTGATCAGTATTTTCATCGTGATAGAATACAGTTTATTTCTATCATATATTTTGTCTCTCTTATTTGTGCTTTCCATTGCCTCTTGGTCTTGGCAAAATCTCACATGGTATCAGAGCCAGGTCCAGGCTAGGAGCCCCAAGCACACGAGAGGTGTGGCTTAAGGGGGGGTGTTGGTGTTGGAAATAAGCCACACCCGGATCGACGATGGACTAGTCCAAGAGAGGCCAGTAGCTCAGTGGTAGAGCACTCCAGCAGCATATGGAAGGTCCTAGGTTCGAGTCCTAGTTGGTCCATGTCTCAACAATTAGAACAATAATGTAGCACACATATAGATGAATTACAACTACTCCTAAGAGACACTATAAAGGAATGTAAATAGAACACACCCCTATATGCATAATGATAAGCATATGTGTATTCACAAGGATATGTAATAGAAAAAGACACAGAAAAGAGAGAATGGAGAGGATAGAGCTCAGTAGCATGACAGAATATATATAGAAGAGAAGTAGTACTTGATATGAGAGAATAGAAAAGAGATGTACATGAATATTAAGAGGAGATAGACTATTATAGTGAAGCATGTATGTAATTTGTGCATATGTGTTAGCCTTGTATTTGAGGTCACTAGATTTTGATTTTGGTGTCAAAATTGATAATGATCGTAGTGATAAATCATTTGTAATAACCCATTTGGTACCAAAAAAAAAAAAAAAAAGCTATCTTAAGAATCGAATTGTTTGCCCAGCTAAAAGCATTTGTTCACCTATGTTCTCACACAAGATTAGTGTTACATGCTCTTTCACCCATTTTGACTTTTTCAAACCAAAAACAATTAAAATCTCAAGAACTATTTCAACTAGAGTAAAATGGCTTTACAGGAATATTTTAGATATCATCAAAGACACTAAGCAATTTTTTAAGGTAAAACTCTTTAGCTTTTGGGAGATTTTAATTTTTCAAATTTTCAACAAACAATTTTTGAAAAACAATCAAGATATGAATTTTAGATAATTGGAGCCAAACAAAAGAAATGATGAGTTATTGTTCCTAAAAATTTAAAGAGGTTAGAAATCTTACGGAAGGAATTGTGACAATCATAAAAAATTCTGCCACGCGTAATGAGTGAGTAAAAGGAACAACCATCGTAAAGAAAAGGTGAGAGCAACAGTTATAAATATATGATTTTCACAATCTATAATATTATTGTACATATTTTCTGATATCAATTATATAAATTTATTTCCTCTACTTTTCAAATCAAATTCCATAATCAGATAGAATAAAAACAAAACGAGAATGGTTCTAAAAAACCTATCGATGCATGAAGTGATTTTGAGAGTGATGATCGCGGGATGTAGAGAGCATTGGTTCTGCCGAAGATGTTTGAGAAGGTTGCGAGGATGTAGAGAGGCAAGTGCGACTCCAAATTTGGTAACCATTGTTATGTTAATATGTGTTGGTGAAGCTATGCTAATGGCTTTATACAGAAGGTCAACAATTGGAAAGATTTTGCCATCCAACTTGAAAAGTTATCATTTCAAATAATGATGTTGTACAAGATTGGAAGATGGGTTCTCTTTACCTCTTCCGAGGTTGTCTGTGGAATATTTTGAAAGCTTCAACTATTTTTAAATATGATACGCATTGATGTGTCTTCTCGGAACAGTACAATCAGCTTTGGCTGCATTAATTATCGAGAAAAAGTTGGATGTTTGGGCTTTGGAATGGGATTTTGATCTTCTCTGTATTATTTATTCGAGGACTGCGTGTTCAAGGATTTCCTTCTATATTCAAATTTGGTGCATCTCCAAAAAAAAGCCTTCTCAATGTTGGAATAAAATATTATAGCAGCTGCAAAGGAGGCTGGAATGGCATCAGATGTATTTTACTGTCCCAAATTGCTGAAGACCACGGGAATATCTACTGTACCTGGTTCTGGTTTTGGTTAAAAAAAATGGGATTTTTTCTCTTCGTTTTATTCATCTCTTTGGGTTGTCGTCCCATCTATGGTGGTCTGGAATCTCTGGCTTGAAAGAAATTCTAGAATTTTCAAACATAAATCTACCACCCTGATTGATGTAATTGGTAAAATCCAAACTTTCATTAGTGAGGTGGTACTTTCTTTCATCCATAAAAATTTAGATCACCTCAAGTCTTTTTCACATTGGGATAATTGGGTCACTTGGAAATGGTCTTCGCTTCATTTGATGCCTTCCCATGGGGCTATTTCAGAGGGGCTATCTTTTCTTGTTAAACGCAAGATGGTTAAATGGAGTCCTCCTCCCTTCCCTTCATTCAAACTTCAGTTTGATGGGGCTTCTAAGGGGAATCCAGGAAGGTCTGGTGTTGGAGTAATTATTTTTTATCATTCTTCAAAGATCATCAAAGTCGTGGGAAAATATATTGGTCAGGGTACCAATAATGCCAATAATGTGGCTGAGTTTCAAGCTTTATCCTTTGGGCTTGATCTCGCTATTTCATTAAACATTAAAGATATTGTTATTGAAGGAGACTCAATGCTGGTCTTTCAGGCGGTTGTTGCCAAAAAATCTCTCTTGGCATTTGCAATATTTTTTAGATCACATTCTTCTGCAATTAAAAGGCTTTTCCACTTTCTCTATCTCTCATTGTTTCAGGGAGATGGATGTCTTTGCGGATTTTCTAGCGAACAAGGCTATTGTTGAGGGTGTTGATTTCTTAGAGGTTGCTCCTTCGGACATTCCTGTTTCTTGCATGAAGCTTCTTCCTTAGCTGGTCTTCCTTTCAGAAGCCTTCTTCATTTTCTATACTTGGTGTGGTTTTCTTTCATAAGTGCCTGTAGTGAAGGTGTTGGTCTTTGGGACAATATCGTTGCTGCTGACATTTCTTGGTAGAATTTCCTCATGGAGTAGAGAGATTGTTGTGGCTTCTCCTATTGGATTGAGATTCCCTTTATGCTAGTGTCCTCTCCCATCTCCTTGCTTTGTGTGTTTTTTCACTTCCCTATATGGCTATAAGGGGGATGTTGTCCTGCCTTATGGCAGCATCTCTGTTGTAGCTATACTTGGTAGTAGCTCCTCATTAAGTATGGATGAGGGAGGGGCAACCTATGTTCGGCTGGCAATTTTGGTATTGAATGGGCTTTTGTTTTGGTATCTGTTTATACTATGTGGCTGCGTGCTTGGTTATTGTGGATATCTTTGTTGATGGATATCTCGGTTTCCATTTGATATCTTGGGGACTGTTTTGGTACCGACCTTTATTCATCTCCACTCATTTCATGCTAATCATTAGCTAGGCAGGGGTTTGCTAAGTTATATCCGTTAGATCCTTTGCTTTTTTTGGTAATCATTTTTATTTATGGTCGGAAGTGGGTGCCTTTGCCATGGGGTTTCGTATCATAATAACAAGAAATGGTCCTTCTTTTGAATCATTTCGCATCGTGATTGTTCTGCTACTTAGGGAGTTGCATTAATGATTGGGGTTGTTGTGAGGTATGAGGTAATTTCATCATTGGGTGAGCAGCCTCTTGCTCGTTGTTTTCTCTTATGATGGAAAGATAATTTATGATCTGGTTATCCTGCTCTCTGTTATATTCTAGATGGTGTACAGATATGGCATTCATTCTATCTTTGTATTTTTTCTTTCTAACACAAAATGCTCTGTTTTCTATGGAGAGTTCTTGCCAAAATCGGTGGATGGTGGCTTTTTCTGAGGAATTGGAAAGAGCAGTTAATATGGTGGTGCAGATGGTTTCTTATCCTGTTGTTACTTTTGTGGCTTTTGCTGTGGACTATTCTTTGGATTGGTCTCATCCTGCTTCCTGAGGGTTTTCATCATTCTTCTCTGCTTCTTATTTGGATGGGCATATGTTTGCTCACCATTTTTGTACTGGCAAGATTGCTTATTCTTGGTTCCCTTCTGGCTTTGTGTTTTGTTCTCTTCAGAGCCTTGGACTAATGTGGTGTATAGACAGATTGGCTATTGGGGTGAGGGCACTACTTATGCTTGGACATCGTTGGCTCCATTTTGGGATGTTCTCTTCTAGACTGGCTCTCACAACTTCCTTTATATTTAATGTGGTTGGCTATTTAACTGGGGGGTTTTATTTTGGATTCCTATGGGCCTTTGTAATGGGTAGATACGCTTATGTTCTCTTGAGCAATACTGAAGGGTTTTCTTACTGGTTCTTTCCCTTCAATGCTCCTTGAACCAGACACCATGTAAAAAAAATAAAAAATAAAGATTTAATATAATTTTAGTGGTTCATCCACTTTTATCAAAAAAAAAAACAATAGTACCAAATGAAGAAGAAATGTCTGAGACAATGGCCATTTTGAGAAATTTGATGATGGATTTGAATGCAAAAATATGAAATTTGCTCATGGTCAAGAACATTTAAAAATCAACATAATACTTTACAACAATACACCTCTCAATTTTTGTTGCAGACCCAGCATTTTATTTTAGATTTGGATCTTACATATTTGTGTTAAAAAATATTGAAAGGTATGAGTCAAGGATGCTTTATTTTTATAAAACTTTATTTTAAAAAAAAATAGTTACAGAAACTAAAAGGTCTCATTTTTCTTATTTATTGTATAACTTCTAAAAAGGAGGGTGCAGTTTAGCTGTCTGAGGGAAAGTATTTGAAGGAAGGAATTGGGTTTTTTCATTTGTGAATCAAACATGTCTTCTTTGTGGTGTTGTGAGTTTTTTGTTGTTGTTAAATTTATAGTCTTTTTTGTCATCTGGTTAACTGTAATATCTTTCTTTTGTCTGTATATGCTCTTTATACATATGGGAGATGAATCTATGTAGTCATTCTCTTTTGAGTGTAGTTATCTTTGTAGTTTCCATATTAATTTGCTCGTCTTTATAGCTTTCTAATTAAAAGCATACCATTAAAACCCAGATTATATCATACAAAAGAGTTTTACCTATAAAATTCAGAGGTAGATCACTAATCCAATAGTGACCTCTCCACTTGTTGGTTTGTTTGTTATTGTTCATTTGACAATTTGACGTCATTACACAAGAAAAAAAATTATACCGACAAATTTGTTAATCAACAATATGATAATGTAAATTGTGATAATTTGAATATATGAGAAGTATATGTAGTTCACATGTAAGAATGGTGTATGAGTATACATTTATTTTTCTTTGTATTATTTTGTAATCAATTGCTCTATTTTATAATTTATTGCACATGTTATAAGTCTCTTCCTTATTCAGCATCGCTAGCATAAACTATAACATCACATAGAAATATTGTAGATCTCTGGTATTTGATTTCTTCCCAACATTTATAGTTACATTATCAAGACTCTAGAGTTGTTGGTCGTAAGGAGAGGATTGAACCTAAGGAAAGGATTGAACCTAGGGAGAGTGTTGTAGTGAGAAAGACTTTAAAGGAAAGGTATTATGGATAAGCAATTGTGGTGTATGATAGCATGCCCTAGATCCTAGTCGTTGAGGGGTCAAGAATTTAAGGGATAAAAAATGGAATAGTGGGATCTTGAAAGGAATTCTACAAAGATGTGATGGCTAGGTAGGTCTAGTTTGAGTCATTGAGGATGAATAAAATGATTGATGTAATATCAAATAAAAAACACTCGTGGCCAATGGAGATAACAAGAAAATGAGAAATTGTTGAAGAGATAAAGATGCAATTAAGATGAATTTTTGATAAGGCGAGGGGGTTGAAATGGATTCAAGAGACAAAGGAAATATATTGTAGAAGGATTAAGAAGGCTAGTAAAGCCTCATTAGAGCATACCAAGAGGGTTGGTGTTAGAAATTTAAAAACTATATACCTAGAAGGACCAATAAACAAGATAACACTTGTCAACATTGACAAATCATAGAATCAAATAACCCTTATAATAAAAGGAAAGAAAATCTAACATAGATGGTAGAAGAATTAAAGGAGTATGAATAATTGGTTGTGCTGGAGAGAGAGGTCTTAGCTAGGGCCTAGAAGCAAGGGTGCATGCCCAATTGATTCTCTAAGTCATGAATCAACTTCTACTTTAGATCTTTCAAATCTAACTTAGGTCACCATTAATGAATGGTTTGAAGAGATAATAGCTCTTATTTCTAACTTAAAATCTCTAAAATTTTACAATGGGAAATTTAGATAAGGTGGTGAGAATAATTGTGTCTCCCAAAGTAAAAATGTTAAAAACCTTAAAACTTTAAGAATAGAAGAAAAGTGAGGGGGGTGAAGATATAAAGAAATGTTCAATAACATGGAACTTGCCATCAACACAATAGAAGCGTGTAAAGAAGGATGTTATAATTCAATATTATTAAATAAAATTTCACTAGTTAATGATGATTTAGCAAAAGATGCATCCTTATAAATGAAAAAATCCTATGAAGAGGTAAACCCCAAACCAAGAGTTACCCCCACATTTGACAATTCTTATGGACTAGTTGGGATGGAAAATGTAGTCTTAGATCCACTTCTTAGCTTCATTGAATACAACCTATAGACAAAGGTAGATTGGGCCTTTTCGACTCTAAGATGCAAGGGACTTGTTTATCAACATAATGGATAATAAGAGTTGTATCAAGTGAAGAATAATGGAAAACTCTAGTTTGTAACTGGATTATTAATGCTACTATAGATAACAAATTACAAGTAGTTAAGTGGTTGGATAAAGTTTTTCTTGCCCCTTTCTTTCACATTAAGGCATCATTCCCCTTACGATCCATTTAGAAGGCCTGACAACAAGTCTACAAAGTTTTGAATTGGAAGAAGGATTCCTTGCAACACTGTTTTAAATAATTTATGATTTCTTCTATTTGGTGGAACAAACTTGTTCAATATCATGGTCAACCTTTGAATGTGACTTTACCAAAAACTCTTTTGATTTAAACAATAGATCTCAAGGGTTTGTGATTTTTGTGAAGGCATTGGTTCCTATGAAGTTACTCATGAAAAATTTTGTAAGGAAGTTAAGTAGCGGAACAAGTTCCTACACTAATCTTGAGAGGAGGGTAATGCAAAAACTTTTACAGATCTTTACAACAGTTACATAAAATAGAAATAGATATAATAACATTCAAATAATAACACAGTGATTTACGTGGGGAAAACCCTTTTGGGAGAAAAAACCCCACACTCCAAAAGCCGCCCAATATATTATTCAACAATCAAAACAGATTACAATATACTTGCAGAGAAAGCTCTTCGCAGGAGTACGACTAATCAAAGGTTCGGAGGTAACTCAATAGCCATAAGACTCTTACACACAACTTTTATCTCACGCACCCCATATATAGGAGATACAATACAAGAAATCGTTAAACAGTATTACAAAACCATGGGCTAAAACCACCCAATAAGGTGTAGATGAGCTTATCTCCCTTCTAGATTCCCTATGACGTATGTCCCTCCCTTTAACAGCTCATTTATGTGTCTGATGTATTTTATATTTTCTATTTCAAGAGTACAAACTTTCAAAGGCCATAACTTGAGAACCATGTGTCCTATTGGCAAACCGTTTGAAGCGCCAAAAAGCTCGTGAAGTGCTCTATTGCCTCATAAACTTCTACACCATTTATGCCCACTTTCCAGGAAGTTTCGAGACCTCTAAAGTCCTCAAAATTAAATTTAAACCTTTCATTGGACCCCTCCAAAATGAAAAATTTAATATCTTCAAACCTAGTTGTGATCTTGCGAAGTAACATTACCGAAATGCTTATCTAGCTAACCAGAAGCTTCGGGGAGAATTTCGCACCATTTCGTGCTCAAATGAAAACTTAATATAAATAGTAACCTCATGTAAATGCAAGGTTGAAACACCATTTTCCCAACAATTTTAATTCCCTTTATAATGTAGTTTTTTTTTTTTAAATGGCAGTGGTTTGATAAATATTAGTTATCTTGTTTCCCTTTGAAAAAGATCTATTTAAAACCACTTTTGAATATGACATTAATTTCCAAGATGTATAAAAAATGGGGCTATAGATTCCATGAAAAGAAGATGAATTTGAGTGCTCAAATTTGGAAATTTAAAGCTAAGGCTGATAATAAAAATTTTACATGGAAAATCTTGCATCACAAGCTTCCTATCACAAGCTTCCTATAGGAGATAGATTAAAATTTTTGAATCTTTTGCTAACAAAATGTTCTTATTGTTAGTGTAAAGAGAGTTAAAAACATGTTTTTTGGGGATTTTTAAGGGGCAAAATAAAAATAGAATGCTTTCTTTCGTCATTTTCCTTCTATTTTTATCACATGTTATATTAGAAAGATGTTGTTTTAGGCATTTGTCTTCATAAAAATATGGTTGTTGATACTATGCAACAAAATATTTTGCTTAATATATGGAAAAGTAGATGTTTGCTAGTGTTTTCTAATCATATTGTTCATCAAGAAGTAGAAATGCTAAAGTTTTACTTTGACATGATTCTACAACTTATTTCTTTAAGTTCACAATTTAAGGGCGACATTAAAGAAGATGCAAAGTAAAAGAAGCACTTAGAGGGAATTAAAATTCTATTTTTTATATATTTCCATGAAGGGTATATTTGATTCTCTAGAGGACTCCAAAATTTATTCAGATTTAGAATATACTTGGTAAACTTGTTGTACTATTTCTTAAGTTGATGTTTTGCTAACAGGATGAAAGTCTCTTATATATCTATGTAGGAATATTGATACTAATTGTACTCTTTAATTATTTTGTGTGGATATTTTATTGGTGAAATTTTGGTTTGTAAGGTGATTTTTTTGTTGGCTTTTACTACTATTCAATTGGAGTTGTTCTATGTAATGCTATGATTTTTTTCTTCTTTTCTGCGAACTACAACTCTTTTTATTGTAATCTAGATTTGTTTAATACAAACAAAAAAAACATGATGTTGTCTCTAGTGATGCAATGAAGGAAAGACATACGAAAGAAGATTTTGATAACATTAAAAAAAATTAAATAGAGAAGACATTATATTTTCATATCCAAAATTATTTAGCAACGAACAAGAGTGTTTAGGGATGTTAAAACTTGCACAAAATGGAAATGCCAATAAAAAAGAGTAGAGATAAGTGCTAAAAGGTGTATGGGTTTTATATGGTTCTCATATGTTAAATAATCCAAAAGAAGAGCATAAGGACAAAGTTTGATTTCTATTTTCAAGTCAATAAAAGTATCCGCATCAAAAGTGCATGACACCCTAAAAATATTAAAATTAGTAGAAATGGACGTCATTTTGAACAAAACTATGGGACAATAGAGATGAAAGCTAGAGGAGAATGGAAATGTAGAGGTGGAGAAAGTGTTAAAATGCCTTGAAGTATTATATTGCCTATAAGGATGAGGCTCTCTATGTGTTGAAACATGGGTTTTTTTTCATGAATGGGATTTAATATGGGGATCACAACTTGTAGCCACCTAGAGGAGACTTCAAACTCTAGATGCACACATCATTACATGATATCAAAGTAGAAGCAAAATAAATGTAGTTATAGGAAGAAAAAAAGAAAAAAAAGTTGTTTGCTAATTATTTGATGAAATGTCTAATTAGGAGAAAATAAGGGGTTCTAAGAAGAAAAATGATTTGTAAGTGATTAATTTTCACTTGCAAGACAAAGGGTAAGTGCTTGAAGTGTTATTTTTTCACCTACAAGATGAAAATAGGCTAGAAAATAAATTTTACTAGTGCAAAAATTATTTTCAATTTACCTAGCCAAAAAGGAAAAAATGGAGGAGAGGTTTAAAGTTGCTCTAGAATATTCTTTTATGCCCGTTCAGTTGCAAAATCAAGGGGCTCAACCTATACTAGATGTCATTTGTCGATCCAACCTAGATTATTTTATGGGTTATAAAAGCAAATCTCTAGAAATTGTAAAAGGTCAATCTATGAGTTATGAGTATTTGCACTACGCTCCATACTAATCTACGTCTATATGTAAGTAAAAATAAGAGACTACTATCTAAGAATAATTGTACATCCCCATGTGAAATGAAACATAGTTTGATTCAAATATTATATATAGTCGTTTATCATTGCATTATTCGTTTACAAATAAATAGTAATTCATTTCATATTCTTATTATGCATTATATCTCCAATTTCAATTGTATGCTTCAAGAAGTTGTAACAAAATTTCTAGGTACATATTTTCTATATTTGTGATTGCAATTAATTGATTTTTCATTTAAAGGATGCAGTATAACTTTCTATTATGAGTTGTTTGATAGGAAATATTTCTAATGTATTATATGGGATATGCAAGTTGAGTTAGTATAACTTATAAATGGGATGCATATATTTCCAAGTTGAAGTTATTTTATTATTGTTGCATTTATGTTGGGCTAACTTTATTTCTGCAAGATGAGGCATTGATGTTGAACTTGAGTAAATTTCTTCAAATCTAGGTGCATAAGTTACAGGTGACTTATTTGTCTCCCCGTAGCTAAAAGGTACAATGTATTATGTTTGATACCTTGCAAATTTATCATCCCTTTGCTTTTTTACAATGAAGGAAAATTGTTCCTGTAAATTATTAGTTCATAATATTTGTAAACGTACAAAGGATCACACCTACACCTATTTAACATAAAATCATTTTCTCATACACCTGTGAATGTGTCAATTATCCACATGTTTAGGGTCTATAGCTACACATTAATATGAACCCAACACAATATTAATAAAAAATAATTGATTACTTTTATTATATTGTGCTAGCTTGACCTAGCTTTATCCTTGTAGCATTATCTATAAATGACTTTTATCCTTCTTTCAGATCCTCATTAGGATTACTATCTCGAGTCTTGTAGAGCTTAAATATTGTCATGTTAGATTTTATTTGTTCTTGTCTCAACCATATGAGTGGTCTTTACTTGGATTTGCTAGGATTTAGGTGTCATCAACCTTGTAAATCCTTTAATTTATTATTTTTTTAATATCTTTTGTAATTTACCCATAAGAGTTTAAATTGTTTAACTAGCAGTGGTGAAAGAGATCATGTAAAGGTGAAGCTACTTTTACTGTTTGTCTTCGAGGAAAAGGACAAAATAGCTAGGTGACACCTTTTGGAAGCTTATATTTTGAGGTGGTTGGACACTTGTAAGGGGTTTTAAGAGCATCTATGATGGTTATGACATTCATTATTGATATTTATAACTAAATCTTTATGCAAATGCCCAAGCATGAGAGATACCATATGACAGTTGTAAGAGCATCTGTAAGAGGTTTTTTTTGGTGTTTTTGACTCATTTCAAGGAGATACGCATGATTTTTTTGAGGTAGTTTTGTAGCTTATTGTTTGGTGATACCATGGTGGTATTCATCCTCATAAATCTCTATAAATTGAGGCCTTGAGCTAGAGTTATTCATTAAATCTTGTTCAGTTTCCAGGATAACAAAGTGTTGCCAAATTTTATAGAGGTCTACAAGAGAAGTGTATTGTTGTTGTAATCTTCATATGATTTGTAATATAATTTCCTCTCTTTTTGTGGTGGATTTTTTTCTCAAAAAGGTTTCTCAATGTAAATCTGGTGTTTCATGTGTTATGGTTTTCTTCTTGTTTTGATTCTACAATCACTTTGTTAAAGGTTTATCTTTAGTTTCAGATTTACAATAATATTCATTTAAAGTTCATATTGTTCCACAATATTTCTTCACCTTGTTTTACAACATTTGGTATCAGAGATAACAGCGTTGTTAAGGGAGGGATGATTTTCTCTATAATTGTTTTGAAGGTTTTTTGTTACAGTGGGAGCTTTTATTTTGTGGGTTTTTTGCAAATTTGATAAAAGTTGTATACCATGACCTCCACCTCTCATCAAGACATTGAGAAGTTCAATGGAACTAGTTACGAGATGTGGAAGTTGAAATTTGAGGATCTCTTAGAAGAGAGAAATCAGTGGTTGTTAGTTTTAGAAGAAAAGAAGCCAAAGGATTATTTCTTGACAGATGATGAGTGGAAAAAGTTAGACCATGGCCTCCACCTCTCATCAAGACATTGAGAATTTCAATGGCACTAGTTACGAGATGTGGAAGTTGAAAGTTGAGGATCTCTTAGAAGAGAGAAATCAATTGTTGTCAATTTCAGAAGAAAAGAAGCCAGAGGATTCTTCCTTGACAGATGATGAGTGGAAAAAGTTAGACAAGAAGGCACGGGGAACTATTTGATTGCATCTCACAGACTTTGTCCTCGTAGATGTCTCTACAAAAGACACTGCATACAAGCTATGGAGGAAAATGGATGATATCTATCAAACCAAGAGTTTGTCTAACAAGCTTTATCTAAAAAGATGTAAATGTGTTCTTTGAAAATTAGGGATGGTGATTCTATTGCTAAATATATGAATGCTTTTAATTTGATTTTAAGTCAACTTGCATCAATATATGTTATAATTGAAGATGAAGATAAATATATTCTTCTACTTTTCTCTTTGCCTGATTCTTGGGATTATTGCCATAAGTAGTGGTGGTGCAAAGCCTAAGATGGATAGTGTGATTCCCATACTTCTTTCAGAAGAGATGGGAGAAAGACCATGAATGCTAGCTCCCAAGATGCCTTGCATGTTCAAGGAAGGCCTAAGTAGAAAGGACCTAAAGGGGATAAAAAGAAGGATAAGTCAAAAGGATGCTCTAAGACCCTTGGAAAGAGAAGAGTAAAGTGTTGGAATTATGGTAAAAGAGGGCATGTGAAGGAGTGTATAAACAAGAAAAAGAGCATTGATACTTCCTCGGCTAAGTCCTCAGATGATGGTGATTATGATTCTTTATTTATTTCAGCTAACTCTATTAGTAATGATGCTTGGCTTGTTGATTCAGGTGCTTCCTACCATATGACTCCTCATAAGGACTAGATTTTTTAGTATAAAGGATATGATCGAGGAGAAGTTTTTCTTATCAATAACACCTTGTAGGTACCTAAAATTGTCCTAGCCTGATTAAATAAACAATTTATTTATTTAATTATTTTATCCTAAGCCTTCTATTAATTAAATAGATTTTTATTTATTTAATTAATTTATTATTCCTCTTCTAGCATTTCCCCTATTTGAATAGATATTTTTATTTATTTAAATTGTCCTTTCTTTAAATTAAATAAATATTTTATTTATTTAATTGGCCCCACCTCTTCTATTAATTAAATAAATCTTTATTTATTTAATCAATTTATTAGCTTTTTCCCTCCATGAAAAGTGTCATTTATCTCTTAATTTACCTTTAACCACCTCTCTAATGTTTTCCTATTTCTTATACCTATCTTGTAATCTGAGCCGACTATTTATCCCTCCACCTCTTAATCCTAGCCCTCCATTTTTAGGGTGCTCTCTATAAAAGAGATCATTTCCCTATCCTTTTATATCAATCAATCAATTAAATCAAGCACCTGTATACTCTGTCAAATTGCATACACAATCACAATCCATTCTCTATTGAGCTCTTGTGCACACATAAAATCTAAGAGCAACCATAATCAATCAAGTAAGATCAATGGAGATAGGAAACAATGTAGATCAAACCCTATGAGCATGTGAAGGTATAAAATTTGTATATTGTTGTTTGCATAGTTTTAGGTTCTTCATTGGTGTATGGTGGATTTATTGTAGAACTAGGTTTAGTGGTTGAATCAATTAGGTTTTACAATATTTTAGTTTCCAAATTGAGCTTATACATTTTGGAACACCTAATAGGACTCATGTCCCTTTGTCTCTAATCATTTTCTTTAGTTTTTTAGCATTTTCAAAAGTTGCAGGTCAAATCTGTAGTGATTTCACATTTTCGAAAGTTTTATCGTGTTTGTGCAATTTTTTGTCATTTTTCATCTTTCTGCATTTTTTGTTTCTTCTTGCATCTCTCGTAATTCTTCCTACATCTCTGGTAATTTGTGTCACGTCTGTAGTAATTATTTCTGCATTTCTAATAATTATTTTCACATTTTTTACTTCTTTCTATGTTTTTGGCTTCTTTCCGCATCTCTGATACGTCTTTCTATGTCTCCGACAATTCTTTCTACATTTATGGTAATTTTCTTTCCACATTTTTGGCTTCTTTCCATGCATTTGGCTTCTTTTTGTGTCTCTGGTAATTATTTTTGCATTTCTAGTAATTTTTTCCGTGTTTTTGGCTTCTTACCATGTTTTTGGCTTCTTTCCACATTTTTGGCTTCTTTCCATGTTTTTGGCTTCTTTATTTGTCTCTAGTAATTCTTTCCATATTTTTGGTCATTCTTTTCATGTGTTTGGTCATTTTTTTATGTGTTTTCAGTCTTGACACGTTTATGGTCATTCTTGACACGTTTATTGCCATTCTTGACGCATTTATGATCATTCTTGACACATTTATGGTCATTTTTTAGGCATTTGTGGTTTTTTGTTCCTCCAAATTTGGTAGTTTTTACAAAATGGGCATAACTTTTGTGTAACATATCGAATTTTTGAAATTCAAAATGCATTGGAAATATGATTAGATTCTCTATCTCATTCACTAATTCATATTTCTATATATTGAAAAAAAATATTTTGGTAAATACACTCACAGTCACCCCTCCCTTTCAAAAATTCATTTTCTCATAGCTTTTTCATATGAAATCATCTCATAATGAGTTTTTTTTTCAAATCTATGAGAAAATCATAAGGAAGTAACTTGTGCATCATATTTCCTTGCTTTGGGTCATTATTTTTAGCATATTTTCACATATATGATTTGAGCATGCTAATGAAGCTAGTTTGGAGCTCATCATTGGATCAAATGGTTCAACACAATTGGAAAGCGTTAAATCAAGGTGTGTTTGCTCTAACCCCTCTTATTTACATTCCAAAAGTGGTCATAATATTTTTTGTTTTTCATAGAATAATTTATTTCTTTATATCATCTTGTTCGGTGTGTCTTCCACATATTGAAAAAGGAAATTAAAATTAATCATACACATTTTGATTTGGTTTTAAAATAAACAAGTGTCTTTTTATCCCAAAGACCACTTATGTATGATCTCTTCTTGGAACCCAGTGGTAACCTTGAGTGGTTATAAGTCAATGGTCTTGTTTTCTTTGTTTAGGAGGCCTACCTAGAGAAGTGATCACTCTAGGGGACGACCTCAACTCTCGTGTTCCAGCGGAGTATAAATAGCGAGGGTGAATTGAAATACACACCTCTTGGAAGTGAAATATTATCAATCTGGGCTAAGCCTCTAAGAACTTTAAACCTTAGAGAAGTGAAGGTGGAGAGTGGGTTACCCTCTCCTCCCAACTGTTTGGTAGTATTTCTCTTTCATTTCATGGATTTAGGCCTCACGTACCCTTGTGGTATATAGAGGATGCCTCTAGTTGAGCTTGTAAAGCCTATAGATTAAATTTTTGACCATTATTTCTTGTGAATTCAAGGAGTGATAATCCCACTTGAGTAGGCTTGTTAGCGTGTCTTATGTGCTTAAATTTTTATATCACCTTCCCCACTTGAAACCAAAAGGGGACACATCATCCAAATTGAGTCATAGGTTTTTTTCTTTTTGCATTTATTTCTCGTGCGTTTTCATATTCAATCAAAAATCAAAAAAAAAAAAAAAAGATATTTGTTGCCAAAAACAACTCCCCCACAAATACATACAACCCAAACTCAAAATTCAAGGATTGGTTTGAAAAATGGTTATTAAAGTTAAAGCATATGGGCCAAATCCCCAAAATAACTCAAACATTTATCCAAACAATAAATCCTCAAAATACCTTCTAGAGTACACTTACAAGAGAGGAAGAAAGTTTACACCTTTGGGAAAACCAATAGAATCAACCTTGCAAAAACTTATTGCCAATGAACTTATTACGGTTCTTGAGAATGAACCTTTTGAACCTAGAATCAAACCCTTGTGATGAAATGATAAGTAATTTTGTGAATACCATAGGACCCATGGACATAAAACTTGTAATTGCTCAAGATTGAACACCTCATTCAAGACTTTGTTGACCAAGGTGACATTACTATTGAAGAAAAGATAGATAATTCACCTAATGAGGAATTAGGCATGTGTCAATATACTCCTTCCAAGCATGATCAAAATTATATACCTATGTCTAGCAAAGGCTCATCCAAAAGTAAAGTTCCCATCTCTCCCATCATTCACTCATATCCTGAAGCTTTGCAACATAAATCTCCACTATCTACATCAAACAATGAATCCAATTATGACACCTTTCAAGTTTACCCTCAAGGGCTATCCACAATAGAAATCCAAGCTAATCCACTTCTTCATACCAATCCCTCCCTTGTGTCAAAAGTCCTAGAACCAATGCCATATGCTCCATCTCCAATAAAAGCCAATCAAGAGAGCCTCATTCAAGATCCATCCCCATCATACCAAAACATGGACTCCATCCAATAACCCCCCATGCATATCCAAATTCATACCCCATGCCAAGGATAATCCAAAGTATGAATAAATAAGTCCTAAAATGAATCAAGATCAAGATCCCAAAGATTTTCCATCCCATCCAATTTTTTACCAACATCCCATCTCCCTAGAATCTCATGATGGTCCACTTTTACCTTTTTATTCCATTCATAATGATCCTACCATACCATTTTACTCAATCCAAGATTATCCCCTTCCATCTCAATAACAAAGTATCCTTCCAACTACCACTCCTAATCCCCTTCCTAAGCAAGATGATGATATAACTTCCATCCTTTCCAATGATCCTATTCAAAATCAAGAGCAATCACCCTTTCCACTCCATCCAATGTTCATCTTCCATGTCAAAATCAAAGTATCCCTTTGTCTCCTTGTCATAATCCTCCATATCCTCCTCAAGATCCTATCATCCCTCCTAATCCCCCTCATGATCCTAATCCTCCTCAAGATCCAACCACCCCTATCAAAGCTATTCATGAACCCCTTACATATCAACTCGGTTCATCCACTTTAATAAAATCCGATTTACTCTGGAATGAGCCTATCATTCCCTCTATACCGTATCCTTCTCAAAATGGACTCGTATCATGTTTCAAAAGCAACAAGTATCCCATTTCTAAAAGGATTTGTCAAAGCATGCATTATTAAGGAAAAGGGCTAGGCATCCATGAACTAGGTATATTGGAACCCCTTGATATAAAATCAAATCCAAATTGTCATGGCCATGGCTACATAACTCACTCTAAAGACATCGGTATCGATACTAAGTCTTGTATTCCTCCATCTAAACCAAACATACACATTCCCCTTCATCCCTTCAATACATCTTAGGTCTATATACCCCAAAACCAAAGCCTTCATTACTTCCATCCATCTTGGGTCATTATATCCCTCAATCACTATCCATATCACCCCTAGGTCAAAATCCACTTACCCTACCATAAATCAAGGTCAAAAAAGGCACACATCCTTGAGAACCTTCCAACTATCTACCTACATGAACTCATCTATATACCTCCATATCACTCTTATCCATCCATGAATCCCAATTATTTTGGAAGCAATTAATTAGATGTCAAGCATAAAATTCATAAGTTCAAAAGTCCACATATGTTCAAAGATCAACATGTCCCATCTAAAATACATGCAAAAGCAAAGCAAAAAGTGATCCAAAAGTAAAAAGAAATGTCCAAAAGGCCACAAAGGCCCATCAAGCAAAAAGAAACATAAAAAACCATGTGGATTCCTAAGTTTCTCATAGAAGTAATGCATTCCAAAATACCACAAAGGAAAGAAAAGTCAAAAACCATGTGGATTCCCAAGTTGCTCATAAAAGACATGCATCCAAAGGAAAAATCAAAATTGGCATCCAAGCTTGCTATTTCAAGGGCTTCCTTCACTCCTCCCTCTAAACATCTCCCAAAACCCACTAGCTTAAATCTTCCATCATCTCCTTCATCCATTTTGGGTCCTGTAGTATCCTAAATTGTACTCCCTTATAATTTGGTCTATATCTGGGCCCTCAACTCAGTGTTCTTGTCCCAACGCCAGACTAGGACCTAGTTTTGCTCATACCATTCAAATCTAGCCTCCTTTTCTCTTTACACATCACATAGCCTCTTTGTTTTGGCCCTTAAATGGGGTAAGACTAGGGTATGGCGCCATAGTCCTTAATGGGACTAAGGAATGGCACCTTGGTCCTCCCAATCGGGACCTTAATTTGGCCCCTCTTAATGCTCACAATGAGTTAGCAAGAATGTGATCTCCATGTCAACCTATGTCAGAAAATTAAGATGTTTTTCGATGGGCAAGTATAAAAGGAGGTCCATCCCTCTCATTTCATCATCATAGGAGAATCATAAGGCGTCTGATCAATCCATATTCAAGAAATCTATCATTCAAGCATTGAAGCATTCATCATCAAACATTTCTAGAGGTCTTCAAGGTTGCATATTCTTCATTCATCCTTTGTGGAATAACATTACATCATTCATATGCAAGCATGTGTGTATGATTAGGTTTTTGTCATGTTTATGCCATTTCATATAACATATGTGGTTACATTCAAGAAGAAAAGCATCATTATCAGTCATATCAAATCTGAGGTATATCTTTCCATCATTTATTTCAGTATTTACAATATTTCATTCAAGGTTAATTCCTAAACCAAGGTTTGACTTAGCCAAGCCCCTATTCCCAACCTATTTATCCTTATTTATATGTGTAGGAAGCATATACAGAGTTGTGATCTTCAAAATAAACATTACTTACAGTAACGAATCGATCCCCCATCAGAGTGCTAAAAGTTCAGAGGACCAGGGCGACCGACACCATGGTCTCAAAATTCTAGGAGCTCCTTCTGGGAACAACTTTGAATTTGCTTGCATTGCTCAGATCCAGGTTCATGGCTCAATCCGACTACTGTAGCTTACTCTTTATGCATTTCTACTTCAATTTCTACCACTTTTACCCTAATTTCAGCAATTCAACTTACAAAAGAGGGTTTATTATTTCACATCATCAAAAAACCCCAATCCAATCAGAATTCGCAATCCTAATCCTTGTTGGTTTGTGACTAGATCTACTGGTTTGGAACCCTCTTTTGAATATAATGGTCTTTATGTCATAAATTAGCGATTTCTTCCTTCTATGGTGGAAACCCTAATTTTTCACTACTACATTTTGGTGAACCCAACTCCTTACACCTTTAATTCTGATTTATGTTTTTACATTTGAGTGTCTATGCAATTTAAAATTCAAATTTATATTTACAAGTTTAATTCCCAATTGAATTTTAAAAATTTAGAGGTTAATTTCACCAAAACCCTAATTTTTAATTCTAAAATTGACTTTTTTGATTGTTTAAATTGGATTAATTGTTTCAGGTTAGACTTAGAAACATTTCAAAATTCAATTCAAATTCATAGATCTCATTTTAATCAAGTTATATAAATTTAGAGGTTTCATTTACAAAAACCCTAATTTATTTTGGTTAATTTGATTTGAGGGTTGCTTCATTCTTCACATCAATTTTCAGATATGATCGTAAAACATTCATAATGACATTTAATAGATCAATTTATTTTCTATTTCACATATGATTACATTGTTTTTCACTTATATTTATCAAAATCATGTGTTGGATAATGGCTTCTTTCGTTTCACATTGCTTCTTTCCATTCATAGCACTTTGGCATACTGTGTTTGTCGAGTTTCAAAATTTCTTCTGTAGACATCTAAAATTAATTAAATTAAATATTTAATTAATTTAAGCTTTTCTACATAATTAATTTATTTAATTATGTTTATCCTTATTCCTCTTAAAATTAATTAAATTTAATTTAATTAATTTTATCATATAGTCCAATAATTAATTTGCCAATAAATTAATTGTTCCCCATTCTTCTAAACTCATTTCAATCATTAATTCTTCTAAATTCTTCTTATTTAATTAATTTTAATTAATTAACTTAAGTCATGTGATTCATACAAATCTTTTCTTCTAATCCTCAGTTAACCTAATTAACCCTAGCCTAATCATACTTATCATTATCCTCTAATTTTATATTCCTCCACTCATTATCTTTCCTCATGTCACATCCTCCTAACTTTCCCACTTGCACTCTTAATCCTCATTAATGCACCTAATCACTCTGTTTAATCATTTGTATATCCCTAATCACTTTGATTAGGGATGGATCAACTTTTTGCCATAATGCTACCCACTTTGATCCTTTCAAGAAAATTCAAATTCTTTAAATCTCCCCATGCATCCTCTTCTCATTTAGTCTTCCCACACATCCTCTTATTTTGGAATTTTTAATTCCTTCTCCCTTCCCCCAAGGAATTTTATATTCTTTTTCTCTTCCCAATGTACTTGGGAACTCTTAGCCATGTACCTTGAGAGGTGTGGAGACAAAAAATGCCTCTATGGCAAATCTCTTGAATCCCACACCTTGTCCTCTCAATCCTCTCCCACTCTTTCTTTCAATCTCAACCCTTCATTCCAAATCAATCTCGGCCCTTCATTTGGACCTCCTCCAATCTACAGAGTGGAGTCTCTTCTCCTCACAAATCATCCACTTTCATCATATTCTTATGTTGTCCATTTAAGAGTCAAAATCCTTCATCATGTCATCCTAATGCCCAAATCTTGTCTCATCTAAGCCAGTCCATGTAATCCTCACTTATCATTTAATCTAATCCCATATTGTTGTGTAGTGGAGAGAAATCCACAATCCACCATCTAAAGAGAGAATCAAATCAAGTGGAGCTAGGGTGCATCTTCCACTTCATCAAGCTCAATCGGAGGAAGAAGTGATCATCTAGGTATAATGGTTATTTATGTTATTTTAATGCTTTTGTTGGTGTTTTCATATGATTTATGCAACTAACCATTGATCTATATTTTCCCCTCTTCATTTTGGCACGCCCAGTGAGACCCACATCCCCTTTTACTAATATTTTTTGTGGTTTTTTAGCATTTTTCTTGCATGAATAGCATATCAGCATCTCAGACTGCACTTCGGCGTCTCCACAAGACTGTTTTGGTGTGTGTGCTGGGACAAAACAATGTCTCCGTTTAAATTTTATTTTCCCGCCTAACATTTTTGTGCAATAATTGTAGATTAGCGTCTCCACCTACACATTAGTGTCTCTACCTCTTTGTTTCAACATCTCCATAGTCCCAAATCAGTGTCTCCATTCAAAAATATTTCCCGCCTAATCATTTTTGTAGAGAGACTGCAGATCGACGTCTTTGTCTCTCTATTTCGGCGTCTTCACAACCCCAAATTAGCGTCTCCATTCAAAAAATATTTCCGCCTAATTTATTTTTGAATTTTTCATAAAAACTATGAATCGACATCTGCACATGGTCTAAATCAAAGTCTGCGCAAAAGTTTAGCATCTACGCTTAGTAAAAAAGCAGTTTTCGTAAAACAAGCATAACTTTTCGCTCGGGTGTCAGATTTTCAAAATTCAAAATGAATTGGAAAGAGGACTCGGAGATATATAATGGGATATTAATAGATTTTTTATATAATTCTTCAAAAATTAGTTTAAAGCGTTCAAATCCAACCCTTCTTTTTCAACTTTAAATGCATATAATTTTAGCATATGAAATCATTTTTCATTAAACTTTTTTTTAAATCACCTATAAAATCATAAGGAATCTAATTTTGCAATCTTTTGGGGGCTAATGATCTTGTGTTTTCAGTTTTTTTTTATTGTCCAAGATCAATCATCATAGACTACTAATTATCTTTTGCAGGACGTTTGTCGAAGGCTTTTGTTTTTCCACTAAAGTAGATTTATTTCTTGTATCTAGAGTAGACAACATTTTATATGTGGGACTAAAAAGAACAAGTGTCTACCGTGTTTGGTGCGCTTGCACTTGTGTAGGGTGGACCCATCGTCACACCTGTTATCCCCTCCCTCGCCTTTGTGGACCTTGGGTAACAAGAAAGGTGATTGACAACACCCACCTTTTTTTTATAGTGAGAGGGGTATCTTTGATTGGGGATTTCATCACCCAACAAGGGTACTTCGAATTGGGACATGTCGGGGTAATCAACTCTCCTGACGTGATCTCAAGTGGCATCTTTTGAGCCACTATATAAAAACTTGGTCAAACTGACGGAGTGTTGAGAATTCGACGTATGTGGATGCCTTCTCAACACCAATAAGATTAGTTAGAGCCTTAAGTGGCTTGCTTTGTGAAATCGTTGTTGGTACTACTAAGAACCTTGGAGTAGTAGCCCAAATCCCACATTTGATGGTGCAGGGGATGCGGATCACACCTCAAAGTTACTTCTCATGTACCGGCTCAAGATGAGACAGGAATCCTTCATATGATCTCTGAATCTTTAGGGTAAGACAATATGGTATGCTTGAGAAGTGAGTGCACTATAAGGGGGAGCCAGTGCTACTAGAATCTCTATTTGTTCGTTTGTTTGACGTATCGCTTGTGCAAGAGGCCCATTGAATGGTTTCCAATTTCTAGCCTGAGTTGTATGCCTTCAAGTGTCTTCATTGTGCAAACCAGTGAAATTTTGTTACAATGTGTTAGAGTATTCGGGTATTTACTTGATTAATTAAATATTATTTGTTTAATTATTTAAGTTCCCTTTATCTCTTTTACACTTAAGCTAACTTTAGGTGCATATAATTAATTATTATGTGCAAACCTAGGTTTTCCCTTTTAGGGTTTCTTGACCTATTAAAGGTTGAGTTCTTTCTTTTCATTGTATGAAGAAGGATTATTATTGACAATACATTTTGGAGATTATTGAGCTCTCATCTTTTGGAGCATATTTTTCTTGTGTTTTTATTCCTTCTGTGATTTGCTTCCTTGCTTCTCCTTGTAACAGGTTTTTCAGCTTGCAGAGATCATTTGGGCTCCTATGGTGTTGTATTTTTTCAACTCCTATTTGGTATCAGAGCTTCAGATCTGTAGCTACCTGTTCTTCTTTTGAGATTTTTGGCTTTGGAAGCAGATCTGGGGTTTCAGAAAGTTTTTATGCACCTAGGGTTTGACCTTTTTTTCTGAGCACTTTGGGCCTAAACGGACCTCACCATCATGCTTAGAAGGCCCAAAAACCCCTATGGTCATATAAAATTCGACCTATTTTGGTTCTTGAGCCTCTGGGTGAATTTTTTTTTCAGATCCAGGTCGTACGACCCTGGCACGCAGATCGAGAAAAAAATTTGAAAAAAAAATAAAAAATAAAAAATTTGCCTTTTTACGGCATGCAGGCCGAAATTTGATTTTAAAAAAAATCTCTTAAAAAAAGCAAAAAAAAAGGAGTTTTTTTTTAACAAAAAAATATATATTTTGTTTTTGGCAAATATTTGGGGGGGGTTCCCATGGTATGCAGGGTACCATGGGGCCCTTGCCCCTGTCGCTATTAGTACGGCCCACGAACGCAAACCTGCAAGCTTGGGCCCCGCGCCTCCCCTGGCCCCCACCGGCTACAGACTCCGACAGCCCTGCCGGCCTCTGACCCCCAGCGGTCGTCCCCTCTAGCTTCCCCACTGGCTTCCCAGCCACCGTCGGCCCTGCGGCCCCCGCCGCCCAGCCCCTGCCGCCCGGCCTCCGCTTAGCCCTGCAGCTTCCGACCGCCGCTCAACACCTCGGCCGTCGCTCCGCCCGGCCTCCTGGCATCGCCCGCAGCCTCCCTGCTCCGCCCTTCCACCACCGGAGCACCGCTCCCTGGCCTCCTCCGCCCAAACAAGCCACCAAACCTCTATTTTGGCCTTTTTCAAGGGGGGTTTGGTTTTTTTGCTCTATCTTGAGCATACGGAATCATTTTTTCAAAAATGAATAGGCGTCGGAAAGCTGGTTCCGAGGCCGACCTCATGGTGTTGGTAGTTTTTTCCAATTTTTCTGTTTGACTATGTTTTTTTTCCAGTCAAAGTGAGTTCTAGTTTTTGCACTCTGGGAGCCATAGAATGAGCATCCGACCTCCGTTTTTTGAAAATTTTATATTTTTGGAAAGTGTGTGCTGTGTACTTTCCAGCCATCTAAGTTTTATTTCCAGATTCTGCTCCATGCATATTTTATTCAGTTTTTTGTGTTTCAGCACTCTAGTGGATATCGTGGTTGTTTCAGGTCCTGGGATCTCTTCTCTGAGTAGGATGTCTTTATTTTGGTTCACGTTTCTATTTTCCAGTCTTCTTATCATTGTAGCTTGTATTTATGCAAATGCACTGAGGTAAAGTGCCATCATGCATTGTTTACTTGGAATCTTGCATATTTTGTGTCTTGTTGTACATGCACTATTGATCAAGTGCCATGAGGGGGTTGATGTTTGCCTGTTGTTTTCCATCTTCCTTTGTCCAGTGAGTGTTCCTTCCACGAAATTCGCCTCATGATGATGTGTCTCAGCACCTTTGATATTCTTGGTTCTTCGTCATGCAGTTTTTTTTTGGCTGTCTTTTTCAGTGTTCTTGTCCCTCTCCCACTTCCACATTATGGGGAGGTTTATCCTATTGGTTCTAATGCTTCCATGGTTCGATTGATCAACTCTTCAGGCTTTGGTGTCTCATGCCATCCGTATCTTTGAGTTCAGTTGTTTGCCTTTGTTTTCCATCTGATTCGAGTAGTGTCATTTGAGGGCACTCATGCAGATTACAGTCTTCTCTACTTAGTCATGTTCTATTTCAGTGGAGGTTCTTCAGATCAGCAGTTATTTTTTGACAGAGTTTGCAGGTTCTTCATGCTTTAGTGATATTCTTTTCCATCTCTTTTTGGAGTAGAGTTTTGTTCCCATGTGGTTTTCTCTATTTCTCCAGTTCATAGAGATTTCATTGTATTTGGGTACCTGATCAGGCCTTGTTGATGGGACCCATCTTTATTGCTTTCAGTAGTTGTTCTAGGTTTTAGCTTCTCCCTAAGTCTATCTTAAGGGGGGGTGTTAGAGTATTTGGGTATTTACTTGATTAATTAAACATTATTTGTTTAATTGTTTAAGTTCCCTTTATCTCTTTTACACTTAAGCTAACTTTAGGTGCATATAATTAATTATTTTAATTAATTATTATGTGCAAACCTAGATTTTCCCTTTTAGGGTTTCTTGACCTATTAAAGGTTGAGTTCTTTCTTTTCATTGTATGAAGAAGGATTATTATTGACAATACATTTTGGAGATTATTGAGCTCTCATCTTTTGGAGCATATTTTTCCTGTGTATTCTTTCCTTATGTGATTTGCTTCATTGCTTCTCCTTGTAACAGGTTTTTCAGCTTGCAGAGATTATTTGGGCTCCTGTGGTGTTGTATTTTCTCAACTCCTTTACAATGGGCTAATTTAGGCCCTACTCACTTTCACGCTTGTCATAGAGTGTTACTTTGGCAAACGTGTATTCATTGCTTGATATCTCTTGCCAAGTCAAAAAGTCCAAAAACTCCCAAATTTGACCGACCATTTGACCAAACCCTTCAATTTTTACTTTGTCACTGTCAAACCCTTGTTTTGTCACCTCCGCTTGAACTAAATACCAATCGATTTTCATCCATCCAAACAATCATCAATCCCCAGTTGATATCTCTAGCCAACCATCCATCCAGTCTTGGGTCACCTTCTCCTTCTTCTGCCTATCATCAATCCATTCTTCCATAATCATTTTCATTCCATCCTCAAAGGACTTAGCACATCAACTTAATCAACGTTTGATGCGGGAGCATCGGCCTAGTTCTTACCGGTTGGACAGTTTTATGTGGAATTGCTTGAGAGCATGGCATTCCTTCATGTTTGACTATTTAGCATTGTGGTTTTAGGTTTATTCCCTTGTGTTTGTGGTCTTTATCATGTTCAAGATTCATAGCATTTGGCTTTGTTTTCGGTGAGATGTGGATTTTGATATTGCCCCAATTGATATGTTCTTACCGGTTAGTCTGGCAGTGTATTGAGTGAAGATGATTTTGGGTTGAGGTTGATCTTCGTGACTTGCGGATCATTGGAGATATTGCTTTAGGGCCTTGGCTGGTAATCCCAAAGGTCTGCACAGCGGTTTATGTTTTGTGTTTTTTCTTAGTAATTTGAGCTGACATGTTACCATTGAACGTTTCACAAACCGGTTGGTCTTTGGGCCGACTTGATTAAGTTGTAATTATTTGTGGGTGGTATATATATGGAGGTTTGTGAATCATTTGAGGAGACAGAAGTAAGAAGATAGAAGACCTTTTTTGAGATCGTGCAAAGATGTAGATCCGACTGGATTCTGATCTGGTAGGACTGAGGTCGGAAGGCTGAAGTCCAAATTAAGGTAGAACCAGCAGACTGTTCCCGAAAGTTGATTTGATATGTGGATGATATCTGGATCTTGTAATTGTGTTGTAAGCGCTATTTGTATCTTGGACTGTGACCTAGCATGTGGCATGTATAACTCTTCAGATTGTAATAAATTTCATTCATATTGTTTACCGATTATGTGTTATGTCTTGTTACCGGTTGTTCTTTCTACTTTTCTGACATATTGTTACCGGTATGTTGTGCATGGTTTATGTGTTTAGCTGCAAGGTTTAGTTGTCCTTCATTGGATCTCCCTGCCTTGACTAATGGTATCAGAGTTGGTTTGTGAACTTGTTGTTGGACAGAGTGTTGTTTGTGCACTAGTTGGTTGGAGAGAAGATTGAGGTAACTTGTGGACTTGTTCAAATCGCCAAACATGAGGTAGAGAAAGTTTTGCAGGTAGACCGTTGATCCTAGAGCTTGAGCTTGAAGCAGTTAGTGGGTGGAGACTTGAACAGATCATTGATTGAGGCAGGGCGCAGTTTGGACTGGTAGATCATCGTGGAGAGGCAACCGGAAGCTGTAGTCAGATCGTTGAACCCCCTGAGGTAGTTGCAAGTACCTACTGACCGATCGTTGAACCAGATCAAGTGATGGGACTCACTTTTCAATTGACCCTGAGAGTCTGATGCAGGAGCACCGGTCTAGTTCTTACCGGTTGGACAGTTTTCTGTGGAATTGCTTGGGAGCATGGCATTTCTTCTTATTTGAGTGTTTAGCATTGTGGTTTTGGGTTTATTCCCTTGTGTTCATGGTCTTTATCATGTTCGAGATTCATAGCATTTGGCTTTGTTTCCGGTGAGATATGGATTCCGATATTGGCCCGGTTGATATGTTCTTACCGGTTAGTCTTGCAGTGTGTTGAGCGAAGATGATTTTGAGTTGCGGTTGATCTCCGTGACTTGCAGATCATTGGAGATGTTGCTTTAGGGCCTTGGCCGGTATTCTCGGAGGTCCGCACATCATTTTATGTTTTGTGTTTATTCTTAGTGATTTGAACCGACATGTTACCGTTGCACTTTTCATGAACCGGTTGGTCATTGGGCCGACTTGATTAAGTTGTAATTATTTGTGGGAAGTATATATATGGAGGCTTGCGAATCATTTGAGAAGACAGAAGTAAGAAGATAGAAGAATTTTTTTTGAGATCATGCAAAGATGTAGATCAGGCTGGATTTTGATCTGGTAGGACTAAGGCTGGAAGGCTAAAGTCTGGATTAGGGTAGAACCGGCAGACTATTCCCGAAAGCCGATTTCATATGTGGATGATCTACATATCTTGTAATTGTGTTGTAAGTGTTATTTGTATCCTGGACTGTGATCTAGCACGTGGCATCTATAACTCTTTAGATTGTAATAAGTTTCATTCATATTGTTTATCGGTTATGTGTTATGTCTTGTTACCAGTTCTTCTTTCTATTGTTTCTTGCATATTGTTACCGGTTACCAGTATGTTGTGCATGTTTTATGTATTTAGCTACAAGGTTGGGTTGTCCTTCATTGGATCTCCCTGCCTTGACTGCGTCAACATTCCAATCCAATCATCCTATCAATCAATCAAACTCATCCTAAGGTCAATAATTTATGAAAGTTTGATTTAGACCTTTATCTTTAATCATTCAATCAATTATCTTTTGTGCTTGGGAAATAATCTCCCCCAAATACCTTTGTTTAATCATTTTGGGTTGATAAAAACCCTAATCCTTTTACCCTCTTTTTCTTAGGAACGTAAGGCTATCCTATGTAGAAGAAGGCTTGATCAATTACATCTTAATCCAAAGGTCTAAATTTTACCAAGCTTAGTTGTAACCTTGCTTTGTGGTTAGCATCATCAATTACCATCTAAGTCCTAATCTAGGGGCTAAGGTGTCATCCTAATCAAAATCAATCTTATCCTAATCCAAGGACCAATCTAATCCCATCAAATCAAACCCAATCTAATCCAATCAAATCAAATTGAATCCAATCAATCCTCAATCAAATCCAAAGTTTCTAAGTCCTAGTCCTCATATTCATCTAACATCATCTCATCACTACTCTCGATCAAGTCTATCCATTCAATTCCAACTTGTCACCCCAATCTCAGGTTACCCTTGCATGGTTTATATGCACTCATGAAAGAAAAAGTTGGCTATTCAAAACCCACATTCAAACATCATGGGTTGGTTTGAAGAAATGGTTATGGAAGTTCAAGGATAACCCTATCAACCATGCCCATCTATCTCATACATGCCTCAAAGTTATCCAACTTTTTCCTATTCATGTCTCCCACCCCAACCCACTTACCAAGCCAACCCTAATTCATCTTACATCTCTTATTCTGGCCTTACCTTTGACAAGGGATATCAATCTTATTCCCATCCATGTCTTCATATTATCCCTCATCCACATACCCCTCTAGTCCAGTATGTATACCTCCATCTCCCCCGCCATCCACATCCCAATCCTCATCTTTTTGCAATACCTTCATCACCTCCACTCCCCATCTAATTCACTTACACCATAGTCCTCCAAGCCTTAATCCCAACCCCCCAATCCATAATCCCAATCCTCCATCAACACTAAACCTCCACATAATCCTCATCCTCCATAATCGACACCATCCTCATCCTCCAAGTCCTTTCTTCACAATTTTATCCAAGAAATACTAGCAAAGTATACAAAATCCCCACCTCTAAACAAAGTTTCCCAATCTAACCAAGTCCTTTATCCATCTCCATCCCCTCCAAATCAAGACAACCCTCAATCCCCTAAGCTTTGTGTTACTTCCATCCCTCCATCTACCCAAGTTGAACTTCCATACCCTCCAAATCAAGACAAACCTCAATGCCCTGAGCTTCATGATGCTACCATCCCTCCATCTACCCAATTTGAAGAATCCACCTCCTCCTCCATCACACCATCTGCCCAACCCCAACCATGTCAAGTGCTTGTTCCAGAGGATGCTAGCATAGATTCCTCTCCACCTCAAGATCAAAACATCCCTCCATCTCATGATCCCCTTCCACCTCAAAATCCATGTATCCCCTGCACTCCATCGCATGATTCCCCTCCATCTTAGGATTCAATCATCCATTCCACTCCACGAAATGATCATATCCTAGGTCAAGATCAAAGTATTCTTTCATCTCCATGTCATGATACCAATCCATCTCAGGATCCTAATATTCATCCTAATCCCACACACATTCATAATCCTCCACATTATCCTAGTCCTCCACAAGATCCCATCACCCCTATACAAGCTTTCCATGGATCCCATACCTATCAACTTAGCTCTTCCACCTTCATCCACTCTGATTTCCTCCAAGAGCTTACAATCCCTTTCACATCCCATCCCCCTCAAAATGGACTTGTATCTTGTTTCCAAATTAATAAGTATCCTATTAGAAAAATAAGTTGTGAAAAAATAAATTATCAAGGCAAAGGGTTAGGCCTCCATGAATTAGGCATATTGGAACCCCTTAAAGTCAAAGAAAATACAAGTTCATATGGCCTTGGCTACAAAGCTCATGCTCAAGATGTTGGTATAAATTCTATCTCTTCCAAATCTTAAATCCCTCCATCTAAATCCAAATTTTTCCATCGCCCATCTTCCAAACCCCTTTTGGGTCTTTATGTCCTTGTAGCATCATAAATTGTACACCCTTAATTGGGTAGTACAATTCCACACTTACGTTAGCACTCGCCTTAGTGTGTTTGCATTTTGCATTTCAAATTCTCTTTAAGCATTTCATTAATTAATTTAATTAAATCTATAGTCTTCCCTTTGCACTCTGCATATCATAAAATTGGGCCCTTTACATTAAGTGTGCCCCTTTTTATTTTATTTCTCCAATAAATCATTTCATCAAATACCCTAATTATGTCCTATTTTGACCTTCAAGGATCGATTTCGCATATATAGACATCATAAATTTCCACATACTCTTGGAGTTAGCTCTAAAATCACAATATCTTGCTTCCCAAAAAATTTGATGAAAAATTGATCAAACAATGTGTTCAAACCAAGTAGCTAGCTACCTGGTTCAGACTTTTTCTCCTCGAATTTTGGGAGCATGTTTTGGCAGTATTTTAATGTTTAAATCCTGAGATTTGTGAAAAATATTGATTCTAGGTTGGCCTAAGGTTGAAATCAAAGTTAGGGTTTCTTATATAAAGTCTTTCTTTTCCTCATTTGAAGGATCCAGAACTAGCAATGTTGAAGGAGCCTCTTATGAAGTGAAAGTTCAAGTTATATGATAGAAAATCAAACATCTATAAAGTCTACATCAAGAATTTTCAACATCAATTAGGAGCTTTGAAGACATTGAAGAATAATAGGAGATCGCCAACAATTGATTGGCTTGTACCTCTCCCTTAGGGTTTGGTATGGTTTCATGTTGTTTTCATGTCTTTGTATGAGCTTCATTTGTAGATTTACATTCATGCTTTAGATCTCTTAGTTCATTTATGATTTAAAGTATTCACATTTACATTTACAAGTATTTAGGGTTTCCTCTCCAAAGTGTAGAGTAGAACTCTAGATTCTTTATCACTTTCATTTAGGATCTTGCATGCACACACATTTTCAGTACATTATCGGCTATTTGTGGAGGTGGAAACCACCAAAAAAGGGTTTTGACTAAGGCAAAACCCTATATAGCCACCTAGATACCCGTTTTCAACTTGCAGGTGCAGGTATAGAAGTCCAACGCACGCACGATTCTCGAAACTGACGGAAGACACAGACAGACCCAGTCCCTGAATTTGATCCTAGTTTATAGGGACCAAGGCGTAGTGCCCTGGGATAGGACTAGGGCATGGCGCCTTGGTCCACAAGGTTTTTCAGCTTCTTGTGGTAGTTTTGCATTTCAGGCCCTCAGGATCCCAGATCCATAGTTTCAGCTTCCTGTCCAGATAGGGACCAGGGTGTGGCACCCTGGTCCTGCCCAGTTTACCCTAATTTTCAGTAGCAAGTGCACCTCTGAATCCATTTCTTAATTCCTCTTTCAATGTCTCAGTTATAGTTTGGACAGAATCTGCATTTTTAGTTTATGTGTGATTCATTTCTTGTCTACTAGCATAATCGATTGTGGCAACTAGCAGTTGATTGAGCAGAAGATACTGATCTAAGGTTTCAGTAGCACCATATTTTGCATATCTACTCTTCATTACAACAAAGGAATAAAAACCTTAAGAGACATTCCTTGACTCTCTCTTCCTCACAAGAAGTAGTCAAAGTGAGATATCTCCCTAGGCTCTTTCGTATTCCACTATGTGTACATGAGAGTAGGATTATGTCTTAGCTACTTGGTTCCATTTTTATGCTCCACATTTTGGTGAAACCGACATGAACTCCGATCTTCTTTGATTTTGCATTGCTTATTTAGATATAGTTACTGCATCTTTCCTTTCATTAAAAAGCAAAAAAAAAGAGAGAAATTTCAATCATTCTATTGTGTGTGTTTTAAGTTTTGTATGCACTTTTTATTTCAAAAATGTTGGATCTTTATTTGTAAGGCTTTCATTCCTTTGATAATGCATTTGCTTATGATGATTATGAGTTTATTGAGGAATTATTGGATGAGGCTCTTAATGAGTTTTTATACCCTAAGCCTTATAAGCCATCATTTTGCCAAAAACTAATCAACCTTGTTACTATGTCATTTCATAGTGATGAGAAAGATAGGTTGAATGGTTCTCCTCAAGGATACATTCCTATCAACTCATCCTCTAAATCTAGTAACATGGTGGTTTAAAACAATCCCCTTTTTGAGGATTTATGTCCTTTTGAATCTAAAGACAAGTCATTTAATAGATGTGACCATGCTATGTTGGATGGTGCTCTTGATGATTTTATGTCTTTGCCAACTCATTCAAACCAAGATCACACATCTAAAAGATTGATTAAAATGATAAATTTGAATGAACATAGCAAACCTCTTTTTGTGGTTCAAGGTGCTTGCCCTTCTCCAACATCACAACCTCTCGACAAGCCTCTCTTTATGGTTCAAGGTGGTTATGGTAATGACCCTTTTTGCACTCCTAGTAAACCTATTATTACTATGCAAGGAGGATATCTCACTAAGAGTCCTTATGAGTATGCTAAACAAATAACTAGAGAGAGTTATCATTCAGTTTCTCATACCTATAACACAATAAATAGCAAGCAACCTAACCCTCCTCCAATTATTCCAACTTCACTTCCTAATCCTCAACCCATTCCTCCTCAAGTACCTCGGATTTCACAAGCTCTTGGTAAGGAGTATGGTCTCATTGAACAACTTTAGGCTACTCCTTCCAAGATATCCCTTTGGGACCTAATTCAAACTTCCTCAATATACCATGGAATATTGCAAGATGCCTTAAAAACCTTGAATGTCCCACCCGTAGTGACATCCAATAATATGGCTTCCTTGATTGATTCCATGGCAACACCTAAAGCTCAAATTGTGTTCACCTAAAATGAGTTGCCTCCTCGAGAAGTTCAACACTAATATGATCCTCTTATGATTGTTGATCTTATTAATGGAAATGCTATAAGACAAACCTTTGTGGATAATGGCTCTGGCATTAATGTTTATATTGTTAACTTATTACATAATATTAATGTGGACACTTCTCTCAAAAAACCTGATTCTCTTACTATCTGTGGCTTTGATAATGTGGCTAGATCTTCATTAGGTATTATAACCTTACCTGTTAAGGTAGGACCTGTTACCTTATCCACACCTATTCATGTCATGCTCGACAATCTGACCTATAATTTGTTGTTAGAAAGACCTTGGATTCATAACATACAATATGTCCCTTCTACTTTGCATAGGCAAGTTAAGTTCATTTACAACAACAAGATGTATACCTTGTTTGTTGATACCAATCTTCAAGCTTGTTTACAAACATCTTCTTCTAAGTATTCCTCCACTAGTTCCTCTCCAACTGATGTCCCTTCTAGAATTCCTCCTCCTTCTAGTACTTATGTGGAGCATAAAAATGGAACCAAATATCTAGGACCTAATTTCACTCTCATGTAAACATAGTGGAATACGAAAGAGCCTAGGGAGATAGTTCACTTTGGTTACTTCTTGTGAGGAAGAGAGAGCCATGGAATATCTCTTAGGGTTTATGTTCCTTTGTTGTAAATAAGGATTAGATATTAAAAATGTAATGCAATAATCGACTAAAATAGGAGATAAGAAACAAAGCACACTTAAACTGAGAATGCAGATTCTATGCAAACTGAAACTGAAAGATAAAAAGCAGGGCTGGAAAATGGATTAAGATGTGCACCTAGTGCTGAAACAGATTCAGAATTGGAAGATCCTAAGGCACTGGGCACCCTTATCCCTGTACTAGCAAAAAGCTAAACTTCTGATTCTGAGATCCTAAGGGTCTGGTATGCAGATCTAGCACTTGAAAACCCCTAGTGATCAAGGCTCTAAGCCCTGGTCCTATCCCAAGGTACCATTCCCCTGTCTCTGAGATCTGAGATCATATTTTTTCCCTAAGACTATCTTTGTGTCTTCCTTCAATCTCGAAATTCGTACATCCGTCGAATTCTTGTACTTGCACTTGCAACTTGAAAATGGTGTCTAAGTGGTTATATAGGGTTTTGCCTTAGTCAAAACCCTTGTTTTGGTGATTTCCACCTCCACAAATAGTAGATAATGTATTGAAAATGTGTGTGCAAGAATCTTGTGTGTATGAAAGATCCTAGATGAATAAGAAAGTAAATCTAGAGTTCTACCCTACGCTTTGGAGAGCAAACCCTAAGTGATTGTAAATGTAAATGTAAATGCTTCAAATAACAAATGCAATAATAGATATAAAGCATGATTGTAAATCTAAGAATGAATGTTATGAAGATCATACAAAGACATGAAAATAATATGAAACCATATCAAACCCTAAGGGAGAGGTACAAGCCAATCAACAATCGGTGATCTCCTATTATTCTTCAATATCTTCAAAGCTCCTAATTGTTGTTTAATATGATTGATGAACGCTTGATAAATACTTGATGAGTGCTTGATTTGTTATTGTAGACTTCACATAACCTGTACTTTCACTTCACAAGAGGCTCCTTCAATCGTTAGATCTTAGATCCTTCAAATGAGGAAAGGAAGGCTTTATGTAGGAGACCTTAATTTTGTTTTGAGTCATAGGCCGACCTAGAAATGATATTTTTCTCCAATCTCTGGGATTTGAATATTAAAATACTGCCAAAACATGCTCCCAAAATTCAGGGAGAAAAAGTCGGGACCATGTTGGTCCGAACACACGGTCAGACCAACTTTTTGCCAAATTTTTGGGATTGCAAGATATGTGATTATAAAGAAAATTCTAGGAGTTTGTGGAAATTTGCGATGTTTAGATATGAGAAATCAAGCCTTGAAGGTCGAAATAAGACATAATTAGGGTATTTGATGAAATGATTAATTGGGAGAATAAAATAAAAAGGGGCACACTTAGGGTTAAGGGCCCAATTTTATGATGTGTAGAGGGATAAAAGAATACTTCAGATTTAATTAAATTAATTAAATAAATGCTTAAAGGGGATTTTAAATGCAAGATGCAAACACACTAAGGCGAGTGCTAACCTAAGTGTGGAATTATACCACCCAATTAAGGGTGTACAATTTACGATGCTATATTTAGCCCCCACTTTAGTGGTCATATGACACTACGTGCATATGCAAGCTAAAGTATAGAAAAGTAAATATTTCATGAAAAAGGATATATCCATAAGGTGTCGGACGAAGCCCCCAACGGTATCTATAGTACACTGGTAGGAACCGCACCCTGCAAAACCACATGTTAGATAAAATCACAAAATCACCTAATTCTTAATAGGTAAATGATCAAATTCATGAGTAACTATATGCCCCACCTATTTTGGCTTGCTAATTTAGTGAGGTGAAATAGGGTATCATATTTACCACGACAAATTGTTAAGGACAATTGATGAAAAATGCTCACAACAAGGTGTGATGCAAGATCAAAACTAATGGTGAATCATTTGGTAAGAAAGAGAACTAAATCACAATTCCAACACAACCAAGAGTGTGAGGATTGGAGCTCTCTAACACAAGATGAAAGATTAAGTAAGAAAATGTAGAATTAGGGTTTAGAAAGAGACTTACTTCTAAATTGTGAAAATGGAGGAAGAGATCATTATTCAAAGACATTCACCTTTGAGAATAGAGGGGATATTTGATAAAGATAACATCTTGAAGGAGAGGAGAAGGAAAATAAGAATACACAACTTCTCTAGTATTGAGGAATAGAGGATTCTTAGGGAAGGATTGCACACTTTCACTAAGGAGAGGTTGTTCATAAAGGATGTATAATTCCCAACAAAGAATAGGTCCTAAGAGCACATATTCTATGGAAGAAATGTCATCACATAAGAAAAAATGCAATTGAACAAAGGAAAGGTGAATCATTGGAAAAAGAGAGAAGATTGAAATATCACCCTTGCCCTCTAAGTATAGAGGCAAGGTCATCAAAGAGAGATAAAAAAGAAACATTCTTCTAAAATAAGGAAAGAGATCCTCATTAGGGATATGCACGTTCACAACATAGAAGGGTTCCTTATAAAAGATACCACTCAATGAAGAAGACAATTTTATGCATGATTATAGACTTCCACACCAAGGAAGAGGTCCAAGTAAGGATATGTACTTAAGATCCTCAACAGGTATACTTGTTCCAATATGAGATAGGGATATACACCTCTACAATCAATAAGAGATCATTATAAAAGACACTACTTCACAAAGGGGAAAATTTTAATCTTAAGAAGGAGAGAGGTTTGAAATCACCCTTGCCCCCCATACATAGAGACAAGAGATGGGACCAAAAATAGGGTAATGTGTTGCTTCCAAAGTATGATTGCATGTGAAATTGTACCATCAAGAATGACAATGAGTCGCCAATAAGTAGGCTACCAATGTCACATAATGATGAGCAACATAATAGCCACTAATGTTATTTAAATGTATGATAGAATGGATGAATATTTTGACTATGAAATGTTAAATTATCTACCATTGATGAGAGGAAAAAACATGTGTAAGATGATGAGTAGTAAAAAGTCTTGATTAATAGATTAGTTTGTAGAAGATGAATAGACCACTGAGTCATGCTCCTTTTGTGTACAAGAATCCTTAGGAAAGGGAAAAGTATAACTCATTAGAGCCTTATGTCTAGAAGAGGGGATTTTAGAATAAATAGAAGATAAATCGTCATAAGTGGGATTGGAAATCCCTTGAGGAGATTCATAAATAGATTTGTCAATTGCCATAATTTCCTTATGAGGTGGATGAGCGTTGGGAGATATAGAAGGTGATTTAATTGAGAGGAAGTCATCATCACTACTAAATATAGCATTCACATTGAGATATGGTCTTTTAGATGCTTTTGTAGGCTTTGAAGGATTATATCCAAGTCTAGGTGTGGCCTCGCGTATGTTATTTTCTAAAGGAACCTTAATCCCTTATTCATTTGCGCCACAACCATTGCCATTATATCCACTCTTTGCTAAAATGTGAAAACCTAGACCATAAAGGGATGTCATATCAAAGAGAGATGGTGGGGCCTCATAGCTCTCAGTGCCATAATTAGATGATGAAGAAGAAGATTTTGAAGAATTGCTTGAATTAGAAGCAGCCACAAAATTGTTACTTAGTTGTTTAGACAAAGTGGGTTGCTCTTTAGGTTAATCCTTGTCTTTCTCCTTCACAACTTGAGATCCTTTCCAAGAGACCCTATATTCTCCCACAAAAGTAGGGTTAAAATCTAGAGATCCCCAATCATCATCTGAGAGTACCCCTTCCAGAGAAAATATATCCTTGGGAGAGGATTCAGATTGAGTAGAATCCTTTTCAAGAGTCTTGGAATCACTAGAGGGAATAAGGGTATTCAAGGAAATAGATATATTTGAAGATATAGGAGAATTGGAAGAAGGATTAGAAGTAGTTGATGATCTAAATTATTTTGTCAATTTAGAGGACAATACCCAAAGCAGAATTGGTGGTATTGTAAACACATAATAAATCATATAAAATTTTCATTTCATTGAAAATATGTAAGAATTCATCCAATTTGGGCAAACTCCATGAAAAAGAGTTGTATGCTCGAGCCCCTACAAGTTAGGCAATCTTGTGAAGGAGTGTATGTATGTGGACTTCATGAGAGCTGATACAAATTGGCTAACTCGACAGACGAGATGCATGTCATAGCTTTGCAAACTCATCCTAAGAGTTGTATGTATGTAACTCTGTAACTCTATAACTCTCTAACTCCCTACAATTGGATTCAAATTGGGCTTATTTATAAGCTTTCAAAGAAGTTGAACAACCACTACATTTATGTCCTCATCGAAAGTCAAAAAGACAATCCAGTATTGAAAGGTTATTACATTTATATGAAAATAAAAATTAATTAAAGATTAAAATATTTAATACTCTGACTTATTTTTTATCATTACTCCCTTCTTGAAAGGCAGTGGGCCCCATTGCTCTATCATCTTCCAAATAAATTCCTTCCATACAACTTGAAGATGCTAGATGAGAGCCTCTGCTACAGATTCCTTTAACCAAGAGTCTAAAGGTGTTAAAAGTTGTTTGATTCCACCAATAACTAGGATCACTACTTGAAAAACATTGATTCAATGTTAGCATAGCCTCCTTGTGTAGCCTATCCATCCTTGTTCCATAAGCTCAGAAGCACTTTTGATAAATCATTTTATCTTGGTTGTATTTTCACACCCATGCCATTAAAGAAGGCTTAATTATGCCCCCTCACAAACACAACAAGAGGCGTAAGTTGGATTCTTTCTTGATGTTGCAGTCTATTTCAGACAAGATTGTCATAGACAGTGATAATAGCTATTGAAAAATAAGCCTCCTGCGAATTTTGTGTGCAACAGAGGACATGGTGAGAAGATGAAAAGGTTGAGACCACAAAGGCCTATGCAAAGAATAAACCACTGAGAAGAAATCAAAGTAGAAATGTTTGTGTATCTTGGATGCCTTATCTTCCATCCATTATGAAGAGCTTTGCCAGCCATCAGGAAGAGCTTCTTCTTCCCATTATTGTAGTGTTGACGCTTTCACTTTGGCTTCCAACGAGAGACTAACACCCTGCCGCTTCTACTTCCACCTCACATAGTGGCCACTTTCATCGATTAGCTCCTAATGGAATATGAAGTTTCATTGAATGAAATGGCTAAGAAGAACTAGTAGATCCATCATCACTACAGTCACTTGTGTAGGCTCATGAAGAACCAAGAATGGTTGCTCCTCGTCATTATGGAGGTGGTTTTGAGTTCTACATTGATGAGATTGATGTTGATTTTCGAGGAGATAGACCATCTTAAAGAAAACCCTTCATTCAGGAGGGAAACTTGCTTGTAGCTGAACCTGAAATGATCGAACTAGGCTTTGATACCACTGATCTGAATTATTTTGTCAATTCAAAGGACAATACCCAAAGAAGAATTGGCGGTATTGTAAACACATAATAAATCATATAAAAATTTCATTTTATTGAAAATATGTAAGAATTCATCCAATTTGGGAAAACTCTGACAAGTTAGGCAATCTTGTGAAGGAGCGTATGTCTATGGACTTCATGAGAGTTGATACAAATTGGCTAACTCGATAGACAAGATGCATGTCATAGCTTTGCGAACTCATCCTAAGAGTTGTATGCATGTAACTCTGTAACTCTCTAACTCTCTAACTCTCTGCAATTGGATTCGAATTAGACTTATTTATAAGCTTTCAAAGAAGCTGAACAACCTCTACATTTATGTGAAGTTGAACAGCCACTACATTTATGTCCTCATCAGAAATCGAAAAGACAATCCAGTATTGAAAGATTATTACATTTATATGAGAACAAAAATTAATTAAAGATTAAAATATTTAATACTCTGACTTATTTCTGATCAGTTGAACAAGAAGATTTGATTTGCAATGGAGCATTTAAATTGGTATCAGCCAAGAAGGTATACATCTTATTGTTGTAGATGAACATAAGCTGCCTATGCAAAGTAGAAGGGACAACTTGCATACAATGAAGCGAAGGTCATCCTAATAGAAGATTGTAACTAAGCTTATCAGGCATGACATGAATAAGTGTAGATAAAGAAACAGGTCCCACCTTAATAAGCAAGGTTATAGTACCTAAAGATTTTTTTGCAACACTATCAAAGCCATGAATAGTAAGAGAATCGAGTTGAATAGAAGAAGGATCCACCTTAATTTTAGGCAATAACTCGATGCTACAAATATTAAGGCCAAATCCTTTGTCCACTAAGGCTCTTCTTATAGCATTACCATTGATAAGAACAACTATAATAAGAGGACCATATTAATGTTGAATCTCATGGGAGGGTAACTCATCTTGTGTGAACACAATCTGAGCTTTAGGAGTATTTATAGGATCAATCAAAGAAGCCATATTATTAGGTGTCATTATGGGTGGGACATCTAAGTTCCTTAAAGCATCTTGTATCATTCTATGATGTATAGATGAAGCTTGAATTAAATCCCAAAGAGATATCTTGGCAGGAGTAGCTTTAACTTGTTCAATAAGATCATACTCCTTACTAAGAGTTTGTGATATATGAGGTGCTAGTAGAAGAATAGGTTGAGAAGTGGGAAGTGAAGAAGGGATAACCAAAGGAGGATTCAATTGCCTATTGTTCCTTGTATTATATGTGTGAGAAGCCACATTGTAATTCTCTCAGGTGATTTGTTTAGCATACTCATAAGGGCTCTTAGTAGGATAACCTCCTTGCACAATAATAACTGGTTTGGTAGGAATGTGAAAGGAATCGTCACTGTAACCACCTTGAACCACCAAGAGAGGATTCTTTAGAGGTCGATAATTTGAGGAAGGACTAGCACCTTGAACTATGAAGAGGGGTTTATTAGGTGTCTCATTCACATGTATCATATTGATTGAAGATGGTTTGGAAACATGTGAAGAGGGTCTAGAAAAATTGAAATCATCAAAGTGGCTTGTAAAGGGGATTATCAACCTTAAACATTTCTTCATGAGTGGGATTTTATTTAGATTGAACGAAAGGGGTATCCTCATAGAGGGGATTGTTAATGACATCAAACCCTTGTGATCTAAGATCATTCTCTTGCTCCAAGGTATCCTTATAAGGAGTATGCATTTTAGGAGAAGGATCAACATCATTCATATGGTAAGAATTGCTAGGAGAAGTGTTGAGAGTCTCTTCTTGCACAAAAATGTCATCATGAATAGGATCAATTTTAGGAGAGCGATTACCATTAGTCATTAATAATTCATCCCTAGTAGGAAGAGTATTGAAATAAGGTGTATTTTTAGTAGGGAAGGTAGGCATCATATCATCTTCTATCACCAAAGGATCCACATGGGGGAGATACTCTCTATGAGAAGGATTAGCAATTCTCTTCAAAGCTTCATCCTTGGGACTGAGATCTTTGAAGAAAACATGAATAACATCTTCTTGAACTAGGGTATCCTCATGAATAGAGCCAAGTTGGGGAGAGGGAAGGGTATTGAAATGAATAGAAGGTGAGGTATTAAGGGAATTTTCAACCATGTCACCTTCTTTTACTATAGTATCATCTTCTTTGACCAAGGTACTCTCATAGGAGAAGGAAAATTTTTGAGAATAATCAATACCATCATCTAACGGTTCATCCCAAATAGGGAGGTCATTGAGAGAATTGTGATAACCGTCTTCTTGCACTATGGTGTCCACATGGATGGGATCAATTTTGGGAGAGAGAATAATATTATTTATTAATGCTTCATCTTTAGGAGGGAGAGCATTAACAAAGTTTTTATTAAAATCATCCTATTGCCTCAAAATTTCCTTAATAGGTTCCTTAAGAAGGTGATGAAGTGCTAGAGAAAGGTCTAGGAAACTACTTTGTTTCAAAGACAAGTTGGCCGAAGGCTGATGTAGGTAAAACGGGGTTCCCCAAAAAAAAATTTTGCCATGACAATATTTGAAAATGTCCTTTCTTTTTTTTTACAAAATGTAATGAGAGACACAATGAAAGCAAATAAAGTAAACTAAATGTCTAATCAATGAATCAATTATGTGACACACTAAATGCAAGTATAAAAGTGCATGAACTAAATGTTTAAGAAATGAACACATAATGCATACACCAATATTTTGGGATTTTTTACGTTTTTTATATAAATGAAACATGCAATAACAAGATCTAATCAGAAAATTCAGATCTAATAAGGTTGGCTTCACGTTAGGTTCACCAAAATGTGGAGCATAAAAATGGAACCAAGTAGCTAGGACCTAATTTTGCTCGCATGTACACAGTGCAATACGAAAGAGCTTAGGGAGATAGTTCACTTTGGCTACTTCTTGTGAGGAAGAGAGAGCCACATAATATCTCTTAGGGTTTTTGTTCCTTTGTTGTAAATGAGGAGTAGATATTCAAAATGCAATGCAATAATCAACTAAAGTAGGAGATAAGAAACAAAGCACACTTAAACTAAAAATGTAGATTCTGTGCAAATTGAAACTAAAAGATAGAAAGAAGGGCTGGAAAATGAATTTAGAGGTGCACCTGCAACTGAAATTGATTCAAAATTGGCATATCCTAGGGCGCTGGGGGCCCTTGTCCCTGTACTGACAAAAAGCTAAACTTTTGATTCTGAGATCCTGAGGGTCTGGTATGCAAATCTACAACCTGAAAAACCCTAGGGACCAGGACACCATGCCATGGTCCTATCCCAAGATTCCATGCCCCTTTCTCTGAGATCTGAGATCATATTTTGGCTCAAAGACTATCTCCATGTCTTCCATCGGTCCCGAAATTCGTGCGTCCACCAGATTCTTGTACCTACACCTGTAACTTGAAAAATGGTGTCTAGGTGGCTGTATAAAGTTTTGCCTTAGTCAAACCCCTTGTTTTGGTGATTTTCACCTCCAAAAATAGTCGATAATGTATTGAAAATGTGTGTGCAAGAATCTTGTGTGTATGCAAGATCCTAGATGAACAAGAAAGTAAATCTAGAGTTCTATCCTATGCTTTGGAGAGTGAACCCTAAATGATTGTAAATGTAAATGTAAATTCTTTAAATCACAAATGCAATAATGGATCTAAAGAATGATTGTAAATATGAGAATTAATGTTATGAAGCTCATACAAAGATGTGAAAATAATATGAAACCATACCAAACCCTAAGGGAGAGGTACAAGCCAATCAACAGTTGGTGATCTCTTATTATTCTTCAATATCTTCAAAGATCCTAATTGTTGTTGAAGATGATTTATGAAGGCTTGATAAATGCTTGATGAGTGCTTGATTTGATGTTGTAGACTTCACATAACATGTACTTTCACTTCACAAGAGGCTCCTTCAATCGCTAGATCTTGGATCCTTCAAATGAGGAAAGGAAGGCTTTATGTAGGAGACAATAACTTTCTTTTGAGTCATAGGCCAACCTATAAATTATATTTTTCGCCAATTTCTTGGATTTGAATATGAAAATATCGCCAAAACATTCTCCCAAAATTCAGGGAGAAAAAATCGGGACCATGTTGGTACCAACATGGCCCGAACACATCCAGTCCGACCAACTTTTCGCCAAATTTTTCGGGAAGCAAGATATTGCGATTCTAAAGAAAATTCCAAGAATTTGTAGAAATTTGCAACGTTTCGATATGCAAAATTGGGCCTTGAAGGTTGAAATAAGACATAATTAGAGTATTTGATGAAATGATTAATTGGGAGAATAAAATAAAAAGGGGCACACTTAGGGTTAAGGGCCCAATTTTATGATGTGTAGAGGGATAAAAGAAGACTTTAGATTTAATTTAATTAATTAATTAAATTATTAAAGAGAATTTTAAATGCAAGATGCAAACACACTAAGGTGGGTGCTAACCTAAGCATGGAATTGTACCACCCACTTAAGGGTGTAAAATTTACGACGCTACAACTTCCTCTTCAAACACCCATATTCCTCTTAGTAATTCTAAGATTCTTGAAAAGGATTCTTCTCAATCTGAATCTCCTCCCGAAGATGTCTTTTCCCCTGAAAAGGTACTCTTAGATGATGATTGGGGGTCTTTATACTTTAACCCTATTTCTGTGGGGGAATATAAAATCTCTCCAAGAGAATCCTAGGTTGAAAAGAAGAAAGACGAGGATGAACCCAAAAAGCAACCCACTTTGTCTAAACCATTAAGTAACAACTTTGTGGCTGCTTCCAATTCTATACCTTCACCTATTTCCATTCCAACTAATTTTGACATTCAAAATCATGAAAAATCTCCTTCCCTTGCTGAAATGGCTAACCTCTATGGCCTTGGTTTCTATATCTTAGCTAAGAGTGGATATAACGCCAATGGTTGTGGTGCTCAAGAACAAGGGATAAAAGTTCATATAGAGAGCAATTTTTATGAGACATCTTTTGGACTTGGCTACAATCTCCTCAAACCCACAAAAGCCTCCAAGAGACCATCCATTAGTGTTAATGGCATTTCCTTCTCTTCTAAATCTCTTTCATTAAAACACCCCGAATACATTGATTCTGATTCTAGTGTGCTCGCTTTAGATGTCTTTCCTACTGATAATTCATTGGCTGATTTTTTAAGGGGCTTACGATAATCTTCCTCGTTTGCATCATAACCATGGGTTTCCCTATTGTTTGAATGTGGAAGCATACTTTGGGAGAGATGTCGAATTAGCCAAAGATGACAATGAGATGATTAAGGAGTTCCCTCAACTAAAGGATGTTCCTCAACAAAGTAATATCCTTATAAGCAACATCGTAGACATCAAGATGGATCCTTCTAGTGAGGATAAGATCATAAAGATAGAGAAGTGCCTAACTGATGAAGAACAAAAGGAACATACTAAGTTTTTACACAAGTTCCCTGAGATCTTTGCTTGGATGTACTCCGACATGCCTGACATTGATCCTAAGATTGTCACTCATAATATAGTCCTAATTCCTGATGCTAAACCTGTGAAGTAGAAGATTAGAAAAATGAATCCCAAAATAGTTTTACTTGTCAAAGTTGAAATTGAAAAACTATTGGATGCAGGATTCATTTGCCCTGTTGATTACTCTCCTTGGATTTTGATTTTTGTTTTTGTAGCCAAATCCAATAACAACATTAGGATGTGTGGTGATTTTTGAGATCTCAATAAGGCTTCATTGAAAGATGTTTTTTCGCTTCCAAACATTGATATGATAGTGGATTCTATTATTGGACATGCCTTGTTGTTCTTTATGGATGGTTTCAGAGGATATAATCAAATCTTCATTAATCCTCAAGATCAATTTAAAACTACTTTCACCACCCCTTGGGGCATGTTTTGTTGGGTTATGATGCCTTTTGGATTGAAAAATGCAGGTGCTACCTATCAACGTGCTATGACTCTTATTTTTCATGATTACATGCATAAGATCTTAGAAGATTACATGAATGATATTTTAGCTAAATCCATACTCTGTCAAGGCCATGTTAAGATCCTTCGCCAAGTCTTTGAAATAATTCGTAAATACAACATGCACTTGAACCCCCGAAAAATGTGGTTTTGGTGTGGATAGTGGAAAACTATTAGGATTCATAGTATAGTTAATATGCCACCTCCTAAGAATATTTCCCAATTATGAAATTTGCAAGGAAAGATAAAATCTATTCATAGGTTTGTGTCACAACTTGTGGATTGGACTTTCCCTTTCACTCAATTGCTCAAGAAAAACATTGCCTTCAATGGAATGAGGATTGTCACCAAGCCTTTGAGGATTTAAAGTCCTATTTGGCCAATCCTCCCATCTTGCAACCTATTGAACCTACTAAACCATTTCTTTTATATACAACTGCTTCTTCTTGTGCTCTCGTAGCTTTATTGGTGCAACATAGTGGTGATGGTAAAGAATGTGTGGTTTATTACATAAGTTGCACTTTACTCGATTATGAAATCCAATATACTGTGATAAAAAGGCAATGTCTTTCTCTTGTCTTTGCAACTCAGAAGTTGAGGCATTACCTTTTGAATGTTGAGATTCATGTTATCATTAAATTCAATCATTTAAAGTATCTCTTTTCTAAGACAGACCTTTCAGGTTGTTTCAAAAAATGGGTTATGACATTGACTAAATTTGACCTTAAATTTGTCTCTCAAAAAGAAATTTAAGCACAAGCATTGACTAACCACTTAGTTGACGCTCCACCTCTCACATTACCTAATCAAGAATCCTTTCCTAATGATTTTATCCTTCCTATTGAGACTAACAAAACTTGGGAGCTATATTTCGATGGTTCTAATTGTCGTACAGGCTCGGGGGTAGGTGTTATTCTATTTCCTCCTAATAAAAAACCTATTCCCTTATCTTATCATCTTAACTTCAAATGCACAAATAAAATTTCCGAGTATGAAGCCCTTATAGCTAGTCTTAAGGTGGCTTTAGCCTTGAATGTTAATCATATACATATCTATGGTGATTCCTAATTGATCATTAGACAAGTTACAAGAATATACCAGGCTAAACAAGATAAACTATCACAATATCAGGACCTAGCTTTATCCTTGTTAGAAAAATTCAATTCCTATACCATGGAGCCTATCCCTCGAAAAGATAATTGACATGCTGATGCAATGGCGTGTGTTGCTTCCCTTGTATCCTTAGAGGATCCCATGGTAGACCTTAAATTTCTTATTCATAACCTTTATTCTTCGGATATTGTTGATAATCCTAGTGATGTGGCTTATTGCTATACTATAGATTCTGATGAATGTTATTTGCATATCTTGAGATATTTGACCAATGGTACATTTCCAAATTCCACAAGCAAGAATGCTAGAGCTAGGATTCATAAGTTAGCCGTAAGATACATTATCCTTTCTAATGTTCTATATAGGAGAGGTTATAATGGTCTTCTCCTTCGATGTCTTAACAAAACAAAGATCTTCATTGCTCTTAAAGAGACACATTCAGGTGCTTGTGGGGGGGCATTTTGGGGGCAAAACCTTAGTTCAAATATTGCTCTAAATGGGATATTATTGGCAAACCCTGAAGAAAGATTCATTTGCATTTGTTAAGAATCACCATCAGTGTCAACAACATAACAATTTTATTCATGCTCCTACACAAGAACTTAGGTCACAAGTGGCCTCTTGTCCCTTTTCCATATGGGGTTTAGATCTTATTGGTAAAATTTCTCCTTTATTGGTAAAATTTCTCCTCCTTCATCCCAAGGGCATATTTTCATCATAACTGCTACAGATTATTTTACGAAGTGGGTAGAAGCGGTTCCTCTTTGATCCACCACCATTGAAGCAATTTGTCAGTTCATCTTAGATAACATCATTTCTCAATTTGGAATACCTTCCACTTTAATCTCTGAGAATGAGACTTCATTCAAGAACAAATATGTGAAAAAATTTCTAGAGAAATACCATATCCAACATCGCTTTTCCACACCTTATTATCCTCAATCTAATGGCCAAGTTGAGTCTTCTAACATAATCCTTGAATAAATTCATCATAAGATTGTAAACAAGCATGGTAAGGATTTGGTGCAGGAGCACCCTTTCAAGCTCTTCCTCCTTCTTATTTATTGGTGGTATGCTTCTTATGAAGCCATTGTACATGAAATAATGAGCCATGTGCTCATAGGTCCTAGTTGTAGGTCCTTAGTGTTTTTGTTGTGATTTATGGTGCAGGAGAGGTTGTGTGTGCCTTGGATGTGTGTTAGGACTTATTGGCATGTGGATGTCCTTAGGATAGCCCAAAATAGGCCTAGGAGTCATGAAAAGCAACAATGGCAAAGTTGCTCAAAAAATGCAAAAGTTGCATGACAACTTTTAAAAGTTGTCAAGCAACTTTTCCACCCAAAAGGTCAAAAACCCTTATTGAGTGTGGAGAGCCCTAATCTTGGCACACCGACCGAGGCAAAGGTGGTATAAGTATTTGCAAACCCTAAGTTAATGGGTTGGATGTCAGACATTGTATGGCTTTAGCAAACTGAATCGACTGTGACTATTTTTGGGTTACCAGTCAGTTTGAATGAAGTTACCGAGCAAGTTAATGGATTGATTTGCGTGCAAAACTATGTGGCATGTCTTTTATGGTGTAAATACTTCCATTTTGAGTGATTAGATTAGCTTTTTGTTTACCGGTTGAGTGTGTTTGTAAATAGTCTGTAAATTGCAGTCTCACTGTCCAGTTTTGGACCGATTTGTGAAAATGAAGTCTTAACTCCATTCCCCATTGTGGAACCACCATGAAACCATGGGGAATGGATTTGAAGACCCTGTACATTAGTCACAAGCAAGAAGGTCCCTTCAAAATGCAGGAAGGCCAAGAAAATACCTACTCCTAGGCGAGACTGGACAGTGCCCGATTAGGAGAGGTTAGATTGCAGAGGTCTTGGAGAGCAAGGTTTAATAGTGGAGAGAGCATCCTTTGGAAGAAGTGCAGAGGAGTGATTGAAGCATCAATTGTGTGAAGGAGGAGCCTCCACCAATCCAAACAAGGTTTCTAACACACAAAACCTTCACTGTGACCCAGGCAGACTACAAAACCCTCATAAAACCCTTGTAAAACTCCAAAATTCGCCCTAGGCACTGTACGGCCACTTAGAGGCCCAAAACCTAGAAAATCCTTGAGCCCTTGCCAATTGACTGGCAGTCCATTTTGGGAGTTAGGGTTTTTTGTGCATCGTTTGTGAGAGGGAGCCCTAGAAGACTGGTTAGGAGGCCTAATTGGTCCTAATCCTTGTAGCCCTTTTTAAAGGCAAAACCCAAATTTGTGAAATCGGTAAGGGGTTAGAATCTTGAAACCTCTTGGGGGCTCATAAATGGGTGGAAAAACCTTGAAATAGACCTAAAACAACCTTGCCAAGACCTTGGAAGGTGTGGAACAAGATTAGCCCTTATTAGCCATAGTAAGGGATTTTGAGTCTCATGTGTAGGTGAGACCTTAGGAGCAGCAAAGCAACTCATTGGTGGGTGGATTGGGCAAGGTCAGGGGATTCCTTAAGAAAAGGAAGTCCTAGAGACCCTAGGGTATGAGGAGAACACTAGGTGATCCAAGGAAAGGATCCAAGAGCATAGACTAGGTTAGTCTATCCCAAACCCCATCCCATCAGGATTGGCATACCCAGTTGACCTATTCCCTTTGGGCCTATCGAACAAATGTGTGCATAGCTACCGATACTACTCCCTACAATCTTTTTTATGGTGCTAACGTTATTATGCCTTTAGAGTTAGAGATTCCCTCACCAAGAATTTCTCTTAAGGGTATAGTCGATGATGATTATTATTAAGAACAACGCCTTCAACAACTTGAGATGCTTGATGAAAAGCGTATAAATTCTCTTGAGAAAATCCAAGTGTATCACAAATCCTTACAGTGGAGTTGTAATGATAAGGTTACTCAACATTCCTTCTCAGTAGGCGACCTCGTGCTTTATGAGAATCAACATAATGTGAATGCCTTACCTGAAGAAAAAGGAAAATTTAGCTCGAATTGGCTAGGACCATATATCATCACTGAAGTCTATGGGTCAAGTGCCTACAAAATAGCAAATGTGGAAGGTACGCCTCTCAAGGAGCCCATAAATGCAATGAATCTTCGTAGATATTATGCCTAATCTTTTTTTTCCTTTTCTTTTCCTTTCTTTTCTTTTTTCCAAAATTGTATGATATCGTAGCATGTCTTCATTAAAGCATGTAGCAATAAATTATTGATATTTGATCTATATTGCTTCATTCTTGACAAACATATATCAAATTTGTGGTTGTCTTGAATTAATTATGTAATTTTTTTAGGAATTTACATTTTTATGTGCTAGCTTATCATGTAATTTTCTTCATGTGTTTGGGGTTAGGATACATCATGTTGTATTTAATTAAGTCCTTAATTAGATCACATTAGTTATGTAATCCTTAACTGAAACATGTTTATTTACATCATCAATGTTGTATTTAATTAAATACTTAGTTATTTAATTAGATCACACATGTATCAATTTAATCATGGGGTATTAAGAAATTAATCACATGAGAATCAAATTAGACATACATGTACATTTTCAAATATGTTACTTTTAATTAAACCAATATACATACGTTGTTTTTTGCAAATTAAAGGAACACACTTGAGACCAAAATCATCACACACATTCACACACACACACACACACACACACACACACACACATATATATATCAAAAAAATTAAGGATATATATATATATATATATATATATATATATATATATAATTTTAAGGTACATCATCATATACAAAATCGACCACTAGAGATAAAATGTTGTACACTATCTATGGTTGGTGGCTACCCAAACTCTTTGGTCCTTGATGTGGTTATCCCATGGGTGTATAATGGGATGAGGACCATGAGTGACTCCTGGAAGAGCTCCTCCGATCTCGATCCATGACTATGCCTTGATACATGGCTGACTCCACCCGAGACTCCACTAGCTCATGTTGTAGTCGTTCCTCCTCTTCTTGTTTGATCTCTAGCTCTATTCAAATGAAGTAGAATAGATCCTCATGTCGTATGACACTCCTCTAGGGTCTATGCATAATTTGCAAAGACTGAGGTATGCGTGAAATAGTGACGATGTCAAAAAGGGTCTGTTGGATCAAGGTGATAACTCAATGATGAACAATAAGTACCAAACTGGTACTGAGAGGGGGGGTGAATTAGTACAGTCACAAAAAAATTTCTCGAACTGGTTTGACTGCAAAAACTGCAAATGTCTGACAAACAGTAAAATCGGTCTGAAATAGAGTGCAACTGGTAAAGCTAAGAATAACTATGACAAGCATTAACCGGTTGATCACTTAGCTTTCCACTCAACTTAATACTACACTTCCATTTCACCCTTATGCATGAATAGGTAATCTATCATCAGAAATATAATAATAGCTAGCTCAGCATGATTTACCTTCAGACACAAATCACTTAAATCATCACATGAAAAATACTAAATATGACACACAAATTTTTCACGTGGAAACCCAACTGGGACAAACCACGGTGGGGATGAATACCCACAAGCTGCTTTTGAACTCTTTAGAAGTCCACTCTGTTAGGAGCCTAGTCCGATTAAAGACTATTACAATAGGTTCTTCTAGGAACCGATCCTATTAGAGATCACCCGGTTAAGGGATGGCTAAATACTCGGTTAAGGGTTAAACCCTGTTAAAGGTTACCTTGTTGGAGGATTTCAAGAACTCAATTAGTTTGAGTCACCCTGTTAAAGGATTTACAGTAAGCCGATTAAAGCTGCCCGGTTAAGGGATTTTCCAACTGTTGAAGTGGTTAAAGATCAATGGGTATTACAATGATCTGATAATAGCACTCAATGCCTAATGCAGATTCGCTTAAGTTCCTTCCTTCTGCACACACACAATGCAGGAATCAATCCTCTTATCTCATCTGGTCTGGCAAGAATCACGTATCTCTTCACTTAGATACACACACACCATTTGCCAACAACCTTAGAAAGAAACACAACATCGACCTTATAGGAAACAGATAGGTCGGTAGCATAAACCCTAAACCCTAAACATTTAGGTTAAGCAATTCAGGCAGTTCAATCCTGGCCATTGAACATTTTGTATTTGAATACAAAAGTCTTGAACATATCTCAAGACATTCTCCGTCGTTCATTCTTCACCGCTTTCATGGCGGCTTGTAACCCATCATGCGTTCTCCACTGTTTACAGAGACTTCGCATATTCCCGAGGTAGATAGGATCGATCTCCTTCATGCAAGATCCTTCACGAGCTCAAGCTGACGTGGCAACACGATCGGATCTTCATTACAATGCTGACTCATCACACAATGTCATCGGTTGAGTCACACGGGCTTGGAACACTTCAACCGGAAACCCTTAAGATAAGACTACCAACTGGTAGTCATCTCATGTTAAGTCTTCATAGAGAACATTCCATATGTCAGTTTACATTTCATCATACTGGTTCTCTTGGACAAACATACCACTTCACCTATTGCTCAATATATCGGTTTATACCACTATACCGATTCACTTTGCCAACTATTTAGCTTCAATATACCTATTCACTTCTTTGCACATATACTGGTTCACCACATTGTATCGGTTCACATTTCAACATATTGACATCAATGACAACATAATATCATCATGTTAACATACTCAGCACAAATGTCAACAATCTCCCCCTTTGGCATTGATGGCAATATATAAAGATCTCTCTTTCTGCATCACATCTTCTCCCCATTGTTGCGGATATCTTCTCCGCTTCACATCTTCTCCCCCTTTGACAGCAATGCCAAAGTGGAGGCACAAGCTCTCTTGTTCCACTATGTTGCTCCCCCTGAGGAGTAGCATCCTTCAACACATCAATCCGGAAAAATTTGGACATGGCAATACTTGACTGATGTGGAGTACATACTTTCAGTCCACCTCTTGAAGGGGCAGCACCCCTAATTCACGTCTTAAATAGGTAAATGAAGCCTTTGGTAGAGGCTTGGTGAATATATCTGCTAACTGCTCCTTACTGGAAACATGTTCCAGTACAACCTCCTTGTTCTGAACCTTTTCCCTCAAGAAATGATACTTGAGCTCAAAGTGCTTGGTTCTAGCATGCAAAACTGGATTCTTGGAAATGTTAATTGCACTTGTATTGTCACAAAATATGCTTACCAGTTCAGATACAAGAACTTTGAAGCCATTTAATACACGCTTCATCCAAATAGTCTGGGTGTAGTTCATAAAAGCTGCAACATACTCCGCTTCTACTATAGACTGAGAGATACAACTTTGTTTTTTACTCATCCACGAGACCAGTCTACCACCAAGAAAGAATGCACCACTGGTTGTGCTCTTCTGGTCATCTACATTACCAGCCCAATCAGCATTTGTGAACACTTTCAGGTTGAAATCATTATTGTATGGATACCATAACCCATAGTCAATAGTTCCCTTCAAATATCTAAGAATCCACTTGACTGCTACCAAGTGAGATTCTCTAGGGCTTTACTGAAACTGAGTGGTAATACCCACTACATGTGCAATGTCCGGTCTACTATGCACTGCATAATGCAACTTACCAATCATTGATCAGTAATCCTTCTCATTTACCACCACTGAGTCATCTTCTTTTGATAGATTACAACTGGTCACCATTGGTGTACCAACCGGTTTACTATCTTCCATGCCAAAGGTCTTCAACACCTCTTTGACATACTTGGACTGAGTAATAAAGATTCCATCTTTCATTTGTTGAATCTGTAGTCCAATGAAGAACTTAATCTCCCCTATGAGTGACATTTCAAACTCCTTTTTCATCTCATCAGCAAATTCATGACTCATCTTGTCATCACCTCCAAAGATGATGTCATCAACAAATACTTCACAGATCAGAATCTGATCTCCTTCTGATTTCAAGTAGATATTGCTATCTTCACTTGTTCTTTCAAATCCAATCTTCACAAGATGGGAGTGCAAGTGTTCATACCATGCTCTAGGTGCCTGCTTTAGTCCATACAAGGCTTTATGTAGCCTACACACCATGTCACTATCTTCTAATAGGGCAAACCCATCTGGTTGCTCTATATAAACCTCCTCTTCAAGTGTTCCATTTAGGAATGCAGATTTTACATCCATTTGGTATACCTTGAATCCTTTAAAAGTTGCATATGCAAGAAGCATACGAACTCCTTCCAATCTGGCTACTGGGGCAAAAGTTTCTCCATAGTCTTTCCTTCTTCTTGAGCATATCCTTTACATACTAGTCTGGCTTTGTTCCTTACCACTGTGCCATCCTCATTCAGCTTGTTTCTGAAAACCCATTTGGTACCAATTACATTTTTATGCTTTGTTCTGGGTCCCAAGACCATGTACCATTCTTCTCTATCTGGTCAAGTTCCTCCTCCATTGCCTTGATCCAGTCTTTATCTTTATGTGCCTCTTTGAATGATTTAGGCTCAAATTCAGAGATCATACAAGAATTCTCTCTGACCTTTCTTCTTGTAAGGATTCCTGCATCCTTATCTCCTATGATCTGCTTTGGATCATGATTCAGTTTGACATGTCGAGGAATGCTCTTGACTGATTCCTCCTGCTTTTCTTCTTCATCCTCATCTTCATCAGCATCAACATCTACCGGTGTAGGAACACTGTTACCGATACTTGGTTGATTAGCAACCGGTTCCCAGAAGGTTACTAGCAGTTCATCTCTTACTTTCTTGCTGTCGGTTTCCTCAGGTTTTCCAGAATTTTCATCAACTCTAACATTGATGCTTTCAACAATTCTTTGAGTCTTATTGTTGAAACATTTGAGAGCTTTGCTCTTGGTGGAATATCCTAAGAATATTCCTTCATCACATCTCTGATGTTCACTTCTCTTGATATAACATCTTGCTACCAAACATTCTAATGTAGTTTACCACTGGTGTCTTACCAGTCTAATACTCATAAGGAGTCTTATCCTTTCCTTTCTTGATGAGTACCCGGGTCATTGTGTATACTGCAATGCTCACCACTTCTCTCCAAAAGGTTGAGCAACTTTTCCTTGGATCAACATAGTTCTAGCTGCTTCAACCATAGTCCGGTTGTTTCTCTCTGCTAAGCCATTTTGTTGTGGAGTCTGGGGGGCAGACAGTTGCCTCTTGATGCCATTCTCTTCACAATATTCGTTGAATTCACCGAAAGTGAACTCTCCTCCTTGATCAATTCTAAGGCACTTGATTCTTCTACCACTTTCCTTTTCTACCAGTACTTTGAAAGCTTTGAACTTTCTAAAAGCTTTAGACTTATCTTTCAATAATGTGACCCACATCATTCTTGAGCAATCATCAATCAGAATCATGAAATACCTATCTCCCTGCACACTCCTAGTTTTCATAGGACCACACAAATCAGTATGCACAAGATCAAGTAAATTGCCTGCTGTGAAAGATTTACCTTTGAAAGTTGAGGAAGACATTTTCCCCAGTTGACATTCTCTGCACAAAGGATTTTCCGGTTTGCTCAGCACCAACAATCCTCTGACTGCCTTGGTCTTATTGGCCTTCACAATGTTATCAAAGTTTACATGGCAGAGTCTCCTATGCCATATCCAGCTATCATCAAATTTAGCCATAAGACATGTACTTACATTTGCATTTAGCTTAAATAAGTTACCTTTGGTCTGCATACCAGTGGCCATCAATTCACCATTCTTTCCTTTTATTTTGTACGCTCCATTTTTTAATTCCATAGTGAGTCCATTGTCATTCAGCTAGGCAACACTCAATAGATTGTGTCTGAGACCTTCCACTCAATACACATTGTCAGCACTACTCTTTCCATTTAGAGAGATGGACCTTCTTCCTTTAACCATACATGATGCATCATTACCAAAGTGAACCACACCACCATCATATTCTTCCAAAGATAGAAACTTGCTCCGGTCACCAGTCATATGATGAGAACAACCATTGTCAATAATCCACTCATTGGAATTATCAAAGTGGGAGACAAGATCCTTCTTGTCTGACACATCTTCCTTTACTACAACAAACACAATATCTTCATTCTCTTCATCTTCTGATTCCTCATCTATGACACCTTCATCAACTGCAACAAAATAGTTTCTCTGGTTTCCTCCTTTGAATTTCTTGAACCTCTCCGGTTTGTCCTTATTGTCACCATTAGGACAGTTTATAGCAATATGTCCTATCCGATTACAAGAAAAGCATTTCAAAGGGAGCTTACCTCTGTATTTACTGGTTCCTTTAGGAATTTTCCTAGCAAGAAGAGCTTCAAATTCCATCAAGATCTCCTCATCATCCATTTCTCTGCTCTGTCTTGGTTCACCACTTGTGCTTGCTTCTTTTCCTTTTCTGGATGGTACAGCAGAAGCTCTAAAGGTTGATTCAGTCTTTTGAACACTTCCATCAAAAATATTTAGCTCATAGGTTGTCAACTTTGCAATGATGGAGTCTAGGGATACCTTAGTCTTGTCTATTGATCTCAACTCCTGAATAACAACAACCCTTATTGCATAGACCGGTAATAAGGATCTCAGAACTTTGCTTACCACAGTGGAATCTTCCATTTTACCACCTGCACTCTTGATATCTCCAACAACAGTTTTGATTCTTATTCCATTTCGTTGAATGGTCTCACCTTCAACCATCCACATGTCTTCAAACGTCCCTCTAAGGCTTTCTTCCTTAGCTTGTTTTACATGCTCATCAGGCCAATAATTGTTGATAAAGATACAACTGACAAGTCAGATATAGCTAAAGAGCCTCCAATAGCAGGGGAAAAAAAGAAACCGGCAGAGGACACGGAGAAAAAGGTAGAGACTGAGGCACAGACAAAGACAACACAACATACAGAGAAACCAACAAAGCTAAAGGCTCCGAAACAGGTTCATAAGGAAACAGTGCCACCGGTAAGTAGTGAAGTGGGAAAACCAGTGCTAAAAGAAATGCAGACACAAACTGACCTGCCAGAGGTCAATACAAGCATGGTTACTTCCACCAGTACTCAGATTATTGGATCATCATCAACATTTAAGTCAACAAATGTGACTGAGGTACTACTTGACTCCATTAAGAAAATAACTGATTGCAGTTCACAGGCTTATAAAGCAATAGATGATTCTATACCAATTTTGAAGGTAATAGCTCCAAACTGTAACATAGATAATAAAGATTCTTTAGGACAATTGGATACATTGTGTAAATATATTTCTGAAAACATTGAGAAAATAAAGGAAGAATCAGTAAAGGATAAGGTAGAGAAAGAGAAACATAAATTCTTTGATGAGGAAATAAAGAAGTGTAACAGAGATTTTGACACACTTCTACTAGAACTATGTAGTTTGTTGAAAGAATACAAAAATCTGTATAAAGATATATGTAAAACAAACTTTTTGACTGTAGATATTGACAAGAAAATAAGCAAGGCACAGGATGAGATAAATAAACTTGCAGACAATTTTGTCAACTTACCGGATTCATTATCAGTTTTTGAAGAGAAGATAGCAAATTTTGAGGAAGAATTACTCAAACTGGAAAGAGAGAAAGAGAGAATAATAAACAAAGCAAAGCACTTGAGATCTAAACTGAGTCCAAGATTGGACTATTTAGCATCTCTGCGGAAGGAAATCTCAGAGGCATTAACACAAGGCAGCATAACACCGGCAGAGCATTTGCAGCATCTCACCGGTACAGTAAAAAGAACTAAGACAACAATTAAAGATAGTAAGAAATTTATGGATAGTTTAAACTTAATTTTGGGAGATCTTTTTCAGATAATAACTACCCAGCTACAGGGTTGAGGATATGGATAGATGAAACTACAAACTCTACTGACATCTTGACAACCTTTGTCATTGATGCCAAAGGGGGAGTAGTGGGATGAGAAAGTTCAAAACAGAAGAATCATATGCTCAGGGGGAGCTCTCCAATTTTTGGTAAACATTTTTGGACTACACATTTTTGGATACTTTTTGAAATTTCTCATGAGTGTTGCCATCAATGCCAAAGGGGGAGATTATTGGCATATGGACATTCCAATGAGACATTGTATGTGATTGAAGGTTTTGTCATTGATGGCAACCTTGCAATCCTATGGCACCGGCAAGACATCATACCGGCAAGTATTACACAGGCAAGATAGTGCACCGGCATCAAGAAGGACACCGGCACCGGCACAGAAGAAAAGATGTATACCAACACAGAGGCCGACAGGATTTTTGTTATGTAATATTTTGTTTATTATTGTAAGCCGACTTGGCAAATTGTAAAATGACTCTTGTATATAAAGGAGATCATTGTAAACAGTTAAAAAAGGGAAATGTAAGAAGCATAAAGGAAGTTATTAGGCAGACCTAATGTGTGAATTATAGGTCAAGGGTATATGTAGAGAACAGAGCAAGAACTGGTACTGAATTTGGCATTGAAGATGCTATTGTAAAACAGTACAAGTCATTGGATTAATATAATCCTGACTGTAAGTCAGTGTGACTTCCCATTGAGCAGTGAGCTCTAGGCAGGTGGCCTTCCTGCATGTGCAGGCCCCTAGTGTAAGTAATATTCTCTTATTGGCCAATGAGTGAATATTGTGGGTCACAAATCCCACCGAGGTTTTTCCCATACCGGGTTTCCTCGTTAAACATCTTGTGTTATGGTGTACTTTTCATGTGGATATTCTTGATTCTATTTATTGCATTATTTCTTGCATACCGGTACACTGTTATATTATGTTCTGCATGTTTCAACTTAAGAAATTCTTATTACCGGTTAGATACTGATTCACCCCTTCCCCTCTCAGTATCTGTGGGAACCCTAACATGCCATACTTCTTTGGGATTATCTTTATCCTGGACATCAATAAACTCAATGTCAGATAAGTTGTTGATTAGGGCTTCCATGACTTGCCCATTCTCCTGTATTTCTCTCTTTTGATCATCGGTGAGAGTACCGGTAGGAATAACAAAAACATTCTCAACATAGCTCCATTGTTGAGCACCCATGCTTCTGATGTAAATCTTCATTCTGTCCTTCCAAATTTTGAAGTTATCTTTGTTGAACTTTGGACCTTCTCTCTTCATCATTACAATAGGATCTTTCCCTCAAGCGATTAAGCTTACAACACAGAGGACCTGGAGGACGCTCTGATACCAATTGATAACTCAATGATGAACAATAAGTACTGTAGACATCTAAAAATGGTCAACTCTTGCAAAGTCATACTTTAACATTTGCGCATTGCCTTGTTTTAGGGTTCTTGCGTCGCATTAACATTTCTTCTATGTTGCGCACTTGGTCTTTATCATTTGCGAGCATCGAGTCCTTCTTCTGCATTCCTCATTTTTCTCACTTTTGAATTTGGTCTTGTCGATAACAATCTCCAATCATGATTTTGGTCGATCCTTGTCCTCTTGTCAATCTCATCATTTTGCGATCGATTCGTCATCGATCCTTGTCCTTGTCAATCTCATCATTTTGCAATCGATTCATCATCGATCCTTGTCCTTGTCAATCTTGTCATTTTGCAATCGATTCGTCATCGATCCTTGTCTTGTCAATCTTGTCATTTTGTGATCGATTCGTCATCGATCCTTGTCCTTTTCAATCATGTCAACTTGGATCGATTAGTCATTGTTTCTCGTCAATTGGTGCCTATCAATTTGATCTCTTTCTCAATCTTGGTCAATTTGTCAACCAATCTTAATCATTTATCAGCATTGGTTCTTTGTCAATCAAAATCATGATCGAACCGACATTAATTTCTTGTTGTCTTGACCTAATTCCTTGTCCTCTTATTTCTAGGGTTTTATGATTTGATCATTTAATCCTTCTCTTCTTCTTGGTGGGTTAAATAAATCTATTTATTTAGTCCTAGGTCTTTTCATGAATTAATTAATGGATGAAAACCTATTATTTAATTCACCTAATTCCTATTTCATCTTTTTCCTCAATTTTCCAATTTACTAATTTCTCCTAATTCCTAATTTCTATTTCTCCTATTTTCTTTAATTTTTCTAATATTTCCCCTAATTTCATGGGAATGGCATTTTAATCTTGTCAATTTTGTCATAATTTGTCATAATTTTGCCATTCATGATTTGAATTTCCATTCAAATCTCTTCATGCTAATCTTGTCCTCTCTCCAATTTGTCTATAAATTGGATGAATTTCTTCAATCAGAGGAAGAGAAAACCACACTTCTAGTATCCTTATGCTGCCATTTTTCCAGCCATCTTGCTTTCATACTATGCTTTTGCACTTGTAGGTGAGATCCACAAACACACTAATTTGAAGGAGAAAGAAGGACAATGGAGGAACAATAAAGGAGATACATGCTTTGGTTTGCATTTTGTTTTAGTATTTCATCTTCATGCCTTTATTGATTGTAATTAGGATTTATCATTGCAATCTAGTTTTTGTGGTTGAGCAAGTTTAAAGTTGCTTTTGATGCATTCCATTTTCCTATCTACAAGTACCAAACCGGTACTGAGAGGGGGGAGTGAATCACTACAGTCACAAAAACTTTTCCCGAACCGGTTTGACTGCAAACACTGCAAATGTCTGACAGACAGTAACACTGGTTTGAAACAGAGTGCAACTGGTAAAGCTAAGAATAACTATGACAAGCATTAACTAGTTGATCACTTAGCTTTCGACTCAACTTAATACTACACTTCCATTTCACCCTTATGCATGAATAGGTAATCTATCATCAGAAATATAATAACAGCTAGCTCAACATGATTTACCTTTAGACACAAATCACTTAAATCATCACATAAAAAATACTACACATGACATATAGATTTTTCACGTGGAAACCCAACTGGGAAAAACCATGGTGGGGATGAATACCCACAAGATGCTTTTGAACTCTTTAGAAGTTCGCTCTGTTAGGAGCCTAGTTTGGTTAAAGACTATTACAAAAGGTTCTGCTAGGAACCGATCCTATTAGAGATCACCTGGCTAAGGGATGGCTAAATACCCGATTAAAGGTTAAACCCTGTTAAAGGTTACCTTGTTAGAGGATTTCAAGAACTCAATTAGTTTGAGTCACCTTCTTAAAGGATTTACAACAAGCTGATTAAAGCTACCCGGTTAAGGGATTTTCCAACTGTTGAAGTGGTTAAAGATCAACGGGTATTACAATGATCTGATAATAGCACTCAATGACTAATGCAGATCCGCTTAAGTTCCTTCCTTCTGCACACACACAATGCAGGAATCAATCCTCTTATCTCATCTGATCTGGCAAGAATCATGTATCTCTTCACTTATATACACACACACCATTTGCCAACAACCTCAGAAAGAAACACAACATCGACCTTATAGGAAACAGATAGGTCGGTAGTATAAACTCTAAACCCTAAACATTTAGGTTAAGCAATTCAAGTGGTTCAATCTTGGCCATTGAGTACTTTGCATTTGAATACAAAAGTCTTGAACATATCTCAAGACATTCCCCATCGTTCATTTTTCACCGCTTTCATGGCGGCTTGTAACCCATCACACGTTCTCCACCGTTTACAGAGACTTCGCATATTCCCGAGGTAGATAGGATCGATCTCCTTCATGCAAGATCTTTTACGCGCTCAAGCTGACGTGGCAACACGATCAGATCTTCATTACAATGCTAACTCATCACACAATGTCATTGGTTGAGTCACACAAGCTTGGAACACTTCAACCGGAAACCCTTAAGCTAAGACTACCAACCGGTAGTCATCTCATGTTAAGTCTTCATAGAGAACATTCCATATGTCAGTTCACATTTCATCATACCGGTTCTCTTGGACAAACATACCACTTCACCTATTTCTCAATATATCGGTTTATACCACTATACTGGTTCACTTTGCCAACTGTTTAGCTTCAATATACCTGTTCACTTCTTTGCACATATACCGGTTCATCACATTGTACCAGTTCACCACTCCTATACTTCGACTGCAGAAGAGGGAATAAAAAAACCAAGTCACATATACATCATCATTTAAATTCCAAAACTAACTCAATTAAGTAAAGGACCTTTACCTGGATCCCCTGCCTACCAGTATGGATCATGTGTCACGACCATCTCTGATCTGGAGCCGCTTCCCTCTCCACGCTCATAGTGCCTCTGTACTCTAGTAGGTGGTACTGTGGGAGATGATCAACGTAAGGTAGAAGGGTAAAAGCACAAAACTGTGTCATGTTTCAGGCCAACTTATCAGAACAAGTAAATTTAAGTAATTCTAACTAAAAATTAATTTTAGTCAAATATATGGTCTATATAGATTCATTATAGCTAAGTTATATATGGGCCGCAACTTTTCCAAATGGAAGTGTCTGCTAAATGTATATTTTATACTACTTTGGGTCTAATTACCCAAAAAAAAAAAACTTGATGTGTCAACAACTCCTACTCTTATAAATAATTTTTTTTTGAAATGTAGAAATATCATTTTATAGATCTATTAGTGAATTTTCCAATATATATATTTTTTAATATTTTAATTAGTTTTTATATTTAATATTTTATTTTTATTGAAAGTAGCTCATCAACACTAAAATATAAGGTTGATTATCTTGTCAAGGAAAAATACTAAAATTTATTAAGAAAAAATGAAAAAATATGATGTAGTAGAGAAAAGAATCTATGTCAAGATGATATAATTCTTTTATAATTTGGATAAATAATTAAAAAAAAGGTGGTGGGAATTGGAAAGAGTTATATTTTAGCACACACAACTTTTCAAATTTATTGAAAAATATATATTTATTAAAAATAGTAAAAAAATATATCCATGCACTAAAGTTTCAAGTTAGCAATATACACAAAAAAATTCAAGAAAAAAAGGTAAAATTTACTAAATAAAATGTGGAGGCTTGTGTAACTTCTATTTCAACATTTTTTCAGCAACTAAATTATAGTGTTTACTTTATTAAAAAAATACATTCAAATGTTTTTTTAATTTTTTGTTAAAATTACAAACATAAAATAGTCATAAGAATATAAATTTTATTAGGTTACATCATTTCAAAATTCAAAACATATATTTCACTTTCTATTGATTTAATTTAAAAAATTGAATCAACATTGACCATTTTCTTTATAGAAGTGTGACACAACTTTGTACTTTTACCCGGAGGTGGGTCTCCCGAGATCGGCCCCCTCTCCTTTGGTCAACACTGCTGGTGGATCTAGGGCCATGGTTTCCTCCCCTGTGTGATGAGGTATATCTTCCTCCTCTTCCTCCTCTCCCTCCCTCTCTTCTTCCTCCTCTTCCTCCTCCATTTGTTCCCCTTGCCCACCCTCTCTTATGTCCTCCAGATCATCATCCTCATCATCCCCACCCTGACCTCCCTCCCCGCTGATATCTCTATCACCATCATCATCCTCCACCTCCTATTGTCCTCTCTCCTCCTCCTCTCTCTCATCCTAGTGATCCACTATGTCTCCATCACTCGGGTCCTCGGATGTCTTGTGATCCTCACTAGTGGAGCTAGCTAATCGCCTCCATGGCCCAAGATTTCCCCTCAGATAGTCTCAAGGAAGTACACCTACTCGGTAAGTCTTGTCCCACCATGTGATGTACCTACGATGAGCTCCCACATCATCATTAAAGGGGACCACGACATCTCAATCAAAATAATTTGAATCTCTCATCACTGCTAGGCCTAGGAACTGCTCCCGATCTCGCGATCCCTCGAGAGTGGTGTACAAATATTGACACATCTGATAGAACACCCTACTCTAGCCCAAACTGTCGCCTTACTTGATTGAAGTAGAATGGGACTGCGATATGGTTATGGTGCTCCTCAAGGTAGCGGTTCCTCTGCATAAAGCAAAGTTGACGGTGTTGACCTAACCATGTGGTCATGTGCCCGTATGGCCTCCATGTGATGACTTTTGATCTCAATCTATCAATCACAATCCTCCAATGAATCAAGTCACCATTTCGCCATGGTCTGGTGAGCAAGTATGCATATGTTTTAGGATCATCTCAACCAATATCAATTGGTACTCATGTTGGCCTAGTACATGTGATATGTTCGAACATCTGAAGTTGTAAAAGGGTGCATGTCATCAAACTACATCCCTCACCATAGACATAATCTCCTAAGACATGGTAGAGATGGGCCAACATGCTCTGTCCCCAAGAGAACACTGTTCGTCACTCCTCCATCGCTCAGATAGTATAAGTGAGACCCCCATGCATGTGATTGTCTTGTCCATTAGGGTATATGGCTAGCCCCACTATGACTATCATGAGTCTCCTCATGAGTGGAATTCCACTAGTAGGGTGTAGTAACCAATGAATCATAATTCGCCCTCTAGTCTCATTGGGCATGGGCCGCTCGATGCAGTACATCTTCTCTATCTTAAAAGAAGATGGTCAATAACTATCTAATATCTCACTATATGTCCTTTGATGGGAAGCCTCAATATGCGATACACGTCCTCAAGCATGACTGCCATCTCTCCCATTTATATTGAGATTTCCCCATCTATCTGAGCTTATATTGACTTGCACATAATCCAAACACTTATCCACAATATGTTAATTAAATATCAGCAGAAATCTTCTCATTTGCAGACCTCGCACAACCAGCTTGTCTTTTGCCATCTATCAATCTATCCACGCCCTGCCCATCGAGATGCACCCTTCCCATGTCTGGCAGTTTATCCAAATCCATAATCTTGTCCATTAGGATGTATACTTCCTATGTTCAACAATCTATCCAGGTCAATGTCCTACTCTTGGCAAGAGATATCAGTTGGCCATATGCATGTTGTCTGTATGATTGATCTTTTCACATTGATTTTTATCTTGTGTCCCATGACTATACCTATTCAGGGCTGCCTTGATCATCCTATATCTCGATATGTCTTGGTTGTTATATAATTGGGCATAGTTTTTGTGGTATGGTGTGTTTGATGGCGTCTCTTATACGATCCAACAATCTACACCATCATTGGCGTTTGTGAACCTGTGTGCATTGAGATACCTATTGTCTGAGAGTCTAGTCCACGCATGAGATATTCACAACATCCTGACTTCTATAGTTAGTGGTGTAGAAATTTCATTACAAAATCAAAAGTAGGTTTGCTCTCTACATCTACGCAACAAGAAATGCCATCCACTTACTTCGTTTTGTTCATTCATCTCAATTCATCCATTTATCTTGGAGATTCCAATTCATTCATTCCCCCTTCATCGTCATTATCCTTTTTACATTCTTTCATCCTCAATCATCTAGTCCTCTAATCCATTTCGAGGGCACACCCATGTTCTTAGAAACCGCAAGTCCTCTCGAGGGGGCATACCACTACCTCCTCGTCATCCTTCTAAAGAACACAAATGGACACTGAGAGGGGGGTGAATCAGTGTATTTCAAAACTTTAAGTTCAGTGTGCATATTTTAAGGATGTAATGCAAACATAAACACACACACACACAAGAGCACATCACATAACACTAGATGTATGAGGAAAAACCAATGTGGAAAAAACCTCGGTGAGAATAGCTGCTAGAGTCTACTACTCCAATCCAGCCTCACAGTAAATAACAGTTTACAATGTTTAGGACACCAACCCAAGGAGTACCAACCCTTGAAACTTTAGGGCACCAACCCAAGGAGCACCAAACCCTAAATTTATGAGCACCAACTCAAAGGAGTACCTACCCCTGCTATGAGAACCCACTCAAAGATTTACATTAATTGTTCAAGTTTACAATGCAATGATAAAGCCTTGTTATAAATGAGTTTTGTAACACTTACAATTTCTCATATCATGAGAATGACTTTCTCTACCTGCTAAAAGTTTTCCTCTATTTCTCCTTCTTCCTATGGTTATCTTCTTCTCTCTGCTACAGCATTAATCTCTAGAATGCTCTATTCTTACTCTATTTTCTCTTGGCAGAAACACACTCTATCTCTCTCAACAACAACACTCTATGTACTTCACCGCCGCAACACTAACTTCAGCACATTGTATGTTCTCTCTACACACACCATCAATCAACTTGTTGAGATATCATTATTTTTTACCAACCAATGTCAAATCATATTTATAGCTACTGTTGGATTAGATCAACTCTGTATACATCAGATTTTTCTTCTACTACAGACTTGAATATTTTATTCAAGTCAATTGTCTTGGACATCTGCAACTCTGGAGATTTTATTTTGTCCTGAATATGATCTCATACTTGTCGCCTGTAGTAAATGCATTCAATCTTTATTCTAATCATTCTTTGTACTAAGATTACTAAGTTTAGTAATCTTTCTCTACCCAAAACAATCTGCAATCCTTCCTCGAGCCACACAGCCTGCCTGCAACTTGGTCACCATTAATGTGTTTTCCATCCTCTGTCGACCTATTTTGAAAAGATCGACAACTACCACACTAGAATCCACCGTCACCGACTTCTGCATATCTGATTTGTTATGTCCACCAAGGAGCCATATGTCACCATTTCATTTGTTCAAATCATTCGGTCAAGGTTGATTAACCACCACGTAGATCATTTTGCCTATCGGCATGCATACATCTTCTTATTCAGCGTCCAAGTCACTTGGTCAATCCTGGTCAGTCGTCCACGTGGACCTCTGAGTCTATCAACTTGCAGGCATGGCCACAAAGTCGGTCACAATCTTCAATTATATTGACAAAATACCCTTTCATCTTTCCGACAGGTGTCCTTTGATTCGCTCCATACATGCTACGTCGTCGGGTCAAACTTGGTCAATGCCCATGTGGACTATCGCGCTGCTCAGATTCATTGAAATTCATACTGTGGCTAACTTTTGTGTTATACACCTCGCATGTATGTTCTACTCATGCGGGATAAGCTTTTGTCATTCTCAATAAGCCTTCCTCTTTCTTTGTTAGCCCGCACCACATTAGCATAGTCTCTTAACCTACGCGGGATAAGGTTTTCCTTTTTTGTCTTTGTTTTTCCTTATCTCGTGAGTCTCTTCTCATCCCTTCTTGGTCACGCGAGATAAGTAGACCCTTCATGTCCTTTTGTTTTCTTATCCCATGGGCCCACTAACATCATCCTCATCTCATGTGGGATAAGCGTCTTCAAACAATCTCCCTTCGATTTCTTATCCCACGAGACCATTTCTCTCCAACTTTCACCATGCAAGATAAGGAGGCGCCTTTACTTTTGTTATCCCACGTGAACCTTGTTTAGCCTCTTACTTTGTGCGGGATAAGGTTTTCTTAATGGCTCAGTGATTGTTGCCGACATGACTGAGATGAATCTGGTCGAAACCCCTGCAACATAACACGACATGTTATGCGTGACTCTTGCCTGCATCACTGAAACCTCCCTTGACATCCTTATGTGTGATTGTTGCTTGCATCACTGCAGCCTCCCTTGACATCCTTTTGACATCAATGACAATAATGCCAACAATATCCCCCTTTGGTAGTGATGTCAACACACTTGCAACTTCATTCACAAACTATTTCTCCAACCATTTCTCCTCCTTTGACAACAATGGCAAAGGGTGTTGCTAATTATCAATTGTGCATGAACTTCCTCTTTGATTTTCTAATGAATGGAACTTCCATTTTGGATCATGACACATCTGCAATACATTAGAAATTTCCTTTACAACTTCTTGACCTTTGTTGGTTGTAGCTAGATGAACCATTATTCCAATATAAAGAGCAATGCCATTACTGCTTACAAAAAGAATTCAAAAACTTCCCCTGAGACTGTACATGAGGTTCGAGGTGGAAAGTGTAGAAACAGTATGTTCTCCCTAAACCATGGATCTTAAATCAATGCTTTAAGTGCAGAAGGAGGGTGAGACAACCCCCAATTTTTGTCTCAAGTACTCAAAGCTATCCTTGGACAATGGCTTATTAAAGATATCGGCTATTTGCTCACCAATACAAACATATTCAATTTTCCCTTCTTTCTCTACAACCTTTTCCCTAAGAAAATGATATTTGATTGCAATGTGCTTTGTCCTAGAGTGCATGACAGGGTTCTTTGATATATTGATTGCACTTGAGTTATCACACATGATGGGAATATGATCCGAAAATTCCACCTGAATGTCCTTGAGAGTTTTCTTCATCCACAAGACTTGAGAACAACATATAGTAGTTGCCATATACTCTTCTTTAGTCATAGATAAATAAATAGAATCCTGCTTCTTGCTATGTCATGAGACCAATCCATCTCCAAGGAAGAAAGCTCCACCACTGGTGCTCTTCCTATCATCTATTCAGCCCACCCAATCAGCATCAGTAAAGGCTTGTAAAGTGAAATCTCCTTTCTTTGGATACCATAAGCCATAAGTGAGTGTCCCCTACAGATACTTGAATATCCTCCTTACAAAATTGACATACGATTGCTTAGGAGCTGCTTGAAATCTTGCAACCATACACACAGCTTGAACTATATCAAGTCTTGATGTTGTAAGATACAACAAGATTCCAATCATGGATCTATACAAGGTTTGATCCACACTAGGTGATTCGTCATCTTTGCTCAACTTGCATCCTGTCACCATGGGAGTAATAACCAGTTTGTTGTCCTCCATTTGAAACTTTTTCAACATGTCCTTTACATACTTGGTTTGTGATATAAATATTCCTTTATCTAACTGAGAAATCTTCAAACCAAGAAAATATGACAACTCTCCAAGCATTGACATCTCAAACTCTGACTGCATCTGATCAACAAATTCTTTGCATAAACATCTTTGTTACCTCCAAAGATGATGTCATCTACATATACTACAACTATGATCATGTGTTCTCCATCTACCTTGATATATAAGTTGATGTCAGCATTTTCTTTTCTAAAACCTTGCTGATGGAGGTACTTATCCAACCTATAATACCATGCTCTAGGTGCCTGCTTTAGACCATATAGTGCTTTCTTCAATCTACAAACAAAATTTTCATCTTCATGCAGATGAAAACCTTCAGGTTGCTCTATGTATACCTCTTCTTCAATATTTTCATTCAAGAATGCATATTTGACATCCATTTAATATACTTTGTATCCTTTATATGTTGAGAATGCCAAGAACATCCTTATAGCTTCAAGTCTTGCAACTGGTGGAAATATCTCCTCAAAGTCTATTCCTTCATGTTGGGACTCATTAAATTTGAGTCAATTTTTGAGGCCCAATTCAAATTTTTGCTTTGCATTTCCAAATGAGTCGGTTTGAATGGCCTAGTTAGAGAGAAGGCAAAATGGAGTCGGTTGATTTTCATGGGGTAAGGATCGGGAAGCATGTCCTACACCTTTCATTTGGCCTATTCAGTGATGTGCAACTTTCAGAATTCAGTTTGGATTAGTGTACCAGGTACCCATTTCGAGGGGTGAGCTGAAAGTGCATTTTAGGCACAAATGCAGATTTTATTGAGTAGCCTACTTTGGGTGTTTATATCTTTTGCCCTATTGATTGTCATGATGAATTTAAAAATGGATTAGATTATATGCATAAATGTGAGTTAGCTTGCAAAATTTCAAGTTCTTATGAATCCATTTGCTCAACTTTCAAAGCCAAATCAGTGTGCAGTTTGTGTGTTTTGACAAGTCCCTGTTTCAGCTGCTAGTCGGAGCCCTGTTTCGCATAAGTGTAAAAGTTGCCTCAGTAAGTGTTATGACATAATGTTTATTTTGGGATATTTTTGGTATGAATAAAAAGCTATGTTTCAAGTTTCAAGCCTCTACCAATCCGTTTGATCCACTTTCAAAAGGGTTCATTGAGTCATCGTTTTCAGTGATCCGTACTTTCAGTGCTATATCAGTGAAAGTAGCCATTTTCATGAGCGCACCATTTGTACCCAGTCATACTTTTGGTCAAATTGAGAATTCAAAGATTTAATATGTACTTCAAGGTACCTATGTTTCAAATTTGAGGGTCTACAGAGGTCATTTGATATTTTTAAGAAAGGCATCATGTGTTGCCAGAACATTGACTTCATCAGGTCCGCAGTGTCGACAAAGCCAGTTGGGCATTTTTGAAAATTAATATCTCTTCACTCAGGACTCATCTTGAGAAACTGTTTGGTAGAGTTCATTCTTGTATATCAGAGTAAATGCTTGTCAGATGGCGAGGTCCAGAAAGATGTTTTGACCACTTTGAAAATTGTCTTCGCGATTAAATGTGAAAATGTGGCGTAATTGCCTGAAGGTTGCAAAATTCAATCTAATGATCCGAAAACGATGCCGATCGTTTCCAGAGGTGTGTTTAAGGTTCTTGAGGCATTTCAGAGGTTAGTTGCATGAAAACAAAAAAAAAATTTAGTCGGACCCACTTTGGGGCCTGACCTGGCTCATGCTTATGCACTAATTTTTGTGGCGAATTGTTCTTATTTCATGGCATGCAATCTCCCATTTGACAAATAATGATGCTAGAGAAAGTTGTAGATTAGATGTTTGTTATTCTAATAATTATGGAGAGATTTCAGATAGAGATATGGAGAATATGGCCCTTCTTGTCCAGAACATGGAATGTGTATGGTCTAATAGTCAACAAGAGCATCAGGATCCAGTCCTCAAGCAGATATCTTTGAAAATTCCAAAAGGATGGTTGACTGTTATTGATCAAATGCAAATTCTCAGTTACAAATCATTTTCCCCCCACACATGGCATGGTAAAAGGCTTATTGAAACATGGAGCAATGAAATTGGCAAATGAATGCCAGTCATATCCTCCAGTTCCCATGCGTGGATCCTCTGAGTTGTAGGGGAGGCAATACAACAGCGGTAAACATTTCAAACAAATGCAACAATGAAATCTTCCCCTTCCCACATGGTAGCAACCATCACAGAAAGTAAAAAGCTAAGGGAATGCAAATTAGTTAGTTGCAGTCTTCCCTCCCTCACGTGGCATGTGAAATGCTCCAAACTTCAGCTGGTATCCTCTCCTCCCTCTCACGTGGCATTGTAAAAGCATAAAACTCTGAGCAAAGTGCAAAAACCAATAATTCTTCCCTCTCACGTGGCATGGTAAAGCAATCTATGTCTCCAGCAAATGCAACCAGCAGCTCATGCCTCTTCCTTGATCAACTTTGGGGGTTTTCAAGCTTTTGAAACCTACATGCAATGCATGTAGATTACATATCTCCCTCCTCCCCCACGTGAAGCCTTTGGCAGATGGTATTCTTTTTAAGAAAGCTTCAGAGATTTTAAAATAAATGCAGTTCCCCCCCTCTCTCACATGCCTCCCCATTCTTTGTTGTCGATGGAGTTTAATGGAAAGGCATTGATGTTTCCAACCAGTACGAGCACTATTTTCCTCATGTCACGTGAGCCTTCTGTGAGGTGTGTGAGCAAAAAATTGGAAGTTTAAATGGGAGGTAAAGATCTTCAAATTACAGCAAATGCCTTTGGCAGGTGTAAAGCATTAAACCCACAACCTTTGCCCAATTCTTCCAGTGTGTGGCGTGGTTGGAAAGGCCATTGATTTCCAAGCAAACACCATTGGCAGCCATGAAAGTCTCAGACAAAGCTTCAAAAATGAGTCCTAGGTAGAATAGCATTATCCCACATTCACTGTGGAGGGAAAGTTTTTGGTGTTTATAAGTAAATCTCCCCACATCTAATATGTCAAAGCCATTAAGTCTTTTGACGGATGGTGCCCGTTGGGCGCCCAAGCGGACCCCACACACGTGGGTGCGGTTCCCAAGGTGATCAAGGAGGCTGACTAGACGGTGACATGTGGACCCCATGTAGGCACGGATCTCAAGGCAGACAAATTTTGCAGACAAAGGATAGCTTAACCGGTGAGCAAGTTCAAGACGATCCAACGGTGCGCGCGATTTCGCGGGCCGAAGATGCTCGCCAGTTAAAGTCCGTGAAATGGCAAAAAGTTCAGCGATGGTTAAAGACCCTACAGGTTCAAGAGATTAGACAGCTCGCGCGACTTCATGAAGGAAAGAAGCTCGCTAGTTAAAGTCCACGAAATGGCGAAAAGCCCAGGCCAAAAAATGCAGCGAAAGTGAGGATGTAAAGATCGAGCATGTCCGCAGAGATCCAGCAGCTCGCATGATTTCAGAGCTCGAAGATGCACGAAACTTACCCATCGTGAAATGGCGAAAACTAGGTGGCAGTATGACATGGCGGTCCAACAGGTGGGTCCCGTCCCAGTGGCGCATAGGTGGCGGTGACATGGCGCACACGTGGCGTACAGGTGGACAAACAAGTGGTAGTGACAAAGCAGACACATGGCGATGATGAGGTGTCAGTCGAGGTGGCACCCAGTGGACCCTGCGAGCCAATTAGAGATCGCCACGTGGCAGAGCGTCAGGCCAAAAGGAGGCCAAAAATCAAAGTTAAAATCAGTTTAAATATATAGTGCAGACTATATTAAAAATTCAAAAATTTAAATGATGTGCACACATGAGTGATTAATTCACCCAGGGCTCTATTTTTACTCAAAATGGCGAGTATTATATATTGCCAGAAATCTCTCCAGATGAGGAATACAGTTATGAATTTTGTTTTAACAAAGATCATATCTTTTGAGATAAGTTTCCACGGGAAAGATGAAGGAATTGAAATTCAGTTGGAAAAAGAGACACTTGGCAAATTTTGATGAAACCTAATCTTTTCCCTCTTCCTTCTTATTCCAATTTTATTCTCAATTGTAAGGGTTCCAAAAATTTGGAGAATGGCTCCATTTTTTCATGGTTTCCAATTTTGAGTATTCTTGAAGATTGTACAGGGTAGGGCTTTCCTTTCAGTAATGGAGTTCAATTCTTTGCTATAGGTGTTATTAGTTGCAGGTTCCTGTGTATGTAAGGCATGCACAAATTCGTACAGAATTTTTCTCTGAAATGTAATCTCATTTTATTCAAATATGATTCTTGAGGAGGATCAAGTTGGTCATGAGCAGCTGTGTCTGTGAGTGTAATGTTGATTTGTAGGTAATCTTCAAGGAAGATTTTAAACTCTGTGAGCAAACATTAATAAAACAAGGTTTATGTTTTTGGATATGATATTTTCTATGGATGAGCTGAGTAATGCATTTATGCAAGGCATTAAATGCAGGAATACTTAAGAATTAAGATGGATCTGTAGTAAGTTTTCATCTATAGTTTGATTTGTGACTCTGTAGCCCTTGGATAAGGCACTGATCCTGCAATTAAGGGGATTCTCAAACCAATCAAAAATCCAATGAGAATATCTTTAGTTTATGTTATGTTTTGAAATTTTTCATATATCTCATGCTCAAACATAGTTAAGTTTTATGTGTAGATCTAGCCCATCTGCAGTAAACTAGTTGTTATAGAGTCGTGGTGAGATCTATCTGTTTATGTTGATGTTGTCATAGGTGTGTAATAGGTTGAATTTTAAGCATCAAAGGTATACCTGCCTAGGTTTTGCAGAGCCTGAAGAGTAGAAGGATTTAGATCCTTGTCATGTTGTCCAAGCCCTGAGGTTCTTCATAGATTGAATTGGCTAATTCATAGATCAATTGCAGGTGTGCTTGGGTTAATCAATTTTGATGAACAACACTTCAACCTGAGCATATCCCTTGCACACAAGTCTTTCTTTGTTCCTTATCACTTTGCCTTCTGTATTCATCTTGTTCCCGTAGACCCATTTAGTCCCAATGTCATTTTTGTAAGTAGGTCTAGGAACCACTTTCCATGTTTTGTTCTTTTCAATTTGTTGCAACTTTCCATACAATTCATCCACTTCTCACTCTTGTTGGCCTCATCATATGTCTTGGGTTCCATCTTAGTCATGAGGCATAAATTTACTTGCTCAGTGTTCCTAGCTCTCCTTCTAGTTTGTACACCATCATCTTTATTTCCAATAATTTGATCCTCAGGGTGATTCTTTTGCACATATCTGAGTGGGGCTTTGCTAGGTGGTTCTTCTTCATGTTCACTCTCAAATTGATCTTCATCTTCAACATATGGTTCTTCAGTCTGAGTAATTGAGTTTTACCTTCCTTGGTGTATGTCTTCATCTACTTTCACATGTACACTCTCAATTACCTTCTTTAGTCTTTTGTTGAAACACTTGTAGGCCTTGTTGTGAGTAGAGTGGCCTAAGAAGATACCTTCATCACTTATTGAATCAAATCTTTCTGATCCATCTTCATCTCTTTTGATGAAGCACTTGCTACCAAACACCTTGAAATACTTGATTGATGGTTTCCTATTATACCATAACTCATAAGGTGTCATTTTGTTGTTCACTCTTATTTGTACTTTGTTTAAGGTGTATATAGTTGTGTGAACTGCCTCTTTCCAATAGACATCAGCCAGATTTGCTTCATTTAACATTTCCCTTGCCATCTCTTTGAATGTTCTATTCTTTCTTTTCTGATTTGACATCCTTTTAAATCAAATGTAAACTTATATCCTTTGTCACACATTTGACTCACGCTGAGAAAATTGTGCTTCAGACCTTCCACATAGTATACATCACATGCTTTCAGTTTACCATCAATATTAAGAGTACCTTTTCCTTTTATTTTGATGGATGAATTGTCTCCAAACCTCACTAAACCACCATTCCAATCTTCTAGTTTGATGATTTTTTTCTTATCACCAGTCATGTGATTAGAACAACCACTATCTACTAGCCACAAGTTTTTTCTTTCACCATGTAGGGTAGTTTGAACAATCAAACTTGATTCAACCTTATCTTTATCCTTTTTTGCCCAGACTTGTTTGGTTTCTTTCTTCTTTTTTGTTGTTCCAATCTGTTCTAGTTTTGCATTTGGTTCAGATGTTGACACTATCTTATGTTGCTTAGTTGTCCTAAGCTTACAATGTTTTGCAATGTGGCCCAAGTTTTGACAATGATAGCATTTTATATTTACATTGAATGATGAATTTGAAAATCTTTTATAGGATTGAGATAGATTTCTCCTACATTCATAACTTCTATGACCATACCCATTACAATGATAACAAATAAAATTCATATCCCCAGGAGCATAAAATTGATTTCTACTTTCAAAACTAGGAGGAGACCTATGCATAAGCTTACATTCTGCAATTTTATGACCATAAGTATTGCATTTATAGCAGTAACCATGGAATTGAGGTACATACCAATCATTATTGAAATTGTTTCTCATTGGTCTCCTTGGAGCAGCATAGTTCAATCTTCTTGACCTCACCCTTCGTGTATCCTTGATCTTTGTGAAGCCTCCATTATCAACATTGGCTTTTCTTTTGCGATTAGTATGCTAGTTCCTTGACTGATTCTTTGCAGCAACAGTGTATGTCTTCTTCTCTTTGGGCTTGTTGACTATGAAGGTTTATTTGACATCACTTTCACTTGAAGAGGTGAATAGTATCTCCTTGTTTGATGAATCTTTACTATTATAACATTGACCACCCTCAAATCCAACACCCTCTGCATTTTTTGAGTGCTTTTTTTTTCTCAACATTTTATCCAAAGCATTAGTGCTGCCCTGATACTTGATTCTCACCTTGAGTTCATCTTTGCACTTTTCAAGTTCCTTTCTCAAATTTACAAGATCTTCCTCCATCTTTTGATATTCTTTCTCTTTGTTTTCTAAATCTAATTTAGTCACTTCATACATTTTTCTATCTTCATCCAACTGAGTGGTTAAGGTAGTAAGATTTCTATTTGATTCTTCAATATTATTGTTTAGTAAGTCATGCTCCCTTATGAGAAACTTCTTATGTTTCTTGAACTCCTTACTTGATTTGTTAAGTTCTTCAAGAGCACAAATCAATTATCCTTCAAGGTCAACCACAACATCTGCATCTTCTTCCTCACTATCATCTATATTTTCAGATTGATCACCACTATGTTTCTCATTAAGGATCTTTTGAGCCATGAAAATACTAGTTTGTTTTTATTCACTGAATTCCTCAACCAACTCACTTTCATCATCGGAGACATCACTATCAATTGAGTAAAGAACCTTCTTCTTTTGAAAAATTTTTCTTCTTGATTTGTAAAACCTTTTACCCTTATCCTCGACATCTTCCACATTATTATCTCCCTTCTTATAGGGACACTTAGCCACAAAATGTCCTATTTTACCACAATCAAAGCATTCAAAAGGTATTTTTCCTCTATACTTTCCTGATCCTTTCTTGAGATTTCTAACAAAGTTAGCTTCAGCAACATTAGAGTCATTTTCATCTTCATTTGCAGCTTGTTCTTTTACTTTCTGTGTGGTATTGAAGGCAACTTCTCTCTTTGAAGGTTCAACACTTATTGTTCTCATCTCATAGGCAGACAGAGAGCCAAACAATTCATCCATAGAGAAATTCTTTAAGTCTTTAGCTTCCTCAATAGCTGAGACTTTTGTATCATACTTTGAGGTTAATGATCTCATAACCTTTTTGATAGTAACTTCATCTTTGACATCTCTCCAAGTCCTCTTATAGCACTCACAGTCTCATCCACTTTTTGCAGATAATCAACTATCTTCTCTTCTTCTTTCATTTTTAGATTTTCAAATTGAGCTCTTAGATTTTCTAGTTTGGCTTCTTTCACTTTGGTATTTCCTTCATATACATTTTGCAACTTGTCCCAAGTTTCTTTTGTTGATGTGCAATGCATGACTTTGACAAACTTTGCTTCTGACAAACCACTTAAGATTGCATTCTTAGCTTTAGCATTATTCTCATATTCCCTTTTAGCATCAAGGTTGGTAGGAGGACCTTTAGGAACAACGTAACCATTTTTTACTGACATCCAGACATCAAATCCTAAAGAGGACAAGTAAGTTTCCATTCATCTTCTTCAGAAGGCATAGTTGGTGCCATCAAACATAAGGGCTTTAGAGGAGGACTCATTTCTATCCATTGTGTTCACAAGACAAGATCTACCCAAGCTAGAGAAAGCTTTGCAGAAAGGGAACCTAGGGCTCTGATACCAATTGAAGAACACAAATGGACACTGAGAGGGGGAGTGAATCAATGTATTTCAAAACTTTAAGTTCAGTGTGCATATTTTAAGGATATAATACAAACATAAATACACACACACACAAGAGCACATCACATAACACCATATGTACGAGGAAAACCCAGCGTGGGAAAAACCTCGATGAGAATAGTTGTTGGAGTCTACTGCTCCAATCCAACCTCACAATAAATAACAGTTTATAATGTTTAGGGCACCAACCCAAGGAGCACCAACTCAAAGGAGTACCTACCCCTGCTTTGAGCACCCACTCAGAGATTTATAGTAATTGTTCAAGTTTACAATGTAATGATAAAGCCTTGTTACAAATGAGTTTTATAACACTTACAAATTTCTCATATCATGAGAATGACTTTCTCTGCCCGTTGAAAGTTTTCCTTTGTTTCTCCTCCTTCCTTTCATTATCTTCTTTTCTCTCCTACAACATTACTCTCCAGAATGCTCTATTCTTACTCTGTTTTCTCTTGGCAGCAACACTCTCTCTCTCTCTCACAACAATAATACTCTATGTACTTCACCGCCACAACACACTAACTTCGGCACATTGTATGTTCTCTCTACACACACCATCAGTCAACTTGTTGAGATATCATTATTTTTCACCAACTAATGTCGAATCATATTTACGACTACTGCTAGATTAGATTGACTTTGTATACATCAGATTTTTCTTCTACTGCAGACTTGACTATTTTCTTCAAGTCAGTTGTCTTGGAGATCTGCAACTCTGGACATTTTATTCTCTATCCTGAATATGATATCATACTTGTTGCTTACATAGTAAATGCATCCAACATTTCTTTTGATCATTCTTTGTACTAAGATTACAAAGTTTAGTAATTTTTCTCTACCCAAAACGATATGTAATCCTTCCTCAAGCCACACAACCTGCTTGCAACTTGGTCTCCATTAATGTGTTTTTCATTCTCTGTTGACCTATTCTAAAAAGATCGACAACTACCATGCCAGAATCCACTGTCACCGATTTCTGCATATCTGATTTGTTTTGTCCACCAAGGAGCCATATGTCAGCATTTCCTTTGTTCAGATCATTCGATCAAGGTTGGTTAACCACCATGTAGATCATTTTGCCTATCGGCATGCAAACATCATATTTTTCAGCATCCAAGTCACTTGGTCAATCCTAGTCAATCCTTCACATGGACCTCTAAGTCTATCGGCTTGTAGACATGGTCGCAAAGTTGATCACAATCTTCAATTTTGTGACAAAATACCCTTTCATCTTTCTAACAGGTGTCCTCTTATTCGCTCCGTACATGCCACTTCGTAGGGTCAAACTTAGTCAATTCCCATGTGGACTATCAAGCTGCTCAAATCCATTGAAATTCATATTGTGGCTAACTTTCATGTTATACACCTCGCATGTATGTTCTACTCATGCGGGATAAGCTTTTGTCATTCTCAATAATCCTTTCTCTTTCTTTGTTAGCTCGCACCATATTAGCATAGTCTCTTAACCTACACGTGATAAGGTTTTCCTCTTTTGTCTTTGCTTTTCCTTATCCCTTGAGTCTCTTCCCATCCCTGATTGGTCATGTGGGATAAGCAGCCCCTTCACATCCCTTTGTTTTTTATCTTGCAAGCCTACTGACATCATCCTTGTCTCATGCGAGATAAGCATCTTCAAGCAATCTCCCTTTGATTTCTTATCTCGCGAGACCATTTCTCTCCAAGTTTCACCACGCGAGATAAGGAGGTGCCTTTACTTTTGTTATCCCACACGAACCTTGTGTAGCCTCTTACTTCGTGTGGGATAAGGTTTTCTTCATGGTATGCTTTCACTTGTTAGCCCGCGCAATATTTTATGTGCATCTGAGCCTATGCGGGATAAGGGATTCTGCAAACTTCCCTTTATTTTCTTATCTCACATGACTTTTGTTGGTCACTTCTGACACCGTGGGATAAGAGGGAACATCTCTCCACTTTGACCTCTTTTGACTATCTTATCCCGAACAACCATCATTGATCACTTTTAATAGCGCGAGACAAGAGGTTCCACTTTGTTCAACAAACTTAAGTTATCCCACATGATATTTGTTGGTCACTTTTGATACCACGGGATAAGAGGGACCGCCTTGTTCATCGAACAAAAGTTATCCCGCGCAACAAGCACATGTCCTTTTCCACAACATGGGATAGCGAGTAGTGTCGCTTTATGTTATCCCGCAAGGAATTAAACACTCAACCAATATGATGCAGTATAAGGGGAACACCATTTGCTTTCAATTAGAGTTATCTTGCACAGTCTCTTTCCTTCTCATGAACACAACATGGAATCCACGAATACATGTAAGCCAAATAACTACTGCCACATGGAAATCATGACATACAAACCACAACACGTGACTCGGTGACTGTTGCCGACATGATCGACATGTGAAGATGATGAATCTAGTCAAAATCCCTGCAGCATAACATGACGTGTTATGAGCGACTGTTGCCTGTATCACTGCAACCTCCCTTGACATCCTTATATGCAATTGTTGCCTGCATCACTGCAACCTCCCTTGACATCCTTTGATATCAATGATAATAATGCCAACACCTTCCTCATCTCACCTATGACTAGAGCATCATGCTACTAGTCCTTATCCTTTCAATCCACTATTTTTTATTCTTCTTTGATATAACATCACTTCATAATGCTATATCAAAGAGGGGCAAAATATAGACGTCTAAAATTAATTAAATTAAATATTTAATTAATTTAATCTTTTATACATAATTAATTTATGAAATTATGTTTACCTCGATTACTTTTAAAATTAATTAAATCAAATTTATTAATTTTATCATATAGTCTGATAATTAATTTGCCAATAAATTAATTATTCCCTATTCTTCTAAAGTCATCTCGACCATTAATTCTTCTCAATTATTCTTAGTTAATTAATTCTAATTAATTAACTTAAGTCACACAATTCCTATAAATTATTTTTTCTAATCCCCACTTAGCCTAATTAACCCTAGCCTAATCATGCTTATCATTATCCTCCAATTTTATATTCCGCCACTCGTTATCTCTCCTCATGTCACATCCTCCTAACTTTCCCCCTTGCACTCCTAATCCTCATTAACCCACCTAATCACTCCACTTAATCATTTGCACATCCCTAATCACGTTGATTAGGGATGGGTCAACTCTTTGCCATAATGCTACCCACTTTGATCCTTTCTAGAAAATTCAAATTATTTGAATCTCCCCATGCATCCTCTTCCCAAGGAATTTTTAATTCTTGTTTTGAGTTAATCTTCCCACACATCCCCTTATTTTGAGATTTTTAATTCCTTCTCCCTTCCCCCAAGGAATTTTATATTATTTTTCTCTTTCCAATGCACTTGGAAACTCTTCCTCATGTACCTTCAGAGGTGTGGAGACAAGAAATGCCTTTACGACAAATCTCTTGAATCCCACACCTTGTCCTCTCAATCCTCTCCCACTCTTTCTTTCAATCTTAACCCTTCATCCAAATCAATCTTGGCCCTTCATTTGGACCTCCTCCAATCTATAATTTGGAATCTCTTCTCCTCACAAATCATCCACTTCCATTATATTCTTATGTTGTCCATTTAAGAGTCAAAATCCTTCATCATGTCATCCTAATGCCCAAATCTTGTCTCATCTAGGTCAATCCATCTAATCCTCACTCATCATTTAATCCAATCCCATCTTGTTGTGCAGTGAAGAGCAATCCATAATCCACCATCAAAGGAGCAAATTAAATCAAGTGGAACTAGGGCGCATCTTCCACTTCATCAAGCTCAATTGGAGGAAGAAGTGATCATCTAGGTATAATGGTTATTTATGTTACTTTAATGCTTTTGTTGGTGTTTTCATATGATTTATGCAACTAACCATTGATCTAGATTTTCCCCTCTTCACCTTCCTTTCAATCAATTCAATATCAAAGCTTTCATTTATATTGCATGTTGTTTTATGATCATATTTTGGGGAAAATGCATTTCATATGTAGATCACCTCAAAGCTTTTGTAGATCCCAATTCCAGAGATGCTAATGAAAAACATAATACTTGTACCTCTCCTAAGGTATCTAATGTGAATGAAGAAATAGCTAATACTCTTATCAATGATCTCTCTAATGGATAGCAAGCATTGAAGAGTAACATGGTACCATGTTCTTCTCATACACATACCCTAGCACAAGGGGGGCAAGATCAAAATATTGGTGTTTCCATGTCTCTAGAACCTCGTTATTCTCTTATAGCCTATCTTAGTTATCAAAACATTTGTAAAGAAGATGATTTTATGCATTTTATTCATGATCTATCTCCCAACATAACATCAAGCAAAGATGAGGCCTTAGATGATAAGGATTTTCCTTCTTAATCTACCAAAGAGGATATGCATGATGAAAGAAAGGAAAATCCTCCTCCACAAGATATTCCTTCTTCATATACTAATCCCTTTGTTCCCTCTAAACATGCTTACACTACAAACTTAAAATAAATGTATTGTAATGTTCCTCCCCCTTTTCAATTAAAAGATTCATATAGGAGTGGCTTAACATAATATCAAAACAAGGTTTTAGAGGACAAGGACTTGGAAAAATAAAAAAAGGAATTTGAGTCCATATAAACCCTCCTGCATAAGCTAGCACAGAAGGCCTAGGACATGACAACAAATATCCTATGGATGAGATCCTTAGGATTCAATATTTCAAAGACCATCTTGCAAGGCAACAAGCTTATCGTTCACCTAAAAGTGCTTCTTCTTCAAAACCTCCTTTTTGTTCATATCACCAAACTAATGATCACACTACCAATGATTGTCCTAATTTTTAGAATGGAATGAAAGGACTTATTGATAGAGGCATAGTTAAAATTATAGATGACAACCCTTCTTCTTTGAGCAACCCTTGTCCCACATCACAAGAGACAAGGTCTAATTCTATTGATGATCATGAAATGCTAGCAACTAGAATCTTTTAAAAACTAAAATATGACAAGAATGTCATTTTTCCTTTTGTAAAATTTATCAAAAAGCATAAATAAGGTGATGAAAATTGTCTTTTTCATCGTATCTATTGTCATTCTCTTGGAAAATGTAAAGCATTTAAACAATTTGTTCAAGAAAAATTCGATAAAGCTCATATAAATCTTTCAACTGATATTGCTCTCTTTCTGGGTGAGAAAGTAGTCCCTTAGCCCTCTTCTCACCCTCCATGTTGCTCCTCACCCTATGACACAAGTAGTCAACTTAATTAGGGGTTATTTTTAATAAGAGGCGATTCTTTTTCAATATCAAACATTTTGGGGAAGAAACATCATTCATTCTTGCTTCTATTTCGCTTCTTTAAAGTGTCACTATTCCCTTTAGGGGTTTCATTTTTCAAGTTTTTATATCATTTCTTGCATAGGGTGGTATGTCTTTTATGATTAATATTTCCCTTTAATGGAGTATGTGACTTCTCTCTCTCTCTCTCTCTCTCTCTCTCTCTCTCTCTCTCTCTCTCTCTCTCTCTCTCTCTCTCTCTCTCTCTCTCTCTCTCTCTCTCTCTCTCTCTCTCTCTATTTTTGCTTCTATTATCTCTTCTTTATAGTTTCATTTTACATATATTAATGTCTTTTCTTGCGTGGAATATTTCTTCATGTGAGTATATTATGCATTAGCTTATGTTTAATCTCTCCTTAGAATGTTGTGCAATTCTTCTCATTGTCCTTATGCTCGGGGGAAATGATTTCTCTCTTTCTCTCTCCTTTATAAGGATCCACTTTTCCTTTGTTGAGTAGTGTTTTCTTATGATTTGTTGTCATTCCCTATGTGAAGTTGTTGTTTGCTCAAGGATTCTCTCTTATGCAAGAGGTGTATGTCCCTAGCTACAACCTCTTTTTCACTTGGCAATGTATATCCTATTATAAACTAACCCCTCATATTGGGTCAAAATTGTGTTATCCTTCATCAAGAATCCCTTTCACATAGCAATAGGGGGGAGGTATGCATTCTTGTTATCCTTCCCTTATTTTCATAGAAGATGTTATGTTTGTTCAAGAAACTCCTCTTGGAGGTAGATGTCTTTGAGAAAAGATCTCTTCTCCTCCAAGGATCCTCTTTACACTTGTTGCAAGATATCTCTTTTTCAACTATTCTATTCTTTGCTTGAAGAGTTTTGCCTCTTTAGCTTAGATTTATGACATTTTTGCTTAAAGGATTTCTCCTTGGTGTTGAAGGCAAGTATCCTTGTTCCTAGCTTCCTTAAGACATCAACATAGGACTATGTTGACATCTTAAGGGGGCGGGGGAGGGAACTCATATTGTACCATATTTTTGCATGTCTTAAATGGGGTGTTCATTCTTGAAACCAGAGAAAACAAACTCTTATACGAGATGCTTCACGCCTGAAACCATATGCATCATTTGATATATGTCTTAGATGAGGTATACATTCCCCAAACCTGAGAAAACAAACTCTTACATGGGATTTCCTCGAAACCAGGCATGTATTTGTCTTAGACAAGGTTACACATTCTCAAAACCAAAGCAAAACTCTTAAACAAGATGTTCTCGTAACCACACATTCACCCCTTGGAATATGTATTTGTAATATATGTCTTAAACATGTTGAAGCATGCTCAAAACCAGAGGAAACAAACTCTTATACTGTTAATCCTAGAGGATCCGGTTAATACTGAGAGGGGGGGCGAATCAGTATTAACAAAAACTTAAACTTTCAACACCAAAACAAACTTATCTCAGATCTAAAACATAACAGATTTCCTTATCAGATCTAGATAATCATTTCCTCTTATGCAAACTTATTAATCAGATTAGCCATCAATTCAATATTAGATCAACAAACACTATTACCAACTTATTAACTGATCATAATGCTTCACCAACCATTTAACCTTCAATACCGGTAACCACTTTAATATCTCTGATAAACAAACATAAACTGTCTTAACCAATAATAAAAAAAATAAAACATGAATATAAAAAAAAAAGCATTCCACACATGAACACCATGATTGTCACGTGGAAACCCAAATAGGGAAAAACCACTGTGGGATTTGGTACCCACAAATATTTTGCACTCTTTGGGAATGCGCCCTGTTAGGAGCCAAGCCCAGTTAGAAGCTTACAATGATGCCCTGTTAGGAGCAGACCCTGTTAGGAGTCACCTAGTTAAGGGATTTACCTCAGCCCTGTTAGGAGCTTTGATCTATTAGGATCAACCTCACAAGAGGATTTAGAACTCAGATATTGAGTTACCCTATTAGGGGATTTTACAATGTGAGGCCTATTAGAACCTACTCGGTTAAGGGATTTTAGTTGTTGTAATTATTAGAAAACAACAGTGAATGATCTGTGTATAGCACTCAACTGCTTTCTTGATCAGATCTAATTAAGTTCTAAGTCTGCATCACTCTGGCAGATCTTCTCACACGCCCTAGTTCGGCTTCACACACTTCTCAAAATCACTGACACTTCAAAACATCAACCTTACCGACATAAATAACTTTTACAACTAGGTCGGCATCAAAACCCTAAGACTTACTATATAGATCATCACAAATCTTTACAACTCATTATAGATCATCATATGGATCATTACAATCAATTACAAATCAATATATGTTGTTGAATGATCATAAATCGTCATAGTGAGTCGATCTGGTACAAAGTCAAACCCTTAGCACATTCCGCTAAGCACTTTGCACATTCCCAAGAAATTCGCTCTCCAAACGCGCCAAAACATCTTTCAAACACATCACATGTTTTGTGTTGCATTATCATCAACAGGTGAACTTGATGTGGATCACCGCCAAACCAAAAATCATTACCGGTCAAGATAATTCTTTACTGGTCCTTAAACCTTGGCAAAACTCATTAGAAATTCAAAACATGCCCTCTAGTAACCATCATAGGATGTGGTTCCGGTTACATACTCAAATCCATCATAAAAGCTTATGTTTCAAACCACAAGTCACCAAACATCACGAATTACCCGATTCCATCAAAACTTATCTGTTTTATCGATTAAGGTCCTAATTCTCAGTCTTGTTGGTAAACTCTGTCAAACTATCAAACTCTTACTCTGGTAGACCAAATCATTTAGCCAACAATTCAATCACCGAAAACCAACTATAAACATCATCAAACATCAGTTGACCCTGGTTGCCATCAATGACAACACAAATAACTGATCATGTCATCTTTCCTCTACCAGTACAGTCATCCATCATCATCTCATCTTCATCATTTATGCCAAACATGCAAACAATATCCCCCTTTGGCATTGATGGCAACACTAAATATCAACATACTCAACACATATTGTTCCGCTATGTTCTAGACATTATCTGCAACTCTTCTCTTCTTTGTTGCACCTCATCTGTCGGTTACACTTTATCTTCAATTACACATCTTCTCCTCCTAATCATATGTCTTCTCTTATGACTAATCATATTTCTTCTCCCCCTTTGACAATAATGCCAAAGGTGCATAAGCATTCACAAATCATCAAGTTTGTTGTTGTTGTTGCTTCAATATGTCTGCAAACTCATCTAAGTTGCTCCCCCTGCGGAGTAGCTTGCATCTCATCAATCCAAAGTGAAAAATAGTCATGAAGCCCACTGGATTGATGCATCCTGCAATCTAGTTCTTTCCAAGTAGGGGTCTGACCCCAAATTTACCTCTGATATACTCAAAGGTTGTCTTCGGTAATGGTTTTGTGAAAATGTCTGCTAGCTGCTCTTTGCTTGTCACATACTCCATACATACTTGTTTTTCCTTTACTCTTTCCCTTAGAAAATGATATTTTAATTCCATGTGCTTTGTTCTTGCATGTAACACGAGATTTTTTGAAATATTAATTACACTAGTATTATCAAAGTAAATAGTTATCGGTTCAGACATATCAAATCTGAATCCTTCAAGCACAAGTTTCATCTAGATTGCCTATGTTCAATTCTTTGATGCTACAACATACTCTGCCTCAGTTGTTGACTGAGAAACACAAGTTTTCTTCTTACTTGTCCAAGCAACCAATTTGCCTCCAAGAAGAAAAGCTCCATCGGTAGTGCTTTTTTGGTCATCGACATTGTCTGCCCTTGCATCAGTAAACACATTCAAAGAAAAAATTCCTTTGTAAGGATACCATAAACCATAGTCTACTGTGTCTTTCAGATACTAGAATATCCTTTTCACCACTACCAAGTGAGTCTCCTTGGGATCCTTTTGAAATCTAACAACCAATCCAACAACATGTGCAATATCCGGTCTGCTATGAACAACATAATGCAATTTACCAATCATAGACCTGTATTCTTTCTCGTCAACTGATGGTGAATCATCTTGTTTAGACAACTTGTAGCCTGTCACCATCAGAGTACCAACCGGTTTACAATCCTCCATGCCAAATGTTTTCAACACCTCTTTGACATACTTACTTTAACAGATAAAAATTCCACCATCCAATTGCTGGACCTGCAACCCAAAGAAAAATTTAATTTCACCAATAATAGACATCTCAAATTCTGTTTTCATCTCCTCAACAAAATCCATGCATAAGTCATCATTACCACCAAAAATTATGTCATCCACAAATACTTTAGTTATCAATACTTTCTCTCCATCAGTCTTTAGATACATGTTATTGTTCTCACTGGTACATTGGAATCCTATCTTGATTAGGTGTGCATGCAACCTTTCAAACCATGCTCTTGGTGTTTGCTTCAATCTATACAATTCCTTGTGTAGTTTGCAAACCATATGGGTGAACTCACAATGTTGGTTCCCACTTTTTGGTACATCTTGATTTTTGTTGAAATCATGCATTTTTAAGAAAATATAATGATTTAAGCTTTAAGAGGTCCCATTTGAAGTAATTAATTGAAGAGAATTATATCAAAGGCTCTTAGATAAAAACTTCTTGGATAGAACCTCTCTACTTCTAAATCATACTTGCAATGGAGTCTCCTTTGCATCTATCAAATGCTGATAAAAAACCAATTTTACATTAGCTTTTGGGGGGTCAAATGAATTCATTTAGAAGTTTTTTTTTTTTTAAGTATTTAGTCCTTAATATAAGCTTTCCAAAATAGTATAATTTTTAATATATTTAATTTCATTAATATATTTTTATTTTATTTCTTATGAATGTAGGTTTTTCATCGAACATGAACTTCTTTGTTCAATGCATTGGGAAAAATAGTAAACTAATTCAAAAAAATTATGAAAAATATTTATGCCCTGGGTATTGATGTCTTCTTTCTAACAAAAAAGAAATTTTTTTATTTTGATATATATAGAACAAGTTATGTGTTCAAACGTACACCTATATCTAAATTATAATTAGTTGGACTTCAAAACTTAATACAATGAAAAATATTCAACATATCACTATCAAACCAACTGCATGCCCTGATTATTGATGTTACAAACCAAAATTCAAAAGAATTAAGTTTTTATCATTTATAGAAAAAAAAAGTAATGCATTTCAGGATGCACGTCACTCTTAAAAACGGGTTTTTGCTATAAAAACTACTTTTTGAGGGAGATGGAAAAATCAATAAAATGTTATTAAAAAAAATTGAAAAAGAAAATATATATAATCTAAAAACAAGATGTTACAAATCACTAGTCTACATCATCTTCAAATTCTTAACGGTTTAAAAGTTATATGTGTCGGAAAGTGAAGGTTTTTTTCAAAATGTTCATCTAAGTGTCAAAGTTGGTCAAAAAGTGGGAACCAGTATTGTGTGTTCACCCATATCTTTGTCTTTAGACAAAGCAAATCCATCCGGTTGTTCAATGTATACTTCTTCTTCAAGGATGCCATTAAGAAAAGTTGATTTAACATCCATTTGATAGACTTTAAATCCTTTAAATGCAACATAAGCAAGTAGCATTCTTACTCCTTCCAATATTGCCACAGGTGCAAAGGTTTCACCATAATCTTCTCCTTCTTCTTGTGCATAGCCTTTGCAAACCAATCTTGCTTTATTTCTCACAACCTTTCCTTCTTCATTTAACTTGTTTCTAAAGACCCTTTTGGTTCCAATCACATTCTTGTCTTCCAGTCTAGGAACAAGTGTCCATATCTTGTTCTTCTCTATCTAATCCAGCTCCTCATTCATTGTACTAATCCAGTCATCATCCTTTAATGCCTCTCTTACTGTTTTTGGCTCAATAGTAGAAATCAAACAAGAATTTTCTCTGATTTTCCTCCTTGTTTGTACTCCAACATGTTTATCTCCAATTATTTGTTCTTCTGATTGATTTAACCTGACATACCTTGGAGTAACTGGTTTTGGTGTTGTGCTTCCTGCTTCATGTTCTTCATCTTCTTCATCACTCTCTACATTTACTGGTTGAGCACCTATTTCTGCAACATTTTTCTCATCAGTCTTCTGCACTTTCGGTTCTATGAACACAAGTCTTTCTTCATTTTACTCAAATTCAAATATGTTGATCTCTCCAGATTTCTCAAGGAGTTCATCTATCTTCACATTAGCACTCTCAATGATATTCTTACTTCTCTTGTTATAACATTTAAATGCCTTACTCTTTGTAGAGTAACCAAGAAAAATGCCTTCATCACACTTAGCATCAAACTTTTTAGTGTAATCATCTCTCTTAATATAACATTTACTCCCAATTTTTTTGAAATAACTTACACTAGGAGTCTTTCCATGCCATAATTCATAAGGTGTTTTGTTATTACCTTTTTTGACAAGTACCCGGTTCAAAGTATAAACAACAATGTTGACTGCTTCTCTCCAAAACATCTTCGGTACTTCACCTTGAATCAACATGGTTCTAGCAGCTTCAACAGCTATTTTATTCATTCTCTCTGCTATCCCGTTCTAGTGTGGAGTTCTAGGAGTTGACATCTGCCTCTTAATTCCCTGTTCATCATAGAACTTCACAAACTCATCAGAAGTAAATTCACCTCCCCGGTCAGATCTCGTAAATTTTAGATTCTTCTCGGTATCTTTCTCAACAAGAGATTTGAATGCTTTAAACTTACTGAATGCCTCAAACTTTTCTCTCAGAAAAGTTACCCACATCATTTTGGAATAATCATCAGTAAAGATCATAAAATACTTATCACCAAAAAAGCTCTTAGTCCTCATAGGACCACAAAGATCAGTATGAACCATATCAAGAATATTCTCTGAAGAGAAAGACTTACTCTTAAAGGATACAGAAGTCATCTTACCCATCTGATAATCCTTTCATAACACATTGTTTGGTTTCACAAGCTGGGGAAAACCTCTCACAATACTTGACTTACTAACTTTATTCAAATTGTCAAAATTGACATGACAAAATCTCTTGTGCCACAACCAATTGTCTCCAATCTTCGCCACCAAACAATCATTTACGTTATTATTCATATGAAATAGATTACCTCTAGTCTTCTTTCCAGTAGCAATCAATTCTCCATTATTTCCAATAATCCTGCACACTCCGCTTTTGAATTCAAGTAGATATCCCTTATCATTAAGTTGTCCAACACTCAAGAGGTTATGTTTTAGTCCTTCAACCCAAAAGACATCATCTGCATTACTCTTCCCATTTAATGAAATTGATCCTTTACCTTTAACCATGCAGGGAGAGTAATTACCAAATCTTACAACACCTCCATCAAACTCTTCAAGGGATAAGAACTTACTTTTGTCACCGGTCATGTGGTGTGAGCAACCACTATCTATTATCCATTCATCATCGTTATTCGTGTAAGACACCAAAGGCTTCTCATCAGTCAGATCCTCCTTCACAACAACAAATACTATTTCCTCATTGTCATCATCTTCAGATTCATCATTGGTCACACCTTCATCCATTGCAACATAACAATGTTTCTTGCTTTTTCCTTTGAATCTCCTTAACTTTTCTTTCTTATCAGTGTTAGGGCAGTTAGCAACTATGTGTCCAATTTTACTACAAGAGAAACACTTCAAGGATAATTTACCTTTATATTTACCTGTTCCTCTAGGGAATCTTCTAGCTAGTAATGCCTCGAGTTCCATAAGATGATCTTGATCATCACAATCACCTCTGCTACCGCCATGACTAGAACTATAGTCATGGTTATGACAAACATCTTTTCCTTTCCTTGCTGATGTACCAGTTACATAAGCCTTAAAAGTAGATTCAGAAGGTTTGGAAACACTATTATCAAAACTATTTAGTTCAAATGTAGTTAACTTTCCAATTAAAGAATCAATAGTAACTTTATCTTTTGAAATGGATCTCAGTTGTTGAATAGAAGACACTCTGATAGAATACTGCAGTAAAAGAGTTCTTAGCATTTTACTATCAACAATATCATCTTCAATCTTACCTCTGACACTCTTTATACTACCTACAACTTCCTTAATCCTTTGTCCATATTGAGCTATGTTCTCACCGTCAACAATTTTCATATCATCAAATTTTCCTCTCAAACTCTCTTCCTTTGCCCTTTGTACATGTTCATCTCCTCCATAAATTAAATTAAATTTTTCCCATACCTCATTAGCAGTTTCTAATCCATGAACATCAATATTCTCAGAGTCAGACAAAGTACTTACAATTTCTTCAGGACCCTGAATGTTTTCCTGTTGTTCTTTGAGTTCATTCGATGTCAAGGGACTGGTAGTAGGAGCAACATACTTGGTTATCACGTGATTCCAATACTGTGAACCCATTCCTTTAATGTAGATCTTCATTCAATCACTCCATATCCGGTAGTTGTCCTTGGTAAACTTGGGACCCTTCTTCTTCATAATCTTTCATAGAATCTTTACCTCAAGTTGTTAGGCTTTATGCACACAGAGGACCAATGCTCTGATACCAATTGTTAATCCTAGAGGATCTGGTTGATACTGAGAAGGGGGTGAATTAGTATTAACAAAAACAAAAAATTTCAACACCAAAACAAACTTATCTCAGATCTGAAAACATTCAACACTTAAACCAATTCTTCATAACAGATTTCCTTATCAGATCTAGATAATCATTTCCTCTTATGCAAACTTATTAATCAGATTAGACATCAATTCAATATCAGATCAACAAACACTATTACCAACTTGTTAATTGATCATAATGCTTCACCAACCATTTAACCATCAATACCGGTAACCACTTTAAGATCTCTGATAAACAAACATAAACTATCTTAACCGGTAATAAAAAAAAAAACATGAACATCACAAGAAAAGCATTCCACACATGAACACCATGATTTTAATGTGGAAACCCAAATAGGGAAAACCCATGGTGGGAATTGGTACCCACAAATATTTTGCACTCTTTCAGAATGCGCCCTGTTAGGAGCCAAGCCCGGTTAAAAGCTTACAATGATGCCCTGTTAGGAGTCACCCGGTTAAGGGATTTACCTCAACCTTGTTAGGAGCTTTGATCTGTTAGGATCAAACTTGCAAGAGGATTTAGAACTCAAATATTGAGTCACCCTGTTAGGGGATTTTACAATGTGAGGCCTGTTAGAACCTACCTGGTTAAGGGATTTTAGCTGTTGTAATTATTAGAAAACAACAGTGAATGATCTGTGTATAGCACACAACTGCTTGCTTGATCAGATCCAATTAAGTTCTAAGTTTACATCACTCTAGAAGATCTTCTCACACACCCTGATTCGGCTTCACACACTTCTCAAAATCACCGACACTTCAAAACATCAACCTTACCGACATAAATAACTTGTACAACTACGTCGGCATCAAAACCTTGAGACTTACTACATAGATCATCACAGATCTTTACAACTTATTACAAATCATCACACAAATCATTGCAATCAATTACAAATCAATATCATTCGTTGAATGATTATAAATCATCACAGCAAGTCGATCTAGTGCAAAGTCAAACCCTTAGCACATTCCGCTAATCACTTTGCACATTCCCAAGAAATTTGATCTCCAAACATGCCAAAACATCTTCCAAACACATCACGTGTTTTGTGTCACGTTATCATCAACAGGTGAACTTGATGTAGATCACTGCCAAACCAAAAATCATTATCGGTCAAGAGAATTCTTTACCGGTCCTTAAACCCTGACAAAACTCATCAAAAATTCAAAACATGCCTTCCAATAACCATCACAGGATGCGGTTCCTGTTACATACTCAAATCCATCATAAAAGCTTATGTTTCAAACCACAAGTCACCACACACCACCAATTACCCGATTCCATCAAAACTTATTTGCTTTACCAGTTAAGGTCCTAATTCTCAGTCTTGTCGATAAACTCTGTCAAACTGTCAAACTCTTACTCTGGTAGACCAAATCATTTAGCGAACAAGTCAATCATCGAAAACCAACTATAAACATCATCAACCATCAGTTGACCCTGGTTGCCATCAATGACAACACAAATAATTGATCATGTCATCTTTCCTCTACCGGTACAGTCATCCATCATCATCTCATCTTCATCAATTATGCCAAACATGCCAACATATACATGGTGCTATACACTTGAAACTAGATATCACTTGCACACATGCACGAGGATGAGTGGAACTAGCAAAACATGGCTAGACTATTCCTACTCTCTTTCCCAACATGGATCACCTAGAAAAAATATATCTAAGGGAAAATATCCATGTCCTTTCTCAGATTTCTTCTCATGGATCACCTAGAAAACACATCTAGTGTGTATATGTGCTATCTCTTTCCTTCTTCTCGTGAACTCATAGATTTTCTATTGATGATTCATGGATGATGCATGCTTTGCTCTTTTATGTGATCACTTGTGTTCTTGAGATGGCATTTTTAAAGAATGATATTAGTGGTTGAGACATTTTGATATTTAGGTCTCTTTAGCTAGTTGACTTGGGGTCTTGTCTTTGGTCTTTAGTTTTTGTGTTGTGTGTCTTTTTCCTTTTTGTCTTTGTTGGCCTTTTTGTTTTTATATTGTTTTGTGTGCCCTTGCATATGTTTAAGTGAGTTAAGATCCTAAGATTGGGGGCTTGGTCCCTCAAAATTAGTGATGTCTTATACTCCTTGTGATTATGCTCCTCATTGCTTCTCTTCCTCAGCTCTCTTTCATATACTTTACCATGAGTATTTGCATAGGCTCATACTCCCACGAAAGTGGAGGCTAAAGTAGCATCCTAAATTTGTACTCCCTTACAATTTGGTCCACATCTGGGCCCTCATCTCAATGTTCATGTCCCAAAGCCAGACTAGGACCTAATTTTGCTCATACCATTCAAATCTAACCTCCTTTTCTCTTTGCACATCATATAGCCTCTTTGCTCTTGCCCTTAAATGGGGTAAGACCAGGGCATGGCGCCTTGGTCCTCTCAATTGGGACCTTAATTTGGCCCCTCTTAACGATCACAATTAGTTAGCGGGAATGTGATCTCCATGTCGGCCTATGTCAAAAAATTAAGATGTTTTTTGATGGGCAAGTATAAAAGGAGATCCATTCTTCTTTCATCATCACAGGAGAATCATAAGGTGTTTGATCAATCTGTATTCAAGCAGTCTATCATTCAAGCATTGGAGCATTCATCATCAAGCATTTATAGAGGTCTTCGAGGCTACATATTCTTCATTCATCCATTGTGGAGCAACATTACATCATTCACATGCAAGCATGTGTGTATGATTAGGGTTTTGTCATGTTCATGCCATTTCATATAACACATGTGGTTACATTCAAGAAGCAAAGCATCATTATCAGTCATTGCAGATCTAAGATATATCTTTCCATCATTTATTTCAGTATTTGCAATATTTCATTCATGGTTAATTCCTAAACCGAGGTTTGACTTAGGCAAGCCCCTATACCCAACCTATTTCCCTTCTTTCTATGTGTAGGAAGCAAGTATTGAGTTGCGATCTTCATAATAAGCATTATTTATAGTGACGAATCGATCGCCCATTGGAGTGCAAAAAGTTTGGAGGACCAGGGCGACCGACACCATGGTCCCGACATTTTAGGAGCTCTTTCTGGAAACAGGTCTGAATCTACTTACATTGCTAAGATCCAGGTTCGTGGCTCAATTCGATGACTATATCTTACTGTTTATGCATTTCTACTTCAACTTCTAGAACTTTTACCCTAATTTCAACAATTCAACTTACAAAAGAGGGTTTATTAATTCACATAATCAAAAACCCCCAATCCAATCAGAATTCTCAGTCCTAATCATTGTTGTTTTATGACTAGGTCTATTGGATTGGAACCCTCTTTTGAATGTAATGGTCTTTAAGTCATAAATTAGTGGTTTCTTCCTTGTATGGTGGAAACCCTAATTTTTCACCACTGTAGGTCCTTATGTCCCAAAATCCTCATCCACTTCTCCACCAAAATCTCAAAGTCCAAAATCCATCACTTCACTACCCCTCAAGGCATGGGCCAATGTGGATCTTGCCAATATTTCTATCCATCCCTAGACAAATCCTCCACCACCCCGTCCATTATCCAACACCCATTTTCTATCTTTCCATTCCTCCTATCCAATCCTTTGCATAAATCCTTGACCCTTCCATCTAATCGCCCATTTCATCTCCCTTTACTATCACCCTACCAACATCTTTGAGCATACCTTCCATAACCACAGTCCATTGTAGCACATCTTTTCAAGGGCACTGTCTAAAGAACAAGATGGTTGATTCCTTCCTCCATCTTCTATCATGCATCCATTATCTTCCAAAAAAGTAAAAAATTTAAAAAAATAAAGAAATAAAAAACAAAAGCAAAGAGATATAATTTGTCCAATTGTGAAAACCACTTCTTATGGTGCCCTGGGCAAGTACCACGATGAAAATTTGGAAAAAAGGCGTCATGTGTAATCCATTTTCCTCTTGCACTCTACACTTGGGGGCAAGTTCCATCCATACTTACTATCTACCTCATCCTCAATTATCCCTCATCCACAATTATCTCACATAGTCTCCATTATCTCTCATAGCCTCCGTTATCCCTCATTCACCATAACTATCTCCATGTTCTCTTTTTCCACCTTTGATATTGACAAGGTTAGGGATTTCCATAAGCATCATGCATCTTTTTTTGCTTCACCTTATCCACACTCTTCAAATCTATATCCATTATATTATCTATTTGTTGCTTCCATCATCCATTACCACCTATAATCTTGCTTATCCTATCTCCATCTTATCCATCCCTTGATCTTGATCAAAACTAGGGACATAAAATGCAAAACATATTTTTAGAAAACCTCTTGACAATCCATTCCTATCAAACCCATGTCATTCAAAAGCACCATGCCATCACCTTACATTGCCACCTTTAACTTGGGTTTCCATCGCGAGATAGTTCTTGAAAATCAAATCAACCTTAATTCCACAATAAGTTGCCTCCATCCTTCACTTATCCATATCCCTCCCATAATCCATTCATTTGCTCCTAATACTTTATGCTTTGCTAGACGCTAGGGGCAAATATATACGTCTTGCTTGATAATAAATCTTGATATATTTCTTATACCTCAATCAGTAATGTGAAAAACATTTTAAAATCCAAATAAATAAATAAAATTTAAAAATCCAAAAAAATAAAAAACATTTAAAAATCCAAAAAAATCTAAACAACATTTAAAAATCTTAAAAAATCCAAAAAAAAAAAAAAAAACTTAAAAAATCTATAATTTTCTTAAAAAAAAAAATCCCCCAAAATAAAAATATTTATAAAAAAATCTAAAATCTACAATAAGTTGTCTTTTGCCAAGACATCGACACTTTGAACAAAAATAATCAAAACAATGAGCTTAACAAATCACGGATCAACAAACAAACTACAAAGCTAGTTTGCAACCTTATCGATCGACTACCTATTAGTTTAGCATCTTTATCAAACAACATGCCTCTATGGATATATCATTCCTAGAACTGGCACCTTATCAGATATCATGTCCTATGGATATATGTTTCCTACAATGAACATCATATCATGTCCTATAAATACATCTTTCCTACAATGGGCATCATATCAAACATCATTTTAATAAGAACAATTATCTTGGCAAGAAGATCTAAATGGTTGTTGACTTGTTTGGTCTAGTGAGCCTTATATTTTCTTTGATTTATCATGTATCATGTTTGTATCATGCTCCTATGCTACTCAAGGATATCCACAAGTGATTAAAGTGGTCAGGATGGATCAAGATTTTTATCATTTGATTGTTGTATGTGGTTTTCCTTATCACTCCTTGCAAATGGTATGTAGTTATCTAAGTTTTATCATATCTAGATGCTTGCACCTGCTTGCCATAATAAGCTCAATGATTATATAGCACAAGAGTTCATCGCTCTCATCCATAACCACTTCCATGGCCTTCGATTTACCATACCCCCTTCATCCTCTATTTCATCTCCTTAACCTTATCCCCCATCTTTCCTTTCAAGAGCACACAAGTGTTCACCTAAACCACTTCATGTCCTCTCGAGGGGGCATCATCCTACTAGCTCATAATCCTTCCTTATCCATCCTATGACTAGGGCATCACACTTCTAGTCCTTATCCCTATCCCAGCCACTATGTTTCAATTTTATTTGAAACAAAACAACAAGTTACATTGTCTCAAAGAGGGACAAAATGTAGACATCTAAAATTGTCCTAGCCTGATTAAATAGATATTTTATTTATTTAATTATTTTATCCTAAGCCTTCTATTAATTAAATATATTTTTATTTATTTAATTAATTCATTAGTTCTCTTCTAGCCTTTCCCTTATTTAAATAAATATTTTTTATTTATTTAAATTATCCTTTCTCTAAATTAAATAAATATTTTATTTATTTAATCGGTCCCACCAATTCTATTAATTAAATAAATCCTTATTTATTTAATTAATTCATTAAAAAAATTCCTCCATGACAAGTGTCATTCATCTCTTAATTTACCTTTAACCACCTCTCTAATATTTTCCTATTTCTTATACCCACCCTCTAATCGGATCCAACCATTTATCCATCCACCTCTTAATCCCATCCCTCCATTTTTAGGTTGCTCTCTATAAAAGAGATCTTTTCCATATCCTTCCACATCAATCAATCAATCAAATCAAGCACCTACACTACCGAATTGCATACACAACCACAATCCATTCTCTATTGATCTCTTGTGCACACATAAAATTTGAGAGCAACCATAATCAATCAAGCAAGATCAATGGAGATAAGAAACAATGGAGATCAAACCCTATGAGTATGTGAAGGTATAACCTTTCTATTTTGTTGTTTGCATGGTTTTGGGTTCTTCATTAGTGTATGGTGGATTGATTGTATAGCCAGCTTTAGTGATTCAATCAATTAGGTTTTACAATATTTTAGTTTTCAAATTCAACATATACACACCTCAATAAAGATTATTGACAAAAGGAAAGGTAAAGTTGTGTTTCAATGATGGGAGGATTATTTCCATAAATAATGTTTTACATATTCCATATCTTGCAAGAAGTTTACTTTCAGTTTCCAAGTTGAATGATTCTGGAATACATGTGATATTTGACAAATTTGGTTACAAGTTGGTAAAGGGAAGTTTGGTAACTGCTAAAGTATCCTAGACAAGGAATTTCTTTAAGCCACATGCTTCTACTCTTTCTAATTCAACTTTTGTAACTAGGACTGAAAAAGAATGTATGTTGTGGCACCATAGATTGGGTCACATTGGTGAAAAAGGTCTTAAGACCATTCTAGATAAGAATCTAGTTGAGGGAATTTCTGATTATTCTATTATTAAGAGTGATTTATGTGAGCAACATGTGCTTGGTAAACAAGATAGATCTTCATTTCCTAAAGGAGTTAATAAAGCTAAGATACTTTTAGAGATTATTCATTTAGATGTATGTGGTCGAGTGAATGTTGACTCTTTGAATAGATCTCAGTATTATGTTTCTATCATTGATGATGTCTTAAGATATACTTGGATTTATTTTATACATTCAAAATCTGAAGTTTTCACTAAGTTTAAGGAATCCAAGGCGTTGGTTCAAAAGAAATTAGATAATAAGATAAAAGTATTGAGATTTGACAACGGGGGTGGGCATTGCTCTAAGGAATTTGATGAGTTTTGCAAACATGCAAAAATTGTTAGGCAAAAGACTACACCCTACACTCCCCAACAAAAAGGGGTAGTAGAAAGAATGAACCATACATTAATGGAGAGATCTAGGAGCATGCTAAGTAGTTCTAAGATAGATAAATGTTTTTGGGCAAAAGCTGTTGGTACTGCTTATTATTTAATTAATAGATCTCCTTGTAAAGCTCTTGATGATAAAACACCTTATGAGTTATGGTTGGGTAAAAAGCCTTTAGTTTCACATTTAAGGGTCTTTGGTTGTGAGGCTTTTGTTCATGTGCCTCAAGAGAAGCGACCTAAATTGGATCCAAAAGCTTAGAAATGCATCTTTGCAGGATATGGTGAGAATGTTAAAGGTTATAAGCTTTGAAATCCTCTAACCCGCAAAATGATATTTTCTAGAGATGCAATTTTTAGGGAAATTAGAGCTCACTCATGTGAAGAACAACCGAAGGAAAAGTCAAAGACAATGATTTTGAAACTAAAATGGAAGATGCACATGTAGAAGATAGAGACGGACTAGAATATGGAGAAGAAGAAGAGAGTTCAAGTGAAAGTTCAGAAGAATCTATTGCAACAAAAGAAGCTGGAAAATAATGAAGAAGAACATGAGGAAGAACCTCTTACTCTACCTTTGAGAAGGTCCACAAGACATCGAAATATAGCTGATAGGTATAGCCCACCAGATTTATGTTGTAAGTTTGATTTATTGAGTACTGATGATGAACCTAGATCTTACAAGGAAGCACTCTCTTATGAGGAAAGTGAGTCTTGGATGCAAGACATATAGGAGGAGATGACAACTTTGGATAGTTGTGACACCTGGGATCTTGTTGGTTTATCCAAAGGAAGAAATCCCATTAGATGAAAGTGGGTATTTAAGAATAAATTTGGAGCAAATTGTTAGTTAAAGAGGTACAAGGCTAGAATAGTGCCCAAGGGCTACTCTCAGAGAGAGGGACTTGATTTCAGTGAAACATTCTCTCCTATTACTAAGTTAACTTCTATTAGATTCCTATTATCTATTGTTGTTGCTTGTGATTTTGAGATAGAGAAAATGGATGCTAAAACTACTTTCTTGCATAGATATCTTGAAGAAGAATTTTATATGCGACAACCTAATGGTTTTGTTGAGAAAGGAAAAGAAAACCTGGTTTGTAGGTTGAAATGGTCATTGTATGGTTTGAAATAGTCACCCAGGATGTGGTACCAAAAGTTTGATGCCTTTGAATTAAAGTTGGGTTATGTTAGAAGCGAAGAGGATCATTGTATTTATATTAAGGTTATTGATGATTAGTTACTAATTATTGTCTTCTATGTTAATGCCATGTTGTTTATTGGTAACAACACGACGATGATTAGAGAGCTCAAAACTCAAATTTTTGGAACATTTGATATGAAGGATTTGGGTGTTGCTAGATATATTCTTGGGATGGAAATTAGTAGGATCAGGTTCACATAAATCTTTGATTAAGTCAGAGTAAGTATGTTGACACTATTTGGCAGATATTTAAAATGCAAGACTGTAAGCCAGTAAGTATTCCATTTTTGATTAGTACTAAATTGAGTTTAGACACACGTCCTAATTTTGATGATGATATTGAAGATATGTCTAATGTTCCTTATACTAGTGTCGTTAGTAGTTTTAATGTATGCAATGGTTTGTATTGGACTAGATATAGCCCAAGCAGTGGGAGTTCTAAACAAGTATATGTCTAACCTAGGTAAAGAGCAGTGGACTTTTGTTAAAAAGGTATTAAGATACTTGTGAGGTAAATCTAATTACTATTTGGTTTATCATGGTATTAATGATGTGGATAAGTCATTAGACATATAGGGTTGTGTTGATGCAGATATGATGCAGATTGGGCAGGTGACTTGGATAGTCGAAGGTCCACTAGTGGCTATGTGTTTACTTTATTTGGAGGAGCGATGTGTTGGATGAGTTTACAAAAGACAACCTACAGTTGCATTATCCACCATTGAAGCAAAGTATATGGTTGCTGCACACACCTCTAGGGAGGTGGTTTGGTTACAAAGACTTGGTAATGGTATTGGTTTTGATAGAAAGATAGTGAGGATTGGATGTGATGATCAAAGTGCCATACGTTCGGCCAAGAATCCTATATATCATGCTTGTACTAAAAATGTTGATGTTCAATATCACTTTGTACAAGAGATGGTTGAGAGCGGATGAGTCTTGATTGAAAAAGCTGACACTTTGGATAATGTTGTAGATTTTCTCATGAAGCCAATGACCACAAATAAGTTCTCTTGCTACAAGAAGGCCATGGACCTTGATCACTGTACTTGATTTGTATTTTGTATCTCTATGGGATAATTTACAATGTATGATGTCAAGTGGGAGAATGTTAGGATTTAGGTGTTATCAACCTTGTAAATCTTTTAATTTATTATTTTCCTAATATCTTTTGTAATTCACTCATAAGAGGCTAAACTATTTAACCAACAGTGGTGAAAGAGACCATGTAAAGGCGAAGTTACTTTTACCATTTATCTTCGTGAAAAGGAAAAAATAACTAGCTGACACCTTTTGGAAGCTTCTATTTTGAGGTGGTTGGACACTTCCAAGGGGTTGTAAGAGACTCTATGATGGTTATGATAGTCATTATAGATATTTATGACATAATCCTTACATAGGTGCCCATGCATGAGAGATGCCTTATGACAGTCATAAGTGCATATGTAAGAGGCTATTTTTGGGTGTTTTTGACTCATTTCAAGGAGATACACATGAGTTTTTCTAGGTGGTTTTGTAGCCTATTGTTTGGTGATACCATGGTGGTATTCATTCTCACAAATCCCTATAAATTGGGGCCTTGAGCTAGAGTTATTCATTCAGTCTTGTTCAGTTTCCAGGATAACGAAGTGCTACCATATTTTACAGAGATCTACAAGAGAAGTGTATTGTTGTTGTAATCTTCATTTGATTAGTAATATAATTGCCTCTCTTTCTGTGGTGGAGTTTTGTTTTGTTTTGTTTTGTTTTTTTGTTTTTTTATTTTTTTAATTTTTTTTTAAAGGGTTTCTCCACGTAAATTTGGTGTTTTGTGTGTAATGGTTTTCTTCTAGTTTTGATTCTGTAATCACTTTGTTAAATGTTTATCTTTAATTTCAAATTTGCAATAATATTCATTTAAAGTTCATATTGCGAGCTTTCTTCACCTTGTTTTACAACAAGATCAACTTGATCTCTTGCTTTAGGTATTATGTTATTTCCTAGAATTGAGGGTATCAAGAAAAAGAACCAACATGAGGCCAAGTTTTTTCCTTGAGAAGATTTTCCCTAGATATATTTGGTCTTGTCTTTTAAATGTTTGTTATTATTTTTCATTGTAGATAAGGAATACTTATTTTGTATATTGTTTTCTCACATGGATTGTGTGGAAATGGTTATCATTGCTATACATTTACTTCACATAAAAGTCAAACACATGTCAACATAGACATGGCTATTAGTTGTTAGCCTCACCTATAAATACTAGCACTATACACCTCCTCTAGGGAGAGCCAAAAGAGGGGAATCCATCTACACATCTAACTTGGACTTCAACACTCTTGTCCTATGATTCCAACACTTTAGTTCAATCTCCATGTTTTAGAATGTTCCATGTATGTAGTATCTTCCCTAGCATAACAAGCAAATCAAGTAGGATGTTTCATCCCTTTTCTAATAACAAGAATTCTCATTCTCAACCTTTCATATAAAGAACACTCATGTGTTTATTTCTATTCTCATATTCAATAGAAATATCATTTTTGCTAATCTCGTGTTGTTTTGATGTTTTTTGTTTTTTCACATCTTGTCTATCAAGGTTCATTACCCATTCTATAATTTATCACACTATTTAAACGATTCACATTAATTACATAGGTTGTATATTATGTTTCTATTGTCTCCTTGGCTTGAATCAAATAACCTAAGATAATCATCTAATGATTTTGAACAAAGTCAAAGACAACATGTTATTATGTAATATGCCCTCAAATGCTAACATAGTGTTGATATCACATAATAATACTTTGATGCTTTTAAATGTGTGCAATAGATGTTCTTTCAGTGTTGAATATAAGTTAAGAATCTAGTTCTCCAAATAAATTAGAACATGACCTCAAACTACAATTATAAAGATGACAAGTAAAATATACTATACTTCAAATGGATAAAAACAAAATGAAAATAATTCAAATTTAAATTTGAACATTAAAAATTTAAATCCATTTTTACAAATATAAATGACTAACTTGAACCAATTCCTTGAACTTATTTAAAAAATAAACAAAAAAAACAAAAAACAAAAATCAATTCATAAACCTATATATACTTGAAAAGACCAATCAACATTGAGACCTACTATTCTAAAGGGGTTCTTTAAAAGTTCTCACATTGAATCTATAGAATAGTAGGGCTTACCATTGCATATAAGAGGGTCCAAAGGAACTCAAAACTAAAGGAAAGTGTGTAAGTTAAACTCTACACAAAATATCATGTAGTGTCTAAAAATCAGAAAACATAATAGATTTCTGTTAATTTTTTATTTTCAAAAGTTAAATCTTTATGTTCTCATCTCCATTGCTGTTAAACCAGATATTTTCTTTTCCAAGAGTTAAATCTTCGTACTCTGCATGTTTATTACTGTAAAACTAAAAATCTGATGAAAAAATCTTGTGCTTTACAGATCTAAGAGGTTAAATAAAGTACCATTGTGTAGAGAGAATCTGTTACATTTTCTCCATTGCTCGAATTAAACGCAAGCGTAGTGTGCAGTCCTACGTGGCAAGGAGTAACGTCATTTAACCAATGATATTGCTCGAACAGAGCAGCCAATAGGATCTCAGCGAAGTGTTTGCGTGCCTTTCAATGACGTGGATTTCGTTTCCTTTTAACTTTCTCATTAGACCGGGAGCCCCTTAGACAAATCTATTTGGCGCGCGTAATTTATCCGAGTTTGTTATTGGATGTCTCGAGTTCGAATCACCCTGAGCACGATGTTGAAATCCATGATGGTTTTCGTATGGGTTTTGATAGGGTTTTCTTGCCTGGTAAAAGCTCAAAACACTGTACAAGAAGAATTCATGGACGGAGGATTTCCTTCTCTAGACTCTATGCTGCAATGGGCTGTAGGTAAGTTCATACTTAAAATTTTGTGAGATTTAATCCCTCGCTTGGTATTTGCAGGCCGCTGACATGAAATGTTTATCTTCAAATATATGTTTATTTTATATTTCCATTTTTTCTGTATTTTTTCTCCAGTGCCGAAGATTTGCTAGCTGTATCCGTTGTAACTTTTTCTGCTTCAGAACATGAATATACCATTTTCGAATGAGGGGTTGCTTACAAGAAGAGTGAGACACAATTAGTTATTGATGTCTGAACAATTAAACGCCATCAAAATTAGCATTAGATCGATACAGGCAGAAAACCAAGTAACGCCATGAAAAAGCTAGATCGATACAGGCTGAAAACCAAGTTACAGTATGGAAAAGCCAAAAACACACAAGTGCAAACGGATAGGACCTTGACAGACTGAAAAAATCTACAAGCCAAACGACAAGATGGTAACCTAAAACCGATGGCCTGAAAAGTAGGCCGGGAACTTTAGAATTCTGGATCAATCGTTGATCCATTAAGCACATATAATATGTACTCCTGCTAGCATAGGCTTACCAGCTGGCGCCAAAAAGGAGGATCAATTGATGAGTTTTCACATTGAAACAGGCTACGGCTGAGAAATTGCTGCAGGTCCTCTGCATAGGACCATTGTGTAAGATTGATAGTAACGAGCTTTTATTTGTTGTACAATGGATAAAGACGAGTATACAGTAGGAAGAGATAAATGTAGAACAAAGAGCCTTTTATGTCTGAAACTTATTAAATGGATCGATTTTTGTGCGGTTTTACTCTTAAAAACACCCCTCTGTTGTTTTAAATTAGAGGCTTGTGTTCTGTTCTTGGAAATCTTTCTGTGAAAAAGGAACTTTAGAATCAAGAGAGAAAGGCCATTTAACTGTTTTTTCCCATGGCATTAGTTAGGAATAGCGGAAGGGATTTCTTGCAAATACTTCATGAGCTTGTTTGTTTTGATTAATTTTCTCATTTTCACATTTTTAATTAATCTAACTGAATTTCTTGGCTTCTGCACTTCCCAAATTCCCTTGGCATCCCATGTTTTTACAGAGCCAATTCTGCATTGTTATTAGTATCTAACTAATTAAAAAATCAATGAACACATCCAATAAATTATCTTCTTGCTCAGCACATCAAAAGAAGGTATATGCAAGTGTTGAAGTCTTATGGGCTCATTTACTTGCTTTATGACTTTACATGATTGTTCTTTCCGTTTAGACATACACACAGACACTATTAGGAGCTAGTTATATCTGACTAATGGACTCAAAATAACATAATAACTCTAGCTTCCTTTGACTGGGCAAGTGATGCTTTACAACATGGAATGCAGTTCAAAGCGCTATCTTCAATTTTCTTTGGACAGTTCCCATATTTACATGCTGAGTGTATAGATTCTTGTCTCAAGCTCCTTAACACATCAAGTGTGATGCTTATCTCCACGTTTCTTATGCTTAATTGACTGTCTGACTTAAACTTTTTTGGTTTTTTCTATTCCTTTTTTTTATCTCTACAATTCCAGAGACCCCCAAATTAAACGTGGACCTATATAGAACTTATCTCATCTACCATAGCTATGCTATTAATACATAGGACATGTACTACTGTAATATATTGACGGGATGTTTATATGCACGGGACCATTATTGACAGGTTGGTAAACTTTGTAGGTTATCCAAGCCTAGTTCATCATCTAGTCTTTAGACATCTCATTGCATGGTAACATGGGAATTGACAACATTCCTCAAATCACACTAAGATGACTATACAATCTTCAGTTACCTTGATTTTAGTCTATCGTGCCCAAAGCACTTGTTAATATGATGTAAATTCATCATAGGCAATATCAGCCCTCTTTGACGACATTCTTATTCAGTTGATGGCCTAGAAAATGTCTTTCCACTATCTTTTCTTAACATCCTTTTCATGTACTAAGACATGCCAGTACGTTCTAGCTTCATTTTCATTTCGTAATTTTGGTCCATTGACTGATGCATCATATTGTCATCATTAAGCAACTTGTTTTTAGCTTGCTGATGCTGATTTTACTTTCATGTCAATCATTATATAAATATGTGGTTTGCTGGTATATAGTTGGTCCACTTGAGTTATACCAGCACACAATTTATATTTTTGCTTGAGATTGGCTTCATCCAAGAATGTTGTAGATCATCTACTAGACTCTTCTAGGAGCTACAACCAAAGGACTTCTCAACAATTAGTGAGTTTGATTTTGGATCTCCAAGCCTTGTAATTGTTGAATTCGAGATAAAAATGAGATGTATTATATAAAAAACTTCTACAAGAAATTTAGAACTGGGCATTTGATATGTTGAAAATTGCTTATGTTTTTTTAGCATTGACATTTTACAGTTTAAGAATTCCGATGGTCAGATCACTAAATGATTAATTTTTTGCTTTTTAAAAACTTGGTGTTTGCTTCATATATCATTGTGGCGGTTCATGCTGTATAGTCATGGTGGATCTAATGAAAAACCCTGACAATAATTGCTTTGTCCAGGATATTGGAAGATATTCTAAAACAAGCCTTCTGAACTTTTGAAATATCAATTTCTTTTTAAGATGTATTCTGTTATTTTTTTTTTTTTGTTTCTGAAAAAGGTGAGATTACCACATTTTACAATAGAAATATCAAAGTGTCTTTAGCACGACAGTTTGCATGTTAATTGATTTGATGATCATAGTGCTAAAGCAAGTAATTTTATGACAACACAAGAATTATTTTATTACTTGGTTGTAACATGTGTTTGTTTGTAGAAAAGATTTATCATTCAAATCATAAACATTGTTGGAAATCACTTTGATAGAATATATCTGAGCACTCTTTCCCTTATCTAGGCCATTCAGACCCTGAAAAATTAAGAGGAGCGGCAGAGGAAACCCAAAGACTGGCTCCAGAAGATCTTGAGAAGCGAAGAATTGAAATTAAGGTATGTTCCTGCCATATTAGATAGTTTGAGTGAAATTAACTTTAAATCAGGCTTGCATTTTGTCCATCACCTGGTCTGAAAACACAATTCATAAACCCCATTTTATCCATTTCTTTAGCACATAACATGTTATTGTAATATAAAATTTAGTCTACTTCAAACTTAAAGGTAGATTAAATTTTATTACCTTTCCAAAATTTGTTAATTAAATCCATTGTAACCAGATTAATCTAATTAACACCGAGATCTCTGGGTAATGCTTTTTGGTTTTATTGGTGTCGTTCGTATTTTGCTATGTTGTCCATTCTGCTTTGGATCCTAGTTCAGGTTTGCAGATTCGGTTTGTGGATCTGGCAAATTTATTTTGGTGTTGGGTTTGTTTGTACAAAACTATGCTTCCCCAAGTTTTGGGGTTGAGGGGATGTGTTTCTAGTGCAGGGGTACTTTTGGCCCATTTTTTAGGGGATGACTGTTAAAAATAGGGAAATCATTAAAAATATAGAGAAATTTTAAATATTCATATCATGACATTGATAAAGCATTCATCATAGACATTGTGGAAGCTTAATACATAGCATTAAACTTGAATTGAGATTTCACATGAGAATCGACAAACAAATTAACAAAATTCAAATCCTTTCATTGTCAATGTGCATACATATTATATAAGAACTATAACAAAAATGCCCAAAGGCTCCAAGTTTCAACATGAAATGACATAAACATAGAACTAAGAAAATATCACATATATGGCTGCCCCGAATCAGCAGATGTTACTGGTAGGTCTAAATCAAAATCGGAGCTCGAGTCTAAATCATTGCAAGTATAAGGGGTTGCCTCAGGCAATGAAACCCCAACCAATCCCTCTTGTGCTTCCTCCTCATCAATCTGTATAGCATCTTTGGGATTAACATCCCAACACAAGGCTGGAGTTTGATTATACTTAGGAGTCCTACGATCTTGTAGCCACAAAGCACTGTGTATTGCTACCAACTTCTCCAATAGTCTAGAGCTAAGGTTGTTCCTCTTGATTGATTTGATGAAGCTATATGTTGACCAACTCCTCTCTGCAGTCGAGGAACTAGCAACTTGTGAAAGAAGACAAACGACAAGTACTCTCAACTCTAGTGCATCATTGCCATGCCACGCTCACCATTCAATAGGGTCGATTTGAGCTAATGTAGCTCTATTCAACCTTGCCTTTGCTTTGCTAAAGGTTGGACCACAAAGATTGGCAAATGCAAGCCACTGTGTGCAGTTTACATTTTTGCAAGGGCCTTCTTGAGGCATTCTTTCACCTCTTCACCATTTGGAATTGAGAGCATAGGCTGCCATATGAAGTGAGGTGTTCATAATATTCCATTGCCGTGTCACAATGGTCCTTGTTGTGACGTTTTCACACATCGCCCCATTGCAAATGGGGACCCCTCTTTTCACTAGCTAGGTTAGGTGTTTTGTTAGTTTACTGTTTGTTTGACAACTTTTTATGATCTTTAGCCTTACAATGAGAGGGTTTCATCTTGACAAGTCCAAGAGTGAGTCTAGGATTGAAGTAGAAGTCTTAAGGGGTGAGGTTGCAATCTTGATTTAGTTATTACAAGGGTGGAATTGCAAGGTCCCCTTGTAGTTTCGCCCAAATATTAACCTTTGCATCCCTGCGTGAGCACTACACAAACCCACAATCCTTACGTGAGCACTACACAAACCTGCCATCCTTGCGTGAGCACTACGCAAACCCGTCATCCCTGCGTGAGCATTGCACAAACCCCCCATCATTGCGTGAGCACTACAAAATCCCTATTTTATGCACTCAAAATCCCTATTTTATGCATGAAGTGCTCAAAATCCCTATTTTATGCATGAAGTGCTCAAAATCCCTATTTTATACATGAAGTGCTCAAAATCCCTATTTTATGCATGAAGTGCTCAAATTCCCTATTTTATACATGACGTGCTCAGAATCCCTATTTTATACATGAAGAACCCTAAAGTCCTATTTCATACATGACTAGTTGCAATTTCTGATTTCTTGCATGACTTGATCAAATTTCTGATTTTCTACATGAGCATATGAAAAGTCCGATTTTGTGCATGACAAGGTAAAATGTCCGATTTTATACATGAGCATATGAAATTTTTGAAATTGTGCGTGCATAGCTTGAAAACCCAAAATCATACATGGCAAGCATGAAATCCCAAAATTATACATGAAGGAGGTTAAAACCCAAAATTGTGCAAGAAACCCTCTAAACCCTGATTTTATACATGCAAGGGCCTAATTCCAATTTTATACATGAACCTCCCTTAAACCTGAAATTATACACATGCAAACCCTTAAATTCCAATTTTGTGCATGAGCAAGGCTAAATCTTGATTTTGTGCATGGCAAGGTGAAAGTTCCTGTTTCTTACATGAAGACCCTAAAGTTCCGATTTTATACATGGGAGGGTTGGAATCCTCACTCTATACATGAGAACCCCATATCCCAAAAATTGCATTCTTGAAGGAGTAAAATTTCCTAAATGCACATTGGTGAGATTATTCAAGTAATTTGGGGGAAGTGTTTTAATGATGTTGTATTTGTTGATATTATTTAATATGAAATGAATTGGTCAATTAAAATCCAAGGTATGTTGGCTTCCTTTGTCAAGAATAATGGATGTGAGGAGCTGATAGAAAAGGCTCTACAACATTGCAAATGCGGATGGAGGATACAACTACGACCACACATGAAGATTAAGCATTTACATCATGAAGGCAAGAAAGATAAAGGTGGAATGCCAGTGCAAAGGATGAAATCAGTGAATGCATCTCTCAAGTAGATAGTTTCAGAAGAGTTAATCAAAGTTAGAAAATGATGCAATTTGGGAATATGATCCATCACTATTAAGATAATATTGTAATGTTTCTATAATGGTCATATTTGATGTTTAGTTAGTATTTAGAAACTTTTGATTATGTCTTTTGTGTTTCTATTCACGATCGTTTTCCTTATGGAAAGATCGTCTTGTATTGTCTATTCAAGGAGTCTTTTGTCTTCTTTGTAAATGTCGAACTTTCAATTATGATTTCATGGTATCAGAGCAGGTTTGTGCATAACTCCCTCACGGGAGAGCTTGGGGTTATGAGTTTGAGAGTTAGGTTTGAAAAATTCGAAGCCTTTGCAATTTTTTTTCAGTAATTCGTGAAAACGTCTTAAGTTTTTTCACATGGAAAATGTGCTATCGTGAGTTTCTCTCTATGAGACAGGAAAAAATATTTTCGTAGGCATTTTTTTTTAAAGTCGAGGGTTTCGTGTATCACGAATCTTTTTTCATGTTTACTCTATATTGTCAAAGCCCTTGTTCGAAGGTGTTGCTTTTTTGGTACGAGGGCGAATTTCTTTTTTGGATCAAAGGTCGGATTTCTGTTGTTGTTGGAGTGCAGATTTTTCTTGTTCAAAATCGTGAGGGGATTTTTCCTTCAGTTTCAATCTTCTATGCGAGGGTTTTTCTTTATTGTCGTGTGTTTGAGGCTTGTTTTGTTCACGGAATTTGCAGGCGACGTCTTTGTATCGTGGGTCCATAAATTTGCGACTCTGTCAATTGTTTCTGACTCTATCTACGACTTTGTATCTTTTGTGTGTCTGCAAATTTCTTCTGATTTTCTTGGGTATATTTATTAGTTTTTGTGACGATTTTATCGTAGGCATTATTTTGTCCGCTCTCGACTTTCATCTACTTACATCGCACTTGGGTTTCTATTTTCACGTGACCTGACACTTTTGCTATCGTGGCTATGGTGGTGGTGGCCGTGAGCGATCTGAGCATGGATATGGTGGCGGCATTCCTTATGTAGTGGCCGCATCTGCTCAGGAATTCCCATCATGGTCAACTCTTTTTTCTTTTGAAAAGGGTTTTGTGGGTCTAGCTTCTCCAGCATGTGAGTTTTTGCAAGTTTGTGATAACCGAGCCAGGGTTTGTAGACTTAGTTTTTTGTCTTTTTGCCTCTTCAACCTACACCTAGGGTTTCTGATTTGGAGTGTTGTTACAGTGGCTTTGTCTGATTGAAGGATTTGTCAACCTGGGTCTACTTTTGCTGTGATGAAGTGTACTTGTTGCCGTGTGATGTCTTCGTTTCTTTTCTGCTAAGGGTTCTGTGACCAGGGTTTTTGCAGATTGGTGGCTACTTTTGCAATTCGTGGGTACTTTGCAAATTGAAATTTTTGAAGGATTCTTTGTTTTTTTTCTTGTTAAAATCAATGGTGGGTTTGTAGTCTATTTTGAGTGTAGTGCTCATCTGCAAAAGTGTTTGATGTATTTTTGAAAAAAAAATAGCCGTTTTTCTGAAACAGTGGAGGGTTTGATGATTTTTCCTCAAAATTGTGGTTTCAATTTGAAAAGATGATCTCGGTGTCTTTGGCTACAGGGAGGGATAGCTTTGTTACCCAACTTCCAGTTGGATGAATTGTAGCAGTTTAGCAGAACCAAGGAGGGTCTTAGCTGCAAGCTCTTGTTGCAAAGAATTCTGAAGTGAAGACTTTCAGTTGGGTAGTTAGTTCGATGACCATTAAGGGAGGGTATTAAGATAATATTGTAATGTTTCTATAATGGTCATCTTTGATGTTTAGTTAGTATTTAGAAACTTCTGATTATGTCTTTCGTGTTTCTATTTACAATCGTTTCCCTAATGGAAAGATCGTCTCGTATTCTCTATTCAAGGAATCTTTTGTCTCCTTTGTAAATATCAAACTTTCAGTTATCATTTCAATCACATTTGTTGAGTATCAATAGATATTGCTTGTGATGAGGTAGCAAGTCTACATAGCGTGCAAGTAGCTGAGGTGGCGACAATTCACCATCCAGCAATCAAGGATTCAAAGTCAACATGTCCAGATTCGTTGAGCCTAGTCAAAGAAAGATGTAAATTACAACTTATTTCCTATTGGTCCTAGAAGGATGTTTAATCAAGCAAATGTAATTTTCTCATTGGTCGAAGAGGAGTTAGTTATAACTAACTCTAATTAGGGTTTCATCATGTAATCTTGCCATTGATTTAGATTAGATCCATGCTATTCATTTGTAATTAGAAAGCTGTATAAGGTCTAGCCTTCTCATTTGTAAAGGTTAATAGTTAATAGTTCAATAATAGATGTTAGATAGCAGTTAGAAGTAGCAGTAGGAGGAGAAGACAAGAAATTGTTACCAAGGCTTTGTTGAAATAAACAGTTGATTTTATTGAAGATATGGTGGATTTCGTGTGTTATTTCAATATGTTGCATGGTCTCTACTTCTCATAATTTTAGATGTGTTAGATGAATGGAAGATTTTATTGTTGATGAATGGTGAAGTCTTGTGTTCATACCACTTGGGATTTGTTGATTGCAAGTTGCAGTGCGTGGTTGGACTGAACTTATCTAAAAGCTTAACTTCAATTGCTTAATGCTTATTGTTCATGGTGTTGATGCATGTAAGTGATATGAAAATCATTTGCTTATCTTTAGGATATTGCACCATCTTTGTGTTGTTGTTTCCTCATGGTGAAGCAAAGCTTGGTTTGGCATCATCAAGTCAACAATCATTTCTTACATCAATAGGTGTTAGCCTAGATTTATTTAACCTTATCTCCCTTTTGTCTTTTATTTTTCCAAAGTCAGTTTCCACGTTCTAGTCGTGTTCATAAGCGTAAGTCCCTTTGTATTACCAGCAATATCACATCAATAACTGATTTTATCCAAAGCATGAAAGTCGATTGTTCGCATTGTAAACCTTGGAGTTGTCTCATTTGATCATATTATTTAGCATATGAGGTTTCTTTGTTCAAGAGAATACTTGGTATTTTATTTTGTGTTGGCAAGTGTCATAAAAACACATCAACACTTCCTTACTCTATAATGGGATGGTGGATTGGCTATAAGCTTAAAGGAATTTTTAACCACATTAATCATATATTCCTAATATTAATCATATGTTAGAAACAATAGAATCTCCGCATACATTCATACATCCTATCAAATGGAAGACACATAATAAATTAGCCCAATCATACTGCTATGCAATATATACCACAGTATTTGATAAGTATGCAGCTGTTGTTAATATGCCACTTCTGAGTCTGCAACTCTTGTTTGATTGAATGCTGATTTCCCTTCTTTGAGGTGTCTTCTTGATTCCTAGTGTCTATTCTTAATTTCTTAATACCTCTGCAATCAGATCTGACTTTATATCTGATTGTCTTTTTATTCTCTGCCGTTTGATTGATGATATTTTTTTTATGCTCCCTTCATGAAAGTCAATCTCAAAAATATATATCTCTTCTTTAGAAAGGGAGGGTCATGCCTGTTTTATAATTGAAAAATTAATTGAATAAACAATTGGATAAACTTTATTCAACTATAGAGCAATTTAAATAGGGGATTACAAACTGTGATGTTTCTAAAAAAGAAACAATCACTTCTAAAAATAGAAGCTAAAAATAGAAAACTAAATAAAGCAAAAATTATAGTAATGACAATTAAAGTACTAATTAAATATTCTAATACCCTCCCTTAATGGTCATTCTATCTACTAACTACCCTACAGAAGACATTGCAGATCTTTTGATCACAAACAGAAAGAACATTTTGTTGCGGCGGAGACCCTCCCAAGATCTGGAAAGTGTTAATGATCAAGAATACCAGAATCCATCCAACCTGATGTTGGGTAACCAAACTAAAACCTGAAACCATGATTTTGAGGAAAAATTGGCAAACCCTCCAAAACTGAAGTTACAAATTGTCATGTCCCCTTTCTAGAGTGGACATCAGAGGCGGAGGAGTTGGCCTATCATTGGAGTCTCGTAGGCTAGCAGAGGTTGATTGGGAGTCATTCAGTGCATATAGTGATTGGATTTTGGCTTTACAGGGAGTTTGGAGCCAGTTTGGAGCAGTTCCTTGATTTTAGGAAGTAGTTCCTACATTTTAGGAGGCAGTTCCTACTTTTTAGGAGGTTGTGACAGTGTCCAGGGTTGGGGTTCCATGAGACCATTCCTTGGTTTCAGTTTCAGGAGATTTGGGTGTGTTTCCTAGTTTCTAGGAGCATCCCTAGATTTTAGGGATGAGACTGCCAGTTGATCCATGATTTCCGACATCAGTCACAGACAGGTGACAGGTTCCGTTTCAGGCTTTTGGAGTCATTTGAGCCTTCTACAACTATTTGGGATAAATTTTTAATATATTTAAATATTTCCTAAGTTAGTGTTTAATTAATTAAATAAAGCTATGTTTATAGCCATTTTGGAGTAATAAGGGGTTTTTGGCCTCATCTAGATGCGTATCCCTTGGTGTAATAGCTCGTTGGAAAGGTCTTAGACTTTTCTAAATATTTCTTTTTTGACTCAGATCCTTTCGGTGAACGGATTTCTTTATATTTGAAAAAAGGTCATTTTCTATGCACTTGGCAACTTAAAATGAGAAATATAACATTTTAACCCTAAACGTCCCATTGAGTCACTTTTAGGGTTCGAGCTAAGTGGGAAGGTGTTATAAGGAAGTTGAGACCTAATTCTTGCTATCTTTTACATATTTTACATGTTGGATTTGAGATTTGGCTCTAGAAGAGCTTTTCAGCATTTGGGACGCCAACCCCAATGCCTTGTTTGTTTGGGACGTAGCCCTCAATACAGTGGTTTGGATTTGTTTGCAGCTATTAGCATCTTGGAGATTGTACGACATTCTTTCTGGAGGTTCAGCGATTCTGACAGAGTTCAGTTTGGGGTTTCTAACCAGTTGGGTGTACTTGGCAGCCGTACGGCTGTACCTGGCAGCCACTTTCCTTCCCACGAGCAGCACTTGGAGGGCTGGAATCTTGCCGTAGCTTCATTCCTGGTTATGTTACTCTTTCAGCATCCGGGTTGGGATTATTCCTGATTGTAATCTTCCTGAAATTATTGGAAATCTTCATTTGGTCAAATATTTGATTTTATATTCAGAAATCTGCCTTGAATCGAATTTGTCTTAGCTGTATATGAACTTCATTTTCAGTACTTTGTTCATGTACTTGTACTTCATTATTTACTTGTTGAAAAATCATCAAAATACAAAAAGAATCCAACCCTTCTGCAACTTCTATCTATTTCTGAAAGAAAATATTAATAAGCAGGAAAAATCAATTTAAAATAATAAAAATTACAGCAGATTAGTAAAAGAGATCCATTAGGGATCTTTCAGTGGTATTAGAGCTTTGATCTTGCCAGCCTGTTGGGTGAAGATCAAGAGTTCTAATTCAGATTTGAGTTTAGTTTGGTTGAAAATCAAATTGGACATCATGACAGGGTTGTTTAGAAATAAACAAGAAGGGAAAGAATTTGAACAAACACCTTCAAGGAGTTCCAGACAGTCTAAGGGTACAACTCCTTCAACAAGTACAAGGAGAAGGTCTCCTGCCAAGACATTCAATGATACAGTTATGAACAACTATGATAAGTATTGCTCTCTTCCTAAAAAGATACGTGACCACCTTTCCTTCACACAATTCATGGGTGTACTAGTTGAAGATGACTTGATGTTTTCAAGTCCACGTCATCAACCAAGAACAAAACAAGAGTCAATTGAGAGCAAGGGAAGCAAAGGAAGAGGAGCAGATATGATGTTTACTAGTGAGATTGGTAGGAAACTATTTGAAGATTTTGAGAGACATGTAGATCCAATTGGTGCCTCTTTGGTTGGTTACAATGCTGTCCCATCATTTTTGGTGGAAGATGTGAAGGAAGAGTTTGTAACTTCAAGCAATACACAAGACATTCATGAGAGGTTTGATGAGTTTTCAGATTGCCCAAAGACTGATTTTGAATCAGCAATTGATGAAGAACATGAGGTTGAAATGGATAGCGTAAGTTTGGATTCATTTGTCACACTACTTCCTCTTCTCAATTGGGAAGACCATGAGGAAAGTCGAAATTTAATGGTGTGTGGTGAATCCAAAGATTTGTCACCATGGTATGATCATAATTCTGAAGTCCATAACAGCAGTGACGTAACTTCTCTTCCTCAAGATATGACAGCCTTTGGTCATGAAGAGAATAAAGATTTGCATTCTACATTTGCGGGTGCTTATGGTACAAGCATGGGTTATGCTGATGCAAATAATACAACTCACCATAAGTCTGATTTTGTGTACTTTGGGGCAGCTGGTATAAAACATTGCCAAAAGTTGAACGAAGATTGGTTACATAGAGCTGCCCAAGCAAAAATCCTTGCTGCCCAAGCAAGACACCACCTCCAAAGAGTCGAAGAGCGTCACAATCGGTTAGATGACGCAAGGATACAAAGAGAATCATCCATTAGATCTTTATTTCTTCCAAGGGAAGAAAAGGACAGCGAAGATATATTGAATTGAAATAGAAATCAGTTTGATTTTCTGAGTTTGATCAGCAATTCTCCTTCATCTAATGAGTCAAATTTGAAACCTTGCATTGAGAACATTCAAGTTGGGAAGACTAGGTGTGAATTTTATGAGTTGTTAGGTGGCATTCATAGTGGACCAGCCACTGAAGGTTTATCCATGTTGCAGAACAAAAACGTCTACTATTCATTTGTGGACTTGTCACCTCTTTCATATGATAGGGCAGCGATGTACTTATTAATTGGTGACTCAGTTTTCTTAGATGTGACAGTGGGCTATGAAGATCAGCGTGTAAGAAACTATATTTGGTGCATGGCTAAACAATATATTTATTTGGCATCCTCCAATGAAGACATACTAACTTGTGGAGAAATTGGGCAAGTTGCAGCCGCTGATCAAAGGTTTTGGAGAGGTTTCCATCACACTTTGCTTGTTGGAAATTGTCTCATTGATGAGTCCATTTCAAAATTGAAGATTGGTGGTATTTATGGTTTCACAGTGGCTGTAGAGAGACACGGTATCGAGGATGCCTCTTACTATCATTGTCTCTTCATGACAGATGGATTTGGATTTAGTTTTATTTGGGATCCAGGTGTTGATTCATTTGATACAGCATCTTATAGGGATTATAGTATGTTGCTCCAGATATTAAGATTATATGGCACTTATATCAGAGGAGAGCAGCAGGAGCAGTTTATGTCCTACAGGTGGTTTGTGTGGGATCATGGTATAGACATGTGTAGTACCTTTCTTTCGTGGATCCTACATTGGTTGCTTCACTTCAGATGTATAGATGTAGTCGTGGGTGTACAGTGGTTGTTGACACTTGGACGGTATGTTCGGAATATCACGAGGATGGAGCTGGAGTTTACCCACTATCCATCTCAGTTTATCGAGCAGAGTGGGACGACAATTGATCCACAGGTTGATTGTCATCAGATAGTTGACGTGGATGAGTTATGTGATGTTACTCCTAGTGAGTACTTTGAGCCAGTTGATGTGGCAGTTTCACCTGATTCTCTAGACAGGGTGATTGTTTCATTGCTGGATGGTGATTACATATTTTTAGATGCCAGCCTGGACAGTGATGATTTTAGTCAGTATTATATATTGTCTAGTGAGTTGGCATTAGATCTTCCAGCACATCAGCAGCAGTGTGTGGCAGTTGTGTGTCACTTGTGTTAGATGGGGTCAGATCACAGAGGGTCTTCCATTGATTGGCATTCATTGGATATTATGACGGATGTTATGCATGTTGGTGATCACAGACACACTAGTGGTCTTGGCATTTATGGATATTTGATCTATGGAGACGATATAGTTTTCCATTGCTCACTTGAGGTATTCAGCGGGAGCTATGCTTCACTCTGGGACCCAGGCAGTGTTGATTTGACAGCACAGGTGCTTCAGCGTTTTGAGGAGCCATTCCAGACCGGGGTATTGCATGTTGTTTATATCAGAGATGAGCAGCAGTTACATGCAATGATTTGTTTACGTCTTATTTGGGATGGTGGAGGATTGGTGTTTCAGTTACTTGTGGGCAAGCAACTTCGAGAGGGGAGGCTTGTCATGTCCCCTTTCTAGAGTGGACATCAGAGGCAGAGGAGTTTGCCTATCATTGGAGTCTCGTAGGCTAGCAGAGGTTGATTGGGAGTCATTCAGTGCATATAGTGATTGGATTTTGGCTTTACAGGGAGTTTGGAGCCAGTTTGGAGCAGCTCCTTGATTTTAGGAAGCAGTTCCTACATTTTAGGAGGCAATTCCTACTTTTTAGGAGGTTGTGACTGTTGTTCACCAAAAGTGATAACCCAAGTATACCTGCAAATCTATCTATGAGATAGCCAATCTCAATCAATGAAACACCTCAGGGCTTGGACAACATGACAAGGATATGAATCCTTCTACTCTTCAGGCTCTGCAAAACCTAGGTGGGTATACCTTTGACGCATTTAATCAAACCTATTACACACAAGACTACATCAATCAAAAGCAGATGGATCTCAAAAGGTTCAAAAACTAAGAGATAACTGCAGATGGGCTAGATCCACACTTGCAACTCAACATTTTGAATCATGAGATGGAGGGACACTTCCACATAACATAAAATATAAAAAGATATTCTGATTTTGGATTTTTAAATGGTGTTTTGACAACCTTTCAATAGTACAAGAGACCAGTGCCTTATCCAGGCCACAGAGTCATGCATAAAACTGGATGAGAAATCTCAGATGCAAGTCCTTTTCAACATTAAATTTTCAAGTATCAATGCCTTACATTAATACAATCCTCTGTTCTGTCACAAAACCATACTTATATGTAGATATCCAATATGCATTCAAAATCATTAATGCTGGGTTTTGGGATTTAAATCCTTCCTTGAAGAATACCCAAAAGACAACATTACACTCTTAGAGGAATCTAAAAGAGACAATTCAAATTATCCTTGATAATATGAAATTATATGAATCTGAGTACATCTTGGAGACAATTTCATGGAAACTCACACATGCCTTGCATATGTGCGAACTTGCAAACTGAAACTAAACCTACAGTCAAGACAACACTGAAAACATAGACGAACACACTGTCATTTGCATTGATAAAAGGATGCCATCACTGGAACCTGCAATTTCGGATTTCTCCCTTGGAGCAAATCTCTCAAAAACTGGAACCCCTACAACTGAAAAGAATGGGGAATAAAAAGGAGAGGGAAGAGAAACAAATCTACAACTGAAAATTGCCAAGTGTCTCCCCTCTAACTGAATTTTGTTCCCGTGGAAACTGCTTCCAAAATATCCCACATTTGTCAAAATTAACCTCATAATCAGATTCCTCACTCCGAGAGCTTTCCGAAAACATATAACACTTTATACTTTGGCAAAAAATTGAGCCCTGGGCGAATTAATCCTCAACATGGACCCATCATTTAAATTTTTCGAATTTCTCTATAGTTTAAACTATATCATTTATTCATTTAAAATTTGATTTTTGCCTCCATATGTGCTCTGACGCCTTGCCACGTGGCGGGGTCTGATTGGCTGATGGGGTCTACTGGGCGCCACCTGGGATGACACCTCATCACCGCCACGTCATTTGCTTCGTCACTGCCACTTGGCCGCCACGTCATCGCCACTGGACTGCCAACTGTGTGCCACCTCATCGGGACCCGCCTGCTGGACTGCCACCTATCACGACACGTGGACGACTCTCGTTCACTTTCGCTATTTCGCGGGGTTTAAACTACGTGCATCTTCCCTTCGCGAAATAGCGCGAGCCGTTGATCTCTCTCGAACTTGCTCGCTCGTTAACCCGGCCTTCGTCTGCAAAATTTCGCCTGTTTGCCTCGGGAAGTGTGCCCGTGTGGGGTCCACCTAGTCGCCATCCAGTCAACTCCTCTGTCGCCTCGGGAAGCGTGCTCGCCTGTGGGCCCACCTTGGGTGCCCATAGGCACCTTGTGTCAAAAGCCTTTATGGCTTAGACATTATAGTATGGTGGAGTCTTATATTTAAATACCAAAAAGTTACACTTCCCAGCCAATGTGGGATAAAGTGATTTGCCTGTAGCTACACTTCTGGAGCTCTTTTCTGAGACTTTAATGGCGATTTCTTTGCATTTGCTTGAAGACTTCTTGACAAAATACCTTTTCCACCATGTTACGCGTAAGGAAATGCATTGGAAGAGTCGTGAGTTTTTAGATTGCATTTTGTTGGACTTTATAATGCTGCTGCATGCCTCCCTTTCAACACAGAGGATCCATGCAAGGGAGCTGGGAGTATGACTACTGCTTGCATTTAGTAGAAGACTTCAACGCTGCCCCTCTCCCCATCCACACAGACTGCATTTCCTTTAAAATTAACACTGCTGCTCAAAAACCACGTAGAGGTGAGAACATTTGTTAATGGCATTGGCTGAAGCTTTCAGAATGTTTTCAATTTGCCACACACAGCAGGAGGAAACTTTGAATCTGCCATTTATTGTATTTGTTGAAACTTTAATTTAAACATCTCTCTTATTAGCCATGCAAGGGAAGGAGATTTAGCTGGGAGCCTATGAATTGCACAGCTGAGAAGTTTGTATTGCCTAAGGTTTAAAACGCTGCCCCTTCACCATCCATGCAAGGGGAATTCTGCCAGCCAAAGGAAGTTGCAAAGACTTTCTTCCATCATTTCCATCTCATGGCAAGGATGCTAGCAAGGTTGTGCTATTTGATTATGCACCTTCCATTTCATTTGCTGGAGGTCTCATGGTCCACATGACCCCTCACAATTGCTTTAGAGTTTATGAAGTCTTCCCTCAGTCTGCAGCCACACATCCCATTTAATTTGTTTGAAAGTTGCTAATGCCTTTTCAACATGGTGCAGGGAGGATTTACCTACGAAGTGCATTTGTTTTACAAATTTCTTTGGCCTCTTAAATGACCATGGAGAGGGAGATGCTGGCATTAAACCTGTCAATAAAATTTGCTTGGAATGTTTCTACAGCCATTTACATCCCAATTGCCTGTAGAGAACTTTGGCATTTGTTTGAAGATTTTTTAAACTCCACTCAACCACCACAAACAGCAGGGAGGACATTGCAATTTAATTGCATTTGTTGTTCGCTATCTTACCCATTTACTACTTTGCTGAAGGTTCTAATCCATCAATTGGATTTGCTGAGAGTTTTAATGGCTTATACATTTTCATTTCGAATATATGTCCATCAATTCATAGGCAACACTGAAGTCGCCTCTCACCATCCTACTGGCGAATTACAATCAAACTGTCATGGTGTTGTGACCATTTCACACATCGCCCCATTGCAAATGGGGACCCCCTCTTTTTGCTCGTTTTCGCTCGCTTTTCGCTTCGCTTTTAGGATTTTGTTAGTCAGTCAGTTGTCTGGATTTAGGGTTAAGCCTTAGGGTTTTAATTAACGTCTTTTTAAGCCAGAATCCAGTCAGTTTTGAGAGCTTTTTGAGCTTCCTTTTCTAGGATGCAAACTTTGAATGCAATGATTTCGCCAAATTGGTCTATTTTCAGTTGGAATTTTTGAGTGCAGAGCTTAAATTTGTCTAAGTGTTGATGATGAATTGTGAATTTTTGTCCAATTGACTAATTTTGACCAAATTTTGACCTTTTTGAATTTTGATCCCGGGCATTGAGAATGATTTGTTTTCGCCTCGTGAATTGATTAAACTTGTAAAATCATGTTATTTTGGCCTGTAGGAGCAAAATCGCTCCTGTCCCTCAGTGAAGGACGGGAGCTCATTTTCAAATATCTTACTATTCCTGCAGAGTCAAGATGAATTTCGAGTTGGAAGTCATGAAGAAAGGCGAGATCTTTCCATTGAATATAAATTGAAGATTTTCATGAACACAGAAATACCTCCAAGAGAAAAATCGCTCCTGTCCCTCAGTGAAGGACCGGAGCTACAAATCAAATTTTGCTTTGTCCTTGCAAGATTTTGACGACTTGACAATTTGAAGATGTCCAAAGGAATATGTTTTATCAAATGAATATAACTTGAAATGCAAACATGAAGGAGAATGACCCAGAATGCTAAAATCGCTCCTGTCCCTCTCCAAGGGACCAGGGCGATATGATGGTGATATTGCTTCTTATCCAAGTTTAAAACCGTTCCTCCAAGATCAAGACCTTCCAAGACGAGGAACAAGGTGGCAAGGACGTTTCAAGGCATTTCAATCAAGCACAAGTTACCAAGGTCATCACATTGAAGGAATTTGCATTCTAAGACCCAGTTCGCTCCTGTCCCTCAGGAAGGGACCAGAGCGATATTTCCATAAAGGCATGAATTTCAAAAGACAAGCAAGTGTCAAGCCACCAAGAGAATCGAAGGGACGTCATTTCACGCATTGAAGATAATTGCAAGTTGAAGAAAACAAGAACGAGCTCACAATGTTGAACTTCGCTCCTGTCCCTCAGGAAGGGACCAGAGCGATATTGGGTATATTGATCAATTTATGCAAAAATGACGTTAAGACAAGGCTTCACAAGGTCATACAAGGTTCAAGGCGTCTTTTGAAGGTGATATATCAAAGTTTGGAACGTCCAAATGTTGTCAAACAAGCTAAAAAGTTCATATCGCTCCTGTCCTTTGGACAAGGACCAAATCGATTTCATCAAAAACACTCATACTCCTTCAAAGTCAAGGCAAGGCGAGGATGGACAAGGTAAAAGACGCTATTTGGAAGGCAATAAATGATGAACAAAGGTTAGATGTTTACGAATTTGAGCCAGGACATGGAGATCGCTCCTGTCCCTCTCCAAGGGACAAGGGCGATGTTAGCCAAAACACATGATATCCTTTGAAAATCACGTTGAGATAAAGACGCACAAGGTTTTAAATGGCATTTGGAAGATGATACAAGGAAAAGTTCATATCAAGATGGAGAATTTCAAGCAAAAACCTTAGGATCGCTCCTGTCCCTCTCCAAGGGACAAGGGCGATGATACATCCAAAGCCACTTATGCGCACGTGCAAGGCGATCTAACTTGAAAGACCCGACAAAATGGGTGATTTGAACGTGGAAATGAAGAAGTTGAACGTGGGAGTTACAAGAAATCATGACAAAAATGGTGAATCGCTCCTGTCCCTCTCCAAGGGACCAGGGCGATGAGGTACGTCTACTCCATTTTCAAAATTTGGCGCTCAAATGAACATTTTAAATTTACCTTAAATGCTAAGATCGATGAGTTTTGAAAATCCTATTAAATTAGCATTTAAAAAATTGCGTTTGGCATTTATTAATTATTTTTGCCTTGTTTAAAAATCGAAATTTATTAATTAGAAATCAAAGGCATTTAATAATTAATTAATTGATATAAAAAATAAATAAAATCGAATGGAGCGTTTTGACATGGAGGTCGGCCTTTATTATCTAATTAAAATCGTTTGAAAATTGATTTATATCACCAAGTCGGCCTTAATGAATGGAAGAGGTGAGCGCTATAAAAGGAGAGTGAAAACTATTATTTTTACATCATTATTTTATCATTCAAGTGCGAGCTTTCATCCCAATCAAGGTGGTGCGAAATTGTGTTTGAAGAAGTGCGAATATCCTCCAAAGGTGGCGCTAATACTTCCAAGGTGGTGCGATATTTGAAGATCTATATTGAGCGAATTTGCCAAGATTTGAAGGTCACGTTAAAGGCGATATTTGAAGATCACGTCAAGGACAAAGGTGGCGAAATTGATTTCTTGAGGAGATCACGTTGAAAATCATCTACACCTCAATTTTGCCTAGGCGAATTTTGTTCTTTTTGCATTCTAGAGTTAGCTCTCTATTGAGGTATGGCGATTTGATTTTATTGTTTTATTTATTCATCGTCATATTTTAAATTTTGAATTTTGAATTTTGAATCCCTAGCTCAATCGTTTTTCATTTTAGGAAATGATAACTCAAAGACTTATCATGAAGTTTCCTAAAATTTATCCTCTAATCTATGTTATTTATTGCAAAATCTAGCTTCTCATTACGAAATGTTGTGTAGGTATGGCGACCCCAAAGGCGGGAGCATCCACCAGTCGCTCAGCTCTCATGAAAGAAGATCAGAAGACCGAAGAAGTGGAGACCAAGATCGTGTCGAAGTGGAGCAACATTGGAGATACAAACTTGGGTAACTTCAGCACGAAGAAGTTTCGAGAGGTCCCTTACATTGGCAAGCCATCACCTGTCGCCCGGAGAATAATCGAGAGTGGCATCATTAAGGCGGCCGGCTTTCCTCCAGCCTTTCAGTGCCATGAGTTGATGATCGAATGTGCTCGTCACTATGATCCACAGTCCAGGACGATCGTGTCCAAAGAGGGAAACACTTTAGCGTACCTTTCAGAGGAAGCTATAAGTGAAGCTTTCCATCTTCCAGAGCACAGGGACATGATACACAAGAGCATAGAAGGAGCCAGATCAATGTACGAAGATGATCCAGATGCTTGTCTAAGCATTATCAATAAGAACTGGCTACTTAAGAGCCGTCCCCGTCTAAGCAAAGTCCCGAACACACCACACAGGATTGATTTCCAGGAGGAGTACAGAGATTTAATTACCATGCTCAACCGAGTTACAGGAGCCCCTCATGCCTTCTATTTTGAGAAGTGGATGTTTTACTTCATCCAGGTGATTGTTCAAGGGAAAGGTACGATACATTGGGCTAGGATGATTAGCCATTGCTTAGACGTACAGTTGAGGAGACTCAAGGCTACTAAGTCCTTCCACATGAGTTCATATGTCATCTATGCCTTGATCAGAAGTGTTGAGTACGCAGGACTACCTCACAGAGGAGTGATTGGAAGAGGACCCGGCGAGGTCAGAGCTTGTGATTCCTATGCTTACTTGCATCATCCGCCAGGGAGCAACTATAAGTTGGTTAATGATACTTTCACGATGAACATCACAAGGACGTTGCAAGGAGGAATTCACAACAGGTTATCTCAGGATGCCCAAGAATTCATAAAGAGGTACGGTGCTTGGTTCATTTAGTTTCCCAAGTTCACTTATATTAGAGTGCATGGATCTCCTTTACCTCCATACATGTTGCCGAGATATCCGACAGACAGAATTGTGTTACTTGAAGTAACAAGACAGTTGGCAGCATATGTGAAGGCATTCAGACACAGACATCAGAATGGAGTTCCAGCACCTATCATTTTGGGTAATTCAGTTGAGGTATGTCCTAATGCTTTAGCCATGGATGACGTAGAGAAGGAGTTAGCCTTGTATTCTTTTTCATCTTTTGCTTTGAGAGAAAGCTTTGATCCACGTGGACATTTAGAGGAGACAGTCGACAGGAAGTTTAGACATGAGTACCAGATTGAAGATTTTATGATGAATCTCTTAGATGATCTTGAAGTGAAACGGAAAATGCATTCTAGATTGCCTTTGGATTTCATCAGGAAATGCAGGATTTATAGAGTGGCCGACCAAGCTCAGGACAGTGGCAGACATATTCAGTCTTCCTATGATCGAGAAAGCAAAACAATAAGGTTAGATTGGAATGAGCCCGAGGTCGTGGATTTAGATACTTTGATGGCACCAGTCTTGTCTTGTACTCACAGATGGGTTGACATACAACATCAGAAGTTGAGAGAACAAGGCATAGCCATGACTTTCACTTTGGAAGATAAACCTGCCGAAGGTGGAGCTAGTATGAGTGAAGGCAATCCTAATCCTAGGAATTCAGGTGAAGGGAACCTTCGATGTGCTAGTGAGGGCAATCTCCATTCAAGAGGTTCGAAGAGGAAAGAGAGACCTGGAAAGAGAGAGTCTTCCAAGAAGAAACAAGAGGCTAACAGAGATCGATCATCCGGTACTTCTTCTAGACCTGAGAAGAGAACAATTCAAGTTGAAGAATCCATGGAGTCGATGGTACAGAACGATAGGCAGGAGGAAGGACATGCACAGCATGGTTCACCAGATGGATCTCTCCAAGACTATGAGTTAGATGAAGACAAAGAGGACAATGAAATGACATCTCCTCCCAGACAAGAAGAAATAGTACATAAAGAGATTCAAGTTCAAGAAACCAGATCGATTATCCCAGATTGGTTGAAGGAAAGATTAACCAAGGTGATCATAGTAGAGGACGAGGACAATGCAATCGATTTAGAGAGCCTTGTTGGACGCTCACATGAAGTAACAGAAAAGAAGAAGGCTACCAAGATGTCCAAGATGATTCGAGATGAGACTGGATCCAGGAAATTGCAGATAGCTACACCGGCAGCAGACAAATATGAAGGTGAGATCCTGGCAGAAGAATATGATATACAGACTTTTGAGTTAGGACCATCCACTGCAGAACAGACTTTAGATGATGCTACCGATTCATTTGAAGCGTTGAAAGACAAACTTAGAGAAGAAATGGAGAAGAATAGAAAGTTTGAGAGAGAGGTCGGTGCATGGAGGACATATTTCAGTCACATCAATGAACCTTTGGGACGTCAGGATCCAGTTAGATCACCAGTGCAAGCATTGCCGCTTCAATCAATCAATGAAGCAGAAAGATTTAGGAACATGGTCCAACGTACAAGTAATTGGATGGATAGATCTCATACAGTGGCTATAGAATTTGCAACAAGGATGATGAAGATTATTCATCAAGCTATCCAGGTTCTTGAGATGATCCACAATTTGACGATAACAGTAGCTGCATTCGCCCATACCAAGGACGTTATTATTCCTGTCTTGAAAGTTATTAGACACACATCAAGGAAGATTTTAGCGCAGGAGAAGATCTTGGATGGAGAACCTCACAGTTTGTTCCATTGGTCAACCTTACTCCATATGAAGAATGTTTTCTTTGAAGACATCAGTACTAGATGCAGCCAAGTTGAGGAGGTGATCAATCCTATCCAGGACAGAGTATTTGAGGTACTTCGTACCATTCTTGGCAGAAGGATCGAGGTCGAGACAGATGTGGATATGCAGGAACTAGAGGATAGAATCAAGGTCATCTTTTGCAAGGACGCAAATGTTACAGATGAGCAGTATGATCAGATGTTTGCCACCATGCTCCTGATTGAAAGGACGAAGGAACTTGAACATTCATGGGACGCAGCTCTTCTAGATGCATTCGATCAAGTCATCCACTTAGAGGAGAGTATGAAGAATCTTCCCGAGATTCCAATTGCAGAAATCGAAGGAATCGTTTCAAGATTCATTGCATATGCTAAGAAAGAGAATTGGAAAGGGAATGAGATTCTAGATGAAAGGTTGTTACAGATGGCATGACATCTTATTTCTCATTGGTTTATGTCTCCTAGGTTTTTGTGCCAAAATTTAATATTTGGCTATGCATTTAATATTGTTCAGTAAAAAGGAGGCCATTTGTAACAAACCCTAATTAGGGTTTAGGTGTCATGATCTTGTCCATTGATCTACTTTCAATCTGGACCTTTCATTGTAATTGGGGATGCTATTTATACCCCCATTTTTCATTTCATTTGGTAATAGTGAATAGTGTAATAGTCAATAGTTGATGTAGGAGAGATTAGAGCTAGAAGCAATTTTATTTTGTAGCAAGATTGAGTTTTGAAGAGAGGAATTCAAGCAATTGTTGTACATGATGATTTGGAAATCAATGAAATATTGAAGTTATGGTGTTTTGTTGCAAATTTCTTGAGTTATCTTCATGGTTGTTTGATTTACTTGAATTGTGCTCAATCAAAGTAGCTTGTTAATTTGAAGGACATTGTGTGAGACTTGATCTTTGGTAGGATTCGTAATCCAAACCACTAGCTTCTTGCTGATTGTAGGAACGCCTTGCGTGGTCGACTGGAGAATACTTTGAATCCCTTAATCTTCAATCATTATTGCATCTTGGGTATGTACCTTCGTGGTAGTGTCCTTGATCTTTGATGCATTGAATATCATTTTATTACCTTAGAAGATCGCACTAATTTCAATTGAGTTGTTATCTTATGGCAAAATTGAAGTTGGTTGAATCTTGCCAAGTCTTGTCCATACTAAGTCATTCATAGGGTTAGACTAGATTAGACCTCTTTCAAACCCTACTCTTTTGTTATTTTTGAAAAGTTTCTTAGTTTAGTAAAATCTTGAGCTTTCGGAATACGTAAGGCCCCTTGGAGGAAACAGCAAATCACATCATACCACTGGAAGCTTGTCCACACGTAGAGACCCTACTAAAAGAACCTTGGAGTCTACCTAACTAATCCTTTACGCGAATCTTCAGCAATTAGAGACTATTTTCTCAAGAGAGGATAAGATGCCTATTGGTATTTTATTCTGTGTATGATTGTGTATAAAATACACGTCAACACATGGAGACGCATATATTGCCAGAAAAAAGAACATTTCACCATTAAAATTAAAGCACAGGCATGAGCTAGGTCGGGCCCCAAAGCGGGTCCGACTAAAAAAATTTTCGTTTTCAAGCTACTGGCCTCTGGAATATCTTAGGAACCTCAAACATACCTCTGGAATCGATCGGCACCATTTTCGGATCATAAAATTGTATTTTGCAACTTTCAGGCAATTACGCCACATTTTTCGCATTTAATCGCGAAGACGTAATTTTCAAACCTATCAAAACACCTTTCTGGAGCTCGCCATCTGACAGGCGTATACTCTGATATACAAGGATGACTTCTACCAAACGGTTTCTCAAGACGAGTCCCGAGTGAAGAGATATTAATTTCCGAAAATGGCCAACTGGCTTTGTCGACACTGCGGACCTGATGAAATCAATGTTCTGGCAACACATGATGCCTTTCTCAAAAATATCAAACGACCTCCGTGGGTCCTCAAATTTGAAACATAGGTACCTTAAAGTACATATTAAATCTTTGAATTCTCAATTCGATCACCAGACTGACAGGATGCAAACGGCGCGCTCACCAAAACGGCTACATTAACTGATATAACACGAGTGCGGATAATTGAATTTGATGGCAAAATGAGCTCTTTTGAAAAACCGATCAAACGGATTGATAAAGGCTTGAAATTTGAAATGTAGCTCACCACTTATACCAACATTAGCCCGGAACAAACATTCTGACATGACGCTCACCAGGACATTTTTACACTTGTGCAAACATCACAAACTACAAACGGATTGAGCTTTGAAAACTGAGCAAACGGATTCATAAGGACTTGAAATTTTGCAGACTGACTCATATTTATGCATAGAATTCAATCCATTTTGAAATTCTTCATGATAATTAACATGAAAAAAGATATAAACACTCAAAGTAGGCTACTTAATAAAATTTGCACTTGTGCCTAGAATGCGCTTTCAGCTCACCCCTCGAAATGGGTACCTAGTAAACTTATCCAAACTGAATTCTGAAAGTTGCACATCACTGCATAGGCCAAATGAAAGGTGTGGGACATGAATCCCGAGCCTTACCCTCTGAAAATCAACTGGCTCCATTTTGCCCCCTTGCTAACTAGGCACTTCAAACTGACTTATTTAGATGCCTTTCTGACATACAGAGCAAAATTTTGAAATGGGCCTATAAACTTGCCTCAATTTTAATCAGTCCCAACAGTGACAGCGTCCAGGGTTGGGGTTCTATGAGACCATTCCTTGGTTTCAGTTTCAGGAGATTTGGGTGTGTTTCCTAGTTTCTAGGAGCATCCCTAGATTTTAGGGATGAGACTGCCAGTTGATCCATGATTTCCGACATCAGTCACAGACAGGTGACAGGTTCCGTTTCAAGCTTTTGGAGTCATTTGAGCCTTCTACAACTATTTGGGATAAATTTTTAATATATTTAAATATTTCCTAAGTTAGCGTTTAATTAATTAAATAAAGCTATGTTTATAGCCATTTTGGAGTAATAAGGGGTTTTTGGCCTCATCTAGATGCGTATCCCTTGGTGTAATAGCTCGTTGGAAAGGTCTTAGACTTTTCTAAATATTTCTCTTTTGACTCAGATCCTTTCGGTGAACGGATTTCTTTATATTTGAAAAAAGGTCGTTTTCTATGCACTTGGCAACTTAAAATGAGAAATATAACATTTTAACCCTAAACGCCCCATTGAGTCACTTTTAGGGTTCGAGCTAAGTGGGAAGGTGTTATAAGGAAGTTGAGACCTAATTCTTGCTATCTTTTACATATTTTACATCTTGGATTTGAGATTTGGCTCTGGAAGAGCTTTTCAGCATCTGGGACGCCAACCCCAATGCCTTGCCTGTTTGGGACGTAGCCCTCAATACAGTGGTTTGGATTTGTCTGCAGCTATTGGCATCTTGGAGATTGTATGGCATTCTTTCTGGAGGTTCAGCGATTCTGACAGAGTTCAGTTTGGGGTTTCTAACCAGTTGGGTGTACTTGGCAGCCGTACGACTGTACCTGGCAGCCACTTTCCTTCCCATGTGCAGCACTTGGAGGGCTGGAATCTTGCCGCAGCTTCATTCCTGGTTATGTTACTCTTTCAGCATCCAGGTTGGGATTATTCCTGATTGTAATCTTCCTGAAATTATTGGAAATCTTCATCTGGTCAAATATTTGATTTTATATTCAGAAATCTGCCTTGAATCGAATTTGTCTTAGCTGTATATGAACTTCATTTTCAGTACTTTGTTCATGTACTTGTACTTCATTATTTACTTGTTGAAAAATCATCAAAATACAAAAAGAATCCAACCCTTCTGCAACTTCTGTCTATTTCTGAAAGAAAATATTAATAAGCAGGAAAAATCAATTTAAAATAATAAAAATTACAGCAGATTAGTAAAAGAGATCCATTAGGGATCTTTCACAAATCATCATTTTTTGTGGAGAAAAACCCTGAAACAATTTTTGAGGAAAAAAAATCGAACAAAACCCTGAAACGTCGCATGTCAAGACCCAAAACATCACGTGGTAAAACACCAGACATCATGTGGTAAAACACCAGAACATCACGTGGCAAAACACTAGACATTATGCGGTAAAACCCTGATTTTTGAGGAAAAAATCAAGCAAAACCCTCCCATGATTTTTTGTGGAGAAAAATCAGAAAACCCATCCATGATTTTTTGTGGAGAAAAATAAAAAAACCCCAAAAAAATACTTTTTTAATTTTTTTATGGAAAAATCATAAAATCCCAAAAATTCTGCCAAGCCCACTAGATACCAATCGTGTGGCAAAAAGAAACCATAGTCATCATGTGCAGAGGAAACAAAAAACAACATGAAGCACAATTTTTCCCTTCGTGCGAAAAAAACAGCCTGAAAAAACCTTGCACAGTGGAACCCGACACATGTAGAGAATAGCCCGAAACCCTTCCTGGCGGAAACAAACACTTGCCAAAAAAACAACGTGTGCAAACAGAAGCAGATGCTGGTTCAAACAAAACTTGTTGCTAGAATAGATGTGGCTGTAAAGACTGAAGAAACCTCCCATCGCCATGCTAAAACACAGACTCGACACACCAAAAAAATGCCAGAAAGACATGAAAATTGCGTCACAGAGAAACCCTTCGCGCAAGCAAAATCCGCACATGTGGCGTCGAAAAAATCTTTGTCGCAAGAACAATCCAGAAAATTGTCGCCAAAAAAATTGATCAGAAAGCCTTGCGATTTCCAAGCAAAGATGTGCTGAAAAAGCCCGCAAAAATCGTGCAGCCAAAACGCGGGTTGAGAAACCTGTTGCCAAAATTCTGCAAAAAAATCCGCGGAAAAATGTCAGAAGCTGCAAAAAAAAAAGCTGTGAAAATCGGGAGCAAAACAAACCGCCATCATTGGAACTTAGAAAAATGGAGGTCGCCGAAAACACCACTGCTGAAAAAAACTCGAAAACTGCTGCAAATGCGAAAAAGAACGCTCGTGTGCAGAGATAAAACTGCTGAAATTCCTCCAGATCATGCCCTAAACATAGACGCAAAACCCTAGAAACCCTTTGCAAAACCCTTTGAACATGTGCGAAAAACCCTTGACGCGATTTCCAGAAAAAATGTAATGTCCCCTACCAGATTTAAGCCTGTTTTAACTAGAATCAATCCATCTCAACATGCTTATGACTTAAACTACATTTACTAGGAGACAAAACCATCTTAATCGGAATTCAATCAGTGATAACATAATCTTCTTCCTGATATTGATAATTCAATCAAATTTATAATCTTACATTTATTTGTTCATTCAAATTATTGTTTCTATATATAAATATATATATTTAAGTTCATATAGTATTACACTCTATGGTTTTACTGTAGAGTAGTTTGTAAAGATACTCTATTAGTTATAATTATTATATTAATATCTATTATTGTATCAATATCCATATTGATAACCCTTCCTTAATTCTTATTCAGATTTGAGTGTATATATATATATATATGAATTAATTATACCAATAATTTATGTATTTGCTAATTACTTATTCTAGATTATTAATATTACTACTGCTTTAAAATATTAATTATTAATAATATATTTAATGGTTGGTAAAGACAGACAGATCTGACATATGTATATAAATTGAAATTTAACTCATACGTATTGCAGTCTATAATAATATTACTATTAAATTCTGCATATAGACATTGTATCGGGTTTCATATATTAGGTTTACGTATCAAGCACATCCCCTATGCATACCACCTAGAACCAAGATGTAACTGGCTGGAACTTCATAACAGTTCTGAACTGATCTGATCAGATTAACTACACTAATGCCCAGTCGTCTGTATATCCTGCATATTTGTGCCCCCGCCTTGACAGAGTCGATTGATGGCCTTCTTGTATCTTTCAATTAGAAAGGGACGCCCTTCTTCACATGCGATGAGACACCTCTTTTACTAACAACCTTCTTCATAACAGATCATGCCTTTTGGTTTATCGATTTAGTTAGTTGTGCAATCGCTACCACTTATGATTAATAACTCTTGTTTGATTGTAACCCTTGTGCCATTTTGAATTATTGATTTATTTAAATTGATGCCTCAATAATAACAATCCTTTCTTATTGATAATTGAATAATTATTCAACTGCTGCCATCTAATCATAGTCGTTGACTTATATTAGGCTTGATAAATTATTACTGATAACTAATTGTCTTTATGTCATCGTTGTCAAAGGCATAGAAATTGATAGATGGGGTTGACTAGTCTTCATCGTCTTATTTCCCAAACAATTGCTAATTGTATGTAGTCACAGCTTCCCATACTTTATGAACTGATCAAACTATGTGATGTTTCCCTTGTATGTTGTTCGTCACAGTTTATCAAATTCCCGATTAGAGGTGTGCGTCATTGTTCCTTGGTCTGTTGCACTATGCTTTGGATCATGCCCTGTTAATATTTTTGATAACCACTTGAAAGAGTAGAGATCCGTTCCAAGCCTCCTATTGCTTTCTTAGGCTTATTGTTACTTGTTAGCCTTTGTTCTATAATCATCCTTATGGATCCATAATATATCTTGAGAATATCAATCATCGGTTAGTGTTTATTTTATTTGAATATTTGAAAGATATTATTAGTAATAAATATTGATAATAATATTTAATAAATAAATAATTATTTGTTGGTAATATATAAATTAAATAATATTAATAATTACTTAATTTAGGATATATATATATATATATATGTATATATATATATATAACTTAATTTAGGATATATATATATATATATATGTATATATATATATATATATATATATATATGTATATATATGTATATATATATATGACGATCAAGGAGGGGACATGACAAAAAAATTGACAAAAACCTTGGAAAACATGACCTTGCAAAAATCCTTGAAAAAACTCTTAACATTTTTTTCATAAAAAAATCGATTAAAACATTTCTAGAACTAAGTTCCAGGTAGCGCCTCTATGAGCTTTTATTAAAAAAATCGCCAAAGTTTAAAAAAGCCCATCGACCCAGTCTGATACCATGAAAAATTAATTGAATAAACAATCGGATAACTTTATTCAACTATAAAGCCGTTTAAATAGGCGATTACAAATGGTGATGTTTATAAAAAAGAAACAATCACTTCTAAAAATAGAAGCCAAAAATAGAAAACTAAATAAAGCAAAAATTACACTAATGACCATTAAAATACTAATTAAATATTCTAATAATAATCACGTCCCTTCCTTCCTAAGGTAACGTCTTTCCATTGGTGACTGTTGACTAGACTGCTGAGGGCTAACTTAATAAAATCATTTCCCTTTGCTGCTGTGATTGCACCTTATCACTGGTTATTAGTGACACATATTAATGCCAACACAGTCCTTAACATATCCTTAATTTATTCACTTAAGTTAACTTGAATATGAATTAACTGCTGCTTATAACTTATGTGCTCATCCTTCCTGTTCTAAATCAATGATCGCTGCCTCTATTTATATATACAAATTGCTTTATTAAGAGGGAAGTCAGCTAGGGTTCTTTTTCATATTGATTTTGTTTATCTAATTGTTGCTCTCCTTACCCAGGTCGTCTTGAATGCCCTTATTTAAACTTCTATACTGTTGCATTTGTCTCATCAAAACCCTAGGTCAGCCCTAGGTTTAGTGCTGTTTATGTATTTATAAAATTCTAGTCTTAGGCAGGGCATTACATGTTTCCAAGCTGTCCCGAAGTCCTTGAAACGCTCTCTATAGGGGACGAGGCAAAATACCTAGGGATTGAGTCCCCAGGGAACATAGGTACAAAATAAAAATGAAAACTATATATATTTTTTCAGCCAAAAAGCAAGAATTATGTTTAGAATACCACATAGCATCATCATATAGTCAACAAAATCACCATAAAATCTAATGTTATTAAAACATAAATGATAAATATTATAAAATATTGTCATGCCTTGCAAATAAATGCAGTAGATCACATTTTATGAGGAGAAATCACAACATCTAAGAGCAGCCCCTTTGAATATTAAGCCTTAGCTATAGGAAGTAATAGGAGGCTGGACAAATTGTAGAGGTGGGGATTTGTCACCTCCAAGATGATGAATCTCAGAGGACAAATCGATCCGCTGCTACCTCACTCAAACTGGCGCTAAGGATGAGCCAGGGGATAAAAATGAAAAGCTAAGCTAATAGACTGTGGGCGAGACTCTCGATTGACTCTATTGAGTCTCTGTCCTCAGAATGAGTGCACGAAGCTGAGACACCAGCGCGACGCGTTATTGTCCAGTACGGACAAAATACAAAAACCGTACGGGGGTAGCAAATACAATTATAATATTAAATAAACGTGAAAAAACAATAAGATAAACTAATAACACAAAATGACTTGAGAATAGGGAAAATAAGGAAGCTCACAACTGGTCCATGATTGAAGCCTCCCGCTAAATGATCTCCTTCTTATGATTATAAACCTGCACACAAGCAAGAAGGAAAATGTTGGGGGTTGTGTTTTGGAGTTTGCCTCAGTCAGACCCCCGTTTTGGTGTTTCCACCTCCACAGACAACCTAGATAGATTAATAGAATAAAAGATAAATGCAAGATAAAATAAATGATAGATGATAAATGATAGAAGAGGGATGTGATAAATTCCAAGATGCCCAAAGATAGGATAAATAGATAGATATTGCCAAAGAGGCTTGAGAAAGCCAAGAGAGTTGCAGAAGAATACTGTGAGAGCTTGAGAGTGGTGTAGCAAACTAAAGACTGCTGTAGCAAGAGCAAGAGAGAGCAAGAGAAAGCTATGAGAGTCCAAAGAATAAGAGAGATTGTATGGAGGAACTCGAGAGGCTGAATAACCAAGAGAGCTTGAATGGAGAGAAAAGATGGATTTAAAATGAAAGAAGAGGAGGGAAAAAGAGGGCTGGCGAGTTGTTTGAAAGATTTGGGGCCGTTTCGACTGACATGTACAGGTGACAAGTGGAAAGGCGCGCTCAGAACCAATATTCGAATGTTGAGATTTCGCAAGACAAGTGTGCGATGCGCGGACGTCCGCGCGACATGCTAGTGTCCAAATGAATCACGATCAAAAGCGACAAGTGGCAAGAGAAACATGTGGCTAACACGAAACAGATGCTGAAGGATTGTTGCTGAAAGGGTGTTTTAAGCATATTGGGAAGGAAAAGGCTGATGCAAGGGCTGAAGTGAGCCTACTCAGGTGCTAGGGTAATGGACACCAAAGTGGTTACAAAAGATGTAGGTCGAATTACAAAGGGGTATGCAATTTTCTACACTACACAAATCAAATGAACAATTAATAAGAGAAGGTCGACCTTGATGAAATTAATGGAACTAATAAGGGAGCTGACCCAGAGAGCACACTAAAGTTTATTGCAAATTGAGTGATTAAATAAAGGGCTGACCAAGGTAAATAATCACCAACACTTAATTAATAAACAACCTTATGTGAACAGTTGTACCCCTTGTGAATTGAAGGGTCGTGACCCCTACGCCTTGAGGGATATAAAAAGAAGATGTAACTCAATTAAGAGGCATCCATTGTGGGAGTAGAAATAGGGAAAAAAGAAATTTGAGCATCAAGAAGTTTTGATCCGGAACAAGAGACAGGTTTTGATCGAATGGAAATAGGCATTGATTTGTGTTAGAGCATATTTAGCTATTAGTTGCTTTTTTTACAACTAGTTATGCTTTTTTGCTTAAGTATACTTAGGAGTGCTTATTTTAGTTGTGCACCTAGTTTAGCTTTTATGCATCTAGTTTAGTTAGAGTTGAGCTTTATTTAGCTCCTTATGCTTGCACTTTAGTTCTCCTAAAGTTAGCTTTGTGCTTTCTTTATAAGCACCTCATTGTACAATTGTAATTCATCGTGTATTTTTGTATTCTTTGCTTTTGAGTAATATACCATTTTTTTGTGCAGCTCTCGTTTGTGGAAGGTGTTTTTGTTTGCCGTTTGATCTTGCATGCTTGTGATGCAAACTTTTTGTGTTGTGAAATTCAACATGGTATTAGAGCTTCAGATTTGTCAAGTTCCTGTTCGCATGCTCGAGGGATCCAACCTGAGGTGAATTTTTTGTGTACTTTGGGATCAAACGGAGGTTGCCATTGCATCCACAACGTCGAAAAACCTCAAGATTGACTATCGTTTTATCAGTAACTGAGCAGTTGAAATTTGGGGTCAAGTTGGCTAAGGGCACATTTTTCGAGGCGAGTTTTGGAGGTAGCTGAAACTTTTGATCAGTTTGAAGCAAAATTGACGTCACCATCATGCTCAAGAGGATCGAGAACCCTAAAATCGCCTATCAATTTGTCGAAATCGGAGATCGGAGAATTCTTTGCAAAAAAAAATTCAAAAAGTTTTCATTTTCGAAAAGTTTCCATTTTCAGCAAGTTTTTGTTTTAGACAAGTTTCTATTTTCAAAAAGTTTCTATTTTTCGGAAACTCCCTATTTTGGCAAGTTTCTATTTTTGGAAAGTTTCTATTTTTGGAGACTTGCTATTTTTGGAAGCTTTCTATTTTCAAATTTTTCTTTTTTGGAGTCCCTTCAAGCTTTCCAAGCCCTAAAAAGTAATCTTTGGTTTTTTGTTCATAACTTGGTCATATGAGCTCCATTTTTCAACTTCCGCATATTGTTGGAAAGTTGGTTTTGGTGCCGATTTGTACATGGTGGTAGCTACGTTAGCTTTTGTTCTAGGCATCTGATACAAGACTCCAAAGCCAGATTTGTTTTTCATGCTTTCGGGGCCATAACTTGGGCAAACGAACTCTGTTTTTCGACTTCCGCACATCATTGGAAAGCTCTCAGACTCACCTATTTAGATCCGTTGTTAGATTTTCCAGATTTTTCCCCAAGTAACTTTTATTCAGTCTTTTGTGTTTTTCACTTCATGATTGTTTACTGTTAATTTTATCAGATTTGAGAATGCTAAGGGTTATTTTATTTATCAAAGTACTTCTTTTATCATATATTGATTTGATCTCTTTTGAATATTAGCAAGTAAGAAACAGCAATCAGAATTTATGATTTGTATTTCAATGAACATGTAACAGCTATGTTCGTTTTTGTGCAGACTGGCTGGTTCAATATTTCCGATTTCTATATTGTCCCTTAACCGCAGCTATACACCATATATACAATGGTGTGGAGGCATGCCTACGTAGAGGCATGCCTCTACGTGGAATAGCATCCACGTAGAGACATGTCTCCACAAACCCGTGAGGGTTAGACCGATAAACATTAAAGACAAAACGCTAAGATGCAAGATGGTATAATTAACCAATTCGACTTTAAGTCGACTAATGTTTGTCAAGCGATTAAATGTAACAAGTCGATTATATCGACTATTGGTTTTAATAAACATATTTAATAATCAGCCTTTTCTTTATTACAAAAATGTATGTATATATTATATATACATATATATCAATAATGTTAATCACAAACATTATTGTATATATAGATATATAGATACATATATACATTTGTAATATATATTAATATATGAGTATTAAATCCAATCATCAACTACAAATACTTCGGTGACAATACATATAAGCTAATTTAACATAACTTGCAAGGATAAAGCAACTATCAAATGCTTAAGGCCAATTGGCCACTTAAGCATTTGATTTCGATGATCAGAATTATCTGACCGAAGCTACACAACATTAACATTTACTTGGTCATTTTGGCTCTTGGAAATTTTTCAGTTTGTAGCAGATGGCTTCTCTTGTGCTGTACTACATGTATTTGCAGCACTTTGCCCTATTTGGGCATTTTGAGCGTCCTTTTTAAGCACTTATTTGCTTGTAGACACACTGAGATAAATTGGCACTCGTGTATGGTTTTTGGGGATTTTGCACATTTTGTTGTGCCTTATTTTGTACATGCACTGTATTATAAAGTGCCATGGGAGTTGTGTAGTACCTTTTGTTTTGCCATCACACCTTTGTCTGGTGAGTGTTCCTCCACAACAACATCAAATCCTAGAGATTATTGTCCCATGCATGTGTGCATTGGTTGCATACCCTTGTTCATTTGCTGGTACTTTCATGAGCACATTCAGATTCTCTTTCATGCACTTCATGGTGACACATAGTTTTGGTAGACCTGTCATGCCTCTTCGTTGTCAGCATTATGGGGGGGGGTTTCTATTGTTGGTGCTAATGCTTCCTTGGTTTTGTTTTGGAGTTAGCTATGTATTCAATATTTGTTCCTATGTACTAGCTAGATGCAATGGATGTATTTTGGTGAGATGGAGCTTTTACCAGTATAGACACTCTTGTGTAAAAAATGGTTGGCTTTCTATCATAACATTAGGATTAGATGGGGGCATAGGGGTCTTCATTCCTTGAGATCTTCTCTTTGCTAAAGGATGATTTGCTTTGTCATGTTGCTTCACCTACTCGTTCCTGCTCATTAATATATGCCATAAGTGCATTAGGCTTTTCGGGACAAGCTTTGATGCCTTGTCTAGGATTGCCCCACAATGGGCTTTCACTTTATGAATTTGAATACTTGACATCACACACCCCTTGCAAATCCAAATATTCTCCCACCACCAACTATATCATATCAACAAACTTCCAAAGAGGAAAATTTGAGTTAAATTGATTTTAGGTTGGCTTGTGGAGTGGGAACTAGCTGCAATTATAATTTCTGCAGCAATAAATTTTCTAAATAATATATTCAAAACAACTAAAAGTAAATTATATATATGTAAAACCTATTTCTTTTAATATTTTAAGCATTGTGATACATTTGTAGAAAAATTAAAGGAAAACTAGAATTTTGAAAGCAAAACAAGAGAGTTTGTTTGTAAAACAAAAATGCATAATTTTTTTTACCTATTTTCAGAAATCTTCTTATATGAACTTGTTGGCAGCTAATGGACCCTTGCACATGCATAGGAATAACAATGCAATTGTTTTGGAATCTTCAATGATCAATCTTTAACTCTCTTGTGTAATAACAAGCAAGAATGAAAGTTCAGTGAAAAGGAATGGTATTTTTCTTTTGCAATCAAAATGAGCTAAAATGAGTTTGTTTTATACTAGAGAAATCTTTTCTAGAAATTTGCTTGATTTGTTCAATGAAGGCATTTTTGAACTGGTAACAGACTTTGTCTGTGAATGTTATTTTTCCTCCATTACAATCTTAGCTTGCAGCCATTGAGATTTATCCATCCACACTCTATAATGATATTATAACATGTAATCTTGCTAATATTAATGTCTTTCATGTGTTTTGATAGGCTTTGCTTGAGTAATATTTTTTAATCCTTTTAATTTCTTTTTAGTATTTTACATTGGCTCACCTGCTTTCTTTGATGGTGATGAGGTATTTCCCTATAAATATATCCTTCTAAAAACACAAGCATCAGCTAATCAGGTTAACTTGTTTATTTGTAATACATGTTGATAAATTATTTGATACAACGATAATACGATTCATTAGAGGAGGATATCCTGAAATGCATTTGCTCACTACATGTGGTATTTATTGAGTTGAAGGTTTTGCATATTGAATACTTGTTTACTTTTAAAATAATAATTGCTTATAATTTAATATTTATGAAGATTCCCAAAGGGATGAGCTATGTAGGTGACTATGAAACAGTTGAGGACTCTTGAATTTTGATTCTCTTCAAATAATAACTTAACCTACATCATCTCCAAAAAGAAAAATGACTTTGGGTATATATTGTTAGAGGTTAAAAGCCACAACATACAAGGTGGTATCTTTTAGGTGTGAATGCTAAACTCTTGAGTTTTACCTATGGTATCCTTTTTGAAAACTTGGATTAATATTAGTTCCTATTGACATACTTTATTTTAATACTTGAATTGGACAGGTTCATTTACTAACTATCATGCAATGCAGGAACTACTAGACAATTTACGGATGCCATCTGATGCTGATCTAATGAAAATAGCAATTGCAGACCTCAATAATTCTTCACTTTTGACAGAAGATCGTTCTCGAGCTCTACATGAGCTTCTGGAGCTTGTAGAACCTATTGACAATGCAAATGGTACAACACCTTTGTTCCACATTTTTGGATTTATCGTTAAATTAATTATGTTCTTGTAAGTTTTTTAATTCTTTATCACTTTCTCATATTTCACAGTATGTATGCTTAGCTATTTGGTTATAACAATTTTCTATCACTTGGAAAACACTGTATTGGAGTTTACTGATCAAAATTACTTTAGGAAGGAAGATGCTTTACTTCAGAATTTGTATGGCGCAAATTATTCTTAAATCTTCTATAAAGATTTAACAGTTTCTTCTGAAGTTATTGCAAATTAGTGTAGAGCATTTGATAAAGCCTTGATAAGCCTTGCATGCTTATTCCTAAAATTTTCATCAAGAAGTTTATTCTAAAGAATCCTTAGTTACCATTAGCTCCATATTCTATTTAAAATTCATTGAAGATGAGCTTAAACTAGCACCCAAATTATGTAGAATGGAGTTGTAAGTCTTTGTCCGTGTCTAGGTATGTGGCAATAAATTATCCCAAGTTACTGGTTCGGGTATAGACGAGGCAATAAATTAGCTCCATATTCTATTTAACATTTATTGAACATGAGCTTAAACTAGATGCCAATTTATGTAGAATGAAGTTGTCAGTCTTTTTCTTTTTCTAGGTATGTGGTAATAAATTATCCTAAGTTTCTGGTTCTTGTATGGATTGGGGATTTGGGTTTATCAACACGATATTCTTTTTGTACTTGGTTCAGTTGAGCTGGGTACAGACATGCATTTTTTTAATTAATAAAAATAATGTATAATAGTTGACAAAAAGAGAATACATTATACAAGCCACAGACTACGATCAGTTTGTATCAGACTATCTCAGACAAAGACAGCATTGCAGCCCCATAGAATGATACAAAAAAGAGGGGGCATCACAACAGAACAGTTTTACAACTTATACTATCAGTCCAAATTTATGAATATCACAGCTATAATATGTTAAACATGCATAAACAGTAACTCATCCTTTCTTCAACTCTTTAACTCTCGTACCAGTCACTATTTTAGAATCTGGCTGGAGATCTTCAGTTTCAGCAGCAACATTTTCTTCCTGATCAAATATCAAGTGTTCAGCCAAGGAGTGACCAACATTATGTCAATGCTGTTTTTATCATACCATTTCTCTACCTTCACTGTTATCAGCTCATTGCACATCCATTCATCTGATCCAGCTTTCTTATTTTCTGCATTTTTGGGAGAAACACCTGCTTCTATTTTCCACCTCTTCACCGTAGTCAAATTTGGGCCACCATTCAGCCTGTAAAATGTCTCATAAAGGTTGATGGTACTGCTGTTCATAAGCTTGAGAACTTCTTCCGTAGAGATATCTAAGAACTTCATAACCTGTAATAAAACAGCCGAAGAGGTAACTTCATAATATAAAAGAAGGCTTCTAATTGAGAAGGAGAAAGGAGGAGAGCTTTGGGGCTAGTTGAGGAAGACTAACAGCAATCCTCCTTGATCGTTTCTAGAGCTCTTCTCTTGTTGTGATTTTGAATTAGATTGGTAGCACTTGTTTCCACAGTCTCTCTTAGTTCCAGTCTCTCCATTATAAATTATATTGCTTTATGTGTGTTAAATGGTTGTTGATTGTTATCTTCAATTTTTTTCAGCTTTTTTCTAAAGACTCGCATTGTGTCTCGAAGTCTATATTTGAGTTTGTTGGCATAATTTTTTGATTTTGTTTATGTAAAGCATCCCACCCTTGTGTTTTGTTGATCTTTGGTTGGGTTTTAATTGGGAAAATCTAATAGTTCTTTGCCAAAATTCGTTGAGTGATGAATTCACTAGGGTTTTATTGGTATTATGTCTTGGGTACGGAGAAAAGGCTTGAGGCAGCCATTGAATGGCACACATATCAGCAGCTGAAGAGAAGATTAATGGGGATGAAAAGAATGGAGAAATGGGAGAAAATAATTCTGGTTCAAATGTGGAAGAGGAAATTGGTGTACTATCAATAAAGGCTCAAGAAATCCTTTCTATAGCTGAGATGGAATTTTAGTCCAGATGGAATAGAGATATGGGATGCACCCCACTCGGTTAGGGAGTATTTGTTGAACACAGTAGGACTGAGAGGGGGGGTCGGGGTGGTGAATCAGTCTAGATCACTAAGATACCAATCAAACTCAACAACAACACCAAGCAGCACAATAATACATCTCTGATCATTTTCCATAACAAACTTTTTTATTGAGGCACCGATCAAACTCAACAACAACATCAAATAACATCATACATCTCTGATCATCTTCCATATCAAACTCAACATCAACACCAATTTCTGACACTCTTGATCAACAATACAAAATAAATAAACCTTCATGTACTTGCATGACAATAGAATAACAGCTCACTTGTCACCAACAATAGTTTGCACAACACAGGATAACTCACTTGCACAACACGAGACTGTATCCAAACCATACCACATTCGGACCAAACCACATCCGGACCAACAAGTTTGACATCAATGACAAAATAACTCAAATTTCCAACAATATTAAGCACTTTGGTCAATTTCTTTCCAAGATACCAAAAAGAGGAACATAAGTGCAAAGAGTAGGAGCTCAATGTAGTGCTTGATAGTTCTTTGCCTACTGATCTTAGGCCTTCCTGTGCCATTCCTTCACCTTTTGGACTTTGCATTGTGCTTTGCTAGAAGCTAACATGAAAGAGTGTTGGTTGAAAATTTTGAACACCTGGGAAGATGTGCAAAGTTGTGGTTTCAACCAGTGTGTGAGTGTAAAACTCTCCTAATTTAGGGAAGGCTCCCCCTTTTTTACTATTACTAACTAAACACTTAATCTAATTTGGGTGGGACAACAACCTTTTCTCTTTTTCCAGAAAATATTATATTCTTTTCTCTTCCTAGAAAAGAAAACAACAATTTTAAAAGATTAATACAGTGGCTTAAAGCAATGGCAAGAAAGGAGATGAAGTTTCCTGAAAGCACAAAGACTTCCGTCACCTCCTTCGGGACGGGAAAACAGTCACTAAGCACAAAGTCTTGAGTTCCCACTATCCTATCTACCTTTTTCAGAATAATAAAACAAGATCAATGAACAACATATAACAACACAAAGTTTGCAAGTATGATGCACCTTCGAATGGGAACAACCACAAGCACAAAGTCTTGCAACTCTTCTCAGATTTTAACTAATAACTAAACTAATTCAACCCTCACTATTTACAACACAAAGTCTGCGAGAAATCAGAGTGAAGCTCCTTTCAACAATTTTACTACAGTTCTCTCAAGCAAATATAAAACACTATGCCACTATGACACAAGAACACAATGGATACAAAGTATTGTTTCAACACAAAGTCTGAAATTCACAACCTTCTTGATATTACTTGAGAGAAACAATTTTACAAGTATAAAGCTCAAAGTCTCTAAGATTGCAAATTTCTGCAGAGTTTTCTTGCTTGTTAAAAAGATAAAGATTACAAAGGGCACCCTCGGGTATACATAGGAGAAGGGCTGAGAGCAAAAAGTGGGATAAGTCTAACTAACTGAGACTTTTTCCACAACTAATTAACTAACTACAACTTATTCAAATTACAGTTCTATTGCTAAACAACTTGTAATTTGTTACATGTAATTACAATTTACGAGGTTACAAGTGAGAATCCACTTGTAATCATGAGTCCTGACACTACATGTAATTTGTCGAAAGGAAAATACATAAAACAAAATGCAAGTGTCATGAGACACTTCTTATTCTTCTATCTCTGGCCATGAAGGACTATAATTTGTCGATGGATTTCTGCAACTCATTAGGATCGGGACCTACTGTATTCCTGGCAACGACAACAGTCTTGATGATAACGTCAAAATACCTTACTGTTGCTGCTGTGTGTTCCTCAAGATTAGTTTGCATTTTATCAAGAAAAGATTGGCAACTCACAAGCTGATGGATTGAAGTCATCGTAAACTGTTCTAATTCCAGTTCTTGATGAAATCCTGACACCAGTCTAGAAAGTATCAAATCCTTAGAGAGCAATTCTCCATCCTGACTTGAAATCTTATAGGACATCTTTTCAAATTGAGATATGACATCTTGCTCCATCTCAACACTCATTTCAAGAGTAGCCTGTACATCTTTGATAACCAATGATTTGTTGGTCATAAGTTCCTCAAATTCTATGTACCTTTCTCTGCTTGGTATCACCATATTGTTGCACAGGATTTCCAACTTGATATGATCCATCTTATGCCAGATCTCCAAATCTTCCTCAATTGAACCTAGACTTTGGTTAAAAGCCTCTAAGGTCTGATTCAACTTCATTTTTGCTTCTCTCACATTGCTTAATATGTGCAATGCTTTCTTCACCACTTGAGTACTTTGATCAATCAGTTGATCTACCCAAGAATCAACTGCCTTAGCCTTCTGAGAAGCTTTCTCCAATTCCTTAATAGATTCTTCTGAAGTGGAAGAGGTCAAAGGATCAACCTGTTCTAAAGAGTTAGTGATCTTTTGGATCACTGTGATGAGCTGTGAATTCTTTTCCTTGAGCTCATTTTTCTTTGCCAAGAGCTCATCATAACTCTAGACCAGTGAAGCCACCTAATCCTCAACATCATGTATAATACTTGCATGCGTCTGATTACCAAGTTCTACCCTTGTGAGCCTGTAATTTGACAATTGCATTTCTTCCAGTAGTTTTTCAACTAAAGGCTCTGCAACTTCTGCATATTTCATTTTATTGCTGTCCACTACCACCCATGAGACTGTCTTTGCCTTTTTAGCAGCCCTTGGTTTAGGTTTCCTGAGCTGCTGGAAATCAAATATGTTAGGAGAGATTTCTTGCTTCTTCCTTTTAGGAGTGATTGAACTCAACCATGGAGGTAGTTCTAAAGAGTTCACATCTAAGACAACAACTGTGATTTGTGAAGAAACAGGCTCTGCCTGTACCATAGTTGTCACTCTAGGAGAAGCCTTTGTTTGGACAGCGACAAGTTTTTGTTCAGGTGACAAATCATGACTAGCTTCAGTCATGAACTTTCAAAACTTATGGCAGAAGTATCAACCTCAAGAAGTGATGTGTTGGACAAAATAGCATATGAGGGATTTACATCAAAGACATTCTCCAAGCCACCATGAGAAGTCTCAACAGGTACTTCTACATTAGTACAAACAGATGTACTTAGTTCTACAAGATCTACATGAATAGTGGAGAAAGAGTCCACATTGGTATCAGTTGGAGACATAGGTACATCCAATGACAATTGGGGAACCGAGTGAGGAGAACCTGAGTCCATAGTAGGAGGGGATCCTGCTGTGCTCTCCTCATGTGCTTCACCTTCAGGGTCAATGACATGGATCTACACTTGGGGTTTCTCTTTCCCTTTCATTGTCACTTCTTGCGGAGGAATGACCAAGGCTCTACTCACCCTTAACTTGATCTCGGTGCCTGAAGAAGAAGCACCTTTTGTGGACTTGATTCTGACTTCAGATTTACGCCCAACTGGTCCAGATGAATCATTTTCTGCTCCACCTTTGATCTTGATGGTTTTGACATTATTGTTCTTCAAGCAAGCATTGGTGTTAGCAAGAATGGGCTGAAATCTATCAAAAATGGAAATACACTCCTTTTGTGACCATTGGGGAGACGAAAGAAGGGCTTCAGCAATTCTTTGTTTTGTATACTTTGTATCGAGAATTCTCTCGTTAGCTATCATTCCCTTTGGGATCTTAGTTAAATCCAGATCCACAATTTGCTCCAAGGTGAGCCTCCTGTAATGCATTCTCTTGATGTCTTCTTCTGTGCGAAGATCAACCCATATATCCTTGAGGCGATGAACATGAGTGAAGGCTCCCTTGATTTTGTCCTTCATCCCTCGATAATCGAAATCTTTCCTCTCTGTGAACTTCTTCAATTTAATTTCTTGAAGTTCAATTTCCATTGCCTTGGCTCTTGTTGAGGTAGTCAAAGAGTACCAACCAATTTGCAATGGATTGTGAGAGGATATATTGATACCTTGTTTATGATTGGCTAGTTGGACTGCGTGAACTGCCATCGATTGTCTAGCCAACTCCATTAGAATAAGCTTGTTGGTGGGATATCTGGGTAGTAGATATGGTTGACCTTCAAAACATCCAACCCTCGTGTAAGTGAAAGTTGGGAACTGCAGGAACAAACATCCATATATATTCACCTTCCTCTATGCTGCCTCAGACACTCTCTTGTTCTCGAGTGTTTTGTCAAATAAGCACATGAAATGACCAAAGAAGGCATCTTGCACTCTTTTGTAATGAATTCTATTGGGCCTCAGAGTGAGTTGCTCATAATACCTCCATACTGGTACGAACGATTTGTCACCTTTGGTAGAAAGACTAGGAAATTATCTAAGTGACTCTGCTATGTACACCAAGTACGAATTCATGTAGAAGGTGAGGGTGGTTGTGACTTGTGATAGCTGCTCGCACTGGTTGTCATTGATTATTTCACCCCAGAAAATATGAGATTGCCCTTTCCTCATGACTACGATGTACTTGTACATCCAGATCTCAAACATATTGGAGTGTCTTAAACCCATTATCCTGCTGAGAAGTGTGATCATATCGCTAACTTCTTCAATGAAGTCAGAGTGATACAACTTGGGCCATCTTGAGAAACAAGTCTTGGGAGTCTTGAGCCATTTTGAGTTGATGTGTCTAATGCAGTCTGACCTTCTCTGTTTGTAATAATCTAGAGCACTCTTCATAGAGATGTCTGCACACACAGGGGCAGCTAGAACTTTAAAGATCTTGTCAATAGTCTCTGCATCTAACCTGACAGTGATGTTGCCATTTGCATCCTTAATCGTCCTAGATTCGCTATCAAAATGAGAAGCGCATGCAAGCACACACTCAGGCTCCAAAGCAACCACTGGAAAAGTAGAAATCAAATGGATGTGACTATTCAGGAGCAACTGCATGCCATGAGTTGGTGATCCCTCTACCCTCTCCAGAAACTCAAACATGTCAACTTGTTCGATCTCTGTATCTTTGATATCATCAATGAGAGAAACCCCTTGAGTAGGAGCGATTTCATTCTGATATTTATCATATTTGTATTTCATCTTCTTGTTCTAAGGAGATGCTGGTTCATTTGTCATTGAACAAGAATCTGCAACACTGTGATGAAAACCCAAAAGAGTGAGAACATCTTCAGCAGCTATTGGGGATTCCATGATGCCAAAACTTGGAAAAACAATACTCACACCTAAACTTGCTTGGGTATTTAGCATGAAAAAGGAATGGGTCAACTAAAAGATGCCTTATGGATAAGACTTGGACAGCGATAAAGTTGGAATTCAGATCTTGGAGGGTCGATTGCAAGTGGAAGAAAGCAAGGAAACCTTCACAACTCGCACTTGTAATCGGGTCTTGAAAACCCAACTGCAAGTGTGTATTCCTTGGAAAAGAATAGCAATGAAGACTTTGTTGGCCCAGTTTGCCGTTACGTCAAAAGAACGATCTGTCAATGCCCGATACAAACTGTAGAGATATAGATCGCACGGGAGGCGGTTACTCCCTTATCACGAATCCCGAGGGGAGTGCTGACCATTTTGCCAACAATCTCCCCCTCAACCATACCTGAGGGGATTCAAACCCGTGACCCAATGCTCTGATACTATTTGTTGGCCCAATTTGCCGTTACGTCAAAAGACCGATCTGTCAATGCTCAATACAAACTGTAGAGATATGGATCGCACGGGAGGCGGTTAGTCCCTTGTCACGAATCCCGAGGGGAGTTCTCATCATTTTGCCAACATGATTGCAATCAGAACGGTATGCAATGTAGCTTTAGAGATAAACTTTGAGGATGGATAAGCATGATTGCAAGTGGAATGAGTTTACAATGCGTAAACGGGAAAGCAAAACTTGTGAACAAGAGTCAAAACTCTTACTTGCAATCGGGTTTTGAAAACCCGACTGCAAGTGCACAAAGAAAAATGGGGAAGAACTTTACGTCTTGCACTTGTAATCGGGTCTCAGAGACCCGATTGCAAGTGAAAATATTTCAGACGAATGGAAGTGTAAAGTTTGCAATGCACATTTCAAATGATGAATAGGCAAGTGTATAAATGACTTTCAAAAGAAAGTTTGATAGACAAATAAACTTGTAGTCGGGTTCTAGAATCCCGATTGCAAGTAGACAAGAGGTCGGATGGTAAATACAAGCTTGTAGTTGTGTCTATATAACCCGACTACAAGATTGGTGCAAATGAACTTAGACTGAAAACGATAGACATCTTCATCTCTACTGCTGATTGCTAAGGCAAGGAGCACCAAAGACAAACTTTGCATTGGATATTTGAAGACCCGACTAGCAAGCAAACAAGCATATAGAAAAGGCCAAGATTCAAATGGAAGAGGCAAATGCAAATGCTTTACTCATGTCATAACATGGAGCCAAAGACACCCTCACCCAAAGAACAAAATGAGATCATATCAATGGAGCATATGCAAGCGCAAAAGAAGATACAAAAACAAATAAGAAACAACACAAAAACTTACTTGGACATGCCACGAAAAAGAAAGAGGCGCTTTACTCTCCAATGCGACCTCAAGAGCAAAGTGAAACATGAGCAATGCATTCAAGGGCTCAAATTGGTATGAAAGAAGAAGACTCCTTCCACGATACTACCACTTGTAACAATAAAGGACCTCCCCAAAACGTAGAATAAGGGAAGGGAAGATCGAAGCCAATGGAAACCTTGATCCAACGAAATGCAAAGGAAAACATTTATCAAGCCTTGTAAAACTCGTTTGTAATCGGGGTTCTATCGCCTACTTGCAAGTGGAAGAACCATGCACATATGGAAAAGACACCGATTACAAGTGTGACTAAAAACAATAAATAAAACAAACTTGTTATCGGGTCTATAAGACCCGATTACAAGTAAATGAAAATTAGAAAAAACAAAAAGACAACTTACTTGCAATCGGGTATGAATCCTTCGATTGCAAGTTATAAAACCTTTAAAAGAACAAAAAGACTTGTAATCGGGTCTATAAGACTGATAACAAGTGTTTACTTACAAAACACTTAAAAGTCTTCCCAAACTTGCAACATTAAAGTCAAAACCCGAAATTGCAAAGAGATAAGAAGCAGAGATGCCAAAATTAAGCCAAAACTAAAACAAAGATGGCGAGAGCAATTCACATGACTAGAAGAATACTATAGAAGGGACTTCACATCCTAAGAAATGAAAACTACGAATTTTTAAGGTAAAATTCATATGAGTTGTCATATTTTTTGAAAATTCAAAAAATGAGGACAACAAAGAGATGTCAATTTCCTGTTCTAGGATTAGCTACTCGCCAAAGGAGAGAGATAGGGTAAGTAGTTTAGTTCATCCAAGAAACTATTAGTTATTTCCTCAAATGAAGATATGTCAAATGTGTTTTACAAGGAGGAAGGCAGATTGATAAATATTCCTTGTTCCATTGGCATGCATTTTTGAGATGGGGACATTTTGGAGATGTTGAGACTTAGGGAAACATCCCCCCATTACCCCACAACTGTCATCATGTACCAAGGACGTTTCTCTCAAAGAGGGGATGTTTTTGGAATGCTTCCTAGTTTGGAGACATCAGATGCTTAGGGGACTCTTGGTCATCTATTGATTGCACCTAAGACTCCCAAGTGTTCCTTGAGGCAGATTAGTGAAAATAGTCATTTCTTAAAAAAATATAAATGGTTTTTGGATGTTGTGCTACAAACTCTTACCTTAATGGTCAATGGGCCCCATCCACACCCTAAGCAAACACAAAACACTTATAAAAAGGCATCTAAACTTCATTCCAAGTCACTCCCAAGTTTTAGAAATGGTAAGGGCTTGATGTTGCAAAAAACAAAGTGTTAAAATTGTGAAAATGTCTTGCTCGATGAAGGTTTGTGTGGTTTTGAAGGCTTTGCCCTTCGACTCTATTGGGGGCTTCGTTTTCAAATCCTCGCAAGGGGTGCTGCCCCTCAAACCCCTCTAGGGCTCTGTAATGTCCCTACTAGTTACAGATCACTGTCCTGCAAAATAGATTGTTAGAAATACAACAAATATACATATATAACTAATCTAACTTGCAATTTAACCTTAAAATACTCAATTAACACTAATCACAATTCTTATCTAATAAAAAGGATACGAATGCCATATGGAGATATGTCCTTAGGTGACTGTGAAGCTTGCTGTAATGTCCCTTAGGGAAAATAACTAGAAATACCCTAGTTATGGGTCCTAGTAGGGTTGAAAGTACGTACCTTAATTTCTGCTTGTCCAAACCTGCAAAACCAGGTTAGGAGATGCTATGAATTATTTAAGTGATTAACATATAAGTAAGTAAATTCAGAATTGACTATAAACTAAAATTAAGGTAGCAGTGTCAAAGACTAAATTATAGATTAGGAATAATGGGAAAATATACTAATGTAGGGTGTCTTATCAACAGTTTCCCATACTCAGTACTACCATGTAGGGTGCCCCCCATAGCAATTCTCCCTTCCCAGTGATCTTGTAGGGTGCCCTATAGCAGTTCTCCCTACCCATTTATCAGGTAGGGTGCCCTCCAGCAGTTCTCCCCACTTAATGATCTCGTAGGGTGCCCTATAGCAGTTCTCCCCACTTAATGATCTTGTAGGGTGCCCTTTAGCAGTTCTCCCTACTTCTCAGGAATGATTTTAATTCACATTTTCATTAATAATCATTTTATTATCAACATTCAAGTCTTATTGTTATTCTGATTATTTCACCAGTTAACTCCCGGCATGTAATTTGATTTAGTTATATCAATTACTATAGAATACTAGATTATTCAAATATTTAGTTTCCTAAATATTTCCAGTTTATTATCTGTATTAACTATTCACAGAGTTGCTGTTCATTTATTTGCAGAAGTTAATACTATTAATAGATTAATCCTATATAGCAGTGAATTATAGTGAACCGATTAATTATTCTCAGAATTAATGTGCATTAGGCTACATTATACAATTACCTATGATTATCCAGAGTGTGTTATTGATTAGACTACTGAAGTTTTCTAGAATTTAATATTTTCAGTATACAGATGTTATTAGTGAATTGATCATATAGTCATATATTTTCTGAGTGAACCGATTATTATTTTTAACGTAATTACTGCAGATTTTATTTGTGTTGGCATTCCCAACATCGTGGGGTTCATATAAATATTATTAGAAATAATACAATGTTTATCATATACGTAATATGAAATATAACAATTTAGAAGGAATCGTAAATGCAGGTGCATAGAGAGGATTCGTACCTGAGACCGATGTAGTTACCTTGGGCGTGATGAATTCTTATTTTCTAAATTCTCAACATGCCTTGTCCATCCCCCGAGTCTCCTATTTATCTTTTCCTCCACGTCTGCATTGAGAGTCGTGGCTGTTGGGAAAGGTTTGGAGGGCGGTGACTCCTAGAAAAGTCACCGCTCTCTTAGATAATTGGTTAACTTTACTTCCATCAACAATTCATTAGTATCCTTATCTAATGAATAATATTTTATTATTAATGTAAATTATCATAAGGATAATATTTTATTATTAATGTAAATTAATGATAATTTACTAAATACTGATCAATGGATATTGTTTATTAATAAAAGTCAGTGAATATTATTATATCATTATTAACAACAATTAATATTATTTTATTATTAACAATGATCAATACAATCAGTGAATAATGTTTTACTATTATTTGTAAATTAATAACCAATGAGTATTACTTTATTATTTTTCTGTGGAATATACATTAATACACAAAAATTTGAGGGGGATATGACACTCGCCTTCTTGGAACCCATCTTGGTTCCAAGCCATCCAGGAAATCGAAGGTGAATTCGATTCCTGTCTTGGATGTAATTTCTTACACCCAAGCCATCCAGGAAATCAGAGGTTAATTCGATTCTTGTCTTGGATGTAACTACTTACACCCAATCCGTCCAGGAAATCAAAGGTTAATTCGATTCTTGTCTTACACCCAAGCCATCCAAGGAAGACCATATGTCAATTCCTTGCCTTGGATGATGCATCTCATCATCCAAGTCTACCAGAGGGGACCGGCTAGATCCGTCTCTTCTTGGATGAACTTTGTCAACCAAGCCATACATATATGCATATAGATATTTAGTATATACTGCCTACCAGGGATTATCATAATCCCTGAATTAGACTACCGGGATTTCCTCCCAATAGCCTCCATCATATAATCACGTTATTGTCATTCATTGATATCCAACATTTCATAAGCATTCGTATTATCAATATCATCTAATTTATAATTCATATTATCATTATTATTCAAATTATAATCTTGTGACATACACATTGAGATATAATTCTGTAACATACACATTGTAATAATGACGACATAATTCTGTAACATACACATTATAATAATCATGACATAATTCTGAAACCTACACATTATAATAATCATGACATTACTATCAAAACTGCAAGTATATTTATATGTGTGTGTGTGGCACACACATCCACACACATATACGTACCTTCGGTGTCTCTGCTATCTTCCCCCTTTCTCTTGCCTCTGCCTACGTAGCTATCCTTTCTAATCAATGGTGATGTCACTAGATGTTTTTGATTCCTTACCTTTATATCTCTCAATATGAGGGAGAGGTCACACCTCTTCATCATGGGCAAGAGACATACCCTTTCACCATTAGCACCCTTTGAAAGAGTGCAACTCTTCATTATTTCTACCCTTTGAAAGGGACACAACCTTTCGTAATCAAATCTGCACTTCTCATTTCCAATTTATCCTCCCTCTCAAATGAGGTTCTCTTCTCTTTTTTATATCTCATTGTTGAGGGAGTCACAACTTTTCCTTTCATGTCTTTTGACTTTCATTAACTTAATTAATTTTTAATTAGTCAGATTTAATTATATTATTTTATATTTTAATTTAATTTTTAATGTTTTAATTTTATTATTATCATTTATTATTAAATTCTATTTCGAAGTGGGGACATTACAGGCTCCACCCCCAAACCTCCACCCACCATTGTCTTGTTACTATCTTCCCCACCATCCTCAAATCTAGGCCTTTGTTCTACTCGTCCCCTTAGAACATAGGAAATATTGTTATTTTAAGGATTCTCTTCCCTCTAGAATTTTTTTTTAATGAATGGATTGCCTATGTATGGGAAAAAAGAGTATTCATGTTTCTTTTTGTAGAATGATTCATATGGGGCTACAGCTATGTAGGGTTTGCTTGACAAGGTAAAGGCCTATGCACAAGAATAGTTTTCTCATCTCGGGGCAATACGCTCTAGCAACATACACCCAAAATAAGTTCCTCAATAACTGAGATTTGACTTTCACAACAAACACTTAATTGGATTGAAGTTTTAGACATATTTTTTGTAATTCAATTGGAAATGGCTTTTTCTCGTTCTTGGCAATAGGGCTAGGGTGGTGATTTTTTTTATTATTTTGGCATACCTCAAAGTAAAGCCATGCATGTACAAAAAATGATAGTCACAAGTCCAACAATAGATAAATAACCAACTATAGTTTGTGAAATCAACAAATGGTAATTGTTGAGATCAGTTTTAGCAAAATATCCCTTTTTTGTCTGGGATGTTTGGATGTCCTCAAGTTGGTCGAGGGGCATCTCAAATGTCCCCAACCATTGTTGGGACAGCCAAATGTCTTGCAGATGTTGTCATGCCCTCACTAAAAGAAGTCACAGATTTATGAATTATCAATGCCCTTTACAAATAATTCCAGACCTTATAAATAAGCCCAGACAAGGTACTTAATAAAGGGCCAACCAGGATTAAATAGATTAATTTCTAGCAAAGGGACAATTAAGAATTTTGCCACATAATAAGGCCAGCCAAGGATATTAGCAATTCCTCATGAAAAGGGCTGACCCTGTAATCAGTTACCGGCAATTTTCTACAATAAAAGAATTTAATTAAAATATAACTAAGGTTAAAGTCAGCGGTTAAGAGGAAGGGTTGTGACTCTTTAAAATGGCAGCAATTTCAAATAGGTGTATCCTTTCAAGACAAAAAGGTATGACCTTTTCCATTATGCAGGGTATAAAAGGAAGAAGGTCACATTTGTAGAAGGCATCCATAAAAGGATCAAGTGAAAATATAAAATGAATGGAAATAAGCATCTGATCTATAATCAGAAAATGAGACAAATAAGATCAGAAAAGAGATTCTGAGATCTGAATTGAATCCAGAAAAAGCTGCAATTTACATTTTACAAGTAATTGGTATGCAATAGGGATAAGTCAATTGTTTATTATTATATCTCCTGTGAAGTCTTTAATTTATTTATTATTGAATTATATTGCTACTCCATCAAGGATTTAGGATTAGTAATTATTCTTTGGATTTAAATAAAGCAATCATATCAGAACTTGGCAAGGAAACATAATAGGGAGAAGCAAGAGTATGGGTCCCCTCAACTGAGTAGACATCCATTGAGTTGGTTGCTTGTGGGCCAAGGGGTTGGAGTGACTTGGTTGGTTGTTTGACGCTCTTGGGCTTAATTGTGGAGGATAGTCTCCCAGCATCCCATGGTGCTTTCCCCTATAGTTTCTAATATGGTTGAAGTCATACCGTGCATGTTTACAGTAGGAAACTTCATTATCATTTGTTTGATTTTAATTGATTATTTTTCCTAAATTCAATTACTATTGTGTAATCCAATGAAAGAAAACTCTTGTAAATAAATTGTATTGCTGGATATGTTATTTTTTCTTGGGCACAATTAGGTATATTGTAATGTCTCCGTTTTTGTGAGCATCAGAGTTCGATGGATTAGCGTATTATTTGGACTCTCGTAGGCTAACATTCGGGATAGAGAGTCTCAGTGGCAGTTCCACTTCTTCAGTTCAGTCTTGGTTTCAGTTCCAGGGCCTTTGTAGTCTGTGTATGGACTTAGTTGATTGACTTACTATTTAAAGTCAATCTGGCAGTTATGATATTTTTAGTCAGGGCACTTGGACACATGGAGGTTATTTAGTGTTGACCCCAACTTCTAACAGCACGTCAAAAGACTAAATATTGAGGGAGATATTAATATTTTAGTGGTTAAGTTATTTATTTAACTTAAATGGATATTATAAAGTCATAAAGTGACTTTATTAAAATTATAAGCCACTTAAATATTATAAAGTGACTTTATAAAAAATTAAAAGGGTCACTTAAAATATTAAAAGTGATTTTAAATCATTTAAATGTACAAGTGCGTCCAAGATGAATTTAAACTATTGAAAGGTGATTTAAAGGCATTTAATGTATTTTAAATCATTTGGGTGTACTTTCTTGGAATTTGTGCTTTTGGGGTTCTAAGGAGAAAAAGGCAATTAAAACTCATTATTGATTATTTGACATTGCTTGATTATTTCTCTGTGGATTGTCTAAGACAAGGGTTTCAGAGGGTTTGCTATTGAAGAACGTTCATTCTTCATGGATTTGTGATTTTGAGGCTGTGAAAGATCAGCTGAACTATTGCAAACTGAGAGGGCTTCATTCAGAAGTGTTTATGTGCTTCACCAGAGGTTAATTGTGATAGTTATTTGCAGATTTTGAATAAGGAAGGAGGCAATACAAGTTAGACGCCTCATTAGCAACATTTTGAATTCAATAAAGGCAGCCATACACTTCTCCTTTGCTGGACGTACACTTTCAGCTTGACACGTGGGGTTTCCAGGAAGGACACTTTTTGGCTGAAGGCTGAAATGCCTCCCTAATTTGCATTCTGAGTGCACAGTTCCCAACACCCAGCCTATTTAGGCTATTCCATCAACTTTCTAGCTCAAAGAAATCACATTCTGGACTTGTACACCAATTTTGGTCAGTTTCCCAGTTTTGGTTGGCGAACACTAGAATTCTTCATTTAAAATAAGCTAAGGACCTACGGGTATGCAATTAGCAGTAGAATTTATTGTAGCAGTTATCTTATTCATAATATAGTTGCAGTTGCTCTCAATTTCATTTCTATTTGGTACTATGTGCAATTCTTGCCTGGCACATGTGTTATTTTTTGCTTTAAAATTGTTCAAAAACCTTGAAAATTCAAAACACATCAGCAATAGTAATTCAGGAGAATTAGAACCACCAGGGTTCTTACATATATCTCAAAAGGAGACATCATAGATGTTTCCAAACAATTTGTGCCTTTTTGGGTCCATTTCAAATATTGAGAAAATTGGGGGACATCTAGGGGATGTTCCTTGCTGTTTTGTTGTTTTGGAAACACAATGTGGGATGGGTATGCCAGTTTTAGGGCTAGAGATGTGTCCTTGTGGAACATGATTTATTAAACCTCTGAGTATCTCCCAAGAAACTCAATTTCTCCAAAAGATTGCTGAATCAAGTGCTGTCACCCCAAATTGCTAGACTATGTATATGGTTTGGACTCTTTGGAGAGACACAAAGTTGAATCAGCTTAGGGCTAAAGGAAGATGTTTTGGTAACAAAAATTGAAGAAGGTAGTAACAAAGAAAAAGAACCACTTTGTACAAAAAATCTGTACAAGATGAAGATTCAAAAAATAGGAAACCTAGTGACCATTCCAATGTATCGGTTAGGACTAAATTAGGAGGAAAAAATACATCAATATTTTGAGAGGTTGAAGACAGGCCCTAAATCCCAACTCCCCCTCCTCTCTCTCCCTTCCCAATTCAAATGAGTATCAAATGTGTCAGCTGGAATGTCAAGGGGCTAGAAGCATATGATAGGAAGAATAATATTAGTAAGATTGATTATCTTTTACTCCAGGAAGCCAAATCTTGGGGTTCCATCTTGAATGTGATTTGATTCATTTGAATTTCACATTGAAAAATTGCTGCTAAATACACTACTCAACATGATAAAGAAAAGGGTGGATTTGTGATTAAATAATTTGATGAGTGGTTGCTGTTTGTAAGTGCATTTGCTCTCTCCATGTAATAGAGTTTGTTGGATAATCATTGGACAATAGGAACAAAAATTTCAAATATGTTCCATTTATGCCCCCGATGATTATAGAGAAAAATTTGTTTTGTGGAATTGGATGGCCTCAAGCCTACCTAACCTCCCTTTTATTGTGGGCAGTGATTTTAACATGGTGAAAAATGAGGATGATAAAAGTGGGGTTATAAAATTTTGTTGGAATAAAATGAAAAGACCCTTGACACTAGAGATGCCTTAGAAAATTACGAGTAAAAGTAGCTGGTATACACTATACATCCTGTGATAATTAGAGTGGAACATAGAGAGTCTATTCTAGGTTTGATAGATTCTATTTGAATAAAGTTTTATAAACTATAGGGTTCATGATAAAAACAATACTATAATTGTTAGACCTTATGTAATTATAGACCATATGTGTAAATTAATTATTTAGTAAATATGTTATAAAGTATTTAACGAATAAAGATTAGATACCCATCTATGTAATTAACAAATTGATTTAAAAAATGAAAACGTGAGATTTGAGGGAGGTCAAGTGAATGGATGTAGGATAAATGAGAGTAACCCACAGTGATCGAATTTTGAGATTCTGAAAAAGGGACTTTGCTTACCCACTTGCCATATTCAACGCTCCAAATGATCAGTGGATTGTGGAGTAGATGGGCTTCAATCATTGGTCAGAAAAAAAGTGCAATGCACAACGGGAAAGAAGAATAGGAAGGGGGAGAAGAGAAAGTGTCTTAAAGAGCATATGGATGTTTTGTAGAGGCAGAGTCAAAGTTACTGGTTAATGGCTTGTTCCAAATTAATGATTGTTTATATGTTGTTTTGGGGCACCTTTGTCACGATAATGTATGATATCTAGATCATCAGCATGGCATCTGTACCCAATGAAAAAGAAAAGTGCCAAAAACATGTGTGATAGACAAGTCACTAATGAGGAAAGAGCACTTTATTATGGGCACACATTTATGAAAAGAAAATTTATAGAGTTTAACTGCAAGGTTTTTAATTCTTGGTTCTGATTTTTTTTTTCAAAATATGCATGTGGTTCACTCAAGGTATTGTTGATGTGTATTTTGTACACGACCAAACACAGAATAAAATACCTAAAGGTACCTTATCCTCTCTTGAGCAAAGTTTCCCGATTGCTGAAGATCTCGCCGAAGGATCAGTCGAGGCAACTCCAAGGTTCTTGTATGTAGGTTCTCTACTCGTGGATAAGCTCTCTGTGGTATGATGTGATTTTGCTGGAATCACAAGGGGACTTACACTTGATGACCTGAACGTCTAATTTGCTGGAATCACAAGTTCTATTCACTAACTGGAAGACAAACAAATGGCAAAAGATGCAGGGTTCAGGAAGTCTACTCTACTATCTAGGATGCGAGAAGATGGATGAATGACTAGGTGGAGTCCTACTGGGCTGGGTCTCACCATCAGGTTGAACAATTCAACACCAACTCAGTGCGATCTTCTAAGGGATGCTTCCAATACGGTCAAATCGTACACCATCTGACAATGATCACCATTCAAGATAATGCATGAACAATAGACATGTAAAGACTTAAGATTAAGCTCATTTTATGCCAGTTGACCACGCAGGGCGCACTTACCATCAGTAAGAGGCTAGTGGTATGGACTAGACAGATTCCACACAGGTGCATTCAACAATTTTCTTCACTCAATCTAATCATCTATCATCAAAAATGAAGATTCAACAAGAGACCATGCACATTGCAAAGAAACAACATATTCCACCATATCTTCAATGAAAAGAAGTCTTTACAATTAAGGCAACAATGTCTTGCCTTCTCTTCTTAATCTACTCTAATTGCTATTCTACTATTCTGGCCTCTATTACTAACTATTAACTATTAGCTCTTATTGACTAACTATTAACTATTGACTAACTATTATTCTTTACAAATGAAGAGCCAAAACTTATATAGTGCCCTCAATACAATTCAATGGCTCCGATCCACTTAAGATCAATGGCCGAGATTTTACAATGAAAACCCTAATTAGGGTTTGTTACAACAACTCAATTTTGGCCAATGAAATAATTGCATTATTTGGACACATGTCTTCTCTGGAATATTCGACCAATGGATAGTCGGGGTAGGTACATCGAAGTTTGTGCCATCTCCCATGAGTCAGGTACATTGAATCTAGACACGTTGAGGTGGACCAATCCGACTGGAGGAGTGATGATTGGGATGCCACCTTGTCTGACACTTGTAACTTGGTAGATATTCAATTTGATGTTGCTGAGAAGCTAGCTTTAATTAACTCTTCTGAAATTGTCTGCTTCTTGAACGAACCCTTGCTTTAACTTCCTTTGTCTTCGATGTGCAGGATGGATGGTGTACCTTTCCTTCGAATGCTGGACTGGAAGAGGTCGTCCCTGATGATGCTGGACCGGAGAAGGCCGTCCTTGATGATGCTGGGCTGGAGAAGGCCGTCCTTGATGATGTCGGATTGGAGAAGGTCGTCCTTGTCTTGGTCTGGTCCTGTGGATGTTGTCATTTGATACCTACACAAAAGCTTAAAGTTAGGGTTTGAGCATAATATCTTAAGGTATAGGATTCAAGACCTTTCAAGGAAATAACTAAATATTAATTTGAAAATGATGATAAATCTAAGAATTATGAATTTTCAAATTAAATTAAAATCAGATTGTACAAGACTTACATTTTCCAAAGGATTACTATGGAAAATCCAACTAAATTTTGAATAAAAATTTCAAGAATCTGATTCTTCATACCTCTTCCTTGAATTTTTAGCTATCAACCTTGAAAAATGAATGAAGGGAGATGAGAATTTGCTGGACAAGGACGTTTGATCTGAATTTCGGGTCCTCCTTTGGATGAATTAAGCTTCAATCAGCCTTCAAAAAGAATTTCGCCTTCAACTAGCTTCTCAAAATCTGGAAATTCGCCTTCAAACACCTTCCAAAATCTGGAAATTCGCCTTCAAACACCTTCCAAAATCTGGAAATTATCCTCCAACTTGCTCAATTTCTCACCTCCAAATCTGTTCTTCAAGTTCGCATGAGAGATAATGAAAGAATGATTTGAATTTGTTAAAATACACCTCCCTTATATAGGGCGCTCACCTTGATTTCCCTCAAGGCCGACTTGGCAAATAGGGAATAAAATAAAATAAAACTCCTCTCAAAGGATGGCCGACTTGTTTGTAAAGGCGCAATAATGATTTTTGAGCGCTCAAGCATAATTTTTAATTTTTAAAATTAATTCCAAAGCTCAAAGGTGGATTTTTTCATTTATTTCAAGGCCTAGAAATTAATTAATCAAATTATGAATGGCTTAATTTATGCGAACTTGTTTTAGTCTTCCAAATGTCTTGTAGTAGGCAAATTTAGTGAAAGACTATAGGCTAGTTTAGGGAATGTTAAAGCTTGATTAAGGCTTGATGAATCTTCATTTTCCTTAGGCATTAAAATATTCAAAGTGATGGAGGCTTAAATTATTTCAAGGCTTATTTGAACCTCTCATCTAGGCTTGTTTGCTTCACGAATCAAAATCTTCACAACCTAGGTTTGCCATCACAATTTTGCAATTTGCCTTCAACTTAGCCTAAACAAGGTGAATAATTGGTGTTTTCAAGGATTTCGCCTTGGACCCTTTGGAAGGGTTAGGAGCGATTTTTCTAATTAGGACTTGAGTACCTTGTTTTCTTGACTTACAAAATCTTCCCGAAGGCGAGCTCATGTTTGTTTTGACCCAATCAAAGTCTTGCATTTCAAATTTTAGCATTTCACATGAGTAAATTAGGTGAAAAATTTGAATTTCGCCCTGGACCCTTTGGAAGGGTCAGGAGCGATTTTATTTGCTTGGGCTTACTCCTCCATCATTTTATCTTGAATCCACCACTCAAGGCTAGGAAATAGTCCTCTTCTTTCACCCAATCCAAGTTTGATTTGTTTTTGCAAGGCAAAATAGGGGATTTTAGGATTTTCGCTCTGGACCCTTTGGAAGGGTCAGGAGCGAAAATCTTCCCCTGACCTAGAATCATCACTTTTGGGAGCCAACATCAACTCAAAGGTGGTCTCAAGGGCAATTTCTACCTTGGTCTAGTCTTATCTTAGCATAAACTTGAAAGGAATACATAGGTTTTAGGATTTTCGCTATGGACCCTTTGGAAGGGTCAGGAGCGAAAATCAGGTTTTAGGGCAAATTTCCCATCCTTTCATCTTCAAATCACCTCCAAGGCATAGAACATCTTGCCTCACTCCTCTCCAAGTCATGAAAACCAAAATCTTGTCTTAAATTGCAAGGAAAAAGGAGAATTTAGAAATTTCGCTCTGGACCCTTTGGAAGGGTCAGGAGCGAAATTTTCATTAGGCTTCAAAACTTTCCTTCTTAGCAACCAAAATCCACTCTAAGGCAAACCAAATGCCTTCTCACACCCTAGTCTAAGTTTAGTTTTGTCCAAAATTTGGAAGAAAAGATGACTTTGAGGATTTTCGCTCTGGACCCTTTGGAAGGGTCAGGAGCGAAAATCTCTTCTAGGCTCAATTCCTTCATCTTTCATGATTTCTTGCAACTTCAAGTCACTCCCAGGGGCAATTCCTTCTTGATTTTACCTTATCCCACACTTGACTTGGCAAAACTTTGATAGCAAAATGAAGTTTTGAGAAAATTCGCTTTGGACCCTTTGGAAGGGTCAGGAGTGAAATTCTCAATCTTGACCAAAAATCTTCATTTTTTCAACTTGAAACTTCTTTGCAAGGTAGGATTTCATGTTTCATTGTGCTAGGAATAAAGTTTCATGTCCAAGAAAGGCTAAAAATAGGTTTACAAGGAATTTCGCTCTGGACCCTTTGGAAGGGTCAGGAGCGAAATTTCCTTTCTTGGCCAGAATCCTTCATTTTCACAACTTCTAAACATGCCCAAGGATTTCAATATGTTCATTCTTCCTTTCATCATGTCTTGGACACCTCAATTTGACCAAACCAAGCAAGAAATGTCTCCTATAGAGATTTTCGCTCTGGACCCTTTGGAAGGGTCAGGAGCGAAATTCTCCATTTGGGCTAAATCCTTCATTTTTTTCAGTTCAAAACAACCTCAAGAGGCAAAAGCAAGTTATTCTTCTTCCATCCATGTCAAAAAACTTGACCTTCTTCAATGCAAAATAAGAGCCTTTGGGAATTTTGCTCTGGACCCTTTGGAAGGGTCAGGAGCGAAATTTCCCTTTTGGTCCAAAATCCTTCATTTCTCAATGCTTTCAAACACTTCAAAGGCAATAAGAATGTCCATCCTTCCTTCCAAGATACCTTGCAAATCAAAATTTAGTCAATCTTAGGAAAAAATGAGCTTTAAGAAGATTTTCGCTCTGGACCCTTTGGAAGGGTCAGGAGCGAAAATCTCATTCTAGGCTAGATTACTCACTTTTCAAACTTCAAACCACTTCAAGAAGCAAACTTAGATCATTTTCCACCTGAGGAAGAAGCTTTTGAAGGTAGCAAATGAGGTTTATGATGAATTTTGCTCTGGACCCTTTGGAAGGGTCAGGAGCGAAATTCTCCTTTAGGCCAAAATCTTGTTCTTCGAAATCAATCAAACTCCCTCTCAAGGCAAAACATACCCATTCATCTCCCATCAAGCCAACGCCCAGCCAAAATAAGGAGGAAAACAAAAGTTATAAAGATTTTCGCTCTGGACCCTTTGGAAGGGTCAAGAGCGAAATTCCTAATCTTGGCCAAGATCCTGACTTCATTTTCACGTTTCTTCATTCAAACAAGCATTTTTTCCTTCATTCAAGCCTGGGAATGCGTTAGTTCTAGGTTTTGGTCAAAGTAGAATGTCTTATGGAGAATTTTGCCCTGGACCCTTTGGAAGGGTCAGGAGCGAAATTTGACTTTTTGAACTCTCCGTCAGGATCATTTTATGGAATATAACATTTAAGTACTTTAAGTTATATTCCATATATACTTTCAGGATGTTTGAGAGTGGTTTCGGACCTCCAGGAGTTATATTGCAAAATCTAGTTTTTGGAGGATTCTTCAGTTTTCCAGACTTAGTCAAATTTCAGGATCAGTTAATTCCAGACTTAGCCAAATTTCAGGATTAGGGCATTCCAGACTTAGTCAAATTTCAGGGCACTTGAAGATCAGGATGACATTCCAGACTTCATCACTCACCAACTCGACCTAACTCAGACCTTCAAGGATGATACCCACTCACAAATCAAGACACAATTAGCAACAAGAGCAATACTAGGCCCTAAAGAAGACTCTCAAAGAAACCCTAATTCTGGGGCACCTGCTGACTCCCCTGGCTCAAGCAAAGCCTACCATCCTATTGATCCCTTGGCGACACTCAAAATGCAAAGGCTAACAGACAAACCCTAAACACCTAGAAAGCAAACCCCAGAAAGCAAAAAAAGTAGGGGTCCCCATTTGTAATGGGGTGATGTGTGAATACGTCACAACAGGTATGCTCATGAAGTACCCAGGAGGAATTCACAGTTCTAGGTATGCACATTGGGTGCAGCCAGGGGTGAACTGACCTAGGACCTGTTGGTGTTTGTTTTATCATCTACCAAACATTAGGATAGGATATCCGAAGGCATTCTATCCTCTCTTGAAAAATCACTACTGATTCCAAGGTCTATATGTGCGAACAAGTGACTTTAGTGGAATAGCTTCTTGGGTAGTGTATGCTGAAATTTCAAGGGGGACTTACGTTGACAAGTATCTTGAACTGCTGAACTTAGATGGATTTAGCAATTTTAGGCTCTTCTTTTTTTTGGGGGGGGAATTTTTTGGGATTTAGACTTTCAAAAGAAAAGGAAAAAGAGATAGGGTTTGAGAAGGCTAATCTAAACTTACGAACTCTGGAGACGGTATCAACTGGGTGCTCTCGAGAAACCAAACCTTGCTTCGCCACACTAGGGACAACTACACAAGGCCGGTGCAATCTTCAATGGGTTGTGCTTATGATCGAGATGTTGGGATGCATAGGGGATAGGCTCAGACTAACTTTGCACGGTGAGATGGAAATCATCCATACACCAAAAGTATGAGCGGAGATACACCATCAATTGACACTTATCAAATCCTTCATTCAAATTAACAACAATGAAAGCAAATCTAGATTAATTTTAACTAAGTGTCGAGGCAATTGAAACCATGCAAATCATTCAAATAATAGAGATTACAAAGCAACGCACATGCAATATATTATCTGGAAATGACCTTAAGCAACAATACATCAAAAACCTCACACTCTCCAAATGAGAGGAGGTAGCCATATATAGTTCTCAAAAAATAAATGAATGGATGAGATCAAACAACGATCAAGGGCCAAGATTGAAAGTCCTAAACCCTAATTAGGGTTTCCCGAAATACTATTAGTTCAAATAAATGAAAGAGTGACAAGTGGCGCAACTGCTAATTTTACTGAGGTGAGTGGCCACTTTCCTCTTTCAAAGATTCAACGTATCTGGACACAATGAGCTTGACCTCCTCCATGGTGACACTTGGCGAACCGCCAATTTGGAAGTCGATGAGGTCCACATCATCGGCACATGTGGCATGGATGCCTTCCCACTCCACTGCTTGGGTGAGGAAGTTGTCATCAATGGAGAGGAAGTTTGCAATCTTTGAAAGATCGCCTTTGTCAATCATCCTTGAATCCCTGAAGAAGCTCGCCTGAATCCTGGCTCTCAAGTTCTCTGCTTGTAAATGCTTCTCCCTTAGGCTTTCCTTCTTCCAAATCTCTGACGCCACACGGAATACCTTGCCCAGGATCTCTCTAACACTTGCCTCTGTCTCAAAACACTTGGTCTCGGATTTCTTCAGAACCTCAATCCGAGTGACCAGAGTATAGTACCACGTGCCGAAGTCGTATCTGTCTCCTGTCTGTAAGATGCCTGCATCCACTAAGCTCCTCTTTGACATGCCTCGGATAACCTTCAGATGAGGGAGTATTTCATTTTGAATTTCATCCACCTCCTCCCAATTGGATGCTAGATCCTGGATACGATCAATCAACAGAGAAGTTGCCTCGTGTGCCGATACTAAGTTTTCCACCAGGGTGTCAGCACGTATTGAAGCGTTCGAAATCCATTCCTTTTCTTGAGTGTACGAGCCCTTCATATCATCATAGTCTTTCATTGATCCCTGCTGAAGAGGTTGTGGTGGAGTAGCCGGGACTTCACGGTTGAGCGGGCTGGCAAGATGGAGAACATACTTCTTCCACTGTTGGTTCTCTTCTTCCACTTTCTTCCTCTTTTCCTTTTCATGAGCCAGCCTCGTCTTTAGAACGTTGCAGGAGTCATCAAAATATTGGATCTCTTGGTCCTGGGTAGGCTTACCCATCTCTATGGTGGTAACCTTGCAATCATCTGCGGTGACATTGTCCCTAGTCTTCCCTTCTTTGGGCACCGCTATCTGAATCCGGCACTGTCTCTCTGAATCAGGGAAAACTTCCTGGCGGGGTTTAGCTATAGCGGGTTCATTCACCTTCTCCAGGAATGCTGCGGTGACCTCCTCGGTTGAGTGGGCCTCCTTGGGAACCTTGGCCTTTATCCTTGCTCTCAGCCAATCTGGAATGGTTGATTGTTCTACAGTGTTCCGATCAAACTCATCATCTGCCTCTCCTGGGTTTGCTGGTATGCCATCCAAGAAGATTGCAGGTGCTTCAATTTGCTCCCTGTCTGGACTTCGAAAGACCTTTTCCACTACTTCCTCAATTGGCTGGGAAAGCACTCTTACTTCATCATCAATCACACAGATGTTCATCTCTTGCTCCCCAGTTGCACTCTGATCAGGCGCAATGGAAGCAACACTTAGGATGGAGTGACTTTCGCTAGATTCTCTTCTCTCACCTACAACGCTTTTCCCTGTGACCTTTGTGGAGCTTCCAACTAACAACCCTTTTCCCTGTGACCTTTGTGGAGCTTCCAACTAACTCCTTCCTCTTTCGAGACCCAACACTTTCTGGATTTTGAACATCGTCGGCGGAGGTACAAGGATTGACGGACAGAGTATCATCTACTCCCATTAATTCATAAGTCAAGGTCACACCTTTGGCCTTCAACTGTTTTGTCTTTTCAGACACCCACCACCTTGAATACTCAACCACCAACCTCATGAGGTCCGCTAGATCTGATTTCTGTCCCTCTGTCCAATCTATTAGGACTAGGGGGTCATTCTTCATCTTCTCAAAGCCCGACTGCTGAAGTTCTAGGCTTTCTTCTACTTGATTGGCAACTTTGAATATTTCCGTTGCTCTCACCATACTCAAAGGAATTCTTGACCAGAATCTCTTCCTAATCTCGAAGCTATCGGCTGCATTAGCCCAGTAGTCTTCTAGATCCAATCTGTGCTCAAACGTTGTTCCTTCGATCTTCTTTATCCTATGGAATGGATCGAAATCTTTTCTTGCCTTGTATTGATAGAAGGGATACCAGGCCAGCTCCTTCTCAGCGGTGGCTGCAGCCTGTGATGATGGACATGTTTCCAGCCCATTACCAATTGTAAGTGAGGACGTCCCTACCTTCTTCTGCTTATCCCTTTGAATCACTATATACTCCTCCAATTGTCTCACAACCTTGAGCAACACCACTCGGTTGGTAGGGTAAGCTGGAAGCTTGTATGGAGGCTCGGAGAATCCCTGAATTCGGAGGTAAGTGAATTTTGGATATTGTATGTACCAACACTCGAACCGACCAATGAAGTCCATAGACTCCTAAGAGAGCCTTTGGTGCAAGCCACCTTGAAGTGTCTGGGTGATGTGCATCAGGAAGGTATCGTTCACTCTTTTAAAATGGAATTTCTCCTCCATGTGGAGCTGGGGATTGCAATCGTACATTGGAAACTGGTTCTCCTTGTTCCCAACTTCTCCTCTGCAAGTGAGACCTCTGTACCTGTAGGTCTTGGCCAAGGAATAAAACAAGTAAGAACTCATGAAGAAAGTCCTATTTGTCTCCAGGTTCCTTAGCTGGCTGTCTAGGTTGTCGCTGATCATCCGGGCCTAGTCTATCATTTTTACTCCATTGATTATTTTATTAATGAAATAATACATCCAGGGTTCGAATGGAGCTCCCTGAGGATTCCCTATTATTCTATTGAGCAGGACAATCATGTCCCCAATGTCCTCTTTGAAGTATGCTCGCACTAGGCTCTTTCTCTGGAGTTTGGAGGTGCCCTTCCTCGGCTTGTCTAGCCAGGAGTGGTTAACTATGGCATCATATTCCTCTAGGTGGTCGTGGTACAGACTGTCAACTTCGTCCTTTGTCATATATGCTGTGTTGTGGTACTCGGGGATCCTGAAGGCCTCATCGCTGACATTCGCCAACACTCTTCCATCGGGTGCAACAATGTCCTTACTGATGGGGTTGTAGTGTTTGGCACATTCGACTACTAGTTCATTGCACTGCATGGTGGGGAGGAAGCCAGCAGCATGCACGATACCACTCTTCATCATCTTTTGCGCAATGGTGGTAGGCACAAGGTTGTCCAGACCAAACATTCGCTTCTTAAACTCCCTCAGATTGATGTGTCCGAGGTTGGTGTCGCTGATGTTCTTCCACTTTGAAGTCATCCTCGACTCTGGAGGAGCATCTTTGTCTACCTGGAATTTCATAATGTCTAGGGCCTGTAGGCAAACAATGGAAATTTTAAAGTTAGAAAATGATTTGCAAAGTTTTGAAAATAATGGGGCTGCGAAATGTCTAAGTGTTGGAAAATTTTCCATTTTTTATTCTCATACTTGCCATAAAAATCGAATTTTCACCTTAAAACCCTCAGTCTTAAGGCTGGTTGTGGTTACCACCAAGTGTCAAAACTTCCAAAAAAATTTCATACTTTGCCAAAAAAATGATTTTCTTCCTCCAAAATTTTCGAAAAAATCATTTATTAAATTCTGGAAAATATTCAGAAAATTCACAATTTTAATTTCACCTCTGACTTGGATAGAAGTAAGGTTAGAATTTTCTCCAAAATATTCAGAAAATTCAGAAAAGTTTGGATGATTCTTCCTCGTACTAGTTGCCTTTCTCCAGAAATCTGTAAACCTTCTGCCAAAAAATATTATCCCACTTCCAGCAATATCTAGAATTTTCTCCAGATGATCTTCAAACTGACATACTTTACTAAGCTCTCCTTAGTAACTTTGAACTTTTTGGTGTAATAATGAAGTTGATAATGAAGTATTTGTAGACAAGGTTAAATCTTCAAGCAAAACCCCTAAAATCATCCAACTCATACTTCTAATTTTTTTTAAAAATTTCCATTTTGATTTAAGTTTGAAGATATTCATCAATTCTCCAATATTCCCTTTCAAAAAAAACTTTCCATTTTGAATTAATATCTCAATAATTTTCCAATATTCTTTCAATATTCTCTTTTTCCAAGAAAAACTTTACATTTTGAATTAATATCTCTCAATAATTTTCCAATATTCTTTCAATATTCTCTTTTTCCAAGAAAAAAACTTTCCATTTTGGATTTATTTTGAGGATTTTTAGATATTTCTTCATTTTGGATTTAATTTTGAAATCCCAGTGGATTTTGTGACATCATTGGCATCTTTGTTTGACTTTTCAATGCGTAGGTGGATTTTTGAATTTTATCTCCATCTTCTTCAAATTTTGGCAGACTTTGGATACCTCTCCAAGGTATGGCGGACTTTGGTGGTATCTCCTACATGGCCTCTCTAGCTTTGGCGGACTTTAGACAAGGCTTCTCATGGGCTAGGCGGACTTTGGATAAGGTTCCTCATGGGCTAGGCAAACTTTAGGCTACACTCCTATACACCCTACACATACATGGCGGACTTTGGAGACCTCTCCACCTTGGGCGGACTTTGGAGACACTTCCTAGGGCGGACTTTAGGCAAGGCTCCCACCTTGGGCGGACTTTGATGGCTTCTCCAACTTGGGCGGGCTTCTAGCACCTCTCCTCATGGTTCTCTAACCTTGGGCGGACTTTGGAGAGTGCTCCCACATGGCCTCCCAATGCATGGCGGACTTTGGAGGTGTCCCCTAAGCGGACTTCAAGCAACATCCCCCTTGGGCGGACTTTGGAGAGCTCTCTACCTTGGGCGGACTTTGAGCATAGCACCTTCATGGCCTCTCTAGGTGTGGCGGACTTTGGTGGAGGCTCCTTCATCACTTGGGCGGACTTTAGGCATCCCTCCTCTTGCTTGGGCGGACTTTGGTGGTCCCCTACATGGCTCCCTAACCTATGGCAGACTTTGGTGGAGGCTCCTTCACCTTGACCCTCCTAACCTTGGTGGACTTCAGACTTGGCTCTTCTATCTCTCCACATGCTTGGGCGGACTTTGAAGGTGGCTCCCACATGACCTACAAGACAGTGGCGGACTTTGGAGAGTACTCCCACATGACCTCCAATGCATACATGGCGGACTTTGATGGTTGCTCCATGCAAGGCGGTCTTCAACACATCCCCTCATGGGCGGACTTTAGAGTGTTGGCCATCATGGCCTCTTCAACACATGGCGGATTTCTGGATAGCCTCATTTGTACTTGCAAAAACCCTTCGTTAGCCAGACTCACAAGATTTTTAGAAAAAATTCAAAATTTCAGAGCTTAATCAAATTTAACAGGATTAACTTGAAATTTGAAATCCATGCTTATGTGGATCGTCTGAAGCAGTAAAAAGCCTAAAATCTAGGGATTTAGCTTTTTTAGGTCAAAATTTGGAATTTTCGAGTTCTGGTCGAAGCTGGTCAGTGGTGCAAGTGTGAACCCTAGGTTTGCATCCTGAAAAAGTAAAAAGCCTAAAATCTAGGGATTTAGCTTTTTTAGGTCAAAACTTGGAATTTTCGAGTTCCGGTCAAAGCTGGTCAGTGGTGCAAGTGTGAACCCTAGGTTTGCATCTCGAAAAAGTAAAAAGTCTAAAATCTAGGGATTTAGCTTTTTTAGGTCAAAACTTGGAATCCTCGAGTTCCGATCGAAGTTGGTCAGTGGTGCAAGTGTAAACCCTAGGTTTGCATCCCGAAAAAGCAAAAAAAAGCCTAAAATCTAGGGATTTAGCTTTTTTAGGTCAAAACTTGGAATTCTCGAGTTCCGGTCGAAGCTGGTCAGTGGTGCAAGTGTAAACCCTAGGTTTGCATCCCGAAAAAGCAAAAAGCAGACATCCCTAAAAAATAGGGAAAACTTTCTAAAAATAGCCATACTGGGGTTTGGGCTGAAAATGCCAAAAACGAAACTTCCTAAAAAATAGGAAAAAAGCAAAAAAGCAAACTTTCTAAAAATAGAAAGTTGTCCAAATTCGTCCAAATCAATTGCGATCTTCGTCCTTTGGCCTCTCTAAGCACTCTGGTGGTGTTCACACTTCGGAATCACATAACTTGCAAAAACTAACTTTCAATTGTCAGGGCCTGAAATGCTCTGAACTGGACAAGGCTTGGTGAAACTGTAGCAAAAGGTCACAGGGCACTAACGAAACCCTAGAAAGCAGGAAAAAATCAGAGGGTCCCCATTTGCAATGGGGCGATGTCTGAAAAAGGACACAACAGGACTGTACCCAGACCAGTTCGCCTATACCCAAAATCAGGAGAAACCAGTAATTGAGAAAATATCTAATTGTTTGACAACTACATCATGCAAGATGTGTTAAATAATTTTACAGTTTTATAATCCCAATTTTGCAAAAAGAGAGCCAAATATATGTCTTCCTTAGACATGGGCGGTGTCCACATATATGGTTTAACTTTAAATATTTGTAAATATTTTGATGGTTTTGTTTTGCATCAGGCCATAGGCTTGAAGCTCACTAATTTATGTCAACCGGTTGAATTGCTCTTGGGTTATGAAGGGCTCATATATAAACACAGAACCTATCGAAGAGTTTATATAGTACACGAGTTGACTGAGGGGAATGAGACCTTGTCCTAACTCTGAGGGCATAAGGTAATATGTTATTTTCCAACCATATTTTATTTGGTTTTGGGCTGTTGCAATTCTCCAAATCTAAAGATCAACATCTAAAACAATTTGGAAAATAAAGGGAAAATCTTAGTGGTCTTATCACTGGTGATTTGTCAGAAGGGTAGCCTTCTGTTGCAGTTGTGAGATCATCTGCATGATCTGAATTACAACCAAGCCCCTTTAATGGGTACAAGAAAGATATTTTTAAATGTATTCATCTATTATTAGTTACCCTTGGATAGTCTTGAATCTTAGTCTTCTTTTTGTGTTTTATTTTCCAAAGTTTTTGTTATTGATCTTTTAACCTAAAAAAATGCATACAATGCACAAATACAAAACGACATATAGTAACATAAAATATTGTAGTTCTTGTGTAGATGAAGACTGTCGCTAGGCAACATTAAAGATGGGCATTCCTTGATATTCATTGCTGAAAAATGTATGAGTTCAATTTAAGTAACATAATATTAATATTCCCGTGCAAAGTCCGAGTTCAATTTAAGTAACTTAATATTAATTTCAAGTCCTCAAGCAACTCAAGTTCTCTCATAGGACACATTACAAAGAATGTCAACAATCAGCAATTGCTTGACCACTGGGGGAGTCCCAATGTTGAGATAAGACAAAAGATATACTCATCGCTGCTTGACCAACAAGGAGTGTCATTCAAATCTATAGACTGCACAGTTCAAGGATGTATCTTAATTCGAAACTCAAGTCCTGAAGGAACTCAACTATTGCCATATTACTAAATACAGAGAACTCAACAGTCAACTCACTGAGAAAGGTCATTTTGCTCAAAGAAGTGAAAGAATTACGATATTATCCATTGTCATGTGCCAACAAGGGAAAATACTTAAGACCTTGACCCCAACGAGAGAGAGAGCAACCAAAGAACAAAATAAGGTCCCTTGAATAAACTGAGAGATCTCTATTAGTAAACTACAAAAGAAGAATCTAGATTTCTGTAGTACTTCCTAACATAATTTCACAATGATGTGGGCTAAGTGTAAGCACACTTTGAATTTCATGTAAACACCTAAAAATATCTCATGACTAACACACTAATTATTCGTCTTTATTAATTAAATAATAGATTAATTATTTAATTAATCTAATTTTAATATTTTATTCTTCTAAATTAATTCAATCATCACATTTCATCATAATTAATTATTCTATTTCTATCTTAATCATTTAATTATTCAATCATGCTTCTTTCTTAAAATTAATTAAATAATTTATTATTTAATTAATTATAATTTATTTACTTTAATTAAATAATTTTTATTATTTAATTAAATTCAATTTCTATTTTTCCCTAATTAAATAATTTTTTAAAATTATTTAATTAGCTAACTATGTCTTCCAAATTAAATAAATTTCTCAAATTTATTTAAATTAATTTTTTGCTCAGTTCAAAAATTCAAAATTCCCAAATTCTAATTTCCAACTAATTTCATTTCATGTGCATGATTTTGGATATTTTCGAAAATCAATTTTAAATCCAAATTTAATTTAAATGCATTTGATGCTAATTCTTACAGCCTGTAAGAATTACTAGATGGCACACTCGTAGAGTACTCGGCGAGTTGCAAAAACTCGCCGAGTTTTTGAGCTCTGCGAGTTTTTCTGACTTTATTTTGCAAAAAACTCGTCGAGTAATTGCCTAGTTTTTAGCAAAAACTCGACGAGTTTCTTTTAAAAACTCGGCTAGACTAAAAAAAGAGGCCCAAGCATGTGAAAAAATTATCAATTTTTGTTTTTTCAGGTCAGTTTCATTCTCTTCATCAGAATATACACATGGAATATAACATTTAAGTATAAGTGACTTATACTTTAAGTTATATTCCATATATACTGTCAGGATGTTTGAGAGTGGTTTCGGACCTCCAGGAGTTATAATGCAAAATCTAGTTTTTGGAGGATTCTTCAATTTTCCAGACTTAGTCAAATTTCAGGATCCTTCGGCGATGCCCCTTGACCCCAACCTGGGGGCGCTGCCCCCAAACCCCCGTCGAAAAATATAGGGGGAAACTGTGCTGATGGAAGTAGGGAAAATTTAATCTCATAGTCTGATTAGGCTCCATATAACAACATAATTAGCATTGAAGAAATCCTGGTATTATACATTTTAGAGTTGAAAGTTTGAAACTATGAGTATGAATGATGAAATTTCAAATATGATGAAAGTTTGAAACTAGTTTTGGCTAGAGCTGGGAAGAGGAAGTTGTATTTACTTTTGGTTTTACAAAAACTATTTACTATTTTGCTTCCAGCCATCAGCATTTCTCATGAGGATGCGATTTTGTAGACACTTTGCATTTAAATATATCTAGAATCAGCTTGTTTCTTTTGTGTTATCATTTATTGACTCATTGGATGCATCTTCTCATTAAATTTTGCAAAAAAAATGCATTTTTTATTAAAATTAAGCGTGTTTTTATGTTGCCGAGTTTTTCGCCGAGTTTTTTCTGAGTTTTTCCCGAGTTTTCTCTGAGTTTTTTTCTCAGGGGCTTGGCGAGTCGAGCCGAGTCGCGAGTAGTTCAACCATGCTTACAGCACATGCTAATTTCGAACTAACACTCACCCCCTAAGTTCAACTGTCAATCACCTTTTCTGACTAACTAATTAATTCAGTTAACTTCCTCAATCACCTTTCTAACTCTCAATCAGCTTTTTGAACAAGTTCATGCATTCAGCTCACTTCAGTTTAATTTTCAACTCAATTTTTTCTCAATTAATCTTAACCATTAATCTATTCAGTCTGCGACTCTGCATATCAATCTTAACCATACAATTTTCCTTCCAATTTCTATAAATTTAGCATCAATTTCCCATTTTCATCAACCACTATCTTCGAATTTCTTGTGTCGTCTTTATGCAAGTTTTTAAGTGTAACTATGAGAGCCATCTGATCGCAAGAATTGAGAAGAGCAATGGAAGCGATATATCGATTCAATAAGGGAGTTTTCAATTGATTTATTTTTAATTTTTTATGCTTTATTGGTTCAGATAAACTTTCATTGTGTTTACAGATTTATTAATTAGATTGGATCTTTGTGGTTGATCTGGTAATCTGATTAATTATTTTAAAATTTCCCGTAAAACATTTCATACTTAGAATCTTGATGAGGTGCCAAAGTCAACAACCTAAACTTAACTGGAATTATTCAAACCATCTTAAGACATGCACGCAAGCATTCACACATGTGTACATTGTTAATAATTAACTGAAGTAGAAAGTCTTGTAGTCGTCTGCTGGCCAGAGAATCCCAAGACAAACTATCACAATAAATCATAACTTAATAATGTATTTGAGTCTTTGAAGCCACAAGTGATTATCATAGTTTCACAGCTATAAGACAGAAGCATAAAGATATATGCTTGATTCAAAATTACAAGAGTTTTAGGAATCTCTTAAACTTTGATGAGACTAAGGCAAGTAAGGAGATTTCCAAATGCTTTATTCAAAGTAACAAGAGGTTTAGTAATCTCGTAAACTCTGATGAGACCAAGGAGAGTAAGGAGATTTCCAACTGCAACAGTGAAAAGACTTGCACCAGTCCAGCAACGTATAATTTTACTTTCCAGGTTCTAAACTCAACCTCCAAACACAATCCAGGATGGTTTCAACTTTCAAACACTACCCAGTGAAAGATAAGCTTCAGCCTTCAGCTGACTGTTTTTTACTCAAAGATAGATCTCAAAGACTAAGTCCCCATTACCATTATGTTTGATTCTTTAAAGTACTAGTTCCCACAGTAAATTCCTAATGGCTGCAAGTTAGTGGAGGTCTGCCAATCTGGCATGGCTTTGTCATGACTGGTGGCCTTCCACTCTCGTGTGTGAAGAATGAAAATCAAAAGAAAAACCGACTTACTCACCACCTGCTAACTTCAAACAAGCTGTAGGCTAGCCCCAGTCTTATCATTGTTACCTATGGCTTCTCCAAGAAGCTATATGAAATTTCATTAATTTCTTTTGCATCCTGTCCCATTGAAGATTGCATTGTAGACGCTAAAGAGGAGAGAGTTAGTTCTTACACTTGCTAATTTATGGCAGGCTTAAAACGTAAGAAAGAGAAAAAAGCATTCATCTCTGCATAAAGTTAATGCCCTCCTGGAATGGATGCTAGTTTGGAACTTTAGGTCTCTGCCTCAGAAGTGAATTGTTTATGTTTTAGAACCCTTCAGTTAGCAACTTAATAATAAGGTTTAGGTTTAAACTTGGGTTTACACATAAAATGATCAATACAAACCTTATAATTTAGACTCAAACAAAACAAAGAAATGTAAGAACTCACCAAATGTCCAAGACTAAACACAAACACAAAAATGATTAGATATCACATAAGCATGCAATGACTTGAGTTGACATGAAACAACGTAATCAGAGGTACTTTGAATAATCTGTACCATTGTTGACCCTGCATATTATACAATACTTGTGCAGGTCCTTTTATCCCTCAAAGATCTAACAGCCACAAATTACCCATCAGCAAGATCTGCTCATGTAATCAACAATCAAAATAATAATACATGTTCATCTACTCGATTTGTCAACACACACACACATATGTATATGTACATCAAAGTGAAGCTAAAATTAGTTATCCAATGCAATTTGTTGCAAAATCTAAACCAGAGATTAGCACAATAATAGTTTGCAAAATGCGGAATGTTTCATAGGAATATTAAACCAAACAAATTTCATTTATTGAGATAATTCTTCTTAAGAAAGGTCTCTTCCCCAATCATTTACACACACTAGAAATTTGCTGTGTATCTCCCCTTCCATTGTTTGTAAATGATCATCATCAATAAACAATTCTGGCACCTCTTAGGCCAGACTCAATGGAACATCCCACAAAGAAAAAGAAATTGAATTTCTCTTCTCATCATTTGCAGACTCACTCCCAAGTTGCTGATCTAAAGAAAGGTTCTTTTTTAAACCCCATCATCTTTGTTCCCCAATTCGGGCCTTCAAGATTGGAGTCTGGAAGATGTTGAAACTTGAAAACCAAGTACTATTTGATCAAATGTGGGGAAAGGTTGGCATTGCTTTAATGGATTTTCTGCTTACAATACTTTTCACAACTATGTAAAGAATTGTGAATGCTTTTGTGTTCTTTATAAATGCTAATGCCTGTCAAATTTTTGTCAGGTTGATTAGAAACCGTGATATTAGGTGCTAGGGCTTTAGAAGAGTTTAGAAAGTGGCACAAAAGAAGGGTTTTGATGGATTGTGTGTTGCTGGAAACAACCATCTTAACCTGCGAGAGCTCTCCCCTGATCCTTTCTTCTACATCCTTCTTCACTGGGCATACCATGGTCAAGCCTCTGTATTGCACAAGCTCCTCTTTGTCTGTGTCCTTTGCATCTGCTTCTGCCTTATTGCCACTAGTGCTTCCCATTATTCTGAAACAACTTTAAAGACAAAAAAAAGAACTAAATTACATGCCACTTTTCTTACACACACAAGTATATGTCAAAACAACAAGTACAAAAGCAGCTTTGAGGTGAAGGAAACAAGATTTTTACACACATTAATATTCACATGTATTTTGGTGTATGATAATAATGGATTACGATATTCATGGCATTGACTACAAGAAGTACAACATGGACTAGGATTGAGAGAAGCTTGCATCACTTGGCTAATGTCAGTAGCTCCACAACTTCGATGATTGTGCCTCAAATAGGTCCTCAGTATTAATGCAACCATAGTTCCTGTACATTTGGTAGCAATGTCAATGAGATTTGGTCATGTTCTCTCAGCTGTCATCATCACTTCCTCCGCCTCAAACTTGGCTAGATCAACTAATGCATGGTCCTTCTTTGTAAGCACAAGATCTTCAATGCCAACAATTCAACCTGATAGTGATTCAGCCTTATCCAATGCAATGGGTGATAAATCTAAGCCCATGATTTGCTCATGACAGAGGCAAATGTTGTAGTGAATCTTTACAAGATCATTCAACTTTTGCATTAAAAGTTTAGCACTTTAACACCAAACCTCTTCCATCATGCATCTCAAATGAGAAAAAAAATCATTTAAATAAAAAAGAAGAAGAAATAAGTCAAATTTTCGGTCACCATTCAGCATTAATATTAGAAATCTAGAAGTACAAAAATTTACAAAATTAAGCAACTTTTGTCTGGCTACAATGTTGTCTGAGTTGTTTTGTAGATATCTTGAGCTAAGAGGTCCCATTGTGCAAGTTTGGGGGTCTCAATCTTAAAGACAATCATTGCTCTTGTTTGAGGATCCTTTCCCATTCGATCGATGATCATATAGAGCTCAATTGAAGCTTCATTGGATTTGAAATCTAAGCAGATTAAAAGTGCTTGCCTGCCACATGGCCCTTCTTTGCCTCTTTCTAACATCATCTTGTTCCTCAAAGCTTTCTAATTGAGCTTGCACCTCTCACGCAACTTCAGGTGAGGACATGTGTGCACAAAGAAACATATTGGCCAGGTATACGGGCAAGGTGGAACTTTAAGCGATTAACACCTCCTCCACTAAGTTTGGCTTTGCAATAATTACAAACCACCTCCTCTATTTCTATCATTATGCTTCCAACATGGGTCTTTACTTTGTGTTTTTCACATTAGGGCACTTTGCAAGTATCATAAATATAGACGGGAAAAGAAATGCCTATGTTAGGAAGTATTTTAGAGAATCCAAAAAAAGGAAAAACTGAGATTTAAAAAAAGAGAGGAAAGAATCTGAAAAGTTGATATTTAAGATTAAAGATAAAGAGATAATTAAATGGAACGAGAAAAAGAGGGAAAAATGAAGAGGATCATAAGATATTTTATTCTCCTCTCCATGTGTCCCACTTTTTTCTCTTCTTCGGTGAATCCATTCTTGAATAAGAGAGAAAAATAAAAATGAAAAGATGTATGGAGAGTAAGTTAGAATGGAAAAAGAGGAAAAAGATGGAAAAGAAATAGTAACATTCCTTGCCAAAATCTCCAATGTGGCGGCTACAGATCCTTATGAAGAAATTAAATATCTTTCAAATTTGCTGCTTGATGCTGATTTTACGTTTTGGTGAGTGTTTTTTGTGTAGAGTGAATCTCGAAATTGGGAATCACAAGTCTTTGTGGAATTGGTAAGGCTAACATATTCATGTGTTTGGGACAAAAATTGTCGAGTCCGGCTAATAAACCAGCAGGCCCCATTTTGATCTGCTTGGATTCTGACTTTTATGTGAGGGATTTGCTGAGTACTTGGTGAGTTCAGTAAAATTGCTCCAAACAAGCCTTCATGCCATGCCCCATGCATTGTGGCCCCACATATTGCCAATAAATTGTCTTCAGTATTGCAAACTCTACAATCTTAGAAGCCTTTGCATTTCTGGTCATATCACATGTTTTGAAAGGGTCCCTAATACCTTGTATTGTTGGATTATAATTTGTTATGGCACATCTCTAACCATTGGCCTTACTGTCCATTTTCCTCTAAGACCTTCCTTGTTTTTAAATATCTGTAATACTGAGACAACTTTTTTCCTTTGGAAGGTTCCAAATGTTCCAAGAAATTAGAGGAAACTCATTCAATCTCCACATATGTTTGCCATGTAGAAATCTCCTCGGTACATCTCTTGTCTAATATATTTTTCCTCCTCTCCTGTTGACAGCTTTTGGATATTTGTGAATATTAATTTAAAATTGTTTAATTCTGTTCGTTCGAGTCACTTTCTAATCTCTTGATCTAAGATTCTACTAGTAGATTTTTACTGTTTTTGATTCCTAAATGCTGTTTCTGTCTATACAGATTTGAATAAACTTGGAGGCCTCACTGTAGTTATTGAAGAACTCAATAGAGAAGAGAAAGAACTACGAACAATAGCTGCATGGGTTCTTGGAAAAGCTAGTCATAATAATCCTGTTGTTCAAAAACAAGTATTATTTTAGTTTCCTTCCCCTTATTTTCAAAGATGTTAAGAATGCTGTAGTCAAGAACTCCAGTGATTGATCCTGTTGGCTTTCCTGGATATTTTAAAGAAGTCAGTCTGAAAAGGGATTCATTCTTTGGGTATTGTATATCTTCAGTTTATGATTGTTGCATCTATTCTCTGTAGCTTCAGTTAATAAATTTGAAATCATTTCAGATACTTGAGCTAAAGGCCTTACCCAAGTTAATTCAGCTAGTGAAGTCAAGCTTTTCTGAAGAAGCAGTTAAAGCTCTTTATGCAGTTTCAGCTATAATTAGGAACAATCCAGATGGGCAGGCAGTGTTTTACTCAGAAGGTGGAGCTCATATGCTTCAGGTAAAAAATAATAATTTGCCTTCACTCGTATACTTAAATTCATGAATAAATGAGATTGGATTGTGAGTGGCTTTCTTGGTTGATAGGTTATCATGAGCAATGCTAGCAGTGATATGAGGCTGCGTAAGAAGTCTGCTTTCTTGGTGGCTGACTTAGCAGAAGAACAGTTACAATCTGATTTGGCTCCAGTTGCCTTTCAAGCTGATAAAGAATTTCTAAAATCAGTGGTGGATCTCACAGCAGTGCCTGATTTAGATACAAAAGAGAAGGTTTGTTCACCCATCTTAACTTATTTAAGATTTTCTGAGTATACTATATTTTGTCTAGTTTGTTTAAGGTCAGATACTCTTTTGTTAGTTGATGGGATAACATTCTCGCGTGGGAAAATTACCTATACCATTAATGTTTCTTGTTAGCTATTTATTGCTGTGCTGTTGGTTTGAGATGCTTGAAAGTCTAATGATTTGATGGAAATTGAAACTACAAATAGCACAACTGCTTTCCTACGTAAATGACAGGAACAGGTATTTTTCTTGTTTGGAACCTTGAGGTTGGTAGATCTTCTTGGATTCACTAACCGTTGTTATAAAGCACCATGCATCAAGGTTTCTGAAGCTTGATGCAGTTTTAGAGGACATCCCATTGCATTATTAATGATGATAGAATGAAGCAAGGGTGTATGGTGATTTCTGATTTATGCTTCATGCAAGTGTATAAAGCACATGAGTTTATATATTTGCAAAAATTGGGTTATTTTAACAAGGCAACAATTTGAACACATTGTAACTATTGTGAGAGTACTATGTGTGTGTGTATGCATGTATGTATGTAACATATATATGCATATACATACATATATATGCATATACATACATATACATACATACCTATACATACATACATGCATGCATGCATGCATACATACATACACATACATACATAAATATACATATGCATACATACATACATACATACATACATACACATGTATACATATACATATACATATACATATAAAACAATAGTGACTACAATGACAGGATTCCAGGATTGAGAAGCAATTAAGGTGTCAGACTTAAGCTGTTCCAAAGCAATCTAAATAAAAAACTTCTTCTGTCCTGGAATAGTACACAATCAAGGAAGCTTGATATTAGAGCCTATAGAAAATCTTTGCATAATCCTTTGTACAGAGAAATGGACAGACCATGCAATGCAAATCGTAGAAAGTGAGACAACATGCAATCACTATTATGCCACCTAGCTATTTTATAAGTTTTAATTGAGATCAAAATGTGTTGAACTCTTTTTGCTTGTATTTTAATATTATTTATACTCAGGTAAAAAAGTGAAGCCTTCTAGTTACAAGAAACCCTCGTTTTGTTTGTCTATATATCTATGGTTTATGCTCTGGTTCTGTAGACTTGCACAGGCTTAGGTCTGCATATAATAACCATTTTTTTCAAGGCTTTATATATACAAGTCAATGATAGTAAAAAGGCTAGGTTTTCTGGATCATTTTACAGTAAAATGAGAGAACCTTTATTCAAGCAATGCTTAAGGCCTTCTCAGCATGAGTAGGAACTACACATGGAAAACTAAGTTGCTGAATTGGGTATGAGTACTATGGTTTAGCAATTCTTTTTTAACCAAAGTTCTCTATGGTTGGGTACATCTGTAACGCTTCTAAAGGGTGTACTGTATACAGAACAAAATTTGGGGCAATGCTGACTTGGGTAATACTAAGGCATTCTTACAGCTTGCAGTAAAAAAATATGTGTTAGGTCATGATGTTCTAATGACAAAAGGCTGGCAAGAGCTATCTGCATGCATCCACTGTTTGCAGCACAGACAATTAAGATACCATTCATCTATCTACTGCATATGCCCACATGCCAAAATGGTTCAGAAAAGAGTTCTTTGCTAGTTTGATCAAGACTTAACTCCAGTGAAGATATGGTATAGAATTGGAGAATTTGACTAAGATGAAATTCGGATTCCTAAATTAGATCTGGATCATGGTTCCCTGCTTTGTTTGGTAGTAAATTTAGGCAGATTAGAATGCTAGCATTTCAAAGAGATGCTTGTTCAGTTGAATATTCTCCGAATCTTAATTTCTCCAATAATACAACAGACAGATCTCATATTGTGGATCCACAATATGAATGGGACATCCACCTTCCACCAGATTACTCTTATATAAATGTGGTGGCCGAACTTTACTGGATGCCAAATAGAATGTTACCCTACGTCCTCATTGGCAGCCACTTCTGTTAGGTTTTTTTATATTAAATGATTGTCACTACATTTATTTTATTTTACCTTTGTCATTTTCTTTTCCTTTTTAATAATATATTGGACATAGCTATAGCCAGGGTATGGCCCTGAACTGGACATACACAGGTTGGATCTAGTCTGAATCTGGTACAGGTATGGTCTGGGTACAGGTTGTAACCAGTAACATAGCGGGAAGATTTTATGTTTCCATCTTGTCTAGCTCTTGCATGTTAACTAAATGACTTGGCAAGGCATCCAAAATAAGGCTTATTGAAGTTGAGAAACTGGCACCACTCAATTGTTTCGAAGAGATTTGCTATTTATAACTTCATTTTAAGGAAATTGGGTCAGTTAGAAGGTTCAAATTTTTTGTGCTATTCAAGTGTTTAAAAGGGATTTGCTTCTTGCAATTTCATTTGAATTAAATTAAGCTTATTGTGATTGTTAGTTTCATATGTGCTTTAGTTTTAAAAAAAAATTCAAATTACAAGTTTATTGAAGGAACAGAAAATCAAGAAAATTTGTTTAGAGAATAGAAAATTAAGTTATCAATCTGCCTTTGATAGAGAATTAACCTATACTATTCCTCTTCATGCATGGTCTTCTTGAAATCATTTTTCGATCTTTGGAAATCTGTTGCAGAAGACTGCATGTCACATTCTATCATTGCTAATGTATATGGAATATATTATATTGTTTTAGTCCCGAGATCTTTTCTTGAGGGCCTAATAATTTCTTTTTACCTGGCATTTGCAGGCTTTGGTGGCATTGAGGAGTCTTATTCAGCTCAGTGATAGAACTGCTCAAGTTCTGAGAGATTTTTGTCAGTTGGAATCGGCATTGGAGAGTCTTAGAGTTGAACTTGGAGAGTTGATGCAAGAAGAAAATCTCAAAGAATATGCGAGTGATGTAGAGGCACAACGCCAAGAAGTAGGCTCCATTTTTCAAAAGAAATTGCAAAATAGATTATAAAATCCTTGACTCTAAGGGTATCATCTTTTGTTCTGTATATCATGAGGGAACTAATGAAATATTATTGAGTTACCAAGATGGCATGTTTTTCTATCATTCTCTATGTTGTATATTTTTAAGGAATCAGCAATAAACGAAAAAGTTCACACTTAGCACTCTCTTCTAGTAAATCTGGTGGATCGAAAGATGGTTGGCATTGGAGTGGTATCAGATGGATAACATGTGGGATGAAATCCTTATTTTATAATGAGTAATTGATGATCTTTGCATAATGTGCTATGATCTCCACATTAAAATTCTTCGTCCTAACAAGTTGAAAACTTCATAATCTTGTATACACTGAGTGAGCCTGATGACGAAGGCTTGGTTACTCCAAATGGGGGGCACATGTTCAAATTTGGAGGGAGGCAGGGCACTTATGCCTGAGAAAACTATAGAATAATCTTAAATAAGGTCACCCCCCACCATAAAATGTTACAAATCTTGACTCCTCACCGGCCACAATAATGTGTTTTAAGCACTGCTAAGGTGTTGGCAAGTGTTAGAGAAAAACTTTTTTCATCTTAATTGGATTCCAGTTTATTAAGCCACCATAAAAAACGGGTGGTTGGTATAGTGACACTACAGTGAGGTGCCTTTGAACATAACACAAAGTCATTGATATTAATGTTGAAGTTTGCTGCTGCTGGTGTCGTGTGGCATGTCGTGGAGCTGTGGTACTAGTGTGGCCAAGAGAGCACACATTGGCTTCTCTTATTACTTTCTTTAGAATTAATGGTTCTGATCACCTCATTAGTTAGGGGCGTGTTGATGTGTTTTTTATGCACATGCGAACGCAGAATAAAATACCAAGGTATCTTATCCTCTCTTGAACAAAGTTATTCGAATGCTAAAGATTTGCCTAAGGATCAATCGAAATAACTTCAAGGTTCTGGTATGTAGGGTCTCTATGTGCGGATAAACATAATTGGTTTGATGTGATTATGGTGGAATCACAAGGGGATTTACTGTTGTATGCCTAAATGCTTGATTTGTTGGAACTCAAGTCCTTTCTACTCACTAGGGAGAATAAAAAAATAGCAAAAGGTGTAGGGTTTAGAGAGTCAAATCTAAGACCTAGAATGCAAGAAGATAGATGAACGACTAGGTGGAGTCCTACTGGGCTGGGTCTCACCATCAGATTGAACAATCCAACACCAACTTAGTGCAATCTTCTAAGGGATGCTTCGAATATGTTCAAATCATTACACCATCAGTCACTGATCACCATTCAAGTCAATGCATGAACAATAGACACATAACAATTTGAAGTTAAGCTCATTCAATGTTAGTTGACCACACAAGGCGCACTTACAATCAATAAGAGGCTAGTGGTATGGACTAGGTGGATTCCACACGAGTGCATTCAACAATTTTCTCCATTCAATCTAATCATTTACCATCTAATATGAAGATTCAACAAGATACCATGTACATTGCAAAGAAACAACATATTTCACCATATCTTTAATGAAAATGGAGTCTTTTACAACCAAGACAACAATTTCTTGCCTTCTCTTCCTACACTATTCTAACTTCTATTCTATTGACTATTAACTTATTGACTATTGGCTGTTCTAACCACTATTAACTAACTATTAACTTTTACAAATGAAGAGCCAGAGCTTTATATAGAGAGCTCATTACAATTCAATGGTTTTGATTGATTCACAATCAATGGCTACGATTACAAGATGGAAACCCTAATTAGGGATTGTTACAACAAACTCCTCTAGCCAATGAGAAAATTACATTTTATACATGAGAACCAATAGGTGCCAGGGGTAGGTACATCAGAGTTTGTGCCCTCGTGCATAAGCGTGATTCATCGAATCTGGACACGCTGATGTGGACCCTTCTGATTGGAGGAATACTGACTAGGATGCCACCTTGTCTTGCTTTTGTTTAATCAAGGAATGTCATATCTCTTGATATTCAATGTGATGATGATGAGAAGCTAACTTTGATTAACTCTTCTGAAACTATCTGCTTCTTGAACATACCCTTGCACTATCCTTGGTTGATCCTCCTTTGTCCCTGATGTACCTGATGAATAGTGTACCTCTCTTTGACTCTCTTATGCTTGATGAGGCCTCTTCACGGTCAAGTCACTCCTCCTGTGGTAGCTCACCTCGCCTTGAAGTATTCATAAGATCTTTCTTCTCTACCATCTTATGATTTCTCCATGTGATAGAATGAGGTCCTTGAGGATGGTTAGCTCCATTGTTTGCAACTGTTAAACACTTGAAGAGTCTTTAGCACTTTGAGTCTTCTTTTATGCGCTTAAGGGGTCCCTTGAGGATGATGAAGCTTCCTAATGACGTCCTCCTTGTCCGTTCTTCCTTCTAGTCGGACCTTCTTGATCTACAAAGAAAACAAAAGATGATTATGATATATATTCATTTTAACATGACATTTCTTACCTTAAATCATCAATAAGAAGATATTTGAATCAATTTCCCTTGAAGCTAGGAGGAAAAGACACACCTTTAGAAGAAATTCGCTCTTGTACCTTAGAGAGGGTCAGGAGCGAATTTGACATTTGTGTTCAAGTTCATCAAGTTTACTCATTTCTACTAGCTCAAACCATGATTATAGGTTCTTAAGGCTTGGATGAGGTCATTCTTCCTTATGCAAAGTTCTTGAACCAATGATTCTACCCAAACTGGAGGCGAGATGTAGATTTTGAAAGAATTCGCTCATGTACCTTTGGAATGGTCAGGAGCGAATTTGATCCTCTAGGCTCAATTCATACTCCTTTTCACTTAGCCTTGTCTTAGACTTGACCTTTCAATCCCTCTCTCCCGAATACATCATTTGTTTGATCCCCAAAAAGGCCTAAAAGAAGGATTTCACTTTGGACCTTGAGCAAGGTACAGGCCTCTAGAAAAAATTCGCTTTGGACCCTTTGGAAGGGTCAGGAGCGAAATTTGCATTTTACTCAATTTTCCTTCATAGCAATTCGTTTCTCATCCTTTTCTCATAAAAAAAACAAGTCATTTGCCGTAAAAAAATGCTTAGGAATAGGTTTCGCTCAAGGGCTTAGGCAAGGTACAAGATCTCCTAAGAATTTCGCTTTGGACCCTTTGGAAGGGTCAGGAGCGAATTTTGTCATTTAGTCTCAAATTCATCATTTCTATTGCTTCAATTCACTTCTCAAGGCAAGTATACATCAATCCTCTCTCAACCACGCCATAGGAACAAATATTTTGACCCCAAACAAGCAACAAATAGGTGTTTAGGAAAATTCGCTCTGGACCCTTTGGAAGGGTCAGGAGTGAAATTCTTCCTTTGATGCCATTCATCTTCCATTTGTCATTACTTTGCCTTGAACTTAACTTTTCCAACCCTCCTCTTATCATGATTATGCAGCTCCCTCCATCCTAGCTTGAAACAAGGTGAAATAGGGAGTCCTAAGGATTTCGCTTTGGACCCTTTGGAAGGGTCAGGAGCGAAATAACTATTTGCACTCAAACTCTCATCACTTCCTTTAACTTTGCTCTTAGACTTAGCTTTTGGGTCCTTCCTCCATCTCAATCAAGTCTATTTGCCCTCAAAAATTCGCTGTCCTCTGTTCCAGATAGGCTAATTATGCCACATTTGCAAAGGAAGTACTTTCAAAACACATCTCCAGAAAGAACCCTTCCGTACAGTCTTTGGTTATGATCCAAAACCAAGGGTTTTCCAGATTGTATGGTCAGGTAAGGCTTCTATATTCCCTAACCCCAAAACCTTCACTAATCCACCCTTAAACCTAGGGCTTGCTCAAAAACTCATGCAAACACACTTCCAGAATCAAATGAAGGATGATTCACCATGTCCTCAACATACTCTTACTGTTTCAAACATAAAAATAGCCCCTCCTTAAGGCCGATCTGTTATTGCTATAACTGTGGCACAAAAACCATGCATTTTCAATTAATCTTTCCCGGTGTACACCAAACTTTCTCTTCTTCCTGTCATTAAATTATCAGGAACGTATGATACAAGTTAGGGTTGATCCAATCCATAGGAAACAAAGTCTTACATCTATGGTTGGATCATAATGTCAAAGGAAACCAACAAAACAGTAAATAAAAGACTGCAGACTTCGGAATGTACAATACAATGTGTGGTTCCAGGTTTATTGAACCTTCAGTAGATTACAAACATGTAAGGATGCATAGACACCACCCTCACTTCATTACAAAACCAATAGCAAAACTACTTTAGTGCAATGAAAGCATATTAACCACAGATTTGCAGGAAAATAAATGAGTTTTATTGCTATTGAGTTGCAGTCCGTGCAATCTGTACTTTCTTGTGCTCTCCTGTACAAATGCCTCTCAGGGATTTAAGTAGGCCTCCAAGAATTGCCCCAACTGATTCATATAGTTATGTGCCATTACAAATGCTTAAACAAGCATATTTGGTTATCTCCCACCAAAATGACACTAGTCGTTATATTCAAATATTTGAATTAAAAACTCCTATTAAACACCCTATATTGACTTCTACCCAAAGCTAATGACTCTTAAAGGATCAAAAGGGTCCAAAGCGAATTTTTTCTTCAGGCCTGTACCTTGCTCAAGGTGCAAAGCGAAATCCTTCTTTTAGGCCTTTTTGGGGGTCAAATAAATGATGTCTTTAGGAGAGAGGGATTGAAAGGTCAAGTCTAAGACAAGGCTAAGTGAAAAGGAGTATGAATTGAGCTTAGAGGATCAAATTTGCTCCTGACCCTTCCAAAGGTACATGAGTGAATTCTTTCAAAATCTACATCTCACCTCCAGTTTGGGTAGAATCCTTGGTTCAAGAACTTTGCCTAAGGAAGAATGACCTCATCCAAGCCTTGAGAACCAATAATCATGGTTTGAGCTAGTAGAAATGAGTAAACTTGATGAATTTGAACACAAATGTCAAATTCGCTCTTGACCCTGTCTAAGGTACAAGAGCAAATTTCTTCTACAAATGTGTCTTTTCCTCCTAGCTTCAAGGGAAATTCATTCAAATATCTTCTTATTGATGATTTAAGGTAAGAAATGCCATGTTAGAATGAATATATATCATAATCATCTTTTGTTATCTTTGTAGATCAAGAAGGTCGGGCTAGAAGGAAGAACAGACAAGGAGGACATCATCAGGAAGCTTCGTCATCCTCAAGGGGCCCCTTAAGCGCATAAAAGAAGACTCAAAGTGCTAAAGACTTCAAGTGTTTAACAGTTGCAAGCAATGGAGCTAACCATCCTCAAGGACCTCATTCTATCACATGGAGAAATCACAAGATGGGAGAGAAGAAAGATCTTATAAACACTTCAAGGCGAGGTGAGCTACCAGAGGAGGAGTGACTTGACCATGAAGAGGCCTCATCAAGCACAAGAGAGTCAAGGAGAGGTACGCTATTCATCAGGTACATCAGGGACAAAGGAGTATCAACCAAGGTTAGTGCAAGGGTACGTTGAAGAAGTAGATAATTTCAGAAGAGTTAATCAAAGTTAGCTTCTCATCATCGTCACATTGAATATCAAGAGATATGCCATTCCTTGATTAAACAAACGCAAGACAAGGTGGCGTCCTAGTCACTATTCCTCCAATCAGAAGGGTCCACATCAGCATGTCCAGATTCGATGAATCACACTTATGCACGAGAGCACAAACTTCGATGTACTTACCCCTGGCATCTATTGGTTCTCATGTATTAAATGTAATTTTCTCATTGACTAGAGGAGTTTGTTGTAACAAACCCTAATTAGGGTTTCCATCTGGTAATCCTAGCCATTGATTGTGAATCAATTAGAGCCATTGAATTGTAATGAGCTCTCTATATAAAGCTTTGACTCTTCATTTGTAAAGGCTAATAGTTAGTTAATAATGATTAGAACAACCAATAGTCAATAAGTTAATAGTCAATAGAATAGAAGTTAGAATAGAGTAGGAAGAGAAGGCAAGAAATTGTTGCCTTGGTTGTAAAAGACTCCATTTTCATTGAAGATATGGTGAAATATGTTGTTTCTTTGCAATGTGCATGGTTTCTTGTTGAATCTTTATATTAGATGGTAAATGATAAGATTGAATGGAGAAAATTGTTGAATGCACTCGTGTGGAATCCGCCTAGTCCGTACCACTAGCCTCTTACTGATTGTAAGTGCTTCCTGCGTGGTCAACTGACATTGAATGAGCTTAACTTCAAATTGTTATGCGTCTATTGTTCATGCATTGACTTGAATGGCAATCAGTGTCTGATGGTGTAATGATTTAACATATTCGAAGCATCCCTTAGAAGATTGCACTGAGTTGGTGTCAGATTGTTCAATCTAATGGTGAGACCCAGCCCAATAGGACTCCACCTAGTCGTTCATCTATCTTCTTGCATTCTAGGTCTTAGATTAGACTCTCTAAATCCTACACATTTTGCTATTTCTTTATTCTCTCTGGTGAGTAGATAGGACTTGAGTTCCAACAAATCAAGCATTCAAGCATACAAACGTAAGTCCCCTTGTGATTCCAGCATAATCACATCAAACCAATTGTTCTTATCCACATGTAGAGACCTTACATACTAGAACCTTGGAGTTATTTTGATTCACTAGTACATTTGGGGCTCATTTCCGACGGCCTATCGTCGGAATTTCGACTATTTTTCGTCGGACTGCCGACAAACAAACCTGTCGAAAACTCGTCATTGGACATTCCGACGGTGCTAGCTAATGTTGGAATTCCGACGACACTTTGAACTCTTCCGATGGCGGCCATGACCGCTCATCTAGCGAGAGAAGGGGGTCGGGCGTAGAGCATCCTCGTCGGATGGACGTCGGGATTCCGTCACCTACAAGGAACTTGCACTGACGAGGATTACGACGAGTGTCCCACAATAGAGTGCCGTCGGACATACAAGATCCTCGTCGTATGTTTTGTCGATTGGCGTTGGAATTTCGACGCTAATCATGAACTATGTACCGACAAGGATGTTGTTTGTCGGACGGTTTGGTCGTCGGTGTAAATTTTGACATATGTCAGAATTCCGACGGTGATTTAATTTAAAAAAACAAAAACAAAAACACATGCCAATTATAATGGCGCTTCTTGTAATTTTATACCCTAGGTATGTTAATCAGATTTATATAATTGATTATGCCCTAGATTGTAATCAAATTTGCAGTATTTTAATAAGCCAATATTCAGTAAAATCAGAAATAAAAACAGTAGACAAACATGCATACCCTGGGAAAACCTCCAAGGAGGAAAAATCTAGCATGAAAGAGCCACAGGTCAGATTGTATATTCTCCTCTTAATCATAAGTACAAATACTTAGCTTAAATCTGATCTTCACATATCAGATCTGTCCCTTTGCATGCTTCAAAACTGCATCAAAATACACTATGTCCTCTTGGACAATTTCGCACAAGTCTGAGAAATTTCGCACCTTAGCAGCAAAGCTAAATTCGCTGTTTGCTTGAGATTGAAGTGGTGGTTATGGCTTGAGAAATGTTCTTTATTTATATGCACTTGTAACCTTTATTTCAAGTCGGCCTCCTTTAGGTTTTGGCGCCAAATTTATTAAGGCGTGAGTGTTTGAAGATAGCGTGGGAGAAATAGGGCTGGACCTAGACTTGGGGTCACGTTACCCTTTAGGGCCCAGACCTAAAGGGTTCGGATTGCCTTAACTTGGGGTCACGTTACCCTTTAGGGCCCAGACCTAAAGGGTTCAGATGTTGCCTTAAGGCAATCCGAACCCTATAAATCCCTAGTTATAAACAACACTCCCTCTTAACTATGGAGGAGGAGAATACATAATTTGAACCTTTAGAGTTCCATCTAGCACACAAGCATAGAATGGATCTAGCACACAAGCATAGAATTACATCTTCCACCTAGCACACAAGCATAGGATGGTTATAGCACACAAGCATAGAAAGTGTAATACACAAGTGGGTCTTTACATAATTACAACCATCCATCTAGCACACACGCATAGATTGGACATAATTCATTCTTGCACACAAGCAAAGGATGATTTACAACGCTGCAGACAGAGTCACTGAGATTGCAGCTCCCTCTTAATTAGGGTCTCGTTTTCCACAACACCAAGCTTGTCTCTAAAGTATTCGAACTTCACTCTGGATAAAGGTTTGGTAAGGATGTCCGCAATCTGTTCATCTGTGCTAATGTACTTAAGATGAATGGCACCTCTTTGCACCATGTCCCGAATAAAATGATAGTGAGTTTCCACATGTTTGGACCGATCATGGAATACAGGATTTACTGACATCTTTATACAGATTTGATTATCACAATGAATGGTGGTGGGATCACTAGCTTGACCAAATAATCCAACAAGGAGCTTACGAAGCCACACTGCTTCTCTGGATGCAACAGATGCGGCAATGTACTCAACTTCTGCAGTGCTTAATGCTACTGAAGATTGTTTTCTACATGCCCAAGAGATCATTGCAGAGCCCAAGTTGAAGCAGATACCTGAAGTACTTTTCCTGTCCTTGACACTTCCTGCCCAATCTGAATCTGAGTAGCCTTCCAAGAGGATTGAGGTATTAAGTGAATACTTCAGCCCATAACCAATTGTGCCACACAGGTATCTTAGAATGTGCTTGGCAGCAACCAGGTGAACAAGTTTAGGTAAGCTCATGAACTGGCTGAGAGCATTCACAACATAGCAGATATCTGGCCTTGTATTGACTAGGTACATCAGGGAGCCAATCAACTGCCTGTACTCTGAGGGATCTGCAAAATCAAAATTAGCTGCAGAAACACTTAACTTCTTTAAGTTAGATTCCATAGGGTTATGCATAGGTTTACAATCTAACATTCTAAATCTTTTCAAAATATCAATAGTATATTTTCCTTGACTTAGAAAAATTTCATCAGCTCTTTGCCATACTTCTAACCCTAGGAAGTAATGCATTAGACCTAAGTCCTTCATTTCAAATTCTGAGGCTAATTCCTTTTTACATCTTATGATTAATTTACTTTCACCAGTGAGAAATAAGTCATCCACATACAAAACTAAAATAAGCATCTCATCATTGTAAGCTTTCAAGTAAATGTTAGCATCAACATCATTCTTGGAAAATCCTAAACTTAGTAAGTACTTATCAATTCTTTCATACCAAGCACGAGGAGCCTGTTTGAGCCCATATAAGGCTTTCTTCAACCTGCAAACATGAGAATCTCTTTTATGGATTACATAACCTTCTGGTTGCTCAATATAGACTTCCTCCTCAATGACACCGTTAAGGAAAGTTGTCTTAATGTCCATTTGATGCAGCTCCCAACCTTTGGCTGCAGCAATAGCTATTATAGATCTAATAGAAGTATATCTAGCAACAGGGGCAAAGGTTTCTTCATAATCTATTCCTTCCTTTTGAGAAAAACCACGTGCTACAAACCTAGCTTTATATTTTTCAATACTACCATCAACATTATGTTTAATTTTAAACAACCATTTAGAGTAAACAACAGACTTACCTTTGGGTCTGGGTACAATGTCCCAGACATCATTCTTGATGATAGACCCATACTCTTCATCCATGGCTAATTTCCAAGCATGATGGGACATAGTTTCTTTGATATTGTGAGGTTCAGACTCAATTATATTGCACATCACAGAAATGTAGTTGGTGTGATTTTGGAAACTCTTGCTATTTCTAAAGGTTCCTCTGGGAGTAGCAAACCCTTCAGCATCTTGAATCGTGTTTCTAACCCAAAGTGGTCTCTTCTTGCAGACCACAATATCCTGAGGTATATTGGTAGAGTGCATGGGTTCTGATGGGTCATTCTGAGCTTCTTGATCTGGAAGGTCAGTAGACTCCTCTTGTAACTCAAGGTTAGCATCAACTATTGAATCTTGATTTTCAATCACCATATCATTATTGTTGGTTAATGAACCTTTGGATCTTTTGAAAGCAATATCTTCTTCAAAAGTTACATCTCTACTTACCTCAACATACCTTTGACCTGGAATGTAGATCCTGAAGGCTTTGGAAGATTCGCTGTATCCTACTAGGATGCCTTTCTTTCCAGATGGATCCAACTTGGTTCGTTTGTCTTTAGGCACATGAAAATACATAGGGCTTCCGAATATCCTTAGGTGACTGATGTCAGGTTTGATTCCTAAAAAGGCTTCTTCAGGTGTCACATCCTTTAGGACGCGATGAGGACATCTATTCTGAATATAAACTGCGGTTTTGGATGCTTCTGCCCATAGAAAAGGTTGCAAGTCTTGATCATGGATCATGGCTCTTGCAACTTCAACAATGGTCCTGTTCTTTCTTTCAGCAACTCCATTTTGCTGAGGATTGTAGGGAACGCAAAACTCCCTCTTAATTCTTGCGTTAACACAAAAGTCATAGAAACTACCTGAGGTGTATTCACCCCCATTGTCAGACCTCAAACATTTAATTTGATTTCCTGTAGTATTTTCAACTAAGGCTTTGAATTCTTTAAATCTATTTAAGACTTCTTCACACTCTTTAGATTTAAGAAAATAGATCCATGTTTTCCTAGAGAAATCATCTATGAAGATAACATAATATAGGAAACCGCTAGGAGATGCTATAGACATAGGACCACATAAATCTGAATGAATAAGCTCTAACCTTTCTTTAGCCCTACTATCACTTTTATGGAAAGGATTCTTTACATTCTTACCCATTGCACAACCTTTACAAGCATCATCATGAGATAAACTGAGTTTAGGCATACCTTTGACCATTTTACCGAGAGTGGGAAGAGCTTGAAAGTGAAGATGACCCAATCTTCTATGCCATAGCTCGCATGATTCAGGGGTCTCATGAATGAGAGCTTGAATTGGATTAGCTGCAAGCTTATATAAACTATCATATCTATTTCCAATAATAAGAGCAGATTTGAAATTAGATTTCTTAGGCCAAGCGAGTACTTTCCCTTCATAAAATGCTATTTGTAAACCTTTATCTTCTAAGGCAGAAATGGAAATAAGATTTCTTTTAATACCAGGTACAAAGAGAATATCACAGAGTTGTAAGGAGATACCAGAATCTACTTTTTAAAGAGGTAGTGCCAGAACCTTTTACCGAGTATCGAGCATCATCATCGATTACTACATGAAGATTGGTGTCCTTTTCAATCAGATCTGAGAGATGCTCACGAAATCCTGAGATGTGTCTGGAGGCACCACTGTCAAGTATCCACGTATTGCTGTCCGTAGGAACACTGCTGGATAGAGCAGAGATAAGAAGGTAATCTTCACTTTGTTCGACAACTTCATTTAAATTGGCTTCCCTTTCCTTTGGGTCATTCTGACAATCTCTGACATAGTGACCATACTTATCACATCTGAAGCAACGAATGTGAGAGGAATCTCTTGACTTTTTCCTTGGATCATATGAGGAGGGTCTAAAATCTTTGCTTCTCTTCTCTTTCTTCCAATGACCACCTTTCCTAGATTTAGTTAAGAGAACATGATTATCTTTGAGATAGTTCTTGAGTTTTCCTCTTACCTCGATTCAAGATTCCTCTTCGATGCAATCAGATTGAAGACGCTCAAAGTTGGGACGATCGGCTCTTCCACCAATGCTACGAATGAATGGTTCCCATTCATCAGGTAGACCATTTAATGCAATCATCACAAGATCTTTATCTGAGATTTGGCAATCAAGAGTGCTTAGCTTGTCCTTTAGTTCATTGATCTTCATGAAGTAGGCTATGATTGAGTCTTCTTCTTTTATTTTCATGTGAAGAAGCTGCTGTCTTAGAGCAAGAGCCCTGCTGAGATTGTTGACTTCATACATCCCTTCGAAGTGTTTGATCATTTCTCTGGTAGATACAAACTTTGATATGACAGTGACAAGATGATTCTTGATGGACTCAATTATGATCCTTCTAGCCTGAGGGAATCTTTCTTGAACAGTTTCAGCTCTTCAGCATCTTCTGGAGGAGACAACCTTTCTTCTTCTACACATTTCAGTAGATCATTCTCTTCAAGGATCAATAGAATACAAACTTTCCAAGCAGCAAAATCAATGGCTCCCTCAAGTCTATCTTCAACCTTCAAACCTGACATTTTTTAATCTGAAAACAAATAACAAATATATGTAACAATTGATTTGCTAAATTAGAAGTTAGTGACACCTTAGCTCTGATACCATGTAATTTTATACGCTAGGTATGTTAATCAGATTTATATAATTGATTATGCCCTAGACTGTAATCAGATTTGCAGTATTTTAAGAAGCCAATATTCAGTAAAATCAGAAATAAAAACAGTAGACAAACAGGCATACCCTGGGAAAACCTCCAAGGAGGAAAAACCCAACATGAAAGACCCACAGGTCAGATTGTATATTCTCCTCTAAATCATAAGTACAAATATTTAGCTTAAATCTGATCTTCACATATCAGATCTGTCCCTTTGCATGCTTCAAAACTGCATCAAAATACACTATGTCCTCTTGGACAATTTCGCACAAGTCTGGGAAATTTCGCACCCTTCCTTGAAATTTCGCACCTTAGCAGCAGAGCTAAATTCGCTGTTTGCTTGAGATTGAAGTGGTGATTATGGCTTGAGAAATGTTCTTTATTTATTTGCACTTGTAACCTTTATTTCAAGTCGGCCTCCTTTAGGTTTTGGCGCCAAATTTATTAAGGCGTGAGTGTTTGAAGATAGCGTGGGAGAAATAGGGCTGGACCTAGACTTGGGGTCGCGTTACCCTTTAGGGGCCAAACCTAAAGGGTTTGGATGTTGCCTTAAGGCAATCCGAACCCTATAAATCCCTAGTTATAAACAACACTTGTTGGTTCCGTTGTAGCATGTCCTACTAGATGGACCCAAGTAGTTCAATTTCAAGTATATTGGGATGAATTTCAATGCCATTTTGAATCCCACATGAAGCCACATTGATATTTTATCCATTAATGGTATTCATAATGCCAAGGGTCGTAGGTTGAGAGGGGTAATAAAAAATGACAGGAATGCGGTTTGAAGGTAGGGGTTGGCAAAAGGGATCGATGATGACATGTACAACTCTAAAGTACCAATGAAGAGATGAGTGAAAGAAAGTAATGGTTGGGAGGTGTGGTAAGGGAAGGTTAAATACCTTGATGGGGATAGAGAGAGAAGTAAAATTGAGAAGGAAGTCATTTTGGGAAGGTTAACTTTGTCACTCTAATTTCTTACACAAACTCATGAGATTTACTATGCTTTCATACTTTGACGTTTAGGGGACTTAGACCAACACTTGGAAGATAAGGGGAAGGATCTACATGAAAAGTGATATCAAGGAAAGTTTCAAAGTCAAAAGATGTGCATTTCAATCCATGACATGAGTTACATGAAAAGGGGACATGACAAGTCTAACCTAACCAATTTATCTTTCCCTTGAGCAATTCAAAGCTTGGATATTCAAGAAAGTGTGGGCCTTCCCATGTTGCATCCTTAGTAAGAATACTATTCCATCTAATCAAGTACATGGTTATGGTTTTTCTCTTGAATTTCCTTTTTTTGGTCTCAATGACTGTCTTAGAGACTAAGATGAGGAGGTATCTTCGAGGAAGGTTCAATATGTTTTCCCAGTGCCCTCTTCAATTATAATATATAAAACACATTATGCATTTTAATTTCATCTAGTAATTACAACTCATACGCTACCTCAACTACCTACTTTTGGACCTTATATGGCCTCTAAAAGTGAGGACCGAGTTTTTCATATTTGATTGCCTTTACGAATGGCTACTTGCAAGGCTACAATGAAAAAACTACCAACTCTCCTATTTCAAATGTTTCATCCATATGATGACAATCAACACACATATTTTTGTTGATTTTATGGTTGTTGGAGACTATTTTTGAGTGACTTCGAAATGTATTAGCCTTGTAGGATCAAGTCACTTGCTCCTTGGAAACTATTGTCAAAAAAAATAGGGTCAACAAATTTTGTAATCTTCATACCCATATAATATCATGAAGTGGTTCAACTCAATGACAATATGATGAGTTGTAGTATAGTGGTACTTCCCCAAGGGGAGCCATTTTATCCATGCATTTTGCTAGTCCATTGCATAGTTTTTTATTGCATTCCACCCATTTATTTACTATCTTAATTTGTTCATCCATTTGAAGGTAACTGTTAGTGTTGGGCATGAATTTGGTTCCCACCAAACAAAAGAGCCTTTTCTATATGCTCAAGGATTGAGTATGTATGTCACTCATAATTCTCTTAGGTGGTCCATGAAGCATAAACACTTCCCTGAAGAACACTTTAGCAACCTATGGTGCCTTTTAATTCAAAGAAATGATAAAGAGTAAATGGGTTTTTCCACAACCATGTATATACAATCCTTGACTTGGACCTTGAGGAGTCCTAGAATGAATTCCTCGAGGCACTCACCCATTTTTCTTAATAATTGGCAAGGTATGAAACAATCTTATTGGAAATGACTACTTTATTTTGTTTCATTTGCAAATAAAAAAATCCTTGACCTATTAGAGGGCGTCACCTTGGAGTCCCTTCCAAGTGCACCTATCTTTGATTTTCTTATCAGTTTTAAAATACTACTAGTGGCTTACAAAAAGCAAGTAATGGATTACCCTTAGAAATTTGGTCTTAATCTTAGATTCCTATAATCTTGTCCTTTAGAGCATGAGGTCATTGGATATTACGTACTTTTAATCTATTATTTCACTTCTAGAACGCAAATATTTAATGTATTCTTTGTGTATTATGTGTCACATTAGTCTTCTAATTTGCGGAGATGTCGGACATTAAGTTCAAGGTTGCTCTCATAGATAAAGAATTAACAACACTATTTATTTTTCCCTTCACATACTTGAGATCAAAATCAAATGCTTGAAGTTTAGTTTACGATTTTTTGTTGTTTCTCATTCAAATATTTTTGGCTGAGGAAATATTTCGAGATTTCATGGTCCATCTTGATCTTGAAATTTGACAATATTTGCACGAGGGCCAAAATATCTTTATCATAGATTGAGAATCTCCTTTTTGCCTACTTGGATTTATAACTTTGAAAGGCAATGGGGTGCTTTAGCATGAGCGTGACTTTGATTCCCTCTCCAAAATAATTAAATTCCAAAATAAATGGAATAATTTTTTTAGTAATAGCTAATAGAGGACATGACCTCATTACCATCTTTAGCTTGTCAAAATTCTATTGTTTCACTTTCATCCACTCGAAGGCTCCTTCCCATGTTAGGTTGGTTAAGGGAGTGGTTAGCTATGAAAAACCTTTATAAAATATTTTGTAGTAACTCTATAGGCCAAGGGGTAGAGGCAAACCCACAACCCACAACCACCTTGATCTTTTCCTAGTCTACTTGCACTCTCTTTACATTGATGATGTGCTCTAAATATGTAATTTATGCCATAGAAACTCTATATTTAGACTCTTTATCAAAAATAGTCTAGGAATCCAAAAACCCCAACACTTCATATATGTACCTTAGGTGCACTTCCAATGTCTCGCTATAAATGATAATGTCATCAAAGAAAATGTGGACAAATTTCCTCAAATATTTTACAATCCATATATACAAGAGTAGAATGTTGTAGGCACATTTTTCAAGCAAAATAAAATGATAAATATTCATAGTGCATATAGTTGCATCTAAAGTTGTCTTATATATCCTCCTATCAGATATGGGTTTGATGGTGACCCAATTCAAGGACTATTTTTTAGAAATAGATTACTCCATGGAATTTGTTTATTAGCTTATCAATCCTAGGGATTAGGTACCAATTTATTATTGTAGATACCTATTTAGTATTTTGTATTTAATGCACACTCTCATTGTGTCGTGCTTCTTTCTTACCAAGACCACCAAGGAAGAAAAATGGCTAAATCTAGGTTGAACGTACCCTATTTCTAATAACTCCTTTATTGTGTTTTTCATTGTATTTCTTTTGTTATTTGAGATGAAGATAAGAGGTAGTGATAATACTCACAAATTACAATACATCCAAAACCACACTCATGCTTATTAGCCCTCTTTCACTCATTGCAATATGCTCACATAGACCTCTCCAACATGTATGAATCCAAACCCCATGTCCTCTAACACTCCAACACCATAAGACCTTCCACTAGTCACTCACCCTAGTACTTGCTCAATTAGGACTTCCAATCCCCATTCAAAACATACAATGAATAACCCCAACACATATACTTCATAGGCATCCCAAGAAGGATTCTCAACATAGACAAAAGGGGTCTCTACTCCACCAACCAACCAAAGCACAAAGGAAGTCTTACTGTTACACCAATGTCCTTTTGTGCTAGTCATGTAGGCTTGGGACAATCATGAACATGACCTTTCTCCCCTCTCCTCAGTGCCTCCAAAAGGCTTCTAGGACTTTATAGGGTCCATGTACTAACCTTCCCAAAACTCCAACCACTGAACTTCCCATCACACCCTTTTTGGCAAACAAGAAATTTTTGTCTCACTGGTTTTGCTAAGACAACCATAGTCACTGTTAACTTAGGACAGCCAAAGGTTTTCTTAGTTATTGGTTCTTCAACTTGGTGATACTTTCTCTTGTCAATGGAGCCCCCACACATTCCTCTTTCCCTTCACTAGACTCCCCAAGAACCATTGATGCATTCACACCACTTCAAACTCCATGAAATCATTGTGTTTCAGACTGTGACTTAGAAATTAGTCCCTTGCATTCAACTAGCACGTGCCAAAATTACTCATGAGCCCCTGCAAACACCAAAATATGAAAAGGCATGATATTTTACAAGTTCCCACCAGTTTTGGTGGTTTTCCTATGGCTACCAATGATGCGTTACATTATTTATGGTCACTGTTAACCCTAGGAAGGGTTTTGACAGTGCTTTACAAAAAATGGAATATCTTTTTCAAAACAAAATCAAATTGGATGAAATCAAAGCCAAAATCTTGATGTCCAAATCTCTGCAGGGATCCATGTCAAGAAAGGTACGTGCAAAAGGTGTGGAGAAATCACCATTTTCCGAGTCTTGGTCAGAATGAGACAACAAAGAGGTGGTTTGGAAGGGTTGAATGTAAAGCAAGGGTTTTGGAGGGCTATAGAGGGTTTAGAAGGGAGTGAGAGGGTGCTATACATTTGTGTCAAGGTTTGAAAATCTTTGAATAAGCCAAAATGTCAGGGTTTTGCTGACTGTCCTTAATGACACCTATTTGTAACTGTGAACTGTGCTACCACAACAGGGTACCTTATGTCTTTAGGGTGGATGGGAGGGTGAAGCATGTTGTTTTGGTTATGAGAGAGAGTCATTGCTATGTCTTTGAGTACCCTTGGGTTGATGTGTGCCGACTTGGCATTAGGAGCTGTGTCCAAAAGACATTAGGAGTCCTAATTGGAGAAGGGCTTGAGGGAGTAAGATTTTATGAGTTGGTGTGATTCAAGGGTTGGAAGACCTCAAGATGGATTTGGGCAACGTGAGAATGCCTAAGGTGATGTATGCCAGTGGTTGTATGGGACTAGGGAGTAGGAGTGAGTCTTTGGGGTGTTGAAGCAACTTGAGGGGCTAGTAGCCTAGTGAGGGTTTAGTAGCCTAGTGAGGGCTTGGGGTTTGTTCCCTATTGAATAGGTGAGTTGGGAGAAAGATTTCCCTAATTGATTGAGATTGGTGGATGCTCTACATCACAATGCTCCAATGTTGACCTTACCTAATTGTTTGTTGCTCATTGAAGCTTAGACAAATGCTACTGAGGATGTCATGGGAGCCATCTTGTTATAAGATGGTAAAATAGTATGCTACTATTCAAAGGTTTTCTTTTCAACAATGAGGGACTATCTAGCTTATGATATAACTTTATGCATTAGTCTAGGTGATTAGAGAGCATATAAAAAATAGTATGAGAAAGACTCAAATTATGGGGAATACAAATAGCAAGAAAGTAGTCCTATATAGGCGAGCAAAATTGAATGTGTCCAAGGCATGGTTTCTACTTTTGGAGGCACATAACTCCAATGTGTCAATTCATTTTGGTGGCTGAACAATAGTGATTCATTTGCAAAGTTGCATGCACTTTCAAGGATGCAAGTAGTAGAAAAATCCGTTAGAGGATGTGAGTTATGATGCACTTGCAAATCCAAGATGCATAAAAAAAGTATATAGAACTAAAGAAAAAGACAATAAGTTGTTGAATGAATAGTTCAAAACACGAAGCAAAAAAGAACAAATGAATAGTTTAAACCATGAAGCAAAAAAGAAAGATAGAAGCAGTAGTAATTTTATATCACTTGTTACCAATTTGAATACTTGGTTCCTCCCCCTATTACATAAAAGATAATACTATGCTCTAGATGTCAAAGGAAATTTGGTCATGTGCATTGACCGCTACAATTTGGAATGCAAAAGAGGGAATGTACTTGATAGTCCGCTACAATTTTAAGAACAAAGAGATTCTATGACACCAAGAGGTTGCAATCGTAGCCTATGATGGCCATAATCCCTGTTGCAGCAATAACGAGATGTCAGGTAACAGTTATAAAATTTGGATGAACTCAAAGAGACATTTACAAATACAACCTACCCTTTATAATACCTAATTGAAAAAATGGATGCAATGCAAGTCCTTGTATCGATAATGTCTGGCATATAGTAAAAAACTAGAAAAATAAATTCCATATAAAAGTGGTTAGACTTAAAATGATAAGGAAAATTTAAAAATGCTATAGAAAATGTCAACTAATAAAAAAACTTACAAGGATGAGGCATATTCATAACTTTTGCAGCCCCGCCATGGATATCAACACTAAAAGCAGCTCGTACTGTTAGTGTACATACAAGACAATATGGGAGTTCATTATACCCAACAACTTGTGGTGTTGTTGTTCATGTTGGCTCTGTTGGACCCTGCAATTAAGATTCAATATACATTATTCAATAAGATTAACTGTGCAACATAATGAAATATTGAAAAGTGTGTTATCTTATTGAGCTTTGCTTGGTTTTGAGAATAGTTTAATATTCTCTTCTTAATAGGGCCAACCACGTGAAGGTGGAAGCTCATTTGGCCCCTTCCCCCCCACTAACATCGCTCTAAATTTCTCGTTAACATCTAAGGTTCATTCATTCTTTCTACCATTAATAAAATATAACATTCATTCATTAATATCACATAACATTCATTAACACATAAGATTGATTAACATTAATTAACACGCAACATTCATCAATATTAATTAACACATATCATTCATAACCATTCATTAGCACATAATTACATTCATTAGCACATAAAAACAGTCATTATCAAATAAGGTAGACTACAATCATTTCTTTTTTTCTTTTTACTTTGAAGCTATGTAAAGAATAAGTGGAGCATCGTTTTCTTCATCATTTCCCCCCTCTTCAGTTGTTCTGCCCTCTGCTTGTGATCTAGATGTATGACTAGTCCTATACTGAGGACGAGGACACTGAAGCGAGGGGGGGTCCTCTGCAATAACAAAGAAGTGGGTTAAATTCAAAATATTTTTTTATCATTGTTACAAGTATTTCATTAATTTAAAGAACATAACCGTGGCGCTCTTTACTTGATGGGGCCACATCATTTTGTCTAGCCTCAGCCTCAACCTCAACATGCTGAACACCCTCTAGATCCTCTGGAGTTGAAATACTAAAGGTTACATTAATGCTGAACACCAATTGCAATGAAATTTGTTTAAAGGAATACCAATGGTCCTCTTTACTTGATTGGGGAACATCATGTTCCTAATGTTGTGTACCCGGATCATGCTCCACTTGGTCACCACTGACTACATGCTCTAAAATATTAACAAAAAAAGTTACATTAATTACTACATTAATTACAATTTTAGATGTTTAATTGTATTACTAATTACATAAATAAATTTGAATAGCAAATGAATACCTCCACTACTAGGATGCACATCCGGACCTTCATGTGCAGGTCATGTTTCACGATCAGCAGGCTGCACTCAAATGTCATGCACATTGTTATCATTGCTTGCTTATTTAAAACAAATATAGTCACTTTATGTTGGAACTCAACATCAATTAGATTATTGGTAAAGTATTCAATTTGAAACAATTTTCATTTAGCTTATTTACCCGTGTGACAGATGCACCAGAATCTTGTGTTTGCCCACTCAATTCTCGTAGTCGTTCAGCCACGACTGTATAGCCTTGCTGGTAGGCAATTCTCTTGTCATCTTCTATGGGCGCTCTATTGAAATCAGAGCCCTGCATTTTTGCTTGGTATCGTGAATTTTGCTTGCATTGTTTGATAACAAAAAAATCGTTTGCAATTTATAAATATTTTGATGCGATATTTCATTTACTGATACTTACAATTCATGTGACAAGTTTCATATAACAACCAGAGCCGAGTTTGTGTTGCCCGTGCTTTTCTTGTCTTGCCTTGGTTGCCTTTGACGTGTCACTCAGTCTATGAATAGTTTGAAATATGTTAGATTATATAAATATAAAGAGTAATTAATTAGTACATAATTACATTCTTAATAATATCTCATACCTTCTTTTGGCGTCTGCTGGAGTATTTCCCTTTTTCCTTTCAATTCTCTCCTTGGCATCCAAAATCAGGTCCTTCCACTCCCTCTCTGGAATCATGGGGGGATGCTCGTACTTTACGTTATTCTCTAAATGGGTCTTGTATTGGTCCCTCACATACTTTAGATATGTGCTAGCTTTTTCAAGGAGTTTGGTTTTGTCGAATGTGTCATTTCCAAACAACTCAACCATACGGTTTGTCAATTCATCTTTTAACCTTTTTTTCTTGGTCATTCTACCTTTTAAAGCAAAAACAAACCTGTTAGATTCAGAAATGAACTGAAGCTACCTTTATTATAGTTCAAGAAATGGATCAAAGGAAAACTATTCTAGCAATGATATGAAATCAAAATAGTGGATTAGGGTTAGTTCACATATGATGTTCCACCTTTTACGTATGGTGGGTCCAAATATCTGCAATGCAATGTCATTAAGATTTTTATAAAAAATATCATTTCCTGCTAAAAATTCATGGGATCATTAGTCCAAAACGAGTGATCAATAAGTAAATTACAATTAGACTATATATAATAATAATAATTTTAAAGTACCTGGAACCTTCTGTATCTTTAAGGGAATCAATTCTTCGTCACTCACCACCAATGTGGCCTGCAACGTTCCCGTACTAGCAATACGAGAAGATCTAGGAAATGATGGCATGTTATCAGCAGTAGTCGCCTCTGGCGCATCCTCATGTGCATCTCTTGCTGTAGAAAATGAATCCACTATGAAATGCCCCCAAGAAAGAACACTTGAAGGGAAATAAACACATAACAAAAGATAGAGCAAAAGAGGGATCTACCAACAGTGGGTGGGCCAACATGACGTGTAGTAGAGGATTTTTGCATGTTGCGTGTTGCTGACATTGTAGTCGGCAATACAAGTGGGTCTAACCTCTGAGGAGGCGACATTTGCATAGGAACATTGACAACACCTGAAGAATAATACATTAAATATATAAAACATTAAATATTGAAAACTGCAAGAATTGTAAACAAGGATGAACCTTTATTATGAACATTGACAGTATCAAGTATGATGTGTTTTGGGTACTCAATGTGATAAGCCAAGAAAATCGTCATTACCTGAACTACCTGCAATACCCTGATCATGGCCACCAGGTTGATGAGGATGCATAAAATCCTGTAAAAACAACGCGTACATATTTTAGTTAATGACATAAAAGAGAATAAACTATAAACCATTATTGAACTTTTGTTATAATTAAAACTTTCATTACTACTTACTTGCAAGTTTTGTGTTGTCCACATCAATTGTTGCACCCTCTCTTTTATTTCATCTGTCTGATGGCTCATGGATGCCAAAGCAAGAATCTCTCTATTAATTTTTCTAACAAACTTTTTCATCATTTCTATAGGGTTTGTGGTTAATGTGATGTCATCATCGCATAATTCTATTGAGTCCACATCCCTATAGAGGTGCTGAGGTACTGCAGGTCCCTTTCCCTTTCCTTGAACATCCGTCTATGACAAGAATATTATTAACACTATCAAAATTACTCCAAAACACTCAAGAAAAGAACATAATAATGTAACAGTTTTCTTCTATCTAATTTGTACAATTACAATGAGGTTTACCTGGTTGGTAGAAGTGTCACGACCTACATCCTTGTCTGTGCTATGTGATGGATCCATGTCGCCCCGTGACAAAGAAAAAATATAAAAAAATTAGCGAAATGAAACCAATAGACTTAGCAAAAAAGCTAAATAATAAAATGATATGTTGGAGTCATTAATTGGAGGCTGGTTAATTTAAATGGTATATACTACATACTGCCCCCATGATAGTAACTTTGTTTGTATCTATACGATTCAAATTGTAATAGATTAGCAGCTCTTCCCTTGCACTTATTGATTTTATCGCACATACGAATACACGATTTCCCTCGCGCACCTCAAATATGCAATTGGGTTGCTTATTAGTTGACTTAGGTCGCATACTATTTATAAAACCTGCAATATTCCCTGTTGCTTTTGGCCTTCCATCAATGTATACAACCACTCGTTTACTTTGATCATTATCTTTCTGTTGTATATAATTTGCTGACAGTGCATACCTACACATATTTTTTTTTATATCGAACAATCTGCATCCAATTATTGTAATTGTAACAAGGTCTGACAAACTCCATCGATTCAGCAACTTTGTTGTAACAGACCTTTATGCCGTCTATGGAAAATATGCCCAAACCATGTAACGACAAAGGTGCTATGCGATATATCTTATCGTTAACACAAAAATCGGTGTTTATTGGAGGAAGTTCCTTGGATACCCATTGTTTCTGTAGATGTTTGTACCTCAAGGGCACCTCAATGTCGCCTTTGGTTTCATCATCATAAGACATGACCCCCCTTGAGCAAGGAAAAATTCCATGCGTTTATTGAATTTTCTTCTAATCTTTTGACCTCTAGTTGATCTCCCTATTGTAGACCTACTACATGTCTCACTTTCGTTTTCTATTACTGCATTTCCCTCACTCAAGGAAGACACATCTGACAAATACCTATTTGGTGGTACCTGCACTCCCTCAAATGAGAGAGTTAGTTGGTAATGAGAGAGATATTTTGCAAATGAGGGTAATGCCGATGAAGAAGTCGACCCTAAAGTTGATGTTGAGATTAAAATTTGAATAAGTCCAACTGGGGCATCAAGTGTTGATAACTGTATTAGATTTGCTGCTAATGTCGAGGTTTGAAAAACTGAGGAAGTTTGTTTTCCAAGCAATTTTTTAAAAATAAATAGTTTCTATAGGGTGTATTGACTTATACCTATCGATCCATGAGACTATGTAGGATCCTCGTCAAAGGGGTTCAGGTTTCTGCACATGTAATTCAATTATCTTATGTTAACTAAAAATTACATGATACATATACTAAAAAATACATAGTACATAACATGAACAACATGAACTTTGTAGACAAGAAGAGTATTAAAAAAAAATGTTGTCATCATAATCATTGTAAAATTTTTAATTCCTTACCTTTAATTTATGTAGACTATGCAGGATCCTCAACTAAAGGGTTGATGATGTCTGTAGTCAATTACCTGTTTCCACCAAGGGTGATAGCATCACACAAAATATATACATGAAATCATTACCATCAATTGAGCATCATAAGAATTACATTTGTAAGTTGATAACAATAAATACATATGTATCATAAGCATTATAAGCATCACATATGTATCATCATATATGTAATTGAACATCATAAGCATCGCACATGTGTCATCATAAACATGTAATCCGTACATATGTATCATAAATCCCCATCCATCACATAGGTAATAAACAATCCACATTCTATAAATAAACACAAAGTTCAAAAAATGTCACATGTATCATCATAAACATGTAATCCATCACATATGTATTTTAAATCAACATCTATCACATAGCTAATAAATAGTCCAAATTCCATAAATAAACACAAAGTTTAAAAAATGTCACATAAATAGTCACTCTCCCTATCTCCATCTCCTCAAGGTGGCATAGTTCTACTATTAGGACCTGCTAGAGGTGGAACATGAATTAAAAACATTAAAAGGTGCATCATGAATTAATTATGTAATGGCATTAGAATTCAAAACATAATGAATTAATTATGTAACCATATAAGTGAAATAAATTTCTATCAAGAAATCAATATTAAATAGATAATATACTAATCGCATACCTCATACATTTCATCATATCATTGATCTTCTTCTTCATCCAACTCATCATCATGACCATCATGATCATCATCGCCATCATGATCATCATGATCATCATGATCACCACCACCACCACCACCACCACCACCACCACCACATCATCATCATCATCATCATCATCATCATATTCTTCTTCTTCTTCTTCTTCTTCATCATCGAGTAACTGTCGATCGTGATCATCATCTACATCATCTTCTACTTCTTCAGTATCTTCTTCTTCCATCACATTATACTTTATCGACCTTCCTTTTGGATCATGTCTAACAACAAATGACCAACCCGATTTATGTGGAACCTCAGAGTAAAATACCTGCTCGCATTGGCTTGGAAGAACATAGGGCTCATCCCCAATTGGTTCAAACAACCTTGTATTAACCATTGTAAAACCATTATCATGTTCAATAACAGTTCTATCAGTTCAGTCGTAGCTGGTACCATTTCACGACGAACAAAACTAATTTGAAGGAATTAAAGTCACACTCAAGTATATCATCCAAAATGCCATAGTATCGATTTTGAGACTCTTGAGGATGTATGTCATTTCTCGATGAAATATTTGTCACCTCAAAGACTACAGTTATCCCAGAATCACAAGTTTTCTTCGCATCATCCAAATTTTTGATGCGAAATCTATGACCATTGCAACACATAGCGTTGTGGTGTTTGAACTGCAATATGTCAAACATGTAAATACTATTGCATCGTCAGTTGATAAACATATGGGTGATTAATAAATTTATACGTACCTGTTTATCTCTTAAACCATATGCTAAATCAATTTCCCTTTGCGTAACATTGAAATCTCCATTACGATGAACTTCTTTAACCAATGAAACCACACCTTCCCATGTTAATGTGCGACCAGAATGTTGACAACGTTCAATCCATACCGCCATCCAATCAAGATTGTTTGCAATATAAAAATGTAGTGCATCCCACTCTTCACCAACTGTACAAAAAATAAATAGACGTCTTACAACCGATTTATTTTGAATATTAAAAATTAATTAACTACAATAATATCTTATAATTACTTCTCACTTTCCTCAGTCTACCTTTCCTCGTCAAGTACTCCCCTTCGAATTTGTTAATGGGGTTGGGATCTCAAATGCGATCCACGTGGATCTTTGCTACAAACTTAGGAAGATATTAAAAAATGTACACCATAGTCTGGTATATCATATATCCCTCCATCATAGAACCCTCAGGATGTGCTCTTTGTCGAACCAAAGCCTTCAAAAATTTCAAGTGCCTCTCAACCATCCACATTGACCTAGTGTGTACAGGTCCACACAATTCAATCTCCTCAACTTGGTGTATGAGGTAGTGTTCTTGTGCATTGAAAAAAGATGAAGGTAGACACTTTTGCATTTGACACATTAGATGAGGAATTTTTCTCTTTCAATATTTGATATCTTCTTTATGGATTTCTTTACATGACAACCACCTACAAGATATCCAAGACGCAAAAATATATATTACATAACAAGTAAAACAAATCACAAATATAATATCTATTCAACGAATTGAACAAATATCACTACTTACCTCATGTATTTTTCAAGATCATATATGACTTGCTTAACATTATTGTCGAAGTGGTCTAGGAGAGATAGAGGTAGAATGTACTACAACAATTATAAAATTATCTTTTCATTTTTTCTAACATAATACAATGAAAAGTACATGCATAGTATACAAATATATAGTAAATACACAAGAACATGAATTACCTTAATGAAGGTATGCCAATCATGCATTTTCATCCCTAACCCAAATTCACTTTTCTTTGATATGAGATTGTTTATGTTCATAGCAAATCCTGTGGGAAATTGAATTTTTCATATGAATTATTTTATAGCATTGCTTTGCTGGTCTGTTAATAACCAAGGAAGGTCACTTGTATTAATCTGGTCTCCATGGCTATTTGATTGAATTATATTTTTCATTGCATGATTGGATTCCTGAATGTCACTCCAAATTTTGACAATTTGTTTTTCATGCCTTCCATCCAATATTTTCCATAATGTCTATGTTATATTCTTTCCAATATGCATAGTATCAAACAAATGCACAATTTGTAAATGCTCGTAGTAGGGCAGCCTACTAAATTGTCGGGGATAAATTTTTAGACCCTTAGGAAGGTGGTCATGAATGCCTTGACGACCTTCACGATCATCAATCACATCATCAGTAAACAAAACACAATAGAAAAGATGTTTTATGACATAAACCATTAGATGGAATGGCATTACCTTGACGATTAATTCTATTATATTCCAACTTCCACAGGTGAAGTGTCATTTTTCGTGGCTTTGATGTATTCTCTTCTTTCCCATTGAAAATATGTTTTTCAGTATTTCGATACTTATGATTTTTGTGGAGAAAGTGCCTATACTTATCAAACACCTACTTTCCTAAACTTTTTGAATGACAAGATTTCATCTTTGGACCACAAACTGGACATGCAAATTTTTCCTTTGTTTGAAGACTTACAAGATAATGTATAATTGGATTGAATATGTTAATTTTTTTAATTATAATTATCATGCGAAACTTGAACACTATAACATACCACAAAAATGTGTTAGCCCTGGGGCATCGTGCATTGTCCATACAAGCATCACAAGGAATTGAAATTGTCTTTTTTCTATTGGTCTAGAGATGACATACATAGTGACACCATTCCATAACTCCAATAACTCGTCGGTAAGAGGCTCAATATATACATTCATATCTTTAACTTGGTACTTACCTAATCGAATGAACAAAAACATTACATAATTATTATGACTATTTTACTGCAATATTTATAATTAAATGTAGATGACTATTAAATGATAAAATACTCGGAACAATCATTGCCAACATTATGTGCTCCCTCTTTATTGACATCCATGGAGGAATGTTATTGTTGATAACAAAAACAGGCCACACTGAGTAAACAGATCTCATCTCTCGAAATGGATTGACACCGTCCGTTGCTAATGAAAGCCTGAGATTACAAGTTTCTTCTTTAAAGTGTGGCCACTTTTCCTCTATGTCCATAAATGCTGAACCATCCATAGGCATTCGAATAATGTCATCTCAATTTCTATTGTGTGCATGGTAATCCATAAATTGTGCCAAGCTAGTGCAATTGAATAATCGTTGCATACGTGGAATAATGGGAATATAACGAAGAACCTTGCGAGGCACCTTTTTTGTTATTTGATCTATTCGATATCTATTGATATGACATTCAGGGCATTCAGTTCAAAATTTATGTTGTTTGTGATATATAATATGATCATTGGGACAAACATCTATTGTTTGATACTCCATTCCAATATCTTTCATAATGGCAGATAATTCTCAGTATGAGCGAGGTAGAATATTTGATGGTGGTAGCAAAAACTCACCTATCAATCTACAACAAAAAAGTATAATTTGTTAATATAAAGAATATTAATGGTACATGATTCACCATTTATTAACTATAATGACATATATAACATTCCTTAACATACGTGAGATTGTTATGTTGGATAAACCATTCATAACCTTCAAGTTCACCAACAACAATACAACAGAGAGAAGAGTTGTCTGGGAGCCTTCGTAAAGGGCCTCATATGCCTTCTCAAGTAGAGGTAAATCATGCACAACATCAAGGTCATCTTCATCATCATGATTAGCTGTGCCAGTATTAAATGTGTCATGGATCATTGTATTTTTACCATCATCTTCAATTATGTTTTGTGGCTCATGATCATCATCTTCCATGGGATCATTATCTTCAGCTTCGATATTCACACCTCCATGTTCCTCCACTTCGAAAACCATATTCTCCGGGTTGTGTTGATCCATATCATGTGCTCTGGGGTGCTCGACCTATATAAAAATGATAAACATAAATAAACCATGATCATGATCTCATCATCAAGTGATTTCTTATGTATATAAATTGTTAAAACGATATAATGAAAAACTTACCAATGGATGATAATCATGTCCCCCTTCAATGTGACCATGCAACCTACAATGTTTCCTAGCTATTTTTATTAGAAGTATTCTAGTCTTTAACCCTTTACAAATTTTGTAGGGACAATAACATTTTCCATCACCTTTTCTTTTCAAGTTAGACCACAATCTAACAATTGTCTCCTTATTTTGTTGTTCGCTGATATTGTCTGACATGGTCTTTCTTCGCAAGCAAAAAAATCGGGCTATAAAACTAGTTATATAGAAGTTGAAATGTTAGTTATGAAATCACGCTTCAATATAATATACCAAATTAAATTACTTCAACATAGAAATAATGCAAATTGAACCAAAACCATTTAACTCCTTTTTCATCTCAAAACATATCTAATGGCTTTGTGGTGATTTAGAGCAGGTGATATGCTAATGGCTTTGTGGTATGCAATCCTTGTATCATATCTTAAGTTGACTAATGTCTAATTGGGGTAATCCATGAGTGTCTAATGTGAATTTATTATCAATGTTGTGAAGTCATCGAGAGTATGGTGATAGTCATCCTTATAGGATCCTCTCAATACTGTCCAAATTAGTCTAAAAGGAAAGTAACTATCCATTCCCATGCTCATGCATACTTACATGACTAATGCTGCCCTTGTGTATCCTAAACATTGGAGAGACCTTATTTGAATTGCCTAATAAATGTGGTTGTTGTCCTAATATGAAATACTGAGTTCTACCCTTGCCTCTGTATCAAACTTCTCACATCTTGTTTCTTCAACAAGACACACTATTCTGATCCCAATCTTCCTCAATACCCTCAATGGAGGGGCATGTATAATGATTTCAACATACAAAGTCAATGATCATACAGTCCATTCTTCTACACACCCTTGGATACATTACTTGGCTTCTAGGCTTGGGAAAACTAATATGAATTGAGCCAACACCATGAGGATAGGGTCAAGCATCATGGAAACTGATCATAATACGTGAAGACGGGGTTCACACCTAAGTGTTGGCTCTCAACAATGCCACACTTCCAAAATTGTCAGTCTCAAGACTTCTCCTATTGGGTCAACACTCATTGATGGCCACAAGGCCAAATCAATGTATCGAGGCTTCGAACTCCTTACTCTAGGCCCGAAGGACCCTACACAAGGTCTATGAACACTCACTTGGTATTACAATAGAAAGAGACTTCCTCTAGAACTTTGTTTGCAATAGACACATCATTGGTAATCATTGTTATGATGGATGGTCTATTAGGACAGTAAATAAAATGCATATTCTTTTTCTACCCTTTGAAACTACAACAAGGTATTTGACTTGGCAGGGTCCCCACACATCACTTCAACACCAAACATTAGGCAATTCAACCTTTTTCCTTCTCAATGCATTTTTTTTTAATCTTTCACTAGTTTTCCTAGTCTGATACATAGGGATATCAGACCTTTCATGGCATCATCACATGCGCAAACTTCCCCATATGTTCCTGTAAGTATAAGATATTAAATACATTTCACCTAGCACTATCTGGTACATATTCTTGTGTCCTATCCATATAGGATGTTTGCACACCACACTATCATCCTTGACTCATGTGTATGATGCAGAGGTAGGGGCGTGTATAATGGTTTCAACATACAAAGTCAATGATCATACGGTCCATTCTTCTAGACACCCTTGGATACATTACTTGGCTTCTAGGCTTGGGAAAACTAATATGAATTGAGCCAACACCTTGAGGATAGGAGCTCATTTTCTATGTGAAAATCAAGAACCTACCACCTAACTGTGAATTTTTGGTATATGTCAAAGAATTGAAGATCTCTAATGTTAAGTTAAGGTCATTCTAATGTTTCATGCTTGCAAGAACCAAGTGTTGTTATCAAAGCTGTATATGAAAGATGAGTCAAGCATATATCTCTTTTTTATATTTTAGGTACTTACCCACTATGTTATAAAACAACTTGTTATGGTAAATAGAAAAAGTCTCAGGTGATACTATGTTAGAAATGTCTCACCATTGTAGGTATATGGAGCACCTTTGATGGTCATTTTGCAACTCACCTTGAGTCTACATGAGCTGCAAAAGCTTGTGATAAGTATGGATGATTGTATCCTTCCAATATGCAGTCCTTTCATTGTATGCAGACCTAAACGATAGCATAAATCTCTGTCATATTTTAGGTGCCTACACGCTATGTTAGAAAACGTCTCACTATGGTAGGCAACTAGATGCTAATGTTAGCCAAGATTGCTCCCCATACATGCTCTAAGGCATCTATTTTGATCTCAAAATATTGCTACAAATTAGACAAAACAAAGAGTGGTACTAAACAAAACTTCTATTTCAATTGAGTGAATGCTTGTTGTTGTGGCCTTATTCATATGAACTTTTCTTAGGCCCCCCTTTTGTTGCATGTTTAGAGGCAATGCAATATGAATAAATTAGAGCAAAAACCTAATGTGGAATTTGGTTAGCCCCAAGAAACTCAAGAATTTTATGAGAATCGTAGGAAAAATATATTCTTTATAGATCAAGATCTTCTCTAGGTCAACATGTACACCATCTTCATCAACAGTGTACTTGAAGTACTAGATCCTCCCCATGCTAAAAGAACATTTCTCTATATTGGCATAAAGCTTAAGCTGATGCAAGTTGGAAAGAACTTGTCACGTGTTATTCCCATATCTTTTTGAACATAAGAATGTCATCCAAGTAGATAACCACAAACAACCTATGAAGAATCTAGGTAGATCATTCATCATCCAAATGAATGTTGTTGGTGTAGTGATTATGCCAGAGGGCATCAATAACCACTCAAACAAGCCCTTCTTGGACTCAAAGAAAGTCTTCCAAATGTTAATTAGCTCAACAAGGAATTGATGGTTCCCTGATTTCAAATCATTCTTGTTGAAAAATTCATCTCCTCAAAGCTGGTTTAAGAGGTTAGCAATTTGAGGGATCAAAAAACTTGTTCTTGATAGGGGTCTTGATTAGGACCCCATAGTCTATTTGAATCACCATGTCCCATCTTCTTCTTGGAAAGTACAAAATGGGCTTCCACAAAGTAAAAGTAGTTGGTCAATATGACCCTTTTGAATCAACTTCTCAAGTTGTTGTTAAGTATTGATGTAGTCAAATACAAATTTTCTCTCACAGTTGTCACAAAATTTACTTTCCTTCATTTGTATCTTTTGGAAAAATCTTCCTTGATGACCTCCATGAAACCACCCAAACTGAAATTTACCTCCATCACTAAATCAAGTGGAGTTCCTTCAACTCCTCCTTGGCTAGCAAGCTAGCAATCCAACATTGTTGAACTGGAATTCTAATTTAAGTAGGGCATACATAATTTTCTCTAATCTAAAAAATTACAAAGAAATACATCTCCAATTTAGGAATATAATCATCAACAACATCTACATCAATTTCCCGTAAAACTTAGGGATGTCACAACTTACCTAGGCTCTAAAGGGGGTCCAATTGCCAAATGAACTTTCCAATGGGGCCCACTACTTATTTTGGTTACTTCGGAGCATCAGCACAAATCGGTTCATCATCCTTGATCTTTGTTTTCCTCAAGCCACCTAGATCAACAACTTGAAGGAATTTGAGGAGTTAGTAGCTAGTTCTTTGATATCATTGAATCTCGTCTTTAATTCAAATATCTAATATCTGACTACATTTGATGGTACATGCAAGAGCAACTAGGTTGTGATAGCACTTATCTAAATTAGGCTAGTAATTTGGGGAACAATACACTAGTTGAGAAATTTATTGTACCAAAAGTAAAAATTGAACAAAATAAAACACAAAATTGATAATTACAATATAACTGAACAAAATGATCTTTATTTTAATCTAGTTTGTTTACAAAATGGGTAAACTTTGTAGTAGAGATGAATGCCTTCTATTCTTGTCACATGATTCAAATTCAACCACTATATAGCTTTCAAAAAAGGAAAACTTACTAAAAGTAGTATATTAGGGATCTTGGTGGAACCAAAGAATCATCACACCTAGTACTAACTAGTGTCCTTGTAATTTGAAATGAGCATTCAAATAAGGACAAACCTAATGGAAAACTGAAAATGTTTGTTGGAAAATTATTTATTTGGCACCCCCATTTGTCAAGGCCATAACTCTTGTTTATAACTGCCATTAAGATGACTTGAGATATTTTCTACATTGCAACACCACTTCCACTTTAAGCTATCTCTACAAGAGTTCTACTAATGATTGTGGATCGTTTTGGCTAGAAAGAGTTAAAACAAAATCTAAATTAGCATGAAACTAATAGATAATGTCTATAGAATGATCAATAGATCTCCGACTGAGACAAATGCCTTGGTGAATCCTATGATAAGTAGGGACCCTCTCCATAGCAATATGGATATTCTCAACAATTGATTGAATCTCTTGAGCTTGGTGAATAAGACACTAGTGGTCCAAAAGCGAGAATAGGATCAAGTGAATTCCTTCTCCAATGGATAATTTAATTTTAATGTTTGATGGCACATCTAAGAGGGTTGTTAATTGCATTTTAAGCTCAATATCTCAAGGGAAGGAGCACATATGTAACCTAGAATTGCTCATTTGTCCAATTCTTTTACGCATTTGTAACCTTGAATGATGCATTTGCACTATTTTTCTACACTTTTGTACAATCTAGTTGTGCTTTTGTTCAATATCAATCTTTTTTAGAAAACCTCCAAATCAAACACACAATCATGACGCCACACCTATAAAATAGGAAACTTTTGGACAAACTAGACTTGAAACGACACTTGGAAACAAACTTCAAACTTGCAAACTTGAAATTTATACTTGATGACCACACAATTAAAACATAAGAAAAACTTGGAGGTAAGTCAAGAGGAATTTAAGTGTGGAATGCCTTCACATTTACTATCTGTAGAGGAATCTCAAAATATTTTGTTTTCATCTTTAAAGGTGCTGATAAAAGATCTTCATCATGTGTTGTAATTTTATGGTTATTATTATGAAGAGTGTTTTTGTGTACTAATATGTTATTGTAGAAAAAATAGTTGAAACTCCCTTTGTGGGTTGCTTGTTGTTGTTTGAGTAGAGCCAACAACAATTCCTGCAGTCAACTCAATGACCTCTTGACTATATTTCTTTGTGATCTTCTATGGTTTGTCTAGGTATAGGAATTTATCATGTAGGCGGCTTAGAAACAGGCGGACTCACTCATGTTCTTGGGTGAAGTCCAAGAAATACTTAAAGACATCAAGCTTCTTCTCTGCAACCCTTGCATATTCTGGTTTATACTCATTATTTCTCTTCAAGAGCTCTCCTTGGAGTGGCTCAAAGCTATTGTGGTTGATTTCCTCAAATGGTGCATGTATATATCTCTCAATATTTTTGTGTAGATCAAATCTACTGAGACCTTCGAAAAAGATTCACCTAGGTCTATTTGTAGGGCTTTGTTAGGAAATTTGGAAAATATAAGTTGTGACATTCAATGTTATCTACACACTCAAGATCTCAATCTCTTATACCATTTGATGCAAGCACATAAATATTCCTCTACCTATCTTAGAAACTAAATAATAGCTAGCACAAATGTATAGATTCTTTGCAAACAAATTGAATTGACATAAAGATTACAACAAAATATTTATTCAAACATGCAATTAACAATCTCCATGCACATCAATCCTCTTCACATTTAATGTCTCTCACTAGCGTTTGAATTTTTTCGATAGTTATTGATTTGATCAAACACATGGCAATTATATTTATGGTAGAGTTTCAAAAGCCTTTACGCTTTGATGGATATCATACCCTACTCTATGGCTCAACCTTGCATCTTTTCTATTCTTGTTTCTTGCATAGCATGTCTCTATATTGTGCCACACACCATCTCTGCAGCCTTCCAAAGTAGTCTTATGTTTGTTCATTGCCCCTTTTACTAAACTCTATAAATTGCAATCTTGTATTTATTTTTAATCGATGCTTTCCTACATTGTTTGATCTGCCATCTTGTTAGAAATCTCCTCTCTATTATGCTTTGACGGATGTCGCATCCTGTTACAAACCTCACATTTTGGCACTGGCAGAAAGGATATTAGCAAAGGTTGTGGAATATGGCTTTTAGATTTACCAATTGTCATTCAATCTTGTGCATATGGCTTTTACATGTAGAAGAAATACATTTGATAAATAGGCCATATGGTGGATGATAAGTGGAGGATGTAAGTACTAAAGTGCGGTACTAGTGGCTTTGGTACATGAAGGTGACTAGAGGTTGTGGAAGGAGAAATGGTGGAAGTTGGATCTATGGTAGAGGTGGGAGTAGATGTTATTTACACATGAAAATATTGAGCTAATACTCATAAAATAGCTAGGAATTCAACTTAAGGCCTTCTATTTGTTAATAAATTTCTCTACCATTGAGCTACTACCCCCTTTCTTACCATTCCATTGTTGGCTTGAGTGTAGATTATTTTCAACACCCATTATAAGACACATTATAGGTTCTTGGGGCTCCTAACCTAACCTAGCTTTGATAACATTTTGAGCTACTACTCATGGATTAGTTAAATTTCCAAGCTATGACCTTCTATTTGTTGTTAGAATGCGATCTATGACTAAGCTTATAGCCCCTTTCTTGCTAATCCATTTTTGCTCCAAGTGTTTCTTATTTCTAAAAATTCAAACCATTTGTAAATTTTTGGGTCATGTAGATTACTTTTAAATATACCATGAAACATATCTACTAGTGGTTCCAGATTAGCTGCAACTGGAGCTGTTGGTAGTGCTTCTACTGTTACCTTTGGAATAGGTGTTGTTTATTTAGATGGCAATGGGACCCGGTCAACAACAACTAGCTTTGCAACAGTCATAGGGTAACATCCTTAGAAGTACATCGATTGGAGAAAGCACACATGGGAAAGGAGTGTAGGGAAGTACATGTCAATTAGGCATAGGAGAAAGCAAATTAGCAAGGACGAGGGAAAGCACATATTGGTAGCAGTGGACAATGGACAGGGGGAAGATACATGACATGAAGCACACACCAATTGATGAACATGTTATATAATTTGGTGGATCATCAAAGAGACCTATGAATGTGAGCACTCTAGGAGGCCCTACATATGAAGAAGAATATGCGGATGACTCAGATTTTGGGAAAAAAGTACAAAAATCTCCAAGGACAAGGGGTTGCAAAAGAAGGTGAAGATTCTACCTCGAATGGTGAGTGTTGTTTGATCTAGAACATGCGAAAGTATCTCTATGGTGAGTGTCGTTTGATCTTGCCAAAATTCATTTTTTGGGAAGTGGGAGTAAGGTATAAGAAGATTTAATTTGAAATGACATTGAATATGCAAAAGAGCCTAACCTTTTAGGAGATTGCACGCATCGGGGTTGCCAGAGGTCGACAAAGCTTGCACGTAGGGTTGCCAGAGGTCGACAAAGCTTACACGTAGGGTTGCCAGAGGTTGACGAAGCCTGCATGAGATTGATTGAGCAAATGACTTGCCCTCTTTTTTTTTTTTTTTAAGTAATGCCCGTTGTCATCGGAATTTCGACGAACGCGGACACTTTTTTTCAAAAAACAAAAACAAATTTCATTACTAATGCCTTCTCCGTGGAAACCAAATGTGAAATTATAGTCGAAATTCCGACGAATTCGGGCATTTTTTCAAAAAAAAATCAAATTTTTTCAGAATATACCTTCTTCGTCGAAATTCTAGGCCAAATGTATTAGTGATTGATCCTTAGGCCAATCTTCTGCATTCGAATAACTTTGTTCAATAGGGGATAAGATACCTTGGTATTTTATTCTGTGTTTGCATGTGCATAAAAAACACATCAACATAATTGGCGCTAGAAGGAGGGCAAATAGAGCTAAGGAAGAATTCACTCCTGACCCTTAGAGAGGGTTAGGAGCAAATTTGACAGGGTGGAAACTAAAGCTTACAAGTTACAAGTTACTCTTGTAGCCATTGTTGTCATCTTCATCAATGACATGTACTTCAACAATAATTTTCAAGTCACTTTGTAGCAACATCTTCAATAGTAAGATTGTAAAAACTTCAATAGCCTCATGAATTCACTTTGATTGCACTAGAACTTCTAAAGCATGATGTGAAAGAAGTTGGCAAAAATAAGTTTTAATGACATGAATCTCTTTGGAAACTTGGTAGTATATTTGGTTTCTATTTTTCTCTCATAGAGATCTCATCAAATACTTGACATTTGTCAAAGGTTCACCATGATTTTAGTTAGGATCGAGCAAGGTCGTTAGTTACCAATAACTCATCTTAGGTATAATAAACTAACAAAAGCCCAAATTTTTTATTTTGGGTAGGAAAGTTATGCATTGTGATAGGATTTGTTATCCTTGTTGCCATTTGCCATTTAGATTAACTCAATTGTACCAAACATCTTTGTAGATTGCGAGTGTGGGAAATCAATGAGCAATCAATCATTTTTTGGAAGAGAAAATGGCCTAATTCGAAGGGAATATATATTATTTTCCCAAGGGAAGTTGGAAGGACCAAGTGGTTCATGGAAAAGAGAAAACCATATCGTACATTCATGCACATAATGACTTTATGTCATTCTCAATTTGTAAGAGCTAGGGTTTTCCAGCTCAACATGTTTGTAACCCATTGAAGGCTGATTTTTCTAATTTGCTATAATTTAATTTTTATTGTCATTATAGTTGGCATGCTGAGGAATTGTTTTAGTTTTGTTGGGCTATATTTAATCAAGCATTATGATCTAGACTACATCAAGTGGCATTGGATAAGTTTTCTTGTTGGGTTGTGTATTGAAGAAGCTCTAGATTTATTTTGTTGGGGTGTGGAGCTATGTAACTACAAAGAGTGAAGACAAGAAGACATGGAACATGGAGGAAGAATGACATCGACCTTTGTAGATATGACAATGAGAAGATTTGCAATCAAATTAGGTGCAATAGAAGCAACACAAATAAGATGAATATGTGTTAAGGATGCAAGTGACGATGAAGAGGTAAAAGGCCAAGAAGTGGAAGTAGAAGATTTGATGGATGAATCATAAAGTACATTTTTGAGAGCTATGTTGAAAATAGCTAGTAAACCAATATTGTATACCCCTTACTATGATTCTTTCTCTTCATTCTTGTTTGGTCTCCTCTAGAATAACAATCCAATCATATAACTCGTCCACCATTCAAGGTTCCAATTCTTATGATATAGTGCTTAGACCTGGATCCAAAGTTTCACAAAACAAATTAATGCATATTAAGTCCTTAAGTTTGTGAGATATTACAAATAATGTCCTCATAAATCTTGCATGAAAAATAATGGGGATTCCCCCTCATATCTTTTTATATCAAACAATGCTTACATAACTAATGTGTGACCAACCTTGCATATATATTCAAACTTTTCATGAAAATTTTCTTCATCTTTTTGAATGTGCAAAGGTTTAATGGCCAATGGTAACATTTCATTTATTTCACCAAATTGATTAATGAATAATATTCTAATTTATTGCCATGAAAATATATAGCGCATAGGCAAATCAGATACCAATATTTGGAATCATCTTTGAGAGATTGCCCAAAAATTTTCATTACAACATCCTCTACAACAATATGAAAATATTCTATCAATGCATTGAATATCTGCAAATGTTTACTTTCTAACTTAAATTCTTTTTCACTAAACTTACATAACTTCTTATTCCATCAGGGGTAGGGTGTGGATAGCTTTGAATACCACTAAAATGAAGAGGTTTATATCTATCCAAAGAGAAAAATATTCTCCGTGGACATGGGTGGAACTATGGTTGTTGTGAACTATGCACATTGACATTTGCACTTGTACTAGGAAGACCAAAGTGACAATACATTTTCAATGACAACTCACTTGCTTAGGACCATTTCATATTCCCAAACATAATAAGGTCTCAAAATATAGAAATATGAAGACCTTATGTCTCATGTGCCTAATGATTTATCAAAACCAAACAACACATGAAACTCCTTCAGATACAAACACTAATTTAACTAGGGAATACACCTTAGTTTTAAAAAAATCAACAACGTTCTTACAATGATATTGTCTCTTTTGAAGGTGACAAAGATGGAATACTAGATAAATATTGCAGCCCATAAATAGTTTCAGTCACCACCTCTCTTCAAAGGACAATCTTCAAACAATTGTAAATAGGCTTAGTAATAGAGTCACCACCTCTGTTCAAAGAACATAATCTTCAAATAGCAGGAAATTCCTTAAAGATTAATCATATTATGGATTCACTCCATCAACGAAGCACCTTTCAAAATTCTTCAAATATGATGCAACACTTTCCACCCAAGTATGAAGACCTATAGGCCAACAAATCTTCACACTCCTAACACTTTCCACCATAAATAAATCCGTGTTAATCCCTAGTAGAGTCGCCAATCTATTGATGACCCAGATGGGTCAATGCACTTTCATAAGGTCTAGGTTCTAATGTAATTAATCAAATCTTTTCTCTAGTAGATTCGCCAATCTATTATTTTTTGCACCAATTGCCTAGGTTTTTCTAAAGATTAGCAAAGTTCTATTATCAAGAACCCTAGATAAGTAGCTAACAAATGAGGGACAAGTTTTACACTTTTCTCCCCTACACTTCAAGCTTTGTGAAACCTAGGGGGTTCACCCTTAATGACACTGGATGCAGATATTCATCTAGTGATTCAATGGAGTGTCCAACAAATAAACTTCATACAAAATAATAGGGGTTTGTATGGCTACACTCATGATTGGTACATCCCTTGTCCTCGTCTCAACTTTGGTATGAAGTGAAACAAAACTTTAACATAAAACATAAAATTATTTTTTGATTATAAGGTTTTGGTGATTGTTACTAAAATTGGAACACATCTGTATAAAGACCGGTCCTATTCTAGGGCAACAAAGTCACATGTTATGCATTTTACATCAAAATATCAAACATATTTTGGTGGTCAGTTAATGTATTATCGCCTTTTAATAATAAGACCTTCTAATGTCTACAATGCAATCATACTTAGTAATCCCTTTGCACCCATAACAACTTCATTATTTTCTTGAAAGAATTTAGTCTACCCCATAGACAAAAAAACAATCATAAAAACGATTAACTGCAACAAATGTGCAAGTAGAAATTAGTAACCCTTGGTTATTTCATTCAAAAGCTATTCCAGTTTAGATTGGAGACAATATGTGATGCAGTTTAGATTGGAGACAATAAGCAAATCCGAAATATAGGAATACTACCATGCAATGGCTTACAAACACAGATCTTCACCCAACAACAAACAACCTCCTTTTCCCACTACCCTTATTCTAGATTCCAGAATCAACAACCTTTATAACTGAGGTTCAACAACCTATTTAACGAATTGCTGGCCGCACGATAAAGTTAGGGAACGTCACGAATTGGAAACACCATCTTCATTCACAATCTCAAATGTGTAAAAAGAGTCGATGAGAAACTAAGGAGGCAAGAAAGGATGTGCCTACCACTCAATCTTGTCGTAGTATTAATGATTTTGAAATTTTGAGTGCAAGGCAGAAGTAAGATTGCCCACAAAATCTGCGTTTTGGGGTGGGCTTCAGACAAAAGAGGCAACTACAAGTAGTTAATGAGAATGGGCACTTCTTCTTTATTTGAATACAAGGGAAAATGTAATTAAAGAGTAAAATGTAACTGCATGGATTGGAAACTAGTGATCGCAAAATTTGTTGGGCATTAATGGTGTTTTTGCACACTCTAAAATCATGCCGAAAGGAATGACATTAATGGTCTTTGTCGATGGGGTTTTGAGCTTACCAAAAGGAACGACATAGAAACCTCGTAACCCTGGTGAGGAAGCACTAGTTGGGCTCACACAATTCCACCATTACTGCTTGTTCGAGTTCGAGCAAACTGAGTGTCCGCAGCTGACCATTCCTATGTTTGAATATTGATGTTGATTTGAATTTGCGTCGGCTAGACCAATAACTCAGATCTGAGCAAAAGAGACACATGCCACTTTATCATGCCATCATGGTCACAACTAGGACCATCTTTTTTATATCTCGTGATAAGCCTAGAGTGAGTGATAAATCACCAAATGGACCACACTATCAGAATCTTTCATTGGAACAAGCCCAAGCATACATGGGCTCGATATACATGTATAAGTTTTACATCATCACAACTCTATTTGGAAGGAATACTTTTTTCTTATTGAACAAATAAGAAATACAATAAAGAAAAGTTCAAAATGAGTTACAAATAATGAAAGAAATTGTCACAGATCAGCTACAATACTATCAACATAAATGTCATCACTAATAACAACAAAGCATAAATACTTTGATGGGTATCGCTAAAGAAACCTTGGCCCTCTTAACATAATAGATCTACATAATCTTGTTTACCGTTACTTTCAGAGCAGCAAGATTTGAACCCACGACCTCCATCACCCCAAGATGGCATGCTACCAAACTGTGCTATACTCCGTTATAACGACCAACATTGCATTTTTCTATTTAATGTCAATTCAGACATTGAATAGATAAAATACTCTTCTATAAATGTTAGCATTGACAATTTCGGAAAAAAATAGTCTAATATAGTAACTAAACAATATCAAGCCACCATGGTGAAATTGGTAGACACGCTGCTCTTAGGAAGTAGTGCTAGAGCATCTCGGTTTGAATCCGAGTGGCGACATTCTTGTTAATAAGATACTATGAGTTCAATCCCTTCCGTATAAAATCCATATATATATATATATATAATTTATGGAGTACCTATATAGTAAATTACTATTTGTAAAGTGGAAAATTGAACCCTAGTGATTCCCCACCTAGGAGAGAGAAAGGAAATCACTAGGATGATTTTCACTTGGGAGATACTTTACATTCAAAAGAGGGGTTGAATTCACTAGATCCAAACCCTAGAGTGAATAAGGATCTGAATACTAAGTGAATTGCAAGGGTGCAATGCAATTTACTCTCTTTTGTAAGTAGAAGAGTTGACTTGTTGACTATGCAAAAAATGAAGACAAAATGGGTGAAATAAGGAGCTACCGATTCGGGATCGCGTTGTAACTTCGGATCTGAGGTATTTAGATTGATACAGACCTACCTTGCAAATCTGGAGAAAAGTTGTCGGGACCGTGCATAAGTTATGCACAGTCCTCTGAAAAATCCGCGAGTCGAAAAGGGTTTTTCCATCTCTGCAAATGAATCCTAAATTTGCAATTACAATTGCGCACTTGCAACTTGCACACAAAAAATAAGGGAAGAAGGGTTGTGGATAAGGGTTTGCCTTAGTCAAACCCCGGTTGAGGAATCAACCTTGAAAGAAAGTAATTGCAAATGCTTAAATGTAAATAATGGAAATGTATACCTTGTAGATCTACGATTTGTTGATGATGGTTGCTTTGCTTCTTGAATGTAATCACAAGTGTTGCATGAAATGACATGTAACATGACAAAACCCTAACACACACATGTTTGCAAATGAATGTTGTAATGTTGCTCCAATGGATGAATGAAGAATACACATGAAGAAGAAGACTTGATGGATGCTTGAAGACTTGAACACTTGAATGCTTGATGACGATAATGGAGACCTTCCACTTGTTTTCCCAATTTTCTCTTATGCAAATGAGAGGACTAGATCCCCTTTTATACTTACTTTGGAGGGTTAATTATCCCTTTACCAAAGGCCGACATAGGGGGTGAATTTAATTCCTGAAAGATAAATTAGGTCCGAGGGTCAGATGGACCCATTTTGGGGCCACACAAAGAGGGAGGACAAGGGCGCCACACCCCTATCCTAAGGGGACTGGTGTGCCACATCATGGACATGCCCATTTTTGGGGCCTGAAACAGGGTCTAAACAAGTTGTAAAGTGGGGAAATGAGGCCTAGTTCCATGGTGAAGGCATAGATGGATCTTGATCAAGCGTGGAAGATGATATCGCAAAGGTAAGGGGCCTAAAACACGGTCAAAATTGCAAGGGGTGTAATTTTATGATGCTACATTTAACCCCCACTTTAGCAGGAGTATGGCTTACACCAATACTGTTGGTAAAATAGAAGAAAGTGAGATGAAGATGAGAGATGTAGAGCAAGATCACAAGGAGTATAAGATGTCACTAATCTCGAGGAACCAAGCCCCCAATCTTAGGATCTTAACTCACTCAAACATATGCAAGTGCACATAAAAAGGCACACAACAAAAACTAATATCTTAAGACCTCAAGTCAACTAGCCGAAGAGACCCCGATATGAAAAAGGTCTCAATCAACTAATATCATTCTTGAAACATAAAATGCCATCTCATGAACACATATAATCACATAAAAGAGCAAAGATGACATCATCCATGAACCATTGATAGTAAAACTATGAGTTCATGAGAGGAAGAAGAGAGAGAACATGAATACACACTTTGGTCATCCATGAGAAGAAAGGCGAACAAAAGGACCCATGGACATCTCGCCCCTAGAACTAGGTGATCCATGTAAGGGAGGAGAGTGAGAACACCGTTAGTTCCACTCAACCTTATGCGCATGTGTGCAAGTGAGGCTCGAAGCACCTCATAGGAGTCTATGCCTGAGTATGCTACAACATGTATAAGATGCTCTAAGAGACTATGCTCTGGTTCCGAGAATAATCACCCTGCATAAGAGAAAAGTGGCAACATCTCATTCTAAGAGGCTACCCTCTGGTTCTGAGAATGACCCACTGTATAAGAGAAAAGTGGCGACATCTCGCTCTAAAAGGCTGCCCTTTGGTTCTGAGAATGACCCACTGTATAAGAGAAAAGTGGCGACATCTCGCTCTAAGAGGCTGCCCTCGGGTTTCGAGAATGACCCACTATATAAGAGAAAAGTGGCGACATCTCACTTTAAGAGGCTGCCCTCTGGTTCCGAGAATGACCCACTGTATAAGACATACAATGCGCGAGAGAAATATAATACAAAAGGAGCAGTGTGGGTGCCCCCCCCTTAAGATGTTAACGTAGTTTAATGTTGATATCTTAAGGAAAGTAGAACAAGGATACCTACCTTCGACACCGAGAAGATATCCATCATGCAATAACATCATAAATCCCAAGAAAGAGAGGGAATACTCTTGAAGCAAGGATAAGATAGTTGAAAAGAGATATCTTTCTATAAGTGTAAAGGAGATCCTTGGAGGAGAAGAGATCTTTGCTCAAAAGACATCTACCTCCAAGAGGAGTTGTCTTAGACAAATATAACATCTTCTAGAACGAAGCGCAAAAGAGAACAAGAATTCAATCCTTCCTCCTATTGCTAGGTGAAAGGGATTCTTGATGAAGGATGACTCACTTTTATCCTAATGGGGATGGGTGAATTTATTATAGATGTACATTACCAAGTGTGAAAGAGAGTGTAGTCAAGGACTTACACCTCTTGTATAAGAGAGAACCCATGGGCAAACAACAACAACTTCACACAAGGAATGACATCAAGTAATAAAAATCACACCATCTGGAAAATAGGAAAGAGTGGATCCTTAGAGAAAGAGAGAGGGAGTGAGATCATTGCCCCCCAAGTGTAGGACAATGAGAAGATTTACACAACTTCTAGAGAGAGATTACTCATAAGAGGCATACCTTTTCCAGCAAGGAATACATCCTAACCAAGGAACAAACATGCGCTTGTATGAAGGATAACTCCATTCAAGAAAGGACATCAAGTTATGAATAACACAATAGAAGAGGTAATTTGCAAAGAGAGAGAAAAAAAGGTTCACAAAAGTTCTCTAAGGAGAGATTGTTCATAATAGATGTACCGTTTCAAGCAAGGAAAATATCCCACTCACGGAACAAACATGCGCTCGCATGAAGGAGAACTCCATGCAAGAAAGGACATCAAGTTTATGAATAATGTACTCTATAAAGAAAATAGTGAAACCTTAGAAAGAGGAAAAGGAATATTTTTTCCCCCCAAGCATAGAGGCAAGAATAAATAGACTATTACGTTGCTCACTAAGTATGATTTCACCTAACATTGTACCACTATGAATGAATAGGAGCCCCCTAATAGGTAGGCTAACTATGTTACACAGTGAGGAGAAACATAATAGGAACTTGAATGTTATTTTAAATGATCATGATGAATATGACATTCATTGTTAGAAGTTATTTTTAACATGTCTGAATCAATGTAATGTTGTATTTGTGTTTTCAAAGCTTGACACTAATTAGTAGAATGGCCATGGGTTTGATGATGTTTACAAAAAGAAGAATTTTGAGAATGTTATTTATGTTTTCTTCTTCGTTTAGGACAAAGAGGAGATATTAAGTTAAAATTTAGAAGACTGGTCAACACATTTTCTTTTTGTAACTCAAAATTAGAATGAGAGGTGTGGATTTACAAGACAATGGAGAAGAAGATGTTGACAAAGGAAAGTGTAATTTTTCATGACTTTGTCACTCACATTCAAGCATTTGTCCATTGCATCCATGTGTATGTTCAAAAGAGGGTTCACTCTTAGGGGGAATTGGATTGAATTTTAAAGAGGCCCAATCAATTTCAAAATTTGTGTTAAGAGAAAAATTTGGAATATGAAATTCAGGCATCTTAGACTTTCTAGAAAAGGTAGGAGTGAAATATAAGGACCCCCAATCATCTTAGTTCTTCTTTAGGAACTTCTTTGGTAGGAGATGGTGTATTTGAGTGAATTGAAGAGAGGATTGTAGGAACTAAGAAAGAATATGATGTTTCACTTATGTTCTCATCAACTACCTCATTAGTATATGTGTAAGGCAGAACATGATAATCAAGAAGAATTTTTGGTTTCCTAGGAACATGAATGGAATTGATTTGATTTTTGTTAGGCTCTTGATTTTTGGGAGAGAGAGCATTATGATAAGAAATAATATCATCCTCTTGCTCTAAGGTGTCTTTATGTTCAAGAAACTCATTAGGAAAATGATTATCATATGTAATTAATGCTTCATTTTTGGGGGAAGGTTATTGGAAGGAATAGAAGGCGAAGTGTTATTAAAATCATCCTATTTCACCAAGGTACCCTCATGAAAGAGGATCATATGAAGAGAATAATCTAAGACATCCTTTAATGGTTCATCCTAAATAGGGAGATCATTAGGAAGAGTGTTAAAAGTACCTTCTTGCATCAATATGTCCTCTTTTAGGGGAGAGTTTTTGGGAGAGGGATCATTTAAGGGCTCAAAAATGGGATTTTCATGTTGGCATTTCAATAAGTTTGTTGGTATAAGGATATTGAGAAGGTTGTTGGAGATTATTGATATATCTCATAAAGGATAATTACTGTCTTAATAATATTATTTTGTCATTGATGTCAAGAAATTGATTTTCTGATTCAGTATGATGTTGCCATATCTTAAGAAGTATGTTTTGATGAGTATAAAGATGTTAGTAAGTGACACAGAATGAATGTGAAAATGAAGGGGAATAATAAGTTATTCAAATGGGAAACTATTACCGAGTTAGGCAGTGATGAGATTTTGTTGTTTTGATTGTTTTGATATCCTATATATATGTGTATTCAAAGATTGAATAAGAATAAGAAAAGATTTCATTCAGTAGATGAATATAGGTTTAATACTGTTCTATGATACCGAGCTATGAAGCTAGTCAGTAAACCCCAAGGTTATCGATATCGGTTAAAGAAGGCAGAATGTCTACCGAGTGAAGTTCGGTATTAACCGAGTAACAACCGAGCAGTAACAAAATGCATTGGATGAATAAAAGCATTATTAAATGAAGGATGCCAATGAGCTAGAGATGTATAGATGATTGGTATGTCGTGCAAGATGTTTGTTGAGGATCTAGGACAATGAAAATACAAGAATCAGATCTACAATGCAGATTGAATGATCATAACCTAGCACAAGTACCAAGGAAGGAATACAAGTTCCAAGGCGAGATAGAACATTTTTCAGATCGAAGGATTCAATGAACCTAGTCAAGTATGATGATCTGATGACTAAGATTGATCATGGGAAATGTGATCAAGGAGATTAAGCGGTTAGGAATTGTTTATAAATAAAGAATTGTTGATGAACAATGGATGCGGGCAAATAGAAGAATAATGATGCTGCTGTAGTGATCACCGAGTACATAAGATTGAAGATCTGATTGAAGAACATATTGAGTAGCCCAACCAGGAGAAAGATAAGTCTTATGACAAGATTATCTTGAGTACATTGAGCACATAGAATCTGCTTTAGCATTTCAGATGTGAAGTTGCAGATATATTTTATTACTGTTATTTATTCTGTAAGTGACAGGAAATCTCTTAACCGAGTGGACCTAATAGTCTTATTTGTAAATCCTCTAGCAAGGTAACATTTTGAATGAGTGTTTGAAATCCTTTGACAAGGTCACTTCTAACAAAGTGAAGTTTCTAACAGATCTGAGGGAAATCCCTTAACCGGGTCACATCTAGCAACGTGTTTATGTAATCTGTAATAGGATTGGCTTTTAACTGAGCATACTCTAGAAGGGTATATTTCTTAGTGGGTCCGAAATCCCACAGTGGTTTTTCCCTATTTGGGTTTCCACGTTAAATCTAGTGTTAAATGTGTTGTGATGTTTTAAGTTTGTTAGTTTATGAGTTTGAATGATTTATAGTCTAGGTTGCATATTGAAGTAAAGGCTATTGAGGTTGAATCTGATGAATATATTGTATTATGAGTATATATGATTCACCCCCCCTCTCATCTTACTAACAATTGGTATCAGAGCTTTGGACTCCAGAAGACAAGTTTAAAGGAACTTGAGGCAAGATCCAAAGATGTATAAGAGGGATGCCCCAAAGCTAAACAAGTCAAGTTTCTCCACATGGCATAAAAGGATGAAGTTGCACTTATCAGGAATTGGAGAATATGCAACATATTATCTGGAGAATGATTACAGTGCACCTAGCACCTACCCGATGACAATGGAAGAGATAAAGGCAAAGCAAGAACATATTCAAGCAATGATTGAAATAACATCAGCATTGACTGACTTAGAGTTTAATGATCTGGAAGGTTGTAATGATGCCAAAGCTATGTGGAATAAGCTCATATCTGTGTATGGTGGTGATGAACATGTTCAAAGAGCAAAAGTAGATAGTCTAAGAGGTCAACTTGAATCCATGAGAATGAATGAAGGTGAGAACATAATCCAATACAGTACAAGGTTAAATGAAACTGCCAATCAAATCAAAGGAGCAGGAGGAACTATTGAAGAAAAGGATGTAACAAGTAAGTTGCTAAGAACACTTCTACCTGCTTATGCCATTCGAGTCTCTGCAATTAATGAATTAAGGTCTGTACCAAACATGCCAATCTCCTTGGATGCTACTATCGGTAAGATACATGCATTTGAGTTAAGCAATTTTGCTAACAGTGGGTCTTCGGTAAATAAAGTTGAATCTGCATTCAGTTCTTTTCATCTTGGTGAATCTGATGATTATAATGATAGAATGTATAAGTATACTGAAGGAAATCATAGTGGAGCAAGTGAAAGATTTCACAAAAATATGGAAGAAGTACACAAACTATATGAGGAAATCAGAAAGCAGGAAGAGTTTGAAGCATTATTGGCCAAAAGGTTACCGAGAGGTAAAGGTAAGTGTAAAGGGAAGTTACCTTCGAAATGTTTTAATTGTGATAAAATAGGATATATGGCTTCTAACTATCCTGACAAAGGATCTAGTGAAAAGAGAGAATACCGAGATGACAGACAAAAAGACAATCATTACAGAGGGCACCAAGACTTCAAAAGGAGAGATAGAAAGACATGCCTAGTGGCTGATGAGGAATCCAACGATGATAAATATGACGAGACTGAGACAGAGGAAGTTGTTTATGTGGCTATCAAAGATGGATCAGATGGAGAAAGGTATGAAGAAAAAGCCTTAATATCTCACATAAATAATAATGATTCTTGGATCATAGATAGTGGATGCTCACATCACATGACAGGTGATAAACACAAGTTTGTTAAATTAGAAGACTATGATGGAGGTTATGTAAGATTTGGTAATGATGCACCATGTCTGATGAAAGGTAAAGAATCTATCACACTTCTTGACAATGCTAAATGTGATGATGTATATTGGGTTGAAGGTTTGAAATACAATTTGTTGAGTGTAGCACAACTAAACAATATAGGATACCGAATATAATTTCAGAAGGGAATTGTCAAAGTTCATGACAAATATGGAAAGTTAGCTGCTATCGGGACTCAAACAAGAGGTAATACATTTCATCTTGACTCAACTCAGAACAATTTTCTATAAGCAAAAATAGAAGATACCTGGTTATGGCATAAAAGGTTTTGTCATGTAAATTTTGATAATATGATCAAAATAAGTAAGTCGGACCGAGTAAGAGGTCTACCGAGCTTGGAAAAACCTAAGAATGCAATGTGCCGAGGATGCCAGATGGGTAAGATGACAAGATCAAGATTTACAAGTCCTACACTTCTAAAGGAATTCTAGACCTTGTGCACACTGATCTATGCGGTCCTATGAAAGTTCAAAGTTATTATGGTGATAAATACTTCATATTATTTGTGGATGATTACTCAAGGATGATGTCAGTTATGTTTTTAAAAGAAAAATTAGAAGCCTTTCAAATGTTCAAATGGTATAAGGCAAGAGTTGAAAATGAAACAGGAAAATAACCGAAATGTCTAAGATCTGATAGAGGAGGCAAGTTCACTTCTGATGAATTTAACTTATTTTGCAATGATCATGGTATGAAGAGACAAGTGTCTGCACCAAGAACTCCACAAAAAAATGGGATAGCTGAAAGAAGAAACATATCTATTGTAGATTGTGCCAGAACCCTGATGATAGAAAAGAGGGTACCTCAAACATTTTGGAGAGAAGCAATAATCACTGCACTCTACACCTTGAACCGTGTACAATTGAAGAAAGAAATTTTGAAGACACCGTATGAAATCTGGTATGACAAGAAATCTAATGTGAGTTATTTTAAAATATTTGGGAGTAGATGTTATGTTCACAAAGATGACAGAAATGGAAATTTTGATCAAAAAAGCGAAGAAGGAACATTTCTTGGTTATTCTTCTAGAAGTAAAGCATTTAAATGTCTGATCAAATCATCTAACAAAATAGTGGAAAGTGCAAATGTGAAAATTGATGAATTTGTAGAAAGAAATGATGAAGGAAATTCCAAAGAACCAGAAGATTATGAAGAGTTTGTATATGTTCAACCGAGAAGTCCTACCAAGAAAGTTGATGAAGAAAATGAAGAAAATACCCAGTTATCGGGTGATGAAGAAGATCATACAGAGCCTACTGAGTTTATATTAGCCAAATATGTCGGAAGGAATCATGCATCAAGCCATATTATAGGAGATAAGGATGATCCAATGATGACAAGGAACAAACTGAGACTAAACACATGTCTGATATCTGAATTTGAACCGAGGATAGTAAAAGAGGCATTTAGCAATGAAGATTGGGTAAATGCTATGACAGAAGAGATTGAACAAATCAAGAAAAATGAAACATGGACACTGGTTCCAAGACCAAAAGAGAAAAATGTAATCGGTACAAAGTGGATTTTCAGAAACAAGCTAAATGAAAAGGTGAGGTCATTCGGAATAAAGCAAGGCTAGTCTGCAAAGGTTATGCTCAAGAAGAAGGAATAGACTATGGTGAGAATTTGCACTTGTGGCAAGAGTTGAAGGAGTAAGAACATTGTTGGCATATGTTGCTTAGAAAAATTTCAAGGTATATCAAATGGATGTTAAATCTACATTTTTGAATGGTATACTAGAAGAAGAAGTTTATATTGAACAACCTGAAGGATTTGTTGAAGAGAAGAATAAAGATCAGGTATGTAAGTTGAACAAAGCTTTATATGGCCTAAAGCAAGCACCTAGAGCATGGTATGAGAGATTGCACTCTTACTTAATCAAGATTGGTTTTATGAGGGCAAGTGAAAACAACATGTATATGAAGAATGATGAAGAAAATGGAATACTGATTTCAGCCATATTTGTTGATGATATTATTTTTTGTGGAAATGATTCTTTATGCAAGAACTCTGGAAATGAAATGTGCAAAGAATTTGAGATGTCATTAATCGGTGAAATAAAGTATTTTATAGGTTTACAAATATTGCAAATGAAAGATGAGATTTTCATTACTCAATCTAAGTATATAAAGGAAATCTTGAAGAAATTTGGAATGGAGGATTCTAAACCTGTAAGTACTCCGATGACTACCAATTGTAAACTATCAAAGAATGATGAATCTGCATCTGTTGATGAGACACTTTACCGATCTATGATTGGAAAGTTGCAATATGTAGTTCACAACAGGCCTGATATAGCACATGTAGTAGGTATAGTTGCAAGATTTTTTGCAGATCCCAAAGAAACCCATATGACAACAATCAAGAGAATTTTCAGATACCTGAGAGGCACTGAAGATTATGGTTTAGTATATAAAAAGAGGAATGATTTTGATTTAACAGTCTATACTGATGCTGATTGGGTAGGAAACATTGACGACAAAAAAAACACAAGTGGTGGAGATTTCTTCTTAGGTGAAAGACCACTAAGTTGGCTTAGCAAGAAATAAGGATGCATTTCACAGTCAATAGTTGAAGCTGAATATGTCGCTGCAACATTGAATTGCATCAATATAGCATGGATCAAACAACTGTTGGAAGGTATGAATGAGAAAGTTACCGAGCCAGTAACTATATTATGTGATAATACTAGTGCTATTAATATTTCAAAGAATCCGGTAATGCACTCTAAGACAAAGCATATCTCTATAAAGTATCATTATCTCAGAGAAGAAGTTCAAGAAAAGAAAGTTGTGCTGGAATATATTAGTTCAAAGGAACAAATAGCAGACATCTTCACAAAGCCACTGCCAAGGGACACTTTTGAGTATCTCAGAAGCAAGTTAGGGGTCCTACCCCTATCTTCTACTCACTGACAAAATTTAGTGAAAGCATCAATTCTATGACTACATAATACTATTTATGAGTTGATGCTGATTTACACACTTTAGGAGGTCGACTAAAGTTGTGTAGGAAATAGTGATTGAAGACAAGATGCTCTGACCGAGACTGAGATGATACATTTGTATATGTTTTAACTGCAAGGAAATTACTTCACAGGGGACGAAATCATGAATTAGTTTTACTTTTTGGCATTGTTGTCAAAGGGGGAGAAGACTAATAGGAGAAGATAGGAGAAGACTAATGACTGGGGGAGAGAATTTTCGGAGAAATCAAGGATAACAACAGATAGTTTTACAACAATCTGAATCCGAATCAATTGAAATGAATCAAGTTGGTATTGCCATTAAACTTGGTATTGCCATCAATGCCAAAGGGGGAGATTGTTGGCATTTTAATAAGTTTATTGGTATAAGGATATTGAGAAGGTTGTTTGAGATTATTGATATATCTGATAAAGGATAATTACTATCTTAATATTATTATTTTGTCATTGATGTCAAGAAATTGATTTTCTGATTCAGTATGATGTTGCCATATCTTAAGAAGTATGTTTTGATGAGTATAAAGATGTCGGTAAGTGACACAGAATGAATGTGAAAATGAAGGGGAATAATAAGTTATTCAAATGGGCAACTATTACCGAGTTAGACAGTGATGAGATTTTGTTGTTTTGATTGTTTTGATATCCTATATATATCTGTATTCAAAGACTGAATAAGAATAAGAAAAGATTTCATTCAGTAGATGAATACAGGTTTAATACTATTCTATGATACCGAGCTATGAAGTTAGTCGGTAAACACCAAGGTTATCGATATCGGTTAAAGAAGGCAGAATGTCTACCGAGTAACAACCGAGTAGTAACAAAACGCATTGGATGAATAAAAGCATTATTAAATGAAGGATGCCAATGAGCTGGAGGTGTATAGATGATTGGTATGTTGTGCAATAAGTTTGTTGAGGATCTACGACAATGAAAATATAAGAATCAGATCTACAACGCAGATTAAACGGTCATAACCTAGCACAAGTACCAAGGAAGGAATACAAGTTCCAAGGTGAGACAAAATGTTTTTCAGATCGAAGGATTCAATGAACCTAGTCAAGTATGATGATTTGATGGCTAAGATTGATCATGGGAAATGTGATCAAGGAGATTAAGCAGTTAGGAATTGTTTATAAATAAGGAATTGTTGATGAATAATGGATGCAGGCAAATAGAAGAATAGTGATGCTGCTGTAGTGATCACCGAGCATAGAAGATTGAAGATCTAATTGAAGAACAGATTGGGAAGCCCAACAAGGAGAAAGATAAGTCTTATGACAATATTATCTTGAGTACATTGAGCACATAGAATCTACTTTAGCATTTCAGATGTGAAGTTGCAGATATATTTTATTACTGTTATTTATTCTGTAAGTGATAGGAAATCTCTTAACCGAGTGGACCTAATAGTCTTATTTGTAAATCCTCTAGCAAGGTAACATTTTGAATGAGTGTTTGAAATCCTTTGACAAGGTCACTTGTAACAAAGTGAAGATTCTAACAGATCTGAGGGAAATCCCTTAACCGGGTCACATCTAGCAATGCGTTTATGTAATTTGTAATAGGATTGGCTTTTAACCGAGCATACTCTAGAATGGTATATTTCTTAGTGGGAACGAAATCCCACAGTGGTTTTTCCCTATTTGGGTTTCCACGTTAAATCTGGTGTTAAATGTGTTGTGATGTTGTAAGTTTGTTAGTTTATGAGTTTGAATGATTTACAGTCTAGGTTGCATATTGAAGAAAAGGCTACCTAGGTTGAATCTGATGAATATATTGTATTGTGAGTTTATATGATTCACCCCCCTCTCATCTTACTAACATTTCATATATCTTAAATCCTTTCAACTTAATAGCTTCATCTTGTAGAAGGAAATTTGACATTTTTCCAAATTGCAAGGAAAGAAATGAATGCAATGAACTAAATTTGAAAAACACAATTGAAAAATTACGCAATCCACAATGTAATTCAAATGAGAGCTAGGAGGGAAAATTTGAATTTTGAATTTTGGAATCTAAGTTGCAAAATTATATAACACAAAATTCTAAGAGCAATGATTTATAAAAAATGAACCAACTGATTTAAATAAGGAATAGTGCAATTTCCAGGAATGATGATAATTATCTAAAAGAGATTGAAAATTAAAATTAGGGCCATTTGAAAACCTCTTAATTTTAAAAATTTAAAATTGTTGACTTGAAATTTAAAATTAGGGTTGTTCTTAATTAACTACTTAATTTTAAACGATATCCTTAAAAATTGAAATGTTGAAAGTGGAGATTGTTTTTTAGTTTAGAGGAATCAAAATTCGACAAAATCAACCAATTTTATGGAATTGAGTAGTAAAACACAGTCATAATAGTCTCCCAAAATTTTGAGAAAAAAGCCAAGGATTGTGCATAAGTTATGCATGTTCCTTTCAACTTTTTTCGAAATTTTTACGAATGATAGATATGATGGTTTTATTACTAATTCAAAAAATTTGAGTGATTTTATGATCTCTAAATAGGTGAATTTAAGCTCAAAATGTTGAAATGGGACCCAATTAGGGTTTTGTGAAAAATGATGAATTGAAGGAAAAGGTTGAAAACCATTAGACTTGATGGATAGGGCCAACTTGGAAAATGTTTAGAGGACTAAAAATTAATGAATTTGATTGAAATGTGCACAAAATTAAATTTAATTTATAAATTAGGGTTTTAGGTTCTAACCAATTGATTTTGAAATTTTGGCAAAAGGAGGGAATTGAAATTTTGAATATATTTAGTAAGAAGACAGATCTGAAAACAATGATAAATCTGAAAATTCAATTAAGATCCAAATTTGGCACAAATTCAATTCCGAATCTAGATATTTTGTAAATTGTAAGAAACCAAACATGCAAGTTTGAATTTTTTTTCGACATTAGGAGGTTTAAAAATTGATAAAAATTAGCCAAATCCCTGGATTTAAGTAGTAAAATACAGTCAAATCCGACTCCCAAAATTTAAGAAAAAATGTCAAGGACTGTGCGTAAGTTATGCATGGTCTGACCAATTTTTTTCTTTTTTTTTGGGATGAAATATATTGTGATTCTATTGCGGATTCTATAAAATTGCCTGGTTTGGAGATGTTTAGATAGGTCAAATAAGTAGTCAAAGGTCAAAATAGGAGATCCCTTAAAAATTAGGGTTTTACTGTTTAACCACTTAATTTTCAGAATAAGAAGACATATTTGAATTGTTGGCATTTGCATGAAGATTGCATTGATGAAATTCTATGTTGCCATTGATGTCAATTATAATCAGTACTGATGTTGTAATAATGTTGTTTTGCAACCGGTAAGTGAGCTTGTGAAGGAAACCGATATACTGGAAAAGAAGCGTGATCAACTGGTAAACCCTACTTGTTGATATGCTAAACCCTAATCGATGGAGCTTGGTGAATCGATTGTATTGGTTTATGATCTAATGGTGAGCGGTAATGATTATGACATGTATGCATGTTGTATGAGAAGAGTTTCAAAAGGTTTTCAATGTGTAGAGATAACGGTTTTTGTCTTTTGAATGAGCAAGTTCATTACATGTAATGGAAACCATGTAATGAGTTACAATGTTCAATGAAGCAATGATCAAGGAGCGGTTGAGGTTGTCTTGAATGACGTGCAGTGATTGTTATGTAATCCAATGGTCATACTTGAACCAATTTGTTTGTAATCTCTATGAGATGTTATAGTTTGTGATTTGTTACTGACCTATTATTTTGTTTATAAGGTCGCTGAGATGTTTTGTTGTAGAGTTGGCAATTTGTGGTTGAAAGTAAGAGAGTGTGGTTGTCGAACCAGGAGATCCATCTGCAGTATGTGTAAAGGAAGATAGGAGCATGAAAAGGATATGAACAAGCAAGTGTAGTGTTATTCCAATAGATCAACAAACCCGTGTTGTTTTCTAACAATTACAACAATCAAATCTCTTAACCGGGTAAGCTCTAACAAGCTTAGTGTTATCTAAATCCTCTAACCAGGTGATCCATTAGCTTGGATTTCAAATCCTCTACCGAGGTTACTCCTAATAGGGTATTGCTTCTAATAGGGCATTATAGTCAATCCCTTAACCGAGTGGTCCCTAACAGTATCTGTTCTTAACAGGACTTATTGTAAAGCTTTAACAGGCTTGGCTCCTAACAAAGCGAACTTCAGAAGAGTTCAAAATACTTGTGGGTATTCATCCCCACCGTGTTTTTTCCCATTTGGGTTTCCACGTCAAAAATATTGTGTCAAGTGGTGATTTCTTTTGTGGTTATGTTTACCATGGTTAAATTGCTTAACTACTAAATCCACTTTGATATGTTATGTTAACTGACAACAATCTGAAATATGTTTTAACTACTGTCAGTAAAGTATTTGAATTATTTAGTCAAAAGGTTTTGAGAGTTTCAAAGATGTTTTACTGTTATTCTGTTATAACAATCAACCGGTTTAACTTGTCAGTAATATTGCATTTGAAGTTCAGTGTTTAAACCAATCAGTTTAGAGTTTGCTTTGAGAGGTTGATTTTAAGTTTGGTGAAAATTTTATGTCAGTTTTCTATCTACCGATTCACCCCCCCCCTCTCAATAGTTGACCGGATCCTTATTGATTCATCATAGCATCAATTCGTATCAGAGCATTTTAGGTCCTCTAAGGTCTAAGCCTACCAACTTGAGGTAAATATCTTGAAGAACATGATGAATAAAGAAGGTCTGAAGTTTAATAGAGAGAACTACATAATATAGAGTGATAGAATGAAAATATATATCAAGAGTCTTGGAAGTCAATACTAAGAACATGTTGGTACTCAATATGTTGCACCTAGTGGGATTACGATTGATGATCAAAAGAAAGAACAACAAGAAGAAAATAATCAAGCATTGGAGGCCATTATCAATTCTTTGTCTGATGCCGAGTATGTATATGTTCATGGTTTGGAGAATGCTTATGAGGTATGGAAAAAACTTGAAGAGATCTATAGCGGTGATGAGCATGTGAAGGTTTCCAAAGAAGATAGTCTGAGAGAAAAATTTGATGACATGCAGATGGCTGAAGGTGAGAATATACAATAGTATGGTCAGAGGATCAAAGAGATAGTTGGTGAGATCAAGAGTTCTTGTTGGTAAAGTAGAAGATGCCACAGTGGCTAGCAAGGTTTTGAGAACCCTTTTACCAGTCTACACTATCCGAGTTGCAACCATTCACGAGCTAAAATCTATCGACAAAACTAAGGTAACTCTTGACTCCATCATTGGTAAGCTTACTGCATTTGAATTAAATGGTTTTGATGGTAGTGTTCAAAAATCTGAATATGCATTTAAAGCTTCAGTTTCTAACCCTCCTATGAGGAAAAGTAGAGATGTCAGTCATAGTTATGAATCTAGATCCAACAGAGAAGTTGATGATGAAGACAGTCTAGTTGATTTTGAAGAATTGTTGGCCAAGCGGTTGCACAGAGGTACCAATAAGCACAAAGGTAAATTACCTTTGAAATGTTTTGCATGCAACAAGATTGGACACATTGCAGCTAATTGTCCTAATGGTGACAATGAGCATAAGCGTGAGAAGTTCAAGAAGTACAAGGGAAAAGGCAAAAGAGATTGTCTTATTGCAGTTGATGGTGGTATCACTGATGAGGAATATGAGGGAGATGTTAATGAAGACATTGTTTTTGTAACCATTAAAGAGGAGACATCTGATAAGAAGGCATTAGTTTCTCACATGGATAATTCTGATGATTGGATCATTTATAGTGGCTGTTCACACCACATGACCAGTGCCCAGAGTAAGTTTCTTACTTCGAAGGAATTTGATGGAGGAGTTGTGAGATTTGGAAATGACTCACCCTGCATGGTAAAAGGTAAGGGAACCATTTATCTTTATGGAAAGAGAAGTGCAGATGATGTCTATTGGGTTGAAGGATTAAAACACAATCTTTTGAGTGTTGCTCAACTCAATGACAAAGGTTATTCATTGGAATTCAAGAATGGAATGTGCAAAATCTATGGGAGCAAAGGTGAACTAATTGCAACTAGCAAGCAGACAAAAGGTAACCTATTTCACCTGAATCCTAAAGTCAACAACTGTTTAATTGCTAAAATAGATGATAGTTGGCTTTGGAATAAGAGATTTTGTCATATAAATTTTGATAACATTGTCAAAGTGAGTAAGTCCAAGTCATTGAGAGGTTAGCCTCAGTTGGACAAACCGGTTAATTCTCTATGTAAGGAATGTCTGTTGGGAAAGATGACATCCTCAACTTTTAAGAGCAAATCTTTTTCAGCAGAACATTTATTAGATCTGGTTCATACAGATCTCCGTGGACCCATACGGACTAAAAGTATTCAAGGTGACAAATATTTTATGATCTTCACTGATGATTGCTCAAGAATGATGTGGCTCACATTCTTGAAGGATAAAAAAAAATCTTTTGGTAATTTCAAGGAATCTAAAGCCTTAGCTGAAAAGGAAGGTGGCAAGAAGATGATGTGTTTGAGGGCTGATCAAGGTGATGGATTTACATCAGAGGAATTCACTAGATATTGTAAAGAAAATGGTATCAAAAGATGACTTTCTGCACCGAGGACACCACAACAGAATGGTATTGCATAGAGGAACAACCGGTCAGTTTTTGAAGCTACTAGAATGATGTTGATACAAGGAGGTGTAGCAAAAACTTTATAGAGAGAAGCTGTCAACACATCTGTCTACACTGTGAACTAGATATCGGTAAAAAGAGGTAAGGATAAAACTCCTTATAAATACTGGTATGGTAGATCACCTAATGTTGGTTATTTTAAGATATTTGGCAGTAAATGTTTTATTAAGAGAGGTGACTATGTTAGCAAGTTTAAGGCTAAAAGTGATGAAGGCATATTTATTGGTTACTCCACCAAGAGTAAGGCCTACAAATGTTACAACAACCAAACACAGAGAATCATTGAAAGTGTTGATGTTCGAATGGATGAGTATCCTAAAGTCTCAAGGGAAACCAGTGAGGAGAAAAAGGAAGAAGATCCTTGCATTCTGTTTTTGGAACTAGAACTGGTGAAACCTAAAATTGGTAAAGAGAATGTTGTTGTACCAGTTCAACCGGAACAGGTAGATTCAGAATAACCTGAAGATAATGATCATATTATTCTGAGGTATGTGAGACTCAATCATAATCCTAACCAGATTATTGGAGATAAGGATGTTGTAGTATTAACCAGAAGAAGAATTAGAGAGAATTCTTGCATGATCTCCACTATTGATCCTAGAACTTCTAAGGAAGCATTTGGAGATGATCACTGGATCAAAGCTATGGAAAAAGAGCTTTATCAAATTGAGAAGAACAACACATGGACCCTAGTACCTAGACCGGTGAATAAAAATGTGATAGGTACTAAATGGGTATTCAAGAACAAACTGAATGAAGATGGAGTAGTAGTCCGAAACAAAGATAGATTGGTTTGCAAAGGTTATGCACAGGAAGAAGGAGAAGACTATGGTGAGACTTTTGCACCAGTGGCTAGATTGGAAGATGTCATGACTTTACTTTCTTTTGCAGCATTAAGGTATTCAAAGTATATCAGATGGATGTGAAGTCAACATTTCTAAATGGAATACTGGAATAAGAAGTATACATTGAGAAACTAGAGGGTTATGCTTTGACTGATGAAAAAGATATGGTATGTAAATTTCATAAGGCACTATATGGTTTGAAGTAAGCACCAAGAGCATGGTACGATAGGTTACATTCACACATGATGAAGATAGGTTTTTAGATAACCAGTGAAGACAACAATGTATATCTCAAATTTGAAGGAGATAAAATACTAGTTAGTGAAGTGTCTGTGGATGATATCATATTTGGAGGAAATGATGACATGAGTGATGACTTTGCAAATGAAATGAAAAATGAATTTGAAATGTCTCTAGTGGGAGAGATAAAATTCTTCATAGGTTTGCAAGTTCAACAGATGAAGAGTGGTATATTTATCACATAGTCTAAATATGCAAAAGAGGTGTTAAAGACATTTGGAATGAGTGACTGTAAACTAGTTGGGACACCAATGGTTATATGTTGTAAATTGTCTAAGGAGGATGAGGCCACATCTTTTGATGAAAATGAGTACATGTCAATGATAGGGAAATTGTACTATGTTGTTCACAACAAACCGAATATAGCTCATGCAATTGGTTTACTTGCCAGATTTCAAAAGAATCCAAAGGAGACACATTTAATAGCAACCAAGAGGATATTCAGATATTTGAAAGGTACTATTGACTATGGATTATGGTATCCATATGCAGGTAACTTTGATTTGAAGGTTTATATAGATGCAGACAAGGCAGGTAATGCTAATGATAGGAAGAGCACAATCGGTGGTGCATTCTTTCTTGGAGAAAGACTTGTTTCATGGAGCAGCAAGAAGCAGAGTTGCATATCATAGCCCACTGCTAAAGCTGAGAATGCTACAACATATATGAATTTTACCCAGACAATATGGATGAAACACATTCTGGAAGGATTCAAGATGAAGACTATAGATCCAATAAGGATTTTATGTGATAACACCAGTGCAATTAATATTTCAAAGGACCTTGTTTTGCCTGCTAGAACCAAGCATATTGAGCTGAAATATCATTTCTTGAGAGAAAAAGTGCAAAATAAAGATGTATTATTGGAGCATGTATCTACCAAGGAGAAGCTAGCAGATATCTTTACAAAATCTTTGCCTAAGACTACTTTTGAGTATCTTAGAGGCCATCTAGGGGTTGTGCACCTACATGAGGTCAATTGAGAATGATGTGGGGTACATCAGTCCCAGAGAAAATTGGAAAATCTTGAAGCAGGATTGGTGTAGAGTGGAGCTATTCCATAGGGGGAGCATCAAGTTGCAGGTTGACGATGTTGAACATTGAAGTTTGACATTGCATGTTTTACTTTCACTTTGGCATTGTTGTCAAAGGGGGAGAAGAACTATATGATTCAGAAGATGATCTATATGACTGACAAAGATAAGATCTATAGCTAGTTACAAGCTAAAGACATGGAGACTTAGTTGAAGGAGAGTACATGGTAAAATGTAAACCAAGATTCCTATTCACAATCATAGCAATAAAGGGTATTGATACTTGTATTACCATCAATGCCAAAGGGGGAGATTGTTGGAATTTGCATGAAGATTGCATTGATGAACTTCTATGTTGTCATTGATATCAATTATAACCAGTAATGATGTTGTAATAATGTTGTTTTGCAACTGGTAAGCGAGCTTGTGAAGGAAACCGATATTACTAGAAAATAAGTGAGATCAACTAGTAAACCCTACCTATTGATATACTAAACCCTAACCGATGGAGCTTTGTGAGTCGGTTGTATTGGTTTATGATCCAATGGTGAGCGGTAATGATTATGACACGTATGCATGTTGTATGAGAAGAGTTTCAAAAGGTTTTTGGTGCGTAGAGATAACGGTTTTTGTCTTGGGAATGAGAAAGTTCATTGCATATAATGGAAACCGCTTGACGAGTTACAGTGTTCCATGAAGCAATGATCAAGTAGCGGTCGAGGTTGTCTTGAATGATGTGCAGTGATTGCTATGTAATCCAATGGTCATACTTCAATTGATTTGTTTTGTAATCTCTATGAGATGTTTAGGTTTGTGATGTGTTGCCGACCTATTGTTTTGTTTATAAGGTCAACGAGTTGTTTTGTTGTAGAGTTGGCAATTTGTGGTTGATAGTAAGAGAGTGTGGTTGCCAAACCAGGAGACGTATCTACAATATGTGTAAAGGAAAATAGGAGAATGAAAAGGATCTAAACAAGCAAGTGTAGTGCTATTCCAACATATCAACAAACCCCTATTGTTTTCTAACAATCGCAACAGTCAAATCCCTTAACCGGGTAAGCTCTAACAAGCTTAGTGTTATCTAAATCCTCTAGCCAGGTGGTCCATTAGCTTGGATTTCAAATCCTCTACCGAGGTTACTTCTAACAGGGTATTGCTTCTAATAGGGCATTATAGTCAATCCCTTAACTGGGTGGTCCCTAACAGGATTTGTTCTTAACAAGACTTATTGTAAAGCTTTAACAAGTTTGGCTCCTAATAGGGGAAACTTCAGAAGAGTTCAAAATACTTGTGGGTATTCATCCCCACCGTGGTTTCTCCCATTTGGTTTTCCACATAAAAAATATTGTGTTAAGTGGTGAATGCTTTTGTGGTTATGTTTACTATTGTTAAATTGCTTAACTACTAAATCCACTTTGATATGTCATGTTAACCAACAACAATCTAAAATATGTTTTAACTACTGTCAGGTAAAGTATTTGAATGATTTAGTGAAAAGGTCTTGAGAGTTTCAAGGATGTTTTACTGTTAGTCTATTATAACAATCAAACGGTTTAACTTGTTACTAATATTGCATTTGAAGTACAGTGTTTAAACCAGTCAGTTTAGAGTTTGCTTTGAGAGGTTGATTTTGAGTTTGGTGAAAAGTTTATGTCAGTTTTCTATCTATTAATTCACGATCGGATCCTTATTGAGTCATCATACCATCATGAATTGAAAATTTTAAATAGAAATTTGATTTGAAACAAGCAATAAAAATTATATACTTCACACGCTTAATTTCCTTAAAATGAAAAAATAGGGTTTTTATGCAATCAACCTCTAAATTTTGCAAAAAGATCAAACTTGAAAATGAAATTTTAAAGTTCAAATTGCAATTATTCAGATCTAACAAATAAGAAATAAGAATTAAGATGTAGGATGTCAAGTTCACCAAAATGTAAAGTGGAAAATTGAACCCTAGTGATTCCCCACCTAGGAGAGAGAAATGAAATCACTAGGATGATTTTCACTTGGGAGATACTTTACATTCAAAAGAGGGGTTGAATTCACTAGATCCAAACCCTAGAGTGAATAAGGATCTAAATACTAAGTGAATTGCAAGGGTGCAATGCAATTTACCCTCTTTTGTAAGTAGAAGAGCTGACTTGTTGACTATGTAGAAAATGAAGAAAAAATGGGTGAAATAAGGAGCTACCAATTTGGGATCGTGGTGTAACTTCGGATCTGAGGTATTTAGACTGATACAGACCTGCCTTGCAAATTTGGAGAAAAGTTGTTGGGACAGTGAGTAAGTTATGCACGGTCCTCCAAAAAATCCGCGAGTCGAAAAGGGTTTTTCTGTCTCTGCAAATGAATCCTAAATCTGCAATTACAATCGCGCACCTACAACCCGCACACAAAGAAGAAGGGAAGAAGGGTTATGGATAGGGGTTTTCCTTAGTCGAACCTTGATTGAGGAATCAACCTTGAAAGAAAGTAATTGCAAATTCTTAAATGTAAATAATGGAAATGTATACCTTGTAGATCTGCAATTTGTTTTTGATGGTTGCTTTGCTTCTTGAATGTAATCACAAGTGTTGCATGAAATGGCATATAACATGACAAAACCCTAACACACACATGCTTGCAAATGAATGTTGTAATGTTGCTCCAATGGATGAATGAAGAAGATACATGAAGAAGAAGACTTGATGGATGCTTGTAGACTTGAACACTTGAATGCTTGATGACGATAATGAAGACCTTCTGCTTGTTTTCCCAATTTTTGCTTATGCAAATGAGAGGACTAGATCCCCTTTTATACTTGCCTTGGAGGGTTAATTAGCCCTTCACTGAAGGCCGACATAGGGGGGAATTTAATTCTAGAAAGATACATTAGGTCTGATGGTTAGATGGACCCATTTTGGGGCCACACAAAGAGGGAGGACAAGGGTGCCATGCCCCTATCCTAAGGGGAAAGGGGTGCCACACCCCTATCCTAAGGGGAATAGGGCGCCACACCATGGTTCAACCCATTTTAGAGGCCTGAAACATGGTCTAAACAAGTTTTTAAGTGTGGAAATGAGGCTGAGTTCCATGGTGGAGGCATAGATGGATCCCGATCACACATGGGAGATGATATCACCAAGGTAAGGGGCCTAAAACATGGTGAAAATTGCAAAGCGTACAATTTTATGATGCTACACTATCATTGTTCGATCTATGTCAATATGATGATATATCAATCAATTTTATCTTTCTCTTACGAAACGAATAATATTAAATAAATGGAATAATATTCTCTTTTAGCAGTAGTTTTATTCCATCCATCAAGGCTTGAATAATTCCCAAAGGACTGACGTATTTAGGTCCAATGCACTGTTGTATTCTCGTAGATATTTTTCTTTCGAGCCATGGCTATGGGATTGAGCCAGATGCAACCATCGACATTATCACTTGTGGTGATGATTAGAAAAATAATTTCTAATTTGTTTATATTGTGTACCTGGCTTTTATAGGGATTATCAAAATTGATGTACAATGTTTTTTTTATAGGACTTGACTACAGCCAATTTTCTTGGTTGTGATAATGGATCTCCACGTACCAGTGAGGGAATTCTAGAGCACGGTCGTACGGTAATTTATTTTAAATTTTTAGTATTTAATTACTTTATAAGTGAATTATGCAAGTAACTTCTTCTCATGTTAAATATTATTCTCATGTAAAATCTTTTAATAATGTACAGGAGGGTGGAGACACTGATACTGGACACACACAAGATGGTGCATCTCTGCACCACATGCAACATGATGATTCATCTCAGTCACCTTCATGTGGAGTGAAGTGGATTGTAGATGAGATGCACGAGAGTTCTTAGATTATATATTTTGATGGTATGATGAAAGAATAAGTATCTGGTAGAATACTGAGAGGGGGGGGGTGAATCAATATACTGAAAAAGTGATACAAAGTTCCAAATCTCAAATCAAACTCACAAAGTAAACTTTCACTTATCAAGATCAATACTCAACATCAATCGGTTAACAGTAAACAACTTTAATCTTGTAAACATCAAAATAATTAATCATATCTCAACATATTCAATCTCTTAATGCTTCCAGTTATCATGCCTTATCAGAATAGTTAAGTAGTCAATCAAATCAACAAATAAGATCATAACCACAAAACATTCACCACTTGACACAAATGTTTATACATGGAAAATCCAAATTGGTAAAAACCACGGTGAGATGAGACTCACAAGGATAGCTATCTGAACTATTCTGAAGTTTTCCCTGTTAGGAGCCAAGCCTGTTAAAGCTTTTACAATAAGTCTTGTTAGAAACTGATTCTATTAGGAATCACCTAGTTAAGGGATTTACAAAATGCCTTGATGAAAAAGAAAATACCCTGTTAGGAGTAACCTTGGTAGAGAGTTTGAGAATCCAAGCTAATGGACCACCTTGTTAGAGGATTTAATAAGTAACCAAGCTTGTTAGAGCTTATCCAGTTAGGGGATTTCAATTCTGCTATAATTGTTAGAAAACAATAGGTTTTCTTGATCTATCTGAATAGCACTACATTTGCTTGATCAGATCCTTTTAAGATTCAATCTGCTTTCACTCAAACTGCGGATCCATTCTCCGATTAGGCAACCACACACTCAACTGGTTTTCAGCCAACAATTTTCCAACACTCTTACAAACAAATGCATCGACCTTAAATACAAATCAATTAGGTCGGTAACACAACAAAAACCTAATTCTCTCATAGAAATTACAAACAAGTCGGTTCATTCTTGACCGTTAGAAATAATAACAATCTCTTCACATTCTTCAAGAAAATTCCAACCGCTCCATGATCACCGCTTCATCAGACTTTGTAACTCATCACACGCTATGCATTAGATGCAATCCACTTTGCTCATTCCCTAGACAAAAAACAAACATGCCAAAACAATCTGAACTTATCCTTATTCAATGATCACATGTGTCTCCATCATTACTGCTCATCATTAGATATTAAACCAACAAACTTGATCGGTTAGGGTTTAACAAAAAACACCTGGTAGGGTTTACCGGTTACATTGCATAGAAAAGGGTTTAACCTTATACACCAGTTTATCGGTTCAACTCACAAACTTAACATACCGGTTTACAACATCTTCCACAAATCTCTTCCTACCGATTACAAGCCAATATCAATAATAACAACAATATCAACAATATCATAAATACCATTATTGGTTCAATTGACATCAATGACAACATAACATATCATTAATGCAATCTTCATGCAAATGCCAACAATCTCCCCCTTTGGCATTGATGGTAATACAAATATCAACGCCTCTGATTGCTGTTGTGCTTGGTGAATAGGAATCCTAGTTTACATTACCAAGTATTCACCATGCACTGTCTCTCATCAGTCTATCGTTGGTTTCCCTTTGCCAGTCACATAATTCTTCTCCTCAATCATATAATTCTTCTCCCCCTTTGACAACAATGCCAAATTGAAAGTAAAACATGTAATGCCAAATTTTCACTATGCAGCAACAACATACTGCAACTTGATGCTCCCCCTATGGAATACATCCACTTTTTCATCAATCTATGTAAAATTCTAAGAGTAATTCAGGGACTGATGCAATCAACATCATGCTCAACTAACTTCATGAAGAGGGACAACCCCCAACTGACTTCTAAGATACTCAAAAGTGGTCTTAGGCAGAGGTTTGGTAAATATATCTGCAAGCTTCTCCTGGGTAGAAACATGCTCTAAGATAACATCTTTACTTTGAACTTTTTCCCTCAAAAAGTGATACTTCAACTCAATATGCTTGCCGCGAGTGTGCAAAACAAGATTCTTAGAAATATTAATGGCACTTGTATTATCATATAAAATCTTTATAGGTTCTGAGATCTTCATCTTAAAACCTTCCAAAATGTGCCTCATTCAAATAGCTTGTGTGCAATTCATTTAAGCTGCAACATACTCAACTTCAACAATAGATTGTGAAGTACAACTTTGCTTCTTACTACTCCATGAAACTAGCCTTCCTCCTAGAAACAATACTCCATCGGTAGTAATTTTCCGGTCATTAATATTTCCTACCCAATCAGCATCAGTGTATGCCTTCAAATCAAATTTTCCTCCATATGGATACCATAATCCATAGTCAATTGTACCTTTCAGATACCTAAAAATTCTCTTTTTTGCTATCAGGTGTGCTTCATTTGGATTCTTATGAAATCTTGCAACCATACCAACTGCATGGGCAATATCCGGTCTATTGTGAACAACATAGTGTAATTTTCCAATCATTGACGTGTATTCCTTTTCATCAACAAAAGCTTAGATGCATCCTCCTTGGACAACTTAGAACCTGTAACCATTGGTATTCCAACTGGTTTACAGTCACTCATGCCAAAAGTATTCAAAACCTCTTTCACATACTTAGATTGAGTAATTAAAATACCATTCTTCATTTGCTGTATTTGCAAGGCTATGAAATTTTTTATTTTCCCTACTAAAGACATCTCAAACTCATTCTTCATTTCATCTACAAAATTGTTGTTCATGACATCATTACCTCGAAATATAATGTCATCAACAAATACTTCATGAAACATTATTTCATCTCATTGAGAATTGAGATAAATATTACTATCATCATTGGTTCTTACAAAGTCTATCTTCATCAGATGTGCATGAATTCGTTCATACCATGCTCTAGGTGCTTGCTTCAATCCATACAAAGCTTTATGCAATCTACATACCATGTCTTTCTCATCTGTCAATGCATCACCATCAGGTTGCTCTATGTATACTTTTTCTTCCAATATCCCATTAAAAAATGCAGACTTAACATCCATCAGGTATACCTTGAACTTCTTATCGGCTGCAAATGCAAGTAAAGTTCTGACATCTTCCAGTCTAGCTATTGGTGCAAAATTTTTGCCATAATCTTCTCCTTCTTCTTGAGAATAACCTTTGCAAACTAATCTTTTCTTGTTGTGAACTACAACACCATCTTCATTTAACTTGTTTCTAAACACCCATTTAGTACCTATAACATTCTTGTTTACAGGTCGGGGTACTAGGGTCCAAGTGTTGTTCTTCTCAATTTGATCCAATTTCTCCTCCATAGCTTTAACCCAATGATCATCACCAAATGCCTCCTTAGAACTTCTAGGTTCAATGGTGGAGATCATGCAAGCGTTTTCTCTTATTTTCCTTCTAGTTAGTACTCCAACATCCTTATCCCCAATAATCTTCCCAGGACCGTGGTTCAGTCTCACATACCTAGGAATAACATGATCATTCTCTTCAGGTTCAACTTCTTCATTATCATCTTCTTCTGAATTTATTTGTTCCGGTTGAACAAGTACATCAGGATTTGCTTTACCGGTTTCTAATTTAACAGGTTCAGGTTCCAAAAGAAAAATGCAAGGATCTTCATCCTTTTTCTCTAAATTTGTTCCTTTTGAGAGTTCAAAACATTCATCTACACAAACATTAACACTCTCAACAATTCTCTTTGTCCGATTGTTGAAGCATTTATAGGCCTTACTATTGGTGGAATAGCCAAAAAATATGCCTTCATCACTCTTAGCTTCAAACTTTCTTATGTGATCACCTCTTTTAAGAAAACATTTGCTACCAAATATCTTGAAATAACTAACATCATGTGATCTTCCATACCAATATTCATAAGGGGTCTTGTCCTTACCTCTTTTCATCAGAACTTAGTTCATTGTGTAGACAACTGTACTTACAACTTCTTTCCAAAATGTTTTCGCTACATTTCCTTGTATCAACATTGTCCTAGAAGCTTCAACCACTGACTGGTTGTTCCTCTCTTCTTTACCATTTTGTTGTGGTGTCCTTGGTGAAAAAAGATGTTGCTTGATACCATTCTCATCACAGTACTTAGTGAATTCCTCAGAAGTAAATTCACCACCTTGATCTGTTCTCAACATTTTATCTTTTTGTCACTCTCTTTCTCAGCTAAGGCCCTGAATGCCTTGAATTTACCAAAAGATTCATTCTTATCCTTCAAGAATGTGACCTACATCATGCTTGAACAATCATCTATGAAGATCATGAAATATCTATCACCTTGAATGCTTCTTGTTCTTATTGGTCCACATAGATCTATGTGAACCAAATCTAACAAGTACTCTGCTGAGAAGGACTTGCTCTTGAAATTTGAAGAAGTCATCTTTCCTAACTGACATTCTTTACAAAGAGCATTAACCAGTTTGTCTAGCTGAGGAAAACCTCTTACTATCTTAGACTTGCTCAATTTAACAATGTTATCAAAGTTTATATGACAAAATCTCCTATGCCAAAGCCAACTATCATCTATCTTTGTAATCAAACCGTTCCTAACTTTAGGATTAAGATGAAATAGATTACTTTTGGTTTGTTTCCCGATTTCAATCAATTCACCTTTGTTGTCAAAGATTTTGCACATACCATTTGTGAACTCCAATGGGTATCCACTATCATTAAGTTGTGCCACACTCAAAAGATTGTGCTTTAGGCCTTCAACCCAATAGACATCGTCATCACTGCTCTTCCCATTAAGAGAAATAACTCCCTTACCTTTAACCATACAGGGTGAGTCATTGCCAAATCTGACAACACCACCATCAAATTATTTCAAGGAAAGAAATTTTCTTCAATCACCGGTCATGTGATGTGAACAACCACTATCAATGATCCAATCATTAGAGTTATCCATCCTGGACACTAGTGCCTTCTGATTTGATATATTTTCCTTAATATCTACAAAAACAATACCTTCACTAGCATAATCATTAGATTCTTCATCAGTAATACCACTGTCAACCGCTATAAGACAATCTCTCTTGCCTTTGCCCTTATACTTCTTGATTTTTTCTCTCTTGTATTCATTTTCACCATTAGGACAGTTAGCTTCTATATGACCAATCTTGTTGCATGCAAAACACTTTAAAGATAGCTTACCTCTATATTTCCCAATGCCTCTAGGCAGTCATTTTGCCAACAATGCTTCAAGTTCCACTAAGTTGTCTTCATCATCAACATGTCTGCTGGATCTGGATTCATAGCTATGCCTAGTATCTCTACTTCTTATCACAGATGGGTTGGAGACAAAAGCTCTGAATGCATATTCTGATTTCTGTACACTACCATCATAGCCATTTAATTCAAAAGCAGTAAGTTTTCCAATGATAGAGTTAAGAGTTACCTTTGTTTTGTCAATGGAATTTAGCTCCTGAATAGCTACAACTCGGATAACATAGACCAGTAGCAGGGTTCTCAGTACCTTACTGATCACTGTGGCATCTTCCACTTTCCCTCCTGCACTCTTTATTTCACCAACTATCTCTTTAATCCTTTGACCATACTGCTGGATATTCTCACCTTCAAACATTCTCATGTCATCAAACTTTCCTATTAGGCTCTCCTCTTTAACAATCTTAACATGTTCATCACCACTATAAATCTCTTATGTAGTTTCAAGACCATGAACATCTACATATTTAGCATCAGACAGGGAACTGATAATAGCCTCCAATGCTTGATGATTTTCTTGTTGTTCTTTCTTCTCATCATCAGTCAGAGTTCCAGTAGGTGTAGTATACTTAGTTTCTACATGATCCCAATACTGATTACCAAGACTCTTAATATAAATCTTCATTTTGTCACTCCATATCCTATAGTTATCTTTGTTGAACTTCAAACCTTCTTTCTTTATCATGATCTACAAGATCTTTTCCTCAAGCTATTAGGCTTTTAGGTTAAAGAGTGTCTGAGATGCTCTCGTACCAATTGATGTTATGATGAAAAAATGAGTATCCAGTAGAATAATGAGAGGGGGGGGGGGTGAATTAGTATACTGAAAAACTGATACAAACTTCCCAATCTCAAAATCAAACTCACAAAGTAAATTTTCACTTATCAAGATCAATACTCAACATCAACCGGTTAACAGTTATAACAACTTAATAGTAAACAACTTCAATCTTGTAAACATCAAAATGCTTAATCATATCTCAACATATTCAATCTCTCAATGCTTCCAGTTATCATGCCAAATCAGAATAGTTAAGTAGTCAGTCAAATCAACAAATAAGATCATAACCACAAAAACATTCACCACTTGACACAAATGTTTATACGTGGAAAACCTAAATAGGTAAAAACCACGGTGAGATGAGACTCACAAGGATAACTATCTAAACTCTTTTGAAGTTCTCCCTGTTAGGAGCCAAGCTTGTTAAAGCTTTTACAATAAGTCCTGTTAGGAACTGATTTTGTTAGGAATCACTTGGTTAAGGGATTTACAAAATGCCTTGATGAAAAAGCAAATACCCTGTTAGGAGTAACCTCGGTAGAGGGTTTGAGAATCCAAGCTAATGGACCACCTTGTTAGAGGATTTAATAAGTAACCAAGCTTGTTAGAGCTTACCCGATTAGGAGATTTCAATTCTGCTGCAATTGTTAGAAAACAACAGGTTTTCTTGATCTGTCTAAATAGCACTGCATTTGCTTGATCACATCCTTTTGAGCTTCAATCTGCTTTCACTCAAACAACAGATCCATTCTCCGGTTAGGCAACCACACACTCAATTGGTTTTTAGCAAACACTTTGCCAACACTCTTACAAACAACTTGATTGACCTTAAATACAAATCAATTAGGTCAGTAACACAACAAAAACCTAATTCTCTCATAGAGATTACAAATAAGTAGGTTCAATCTTGACTGTTAGAAATCATAGCAATCTCTTCACATTCTTCAAGAAAATTCCAACCGCTCCATGATCACCGCTTCATCGGACTTTGTAACTCATCACGCACTATGCATTAGATGCAATCCACTTTGCTCATTCCCTAGACAACAAACAAACGTGCCAAAAAAATATGAACTTATCCTCATTCAATGATCACATGTGTCTCCATTATTACCGCTCATCATTAGATCTTAAACCAACAAACTTGATCGGTTAGGGTTTAACAAAAAACAACTGGCAGGGTTTACCAATTACATTGCATAGAAAAGGGCTTAACCTTATACACCGGTTTACCGGTTCAACTCACAAACTTAGCATACCGGTTTACAAAATCTTCCACAAATCTCTTCCTACCGGTTACAAGCCAATATCAATAATAACAACAATATCAACAATATCATAAATACCATTACCGGTTCATCTGACATTAATGACAACATAGCATATCATTAATGCAATCTTCATGCAAATGCCAACACATTTTATATCATGTCATGTTATTGTATTATAGATTTTTTATGATGACACTTGTTATGTTATCCTAGGACTTGTTATTATGTTATTTGGACTTGTTTTAATGTCATTTCCTTATTATTATTTTTTTAGGACTTGTTATTATGTCATCAGGAATTATTACGTGCTTATCTATAGGACTTATTATTATGTCATTTCCTTGCTATTATGATATTAGGTCTTGTTATGTGATTTGGCGCCCTCTAGTGATTATATATGTGATGTTGTTATGTGATTTGGTGCCCTTTAGTGATTGTATATGATCTATTTATGACATATTTTAACATTGTGATTGATCATCTTATAGTGCAACAATTTATAATTCAATAAAATAATTATCCCAATTTACAATAACATCCTATTCTTAAAATAATAATAAAATCAAGAACTTACATTTAATCTATGAAGAGATTACGATAAAATAAAAATATCATAAAAAATTAGAATGATTGTAACACAATTACAATGTGCACAAAATAACATTAAATTACTATCAAACCAAAATTGTATCTAAACTAGAAAAATACAATGTAACACAACAAAAAATTAGAATGATTGTAACAAAATTACAATGTGCACAAAATAACATTAAGAAGAAGACAACTAATACAATTTTGTTTATGGAACCAAAATTGTATCAAATGTAGATAAATACAATGATAAAGGGACAAAGATTTTTTTTTATCATTATTAAATATAAAAGAGTTCACACAATTAACACAAACTTACATGCATATAAATTTGATTCAACCTAATGTACCATCTGCATCCTCTCTCTTTTGCAATGCATCTATGATTGCCTCATGCTCTTCTACCTGAAAGTGTCCACAATACCTTATTAGTAGGTCTGCCTTTGTATCTTTCTAATTTGATGTTTGTTGCCACCACCAAATGAGAATAGTGTATAATCTTCTTTTCTGATTAGTAGTCTTTATAAGCTGGTAAGCCATTCCTTCTTGTTAAGTATTTGCATAGCCATGTGCCAACTACCACAACAGACCCAACTGGATACTGAAAGCCATCATAATCTACTTGATCATTTATCAACTTTTTCTTAGGTTCTACACATCTAGCTAGCCAATACTCAACCTACTCATCATTATCCTCAGGTGCAACAACAACACACACACACATGTCCTAGAAAACAAATTTAATTACATGTAGAAATAAAACTTGTTAGAATTTATAATTCAAATACAATCATAAATTATATGACAATACATAAAAATATATAATTTAAAGTTATAAACAAGAAATTGAATTAAATTACCAGGTTGTATGAGGTCTGAAACATGATCATAATCTTCTGATGCAAATGCATGATCTGGGTCTTCATTTCTTCTAACATCTTGATATTGTGTCTCACTAGGTGTTAAGGATTTGTGTTGCCATTCTTCGACCCATTTTGTATTCTCGCATTCTTCCCATTCACCTGCAACACAAAATTGACAAAAACATGCAATCTCTCTAGTCCATATAGTCCAAGTGTTAGAATTAGAACTCTCAAATGAATGCCATCTATCTGACCCATTGATTGTATCACAATCATATCTTGGAAGGATATTCTCCTCTTTAATTAGCCAGAAGAAACGTGTAATTGTAGAGTTCTGACTTGATCCTATGGATAAAGTTGCACTACACCAATCCATAATTGCACTTGCATTTTTAAATTTAGCCTTTTTCTCAAATTTGAGTTGCTCTCTGCAAAGGACTCTCTTAACACATGCACTGGCACCATCATGTTCTCCTTTCCCGTGTCCAGCCTCAAAAAAACTCCACATGTGTTCGATATTAGTTTTCTTATAAATCCTACTCAACCAATAAAACATTCTAGCATTCTTGAATTGCCCTGTGCAATTATCTGACCATATTAGATGTTGCGTTATCTGAATTTCTCTATCCCTTAAATTCTAAAAAAGGGTCGAAGCAATACTGGACAAACTCAGATGAGTGTAATTTATTATCACTCATATAGAAATGGTACTCTCTCAAAATTTTACGATCCTCTCCTGTACTATCTGGTGCATGCCTATAGACAATATTGACAAAAATCAATATTTGCACTAAATTGTAGTATTGTGATTAAACCTCATCTTGTGGTGCAAGCATGTAGTTCTCTACAAAGTCAACGACCAAAAGTATACTACCAATAGGAAATGTATCCTTACATATTCAAAACTGACCATCAAGACATCTAGCATTTTGAGACTGTTTAACATATTTAGGTACGATCTTACTCTTAAATTCATTCATAAATGCATGAACACTAACTTTTTTAGTGATTAGATCGCACTGTCTTCCAACCTTTCCATCCTTCAGTGGATACTCAACAGTTTGAAATCTTTTAACATCAACTAATTGTTGTCCAAAATCATTTGAAAGATTTTCATGCAAACATTCATCCAACAATGCAAGATTGCCATATATATCACATACACTGGAAACAAATGCATTGAAAAGAAAATTTTGCTCATTTTGTGGGTTGCAAAACAAATTTGATATAAACTCCTTTATAGTTTTAGGTGGTATATTTATACCACACTCTTGCAACATTTCATTACTATGCATGGTAACACGTATATATCAAAATACATCATAATGGTAGCGAAATTCAACATGAGTTTTGCAACAACATGTGACTCTTTCCTCGTTAATTCGAACATACCAAGGTTTACACTTTTCAAAAGACCTTTGACAAATGCTAATAGTCAACACCTTATCATCCAAATTTTTTCTGTACAATTTAGTTTGAGTCATGTCCAATAGGTGTTTTGGATGTGGATCACAAATTTTTGACCCAACTCTGAATTTAAGAACATCTCTAGCATTAGGTGATACTCTCGTATTATCGTACCATAATTTTTTGATCAAATTTTTGACTTCACCAGTAAGTTTCATATTAGACCTTGGTAGTCTACCACTAAAAGTCCACAAATTGTTTGCCGGATCACTTTCAAAGTTAACTCTTCTTTTTATAGCTCTTGACAAAGTTTTTCGATGAATATTAAGATATCCACTTATGTTACTCATCATTCTTTTATCAGAAGTAGTTTGGCTTACTAAAGTTGTTATTGCCCATCGTGCCGCATTTTTATCTTTGGAATGACTTTTCTTTCCGATTGTATCAAAGGCGCTAGTAACAGTCGATACAACTTGTTTTAAAGATTCATCGTTCTTCTTGGGTTTGACATAAAATCCTATCTTCTTCATCACTTTTTGCATTTTACTCATTTTAATTAGTTGTACCATTAATTGACATTGAAACCCAAATTTCTTATTATAAAAAAATGTCTAAACAATCTATTTGCATGTGTTCTAATCTGTCTCCATGAAACCAAGCTAGGAAGATTGTCTAGTACATCACTTTTAATTTCAAAATTTTCATTCGTTTGATTATCTTTCAAACATGTTTCATTTTCAATTGGTGTTTCCATGTCTACATCCACATTATTGGTTTCAATTGCAGGTGGATTTTCAATTTCATTTGGAGTTTCAATTTCGGTTTCAATTTCAGTTTCAAGTTGAGATCTATTTTCATTTGGATTTCAATTTCAGTTTCAACTTGAGTTCTAATTTCATTTGGGGTTTGATTTTCAATTGGCGTTTGATTTAATAAGTAATCTGCTTCTACTAAATCACCAATTTCTTCATGAGAAAAAACACAGGGCTGTGAATAAATACATGTATCCAATAATGGATTAGAAGATGCACCTGAATTAAATGGTTCTATTGTGTTTCCTTCGTCAACATTTATGGTCTCGTCGATGTTCTCCTCTTCTGAAATGATTGTGAAACTTGAAGACCCTTGTCTCATTCTTGCTCTTCTCTCTCATTGACATATTTCCTCCTTCTCCCTATTTGGTGCAATCTCCTCAGCTATTAGAACCTTCCTTTGCCTCTTTTTGCATTGATTTCATCCCATGCCTGCACCAAATTTTGAATTCGAATCAATCTCCTTACCAAATCGATAATAAGACAAAAAAAGAGAATGATTAATCAAAACATTTTCTTTGCAGATCATACCTATCAGGCAATGATTGAAAAATCACTCAATCATTGGGATTTGTGCTTGTGGGCCAGATCCTGGCCCAACGGATCTTTTCAGAAATGAGTGCCCATTATTTAATGAAACGGGTGCCCATTTTTTAAAACGAGCGCCCATTTTTTGAATTTAAAAAATGGGCGCTCATTTTTTAAAATTAGGGGCGGGAAACAACCCTTAGCCTTGTTTTTTACTTCGGGATAGGCTTGGTCCACCAAGCCTATGCTTGGACCTCCAAAAAAATGGCTAAGGTAAAATGACATCAGATTCCTACCTTGGCCTAATTTTTTGAGGGCCTTCCTGATTGAATATTTTTACGAAACAAAAACTCATTAGAGTTTTCACGTCTTAGTTTCAGAAATGTAAATTTCATAGTGATAAGATTATTTTTACTATTTTGGTATTATTTATTAGTCAAAAGTTGTACCTAAACCTAAAATACTGAGGTTAAGTAAAACTTTAATAACTTTTTTGTTTTTAGGATTTTAGAAAAATAAATTATATGACATTGATCTGCATACAATTCTTTTGAATATTAAAAAAAAAAGAAGAAAAATATGAAATTTTCATCAAATTATGGTGGTCGTACACCCGATGTTTTAAAAATATACTTTATTGTTAATTAAAAATTAATAAAAAAATATATTCAATAAAAAAATAAGAAAAAATATTCTCATCAATATTTGGTGTCTTAGGTATCGTTTCCTAGAAGGATTTGCAAAAAATCATTTATTTGCATAAAAAAAGGGTGGTTGTACACATGTGGTATGGTCCTGAAACATGCATTTTCAAAAGCCGGTTTTAAAACATGCCTACTAAAAAGTGATTTCTACCTTGTGAGTATTAAAATAAATTACATCTTTGAAAAGTAGACTCCGAGCACTACATTTTTTATTACTAAAGTTTTTTGAGATTCAATCTCTAAGTGCATCAAATTTTGACATCAATCGACAAAAAAATTGAAAAACAAAGAAAACACTTCCACTTTTTGCCCCAAAGTGGGACTCAACTTCTTGCAGCCACCCTTTCATTGTAATAAATATTATTTAGTTTATTCATTTCGAATTCCAAGGGGGTCTTGTGACTCTTGGGATCAATTGCAAACTGTATAAACTAAAATTTGAAATGGAACATGATACCTTTTTGAGTTGCATACATCTCTTTACGAGTTTGTTGTCTAAATTTTGTTGTTAAAGGTCTACAATACTGCAGGTTATACACTAGGTGTTGTAGTTTGAATTCATAATTCGGAGCATTCTTGCTCCTATTATTCATAATAGTTTCCTCTTCATTATTGCATACTTCAATATAATATTTTCTTTCTATCTTTTCCACACTCCTTTTTGGTCTTCTTTAAGTAGACATGTGTTCTCATCAATACATATAATAATTTCTTCTTCTTTGGTGCATGCATGTCCTGATGAATTTCAATTGTAATTGATTCTTTTAAGCTAAGAAATAAAACTTTAGGTTTGACAAGAGTTAATGATGAAATTGATGTTATAATCACAAATTGGATAGGGCAAAAGCATGAAGTTGTGTTGCACTTGGGGCTAACTGGGGGTAGTTCGGCCAAATTGAGTCTGACCGGACTAATACCCTAACACGTGGCGCTCCATGTCACTGGCGTGCGCCTAAATGGCACCAAGAGTTTGGCTGAACTCAATTTAGTCGGACTCTTGGCACCATTTAGGCTTTTTTGTGAGCACATGAGCTCAATTTTTTCAAAAAAATTCAAAATAATTTAGCTGGACTGAGTTCGGTCGGAATCCCTTATATGGCAGGGGATGTGGCAGCCAAATCATCTATTTTGTTTTTATTTATGAAACTTTTCACTTTTTCTCAATTTTTCTCTAGGCAGAATATTTTTTCACAAAATCACAAAATACCCTTTTGTAGAGCTCGAAATTAAAAAATAGAAATATAATTTTTTTAGTATTTAGATTAATATTAATATTTTTTATTAATTAAATATTGCGAGTAGGTTTTTTAAGTTAAAAAAGAAGCTTATTAGAAATTTAAAAAAAAAATGATATTAAAAAAATTTAAAAACATATTTTTCACTAGATCATAGAATCTTCTCCAAAAGGGTATAATTTTTTTTTTGATAATCATAAATTTAGTAATCAAAAGGTGACGCCGAATGATAACTACCAAATTCAACTAAATTGGACTTTAAAATATTATTACGAGAAAAATATACATCTATGGTGGCGAGAAAAGCGGGATCGGATGACTAGGACCTAATTCCACTTTTGCCAACACATTGGGAATACAAAAGAGCCTAGGGAGATAGCTCACTTTGGCTACTTCCTATGGGAAAGAGAGAGCCAAGGATTATCTCTTAGGGTTTCTATTCCTCTTGTTGCAAATGATGAGAAAAACTAGGGTTTGAATGATCAACTAGATTAGGAGATAAAAAATGAAGCATAAATGAACTCAGAATTACACAAACTTGCAGTTCTGAAACTGAGATACTAAAAGCGTGAAAGGGGGAGGATTATAGATGTGTACTTGGTGCTGCAAATTGAACAAAACTGACCTGGACTAGGCTACCATGCCACTGTCCTATTTCTGTAGGCAGGAGGTTGCAAACTAGAGGTCCTAAGTTTGCAACCTATCAAATTTGACTGCAAAATGAAGGGACCAAGGCACCACACCCCTGTCCTTGACAAATTTTTGCACTTCTGAGACTTCTGAGTGGTGTTGATACCTTTTACAGATTTGAAACTGCCTCTGGATGCATGTTTCTACACCTACAACTGAAAAAGGAACGTTTGGGTGGCTATATGGGGTTTTGCCTTAGTCAAACCCCTATGTTGGTGATTTCCACCTCCACAAATAGTCGATAATGTACTAAAAATGTGTGTGCTAGATCCTTGTGTGTATGCAAGATCCTAAAATGAAAGAAACTAGAGCTACCCTATGCATGAGAGTAAACCCTAAATGTAAATTTGAATGTAAATGACAACGCTTCAAACCAAATATGCTAAATAATCTAAAGCATGAGGGTAATTGTGAATATTGATGTAAAGAAGCTCATACAAAGACATGAAATCATACCAATCCCCAAGGGAGAGATATTGCCACTAGATCTCCTATTATTCTTCAATGTCTTCAAGGATCCTAATTGATGATAAATGCTTGAAAAATGCTTGATGAATGTTGTTGAATGTTGTTGAAGACTCTACATAGGCTTCTATTTCACTACATAGAAGGCTCCTTATGCTCCAAAAACATGCTCTTAGAGTCTTATATTCGATAGATAGATAGTTCTTAGTTGCCTTCAAATGAACAAAGAGAGCTCTTATGTATGAAACCATAGATCTTAATTTTGACTTAATTCCGCCTTTAGGCCGACCTAGGAATTGAATTTCCCACCAATCTTTTGGGGTTAAGCATTATAATATCATAGGACCATCTTTTCACTAGGTTCCGGTGGTGCATCTAGAAGTATCTTGGCATAAGATTCCAAAATGTTTGAGTCCACTTCATATCCCATCTCAGTTACCCAAACAGTTCTAGGTCTAACTGCCTCCATCCATATGTCATCTCTCTTAATAACAAATCATATCTATTTGTCATATTTATCAATAATATTCTGAGGGATTCTTTCCCTTTGCTTAATTTTATCTTGAAAGTCCTTGAAGTATTCTTTTACCTGCTTGTCACCATCTGAGCCCATGCCGGTAATTGCCTCCTTAATCTGTTTTCCAACAAAAATATCATAGGCAAAGTCTTTGTGGCCTATACCAACAATCTCCTTTGAGAAGTATAGCATTAAACATACAATCAAATTTCCAAATTTGAAAGTTACCTTCTTATCACCTTTGATGTTATCCAAATTTTCTAATAGTTCATCTTTCAACCACTCACAAATATCAATTTGACCATTGTTCTTTATTATCTCATAAGCACTATGAATGCATAGATTGGAAACATAATTCAACCTATTTGTATGAGCAACCTTATATCCAATAACCATACTAGCATATTTAACATTGTTATCAGTTATGTCGCTAACCCTGAGTGATCTATTATCTGATGTAGTGTCGGTTAAGTTCATAACCTCTTTGTTTGGAATTTTCTTTTTCTTCTTAGGCCTAGTGTTGGTAGAAGGTAAACCTGTAACAACCCTAATTGCTTCCTTAGTGATTTTGAAAACTGAGTCTAACCATAAAAATTCACTGTGAATCCTACTAAGATCATAACAAACAATCTCATCTGAAAAATTCAAGCATGTGAAGGATGTCTACGAACCCTAAATCTTCCACAATCTTATGTTTCGGTTTGACTACACCTTGTTTGTCTGTGATAATATTCATGAACATGTTCTTTATATCCTCAAACCCTAAATCTTCAATGTTACAGTGAGTGTATGCCCTAGGGTCTTTTGCAAATTCAACTCCCTTTGGGATTTTTGAAAATGCACCAATAGAGTCATCCAACTTAGCTATCTTAGGGATTATCTTAAAGACTGGTCTAGGATGTTTAATATTTTCCACAACAGCAGGGTTTGCAAAGAATTCAGGAATGAAAGATGAAGAAGCCATGTCGTAAAATAAATACCTTTTAAGTGAAAACCTTGGATGCCCTGAAAAATCTTTGCTATTTCGCTTCTTGAATGCCGGTGCTCAACTTCTGCGCTCTTTGAATACTTGAATGCTTGGTAAGTCGAAATGAGAAATTTCAATGCTTTATAACCAAAAAGTTAACTCACAACCGCAATAAATGCTTCGCCGGTTAAGTGAATACTCAACATATGTGCTGATAAAGAAGAATTATGACTTTACTGACACATATGGCTATGGGATTGAGCCAGATGCAACCATCGACATTATTTGACATCGCGTTGTTTTATTCCATCCACGATGTTGTTTTATTCCATTTGTGAAGGCTTGAATAATTCCCAAAGGACCGACGTATTCAGGCTCAATGCGTTGTTGTATTCCTGTATGAAGAAGCCATGCACCACCAGAACCTAGTATAAGAATGTCATTTTAGAAACAATTGGGATACTTCACCAATAATGTCACTTTGATGACAAGTTGAAACTTTGACAACTTTTTATGATACTTTAACAACGCTTAATGTTACTTCAATAAGAGCTAACATTTAGTGGAAATCTATCACTTTGGTAGCCATTGGACTTTATGGACATACTACCTCTATGGAATTTAATAAATAGCATCTCAATGACTCACCCTTACATCTAAGAGTTCCATAAGGTTTTAAATAAATATATTATGGTATAGCATAAACTCATGGGCCTCATTAGTGAAAAAGAACTTAGATATTTGAAAAATAAAAATCTTGTCGAGGGATCAACTAATTATTTTTTATTTTCACTTTTGTGATAATTGTATCTATGAAAAATATTATTTCTAGTTTAATTTGAGATATACTTAGAGATACGTCTACACCTATAAATATGGAAAAATATAAACTAACTAGAAACAACATTTTGCTACACCTAGAATTATGAAAAAACATGAATTATTTGAGCAATATTTGTTTGCACTTAAAGATTTGGAGGACACGAGTCATGTGCTTTGTGATAATGTGATTGGGAGCTTCATGTATGCTATGGCCTACACAAGACAATAAATAACCAAACAATGGAGGTTTTGAGTTTGTTTATGGCTAATCTTAAAAAGAATCACAAGGTTGCATTCAAGATATTTTGTAGACATCTTTATGGTACTTTGGATTTCTCTATTTGTTATCAAGGATCTTTAGAAAAAAAGCTTTTAACAACCATGTTTTCAAAGCACAAAGTTTGGAAAGAAGAAAGTTTAGTAGTAGGATTGTTCCACATGTTATTAAAAATATAGGGACTTGTAAACTCAAATTGGGTATGGGATGTTGACATTAGGAAGTCTCACATTGACTATGTATTTAGTCTATGTGGTGGTGCAATTAGTTGGATGAGTAGGTGACAGGTTGTGGTTTCTCTTTCCACTATTAAGTCAAAGTATATGACATGTTATCATGTTTGTAAATATATAGTATATCTTTAGAGATTGGGCTAAGTTAGGAAGTAGTGAGGATTAATAGTGATAGTTAGAGTATTATCAAATCTAAGAACCCAATTTTTCACACACACATAAAAGCACATTCATATTCATTATCATTTTAAAGTTCAATTTAAACATAAATTAAACATCAAAACATAAATTAAACATATAACTTTTACAAAATAATCCTATAATTAAATACAACATTTAGAAATATAAATTTAAATATTCAAACTTTTACGCACGATTAAAATAGAGAGAGAGAGAGAGGGAGAGTAGGTAATTTGAGATACAACGAGTTAAAGAGAGAATAGATAATGAGAGATAGAGAGTAGGTGATGATAGAGAGAGGGTAATGAAAGAGAGAGAGGGTAACGTGTGTGTGAGAGAGAGGGGGTAATGTGTGTGTGAGAGAGAGGGGGTAATGTGAGAGAGAGAGAGAGAGAGAGAGAGAGAGAGAGAGAGAGAGAGAGAGAGAGAGAGAGAGTAATGGCAGAGAGGGTAACGTGTACATGTGTGTGTGAGAGAGAAGGGGGGTTTATTGTTGATTTTCATCTAGGGTTTATTGTTTGTTAATTTTTTAGGGTTTGTTGTGTTGGCATTATGTGAACCGGTATGAGGACATGATGACATTGTATGTTGTCATTGATGTCAATATGCTGAAGAAGAGAGAACCAGTATAACATTGTGAACCGGTATATGTGCCAAAGTGAAGCGGTGTGTTTGTTTAAGGTGAACTGGCATGTGGTTATGGGAACTGGTACATGGAAGCTTTGTATGACTACCGGTTGGTAGTCTCATCTTCAGGGTTTCTGGTTGAAGTGCTTCAATCCTGTGTGACTCAATCAGTGACTTTGTGTGATGATTTAGCATTATAACGGAGAACAGATCATGTTGCCATGTCAGCCTTGTGCGCGTGAAGGATCTTGCATGAAGGAGAGTTTTCCTATCTACCTCGGGAATGTGCGAAGTCTGTAAATGGTGAAAACGCGTGATGGGTTATCAGCTGCCATGAAAGCGGTGGAAAATGAATGATGAAGAACGTCTTGAGATCAGTTCAAGACTGTTGCATTTAATGCAATATGCTCAACGGTTAGGATTGAACCGTTTGAATTTCTTAACCTAACAGGTTTAGGGTTTAGGGTTTATGCTACCGACCTATCTGTTTTCTATAAGGTCGATGTTGTGTTTCTTTCTGAGGTTGTTGGCAAAAGTTCTGTGTGTATCCAAGTGAAGAGATACCTGATTCTTGCCAAGCCAGAGGAGAGAAGTGATACCTGCAGAGTGTAAGTGCAGAAGGTGAAGAGGAGCTTAAGTGGATTTGCATTGGCATTGAGTGTTGTTACCAGATCATTGTAATATGTGTTGATCTCTAACCACTTCAACAGTTGGGAAATCCCTTAAGAGGGTAGCTTTAACTGACTTACTGTAAATCCTTTAACAGGGTGACTCAAAACCATTGAGTTCTTGAAATCCTCTAACAAGGTAACCTTCAACAGGGTTTAACCCTTAACCAGGTATTCTAGCCATCCCTTAACCAGGTGATCCCTAATAGGATCAGTTCCTAACAGAACCTATTGTATCAGTCTTTAACCGGACAAGGCTCCTAACAGAGTGGACATCTAAAGAGTTCAAAAATAGCTTGTGGGTATTCATCCCCATCGTGGTTTTTCCTAGTTGGGTTTCCACGTAAAAAATTTGTGTGTCATGTGTGGTGTTATTCATGTGATGGTTTAAGTGATTTGTGTCTGAAGGTAAATCATGTTGATCTAGCTGGTTATACATCTTTGATGATAGATTACCTATTCATGCACTAGGGTGAAATGGAAATAAAGTATTAGATTGTATGAAAAGATAAGTGTCAACCGGTTTATGCGTGTCTATGTTATTCTGGGTTTTTCCGGTTGTACTCTGTTTAGGACCGATGTTACCGTTTGTTTGCCAAAGCATAGTGTCTGCTGACAAACTAGTTTTAGGATTGTGTTTTTGCCTATACTGATTCACCCCCCCTCTCAGTACCGGTTTGGTACTATCCATTCATCATTGAGTTATCAATTGGTATCAGAGCCTCCTCCAGGTCCTCTGTGTTATAAGATTAACCGCTTGAGGAAAAGATCCTAGTCTAATGATGAAGAGGGAAGGTCCAAAGTTCAACATAGATAATTTCAGTATATGGAAAGACAGAATGAAGATATACATCAGAAGCATGGGTGCTCAACACTGGAGCTATGTTGAGAATGCTTATATTGCCCCTACTGGTACTCTCACCGATGACCAAAAGAGAGAGATGCAGGAGATTGGGCAAGTCATGGAAGCCCTAATTGGTAGTTTATCTGACATTGAGTTTATTGATGTCCAAGATAAAGTAAATCCCAAAGAAGTATGGGATACTCTTGAAAATATCTATGGCGGTGATGAGGATGTAAAACAAGCTAAGGAAGAAAGCCTTAGAGGGAAGTTTGAAGACATGTGGATGGTTGAAGGTGAGACCATTCAACAGTATGGAATAAGAATCAAAACTATTGTCGGAGATATCAAGAGTGCAGGTGGTAAAATGGAAGATTCCACTGTGGTAAGCAAAGTTCTGAGATCCTTATTACCGGTCTATGCAATAAGGGTTGCTGCTATTCAGGAGTTGAGATCAATAGACAAGACTAAGGTATCCCTAAACTCCATCATTGCAAAGTTGATAGCCTATGAGCTAAATAGTTTTGATGGCAGTGTTCAAAAGACTGAATTAGCTTTTAAAGCCTCTGTTGTACCATCTAGAAAAGGAAAAGAAGCTAGCAATAGTGGTGAACCAAGTCAGAGCAGAGAAATGGATGATGAGGAGATTCTGATGGCATTTGAAGCTCTTCTTGCCAGGAAACTTCCTAAAGGAACCGGTAAATATAGAGGTAAGCTCCCTTTGAAATGCTTTTCTTGTAACCGGATAGGACATATTGCTATAAAATGTCCTAATGGTGACAACAAGGACAAACCGGAAAGGTTCAAGAAATTCAGAGGAAACCAGAGAAACTGTTTTGTGGCAGTTGATGAAGGTGTCATAGATGAGGAATCAGAAGATGAAGAAAATGAAGATATTGTGTTTGTTGTTGTAAAGGAAGATGTGTCAAACAAGAAGGCTCTTGTCTCCCGCTTTGATAATTCCAATGAGTGGATTATTGATAGTGGCTATTCTCACCATATGACTGGTGACCAGAGCAAGTTTCTATCCTTGGAAGAGTATGATGGTGGTGTGGTTCGCTTTGGTAATGATGCACCATGTATGTTCAAAGGCAGAGGGTCCATCTCTCTGAATGGAAAGAGTAGTGCTGACAATGTGTATTGGGTTGATGGTCTCAGACACAACCTTCTGAATGTTGCCCAGCTGAATAATAGTGGTCTCACTCTGGAATTCAAGAATTGTAATGCCCCACCAAGAAACCCCGAAGGGATAAAGCTAAAACACAAGAATAGAGTGCAATAATTTAAAAAAAAAAAGTTAAACACAACATAATGATACAATGAGATATCAAAGTTCAGATTGCACAGTAGAAGATAACAACTAACACCTAAAGAGTTTCCCAATGTGATTACTTATTTTCACATTTAATTTAACACATGCTAATAAATCCAATAAGTTGATTATCTTATAACGAGATAATTCTTAAACAAGGATAATTTCTTTCAGAAAATGAAAATATATGGATTACAAGATAAGGTCCATCCATTAAGATCTGTTCATATCTTTCGTTCAATCTTTTCATTAAAATATAAGTCATGCATCTAATTTAACAACACACTTGAATTTTATCATAAGCTAATGAGATCTTTCCATGCATGCTTAATTTCCTTAACAACAACTGAATAGATTCCATTACTTTAAGCTACATTCTTTCATGATACAATTTATTGCATTTTAAAAGACAATTGCATACATGCATCTATGATAAATCTCATCTAAACCACTAATGCATTCGATCAAAATGGCATTCATACATGCTAACACTAAACATGAAATATAAGAAATAAAAGCATCACATAACACCAAGATGATCTCGGAGTTCACCCCTAAAGGGCTACATCTCTGGGTCTGCTCAATTGCAAGACCTGTAATGCCCCGCCAGGAAACCCCGAAGGGATTAAGCCATAACGCAAGAATAGAGAGCAATAATTTTTTTTTTTTTTTTTTTTTAAAGTTACACCACATTAAGATACAACAAGATATCAAAGATTCAGATTACATAGTGGAAGACATCAACTAACACCTAAAGAGTTTCCCAACGAGATTACTTAAATTTCATAATTCACTTAACTCACACAATTAATCCAATAAGCTAATTATCTTAATAACAAGATAATTCCTAATCAGGATAATTTCTTTCAAAAGATGGAAATATAAATCACAACAAGGATTCATCCATTAAGATCTATCCATAAACTTCATTCAAGCTTTTCATTTAAAATTACAAGCCATACATCTAATGTCCTAATACACTAGAATTCCATCATAAACATAAGAGATCTTTTCAAGCATACTTAATTTCCTTAACAACAACTAAATATATTCCATTACTCTAAGATACATTCTTTCATACACCAATTTATTGCATTTTAAAAGACGATTACATACATGCATCTACGATAAATCTCATCTAAACCACTTACGCATTCGATCAACATGGCATTCAAGAAGGGACTGAATATAAGCATTTATAGTTAATTCCATTTATCCACTTAACCATTCTAACATAAGCTAATCATACATGATAAAGCTGAATAAAGGAAACATAAGAGAATAACATCACATAACACCATAATGATCTCGGAGTTCACCCCTAAAGGGCTACATCTCTGGGTCTGCTCAACTGCAAGACCCCTCTGAATAATAATAAAGTTAAGGATACAAGAGGTTACACCATTACAATCCGGCCACCAAGGCGAAACATAAACAATGTACAAACGACCACATCGGTCAATAAATACATAAACGATCCCTGAAAAGAACAGGATCCAGTTGAACATAATCAAAGCTAATACAAAGGTCCAGAAGAGCATCCATAAAACTGAGCCATCACCACCCAAGGTCTAACATGAAACCGATACTCACAAGGGCATAAACAAAAGGATGACCCACAAAGGTACTCTTAACAGGACAAAATGACAACACACTAGCGAAGGTAGGGACAAGTGTCATCACCCAACCTGGTATGGATACCATGGCAAGTCTTCATAGGTCCCGACCCCATACACTGGGTCATCCTGGCAACCTAATCCGAGCTTCCGGCCCATCCAAGCCTCATGTGGACCCACACATCCTCTCGTGAAGACAAAGATGGTGGTTTGCCATTTCAGGCCTTCTCACAGCATGTCGAGTCTATGATAGCACTCGTCCCATGTGTGAGGCACATTTATCTTACTTAGAGATTACATTCTAATCTACTTAGGTTATCACTTATTAGACTCACTTTTGACGGGTTACCCAGCAGCCACTTTGGGCGCGGCCCCCAATCGAAAGCCACTTTCCCATACGACACTAGACTAAACTTAGACAAACTCAAAACCAAAGGAATAGGCATGGTCAGACGAACGGAGTTCAAGAAGGGAGAAACAATCATCTGGTCAAACACGACTCAAAGATGATCACTTACTAACGGTACTCTGACTAGAGACCTGACCAACAACGGTCAACCACAAATCAACATTCGACTCACACAAAGAGGATATGATCAAAATGACACTACCACAATACAACAGTCAACTCAGAATCGAGGACTGAAACAGGTACCTCAAATCATTCCATACGACAGGGTCCCATCAAAACAAGCACGACTTGCCATTTCATAATCAAAAGCGAATACAGAAATTAAACTCGCAAAGGCAATAAATAGAAAAGACAATATTCAACAGATGCAATCTTTCTCCAAATTAATCTAGACATTAAATGTCGATCAAGTTTTCTACAAGATCTAAATCAGATTACAGTTATCTATCTCATCTAGGAATAGGTTGTTCTTGGTTTTCTAACTCTCTAAGGTCCAAAGCATTGAACAGACATATAAAGCCATAATGAGTTTTTAAACCAATTCATATTAATAAAATTCAGACAACCATTAATCAAATAAATAAGATATTTAATCTCCAACAAAACATCATTAACATACTGGTCCAAAACCGACCTCTACAGTTTCGTATTTTCAAACCCAGATGCATAATACGGATCACGGAAATATAATTATAAAAAGAGGATCTAATGAAGATAATCATTTCTAAAAGCATATCGTTTCAGTTTCTAATGATCAATGGTAAATTATCTCACTTACTTCTCGATTACTCAAATGATATGTTCTAAGATAATATTTAACATCATCAATTAGTAATTACATCGTATTTCAACGATTTTCCAATAGCATAATATTCTATTTTGTTTTTACACAATACTACCTCAATTAGCCAAATGCTCTAATCAGCTAGAAGGTAAAATCTAAATTTATTAATCCAAGATCAATCAGAATATAATCAATGATATTCACTTGCGAAATTAACAGTTTTAGAACTTAATCAGAAAGAGAGCATAAGTCATGAAATGAGATTGAATAATTAATTCACCTATAAACTCTATTATAAAATTAATCAATATCCAATTAACATTTATCAAGATTGATGCCACCTTATCACAATTAAGAAACTAAATAAAACTTAACATTAAAATAACTTACATTAAAATGATATTAATATCATATGCATTTTTTATTTTTTTTTGAATGATAAAAAAAAAAATACATTAAAAAAAACCATTTTAAAAACTATGTTTTTAAAAAAAAAAAAACGCATTTAAAAAAAAAAGGAAGCGAGGGCGGGGCCCACCTCCCAATTGGGATGGCTGGGCACCCAACCCTAGCCACAGGCGGAGGAAGCTCGCTGGCGGCGCCACGGTGGTGCCCGCAAGTCCCGCGGCGCCCTGCGGCCACCATCGTGGGCCGCGGCCGCTGTGTTGCTGAGCGGGAGAAGGGGGACGAGCGGGGGAGGGGAGGAGGAGCGGGTGGAGCTCCGCTCCCCGCCCTCCAAACCCCAACCCAAACAGTTAAACAAACACGCCCAGTCCGAAATTAACACAAACGCCCAGCACAAAATTGATAAGGAATTTCGATTTAATAAAAGTTTGGTTTAAACGAACTGTGTTTGGTGTCATATTTTCTTGATGGTTTTTTTTTCATCCTTTACAAACACCCAAGGGTTTCAAACACCCAAAAAGAATAGAGGAATTAACAACACCTCAAATACATTTCCAGCCAAGCTAATTAATTTACTAAATCAGTTCATAAGCATGGCATTCAATGGAGAATCTGGAACCAAGATAGCATGAAACATCCAAACCCCCATTTCCATTTTATACAATAACTAAAATTGAGAATTAGATCCTACCTGATCTCACGTTCCTGGCAAGATCTGCTGAAGAGCCCCAATCTCCAGCTACCAAAACCTTCCTTCTCCATCCAAAATCCCCAAATTTCATCTCCAAAATTACTTTCCAACCAAAAATTCTCCAAAAATGTCCATCCTCCAATTTTCCCGAAATTTTGGGTTATATGGAAGAGTTGACCAAAAATTCTATTTTTGGAATTAAAAATTCTTATTTACAAATAATTCTCAACATTTAATCCTTTTCTAACTATTGCAACAAATTAACTTGCTTTTCAAATCCAAAATCGATTTCCTCATTTAATTAAATTTAGCCTTTCAAATTTCAAAAGCCAACAGAATACAATTAAATCTATAGCCATTTAAATACAAATCTTTCTTTTCAATAGCATATACAAAAACCATTTAATATTCAAAATCAGTCATTTAATCGAACTTACTCCCAATTTAAAATAAGCAATTCATATCAACGAAAATCGCATAACGAAACCCCGATTAATCTAGTCCATTAATCTCTAATGCACAATTACATATTTAATCAAAATAATTACTACGGACTAATTAATCAATTTATCCATACACACCAAGCACGCAAATCGAGAAGGTCAACCAAACAGACGACTCGCAAACCCAAACAAAAAGGGATACCGACGACGACTGACGATGCTCACCTGAGCATGACCAAGGTCAACTAAGGTCTTACGACCACCTAACCCTACTCTAAGGATTAAAAGAGGTACACTCAAACCTGCAAATCCAGGTGAAGACGAACCTCGCACTCATGCGGCGTTGTACCTGAAATTTCCTGCAACCAAGAGTCATACATGCATACATATATAAAATTTTAATGAAAGCGTTAGCCCGATATTAATACCATGAAATAGATACACTAACAACTTGCATACAACTAGTGTGAAAACCACATCAATAGCTATGCATTAAATCAACATCTGACTATAACATAATATTAAGATAAACTAACCAAGATTAGAATTTGATTAGGGTAGGGGTACTACAAGACCCCTCTGATAAATAATAAAGTTACGAATACATGAGGTTCTCATAATTTATAATCCTACCATCAAGGCAAACACAACCAATATACAATGACCACATCGGTCAATAAATACATAAACTATCCCTGAAAAGGAAAGGATCCAGCTGAACATAATCGAAGCTAATACAAAAGTCCACTAGAGCATCCACAAAACTGAGTCATCACCACCCAAGGTCTAACATGAAACCAGGTACTCATAAGGCATAACCAATAGGATGACCCACAAACGTGGTCCTATCAAGACCATACAACCACACACTAGCGAACGTAGGGACAAGTGTCATCACACAACCTGGTATGGTTACCATGGCAGGTCTTCATAGGTTCCGGCCCCATACACTGGGTTACCCTGGCAACTTAATCCGAACCTCCAACCCATCCAAGCCTCATGTGGACCCACACATCCTTTCGTAAAGACAAGGATGATGGTTTTCCATTTCAGGCCTTCTCATAGCATGTAGAGTCTGTGTTAGCACTCGTCCCATGTGTGAGGCACAATTATCTTACTTAGAGATTAACATTCTAATCTACTGTTAGGTTATCACTTATTAGACTCACTTTCGATGGGTACCCAATAGCCACTTTGGGCACGACCCCCAATCGAAAGCCACTTTCCCATACGACACTAGACTAAACTCAGACGAACTCAAAAACCAAGGGACACACATGGTCAAGAAAACAAAGTTCAAAAAGGAGGGAACAACCATTTGGTCAAAACATGAATCAAAAGAGGTACACTTACTGACGGTACTCTAACCAGAGACCTGACCAATTATGGTCAACTACAAACATCATTCGACACCCACATAAAGGATATGATCAATACAACACCACAACAAAATAACAGTCAACTCGAGTCCGAGGATAGAAACAGGTACCCAAATCAACCATACGATAGGGTCCAATCAAACAAAGCAAGGCTTGCCATTATTTGAAAAAGCGAATACAAAAATTAAACTCGCATAGGCAATAACCAGGAAGGACAATTTTCTTTCCCATTGATTTAATCAATAAAGGTCGATCAAGTTTTCTACATGATCTAAGTTTTCCAAAATACACTAACAGGAAAACATCATTGCAAGGAGAATACAATACCACGATTTGCAATAGTACCATTTGTCTATTTCTCAAAACAGAAGAAAAATATAATTAAACCATTCATTCTACTAAATGAGATTATCAGAAACTTAACAATTTTTCCAAATGATGCTTAATTAAATTTATGATTATACCAATAGCATATCATTTAAATTCATAATGTCCAATGATAAACTATTCATTTCTAATATTTCCAGATGGCCTATAACATTAAAATCTTCAAATAATAAATACTCCCGAATAATGTATATTTTATCTCGAATTGTTTTTCCAATATAAATAATATTCTATCTTTTTCCAAAAAGATGCTCCCCTAATATTATAGGTCCAAAAGGATTAAATATTAATTTATATATATTTTTAAACCCACGATTAATAAAATATACACAATTAATAATTAATAATGCATAATAATCCAATTAAATATTAATTAATATATATATATATATAAAAGTTTTCATTAATAAAATATATATTATTAATAATTTAATGAAGCACAACTCTCAAATTAAATATTAATTAATATATATATATATATTCTCATTAATAAATATATATTAATAATAATTAATAAATAATAAAAAAACTTTTTAAATAATAAATTTATTTATTTTTTAACTAAAATAATAATAATAATAATAATAATAATAAATACAAAAAAAACAAAGGGGGTGGCGAGGGCGGCCAGACCCACCTCCCTTACACGGGGGTTGGGCGGCCCAAACCCTAGCCGCGGGCGGCCCTAACTGCCAGCAGCGCCACCGCGAGGGATGCAGGTCCCGCGGTGCCTATGCGGCCACCGCAGGGGTCGCAGTGAGTTGCGGCCTACGCAGGGGGAGGAGGCGCAGGTAGAGCTCCGCTCCCCACCCTCCAACCCCAAAACAATATTTTTCGTTTTTATTTAAATAAAATTTCAATAATTTGCTAAAACAATTTCGATTTTGAGATGAAATATATATATATATATATATATATATATATATATATATATATATTTTGATGATTTATTTTCTCAAAATAAACAAACCCCCATTTATTTATTTTCCTTTTTTCAAAAACACAAACACCCATATTGTTTAAAACAGTCTCATAATGAGACTTAAATAAAAATTTCCAACAAGAAGAGGTTTTCTAACATTTTGAAAGAATTTGAGGAAATACCATCCAAATAAATAATCTTTTTGGGCATAATCGAACTCATTTTTCAAATAAGATACAAGCAATCAACCAATCTTAACCAATTTCCACACTAATTTTAATCTTTGGCAATCAATGGAGGAATTGAAACCAAAAATTGCATGAAGAACATTCAAGCCCATTTTCTTTTTAATTTAAAAAATAACTAAATTGATAAACAAAATTCCTACCTCAATAGCATTCCTAGAAAGGATCTGATGGAGAGCCCCAACCTGCAGCTCAAGAAATCCTTCTCCTTCCAAAATCCCCAAATCTTTCATCCAAAATATTTTCCAAAAAAATATATTTTTCTCCAAAAAATTCAATCCCCAATATTTTCCAAAAGTCTAGGTTATAAGGGAAATGTTTGACCAAAATTTTTATTTTGGAATTAAAAATTTTATTTAAAATAATTCCTCAAAAATCATTATTTTCCAACTATATCAATATATTAACTTGCTTTCAATTTAAATTTGATTTTTTCAAATAACTGAATTTAACCTTTCTATTTCCAAAATGCCAACAAGATTAAATTAATTATATTTCAATTAAATTAAAATCTTTCTTTTCATAGGCATAAACATAATACATTTAATATTTAAATTTAACCATCTAATTGAACTTGCTACCAACCTGAATTGGGCAATTCAATTAACGATTAATCACATAAAGAAATCCTGATTAATTTAGTCCATTAATCTTTAATGCACAAACACATATTTAATCAAATTAAATACTAAGGACTAATTACTCAATTTAACCATATACACCAAACATGCAACCCAAGAAGCCAAACGGACAGACGACTCGCAAACCCAACCAAAGGGAATACCGATGATGACTGACGATGCTCACTTGAGCACGACTATGGTCAAACGAGGATAACATGACCACCTAATCCAACTCTAAGGATTAAAGAGGTACACTCAAACCTCCGAATCTAGGTGAAGACGAACCTCGCACTCATGCGGTATGGTACCTGAAATCTCCTGCCACCAAGAGTCATACATGCATACATATAAAAACTTAATGAAAGCGTTAGCCCGAGATAACAACACGAAATAGGAGAATTACTATCCTGCATACAAATTGGTGCAAAAACCACATTAACAACTATGCACTAAATCAAAACATCTTACTATAATCATTATATTATGATAAACTAACCAAGGTCAAACCGAGATTAGAAATTGATTAGGGCAGGGGTACTACAAGAATGGAGTGTGCAGAATCAACGGAAAGAATGGTGAATTGGTGGCCACCGGCATGCAGACCAAAGGTAACCTATTTCAGCTGAATGCAAATATTAGTACATGTCTTATGGCTAAATTTGATGATAGCTGGATATGGCATAGGAGACTTTGCCATGTAAACTTTGATAACATTGTGAAGGCCAGTAAGATCAAGGCAGTTAGAGGGTTGTCAGTGCTGAGCAAACTGGAAAATACCTTGTGCTGAGAGTGTCAACTGGGGAAAATGTCTTCCTCAACCTTCAAAGGTAAACCTTTCATTGCTGACAATTTACTTGATCTTGTGCATATTGATTTGTGTGGTCCTATGAAAACTAGGAGTGTGCAGGGTGATAGGTACTTCATGATTCTTACTAATGACTACTCAAGAATGATGTGGGTCACATTCTTGAAAGATAAGTCTGAAGCTTTTGGAAAGTTCAAAGCTTTCAGAGCATTAGTGGAGAAGGAAAGTGGTAAAAGGATCAAGTGTCTTAGAACTGATCAAGGAGGGGAATTCACTTCCGATGAATTCAACAAGTACTGTGAAGAACATGGCATCAAGAGGCAACTGTCTACCCCCCGGACTCCACAACAGAATGGACTAGCAGAGAGGAATAACTGGACTGTGGTTGAAGCAACAAGAACAATGTTGATTCAAGGAAAGGTTGCTCACACCTTTTGGAGAGAAGCGGTGAGCACTGCAGTCTACACAATGAACTGGGTACTCATCAAGAAAGGTAAGGATAAAACTCCTTATGAGTATTGGACTGGGGATTGGGACCCAACTTTATGCATTTACCCGAAACTAAAACATTATTAGAAAAACTATAATTTTTTACTAGTCCAACTTCACGAGGCCATAACTTTTCACTCGATGCTTGAAATCTAGAATTGCTTACACTGTTTGAAAAGATCACAAAGAGAAATAATTTTATTCCCTTAACACAATGGCCTTCAAATTTTCAAGTTAGAGGACTGGTGACACTTCCAACCCCAAATTATGCTCCAAAGGTCTTCAAAAACGCGATTTACTCGAACCTAGAAAATACCGAAAAATCATATTTTCAATATTTTTCATTATTACTTGTGGCAACTGTTAGGGCCCAAAAGGCAACATAGAGGGCGGGGGGGGGTGAATCAGTTGACTATTAATTTTAACCCAATTATAACTTATTCAAACTTGATACTTAATACCGGTAAACCAAACTTAATGCCGGTTAGCAAATTTACAGTTAATATCAATACCGGTGAAACTAAATCCATGAAACAGAAAGAGAAACAACATCCACAAAACATAGCACAAATATTTTGACATGGAAACCCTATAAGGCAAAAAAACACGATTGGGAAACCTTACCCACAATCAGATGATACTACTACAGATAGTATGTGTATACAAATGGGGTTTGCACATGTAGAAAGGCCAACCGCCTAGAGCACACTGCTCAAATGGGAGTCACAATGACTACAGTAAGATGGTTAAATCCTAGAATAATGTACTAGTCAAAATAACATCTCCAATGCCGGATTCAGTAATGGTTAAGCTCTGACAAACACTTTCAAACCTTCCTTGAACCTTCTCTATGGTTTTCTCATATGATCTTCAATATTTGCACATACCATCTTACATTACCATAACCTTACATACCATATCCTATCCTATCTCATCTCAAATGAGATCTTACATATATACAAAACCTAAGACCAAATTTGTAGGTCGGATCACTAAGAATATTACAATTAATTACAAACAAGTCTAGATGTGATGCATCATGTCGTCTCAATACATTTACAACAATATCCAATCAATAAATCATCTCCATAACGTGTCGTGCTGATCTGGAATAAATAATGCATACTGGTCCATAACCTTGACCAATATGTCGCTAACAACAAATATGTCAACCCGATTATACCATTAACCAAAATACCAGAACCAAGTATCCAAACCATGTCTTTGACATAATCAAGTGATCTCCAGATGATAACAATTCATCCTTAGTGCCAATGAACAATATAACCTGTCGGTGAGAAATATACCGGTGACTGTGCATAAGTCACTTAACTTGCCAGTGAACACAATGTGCTGGTTCAACATAACCAAATATCTCTAGAAGGATGAGTGTTGACATCAATGACAAAACTAATGCAACACATCCATAATACCAACAATCTCCCCCTTTGGCATTGATGACAACACTAGATGAAAAAACATCTAAGTGCCAAAACAGAATGCCAAAAACCAAAAACCAACAATCTCCAAAATAGATCAATACCAGAAATCAAAATCAAAATGCAGAGAGTATATATCTCTCCCACAATGAATAATGTCTCCAAAGAATAATCTCTCTCCCTAGGATAATGTTTTTCCATAGGTGTCTCTCCCCCTTTGACATCAAATGCCAAAGCATATAAATACGAGAACATATGACCAATTAATATAACAAGCTACTCCCCTTGTGAAGTAGCTCTCCTCCGTCAAAGCCGGAAAAAGGTTTCTCTATCATTTTCTACCAGTTTGATGCCAATATTCAGTTGTCTAAGTCTCTACTGGTGAGGGTATTACCCCAAGCTGCTCTCTGAGATATTCAAAAGTTTCCTTAGGCAAAGGCTTCATAAAGATATCTACAATCTATTCTTTAGTATTCACATAAACCAATCTCACTTCTTTTGCTTCAACATTCTCTTTCAGAAAGTTATATTTGATAGAAACATGTTTATTCTTAGAATGAAATACTGAATTCTTTGATATATCAATTGCTGCTGAATTATCACAATAAATGATTATAGGTTCTTTGCATTTCACCTTTATGTCCTTCAACATTTTCTTAATCCATAATACCCGAGTACAATTAGTTGCTACTGCAACATATTCTGATTTTGTTGTTGATAATGATGTGCAACTCTGCTTCTTGCTTAACCATGAAATCAATCTGCTACCAAGAAAGATTGCTTCGCTGGTGGTGCTCTTTCTATCATCTACATCTCCTACCCAACTTGCATCGATGTATGCACAAAAATCAAAATTTTCATCTTTAGGGTACCATAAACCAAGATTTGTTGTGCCTTGTAGATACTGAAAAATCCTTTTTACTGCCGATTCATGATTTTCTTTAGGATTACTCTGAAATCTTGAAACAATACAAACTGCATTCATTATATTAGGTCTTGTTTGTGTCAAATACAGTAAACCTCCAATCATAGATTTGTATCTTGTCATATTAACAGGAGTTGAATCATCCTTCAATGTCAATTTATTAGTTGTAGTAATAGGAGTACTTATAGGTTTAGAGTTTTCCATACCAAATTTCTTCAATAATTCCTTCAAGTATTTTGTTTGACATATGAATATACCTTTATCAGTCTGTATAATCTACAATGCTAAAAAGAATTTTATCTCCCCAATCATAGATATTTTAAATTCTTCCTGCATCTTGTTAGCAAAGTCTTTACACAATCCATCTTCTCCTCCAAAAATGATATCATCAACAAAAACTTCAATAACCAAGATGTTATCATTAGTCACTTTGAAATATAAGTTGTTGTCAGCATTACCTTTAGTGTAACCAAGCTTCAAGAGATACTTGTCCAATCTAGCATACCAAGCTCTAGGAGCTTGCTTCAATGCATACAAAGATTTCCTTAATCTACAAACCATATCTTTATCATTTGTCAATGAAAATCCATCAGGATGTTCAATGTAGAATTCCTCTTCAAGATCTCCATTCAGAAATGCACATTTTACATCCATCTGATATACTTTATAGTTCTTATGAGCTGCAAATGCAAGAAATAATCTGACTGCCTCAATTCAGGCTACCGATGCAAAGGTTTCATTATAATCAATTCCCTCTTTTTGTGAATATCCTTTACACACTAATCTTTCTTTGTTCCTGATTACCTCTCCATCTTCATTAAGTTTATTCCTATATACCCATTTAGTTCCAATTACATTTTTGTCTTTTGGCCGGGGAACTAATGTCCATGTATTGTTCTTTTCAATTTGTTCTAATTCATCTTCCATTGCTTTAATCCAATGTTCATCTTGACAAGATACAATAACAGATGCTGGTTCAATTTGAGAAATTAAGCATACCTCTTCATTTGCCAGTCTTCCTCTTGTCATAACACCTTGATACTTATTCCCAATTATCTGATTTTCTGAGTGATTCAGTCTTACATACCTGGGTTTATTCACATGTTGTTTTTCTTCAGTCACTGTGGAATTCTTTGATGATGTCGGTGTGACTGAATCCACATTCTGTATTGGTGCACTTTGTATAGGTTCATTTATGATCATCTCAATTTCTGGTTCAAAATCTACAGACCTTGAATTTCCTCTAAAGTGTTCATCTATCTTCACATTAGCACTCTCAATGATCTTCTGCAATCTTTTATTAAAACATCCACATGCCTTGCTCTTAGATGAATAACCAAGAAATATTCCTTCATCACTTCTAGGATCAAATTTACCAACATACTCATCTCTCCTAATATAACATTTGTTTCCAAATATTCTAAAGTACTTAAGAGTAGGAGTATTACCAAACCATAGTTCATAAGGGGTCTTACCGGTTTCACCTTTGATGTGAACTTTGTTGAAATTGTAAACCGTTGTACTCACTGCTTCTCTCCAATACACATGAGGTAGATTTGCTTCCAATATCATGCTTCTGGCTACATCCAGGATAGTTATGTTCTTCCTTTCCACAATTCCATTCTGCTAAAGTGTACGAGGTGCTGATAGTTGTCTTTTGATTCCATTCACTTCACAGAATGTATTAAATTGCTTTGATGTAAATTCTCCTCCTTGATCCGATCTCAAACATTTTATTTTCTTACCGGTTTCATTTTCTACCATTGCCTTGAACAATTTGAATTTCCCAAAAGCTTTTGATGTCTCCCTGAGAAAAGTAACCCAACAAATTCTAGAATAATCATCAATAATTAGCATAAAATATCTATCTCCATGTAGACTCCTTATTCTTGCCGGACCACACAAGTCAATATGAATTAAATCAAGAACATTATTGGATTTCTCAGAAATACTCTTAAAAGTTGTTCTAACTTGATTTCCCATTTGACATTCCTTACATACTAGATTATGAGGTTTCATAATCTTAGGTAAATCCCTTATTGCCTTAGTTGAACCGATCTTTACAATGCAATCAAAATTCACATGACAAAGTATCTTATGCCATAACCAACTTTCGTCAATATGTGCAATCAAGCATGTCTTATCATTGTTGTTCAAATGAAAGATATTACCTTTAGTCTGATTACCATTTGCAATCTCCAATCCAGTTATGTTTCTGATTTTGCATTTACCATTCTTGAACTGTAACTAAAATCCCTTTTCAACTAATTGACCAACACTCAAAAGATTATGCTTCAAACTTTCAACATAGTAAACATTGTCAATATTGTGCTTACCATCCAAGGATATAGTGCCTTTTCCTTTGATTAACATCCGGAATCTATGATCCATTCATCTTTTTCTTGAATTTTAGCTGCTAGGGCCTGCTCTATCGGTGGAACAATAGGTGCCAGTTGATCTTCTTTTATTGCAACAAAAGCCCATCCATTGTCTGTCGGTTCTTCTTCAGAATCATCAGTAAATCCTTCATCAACATAGTAACAAGATTTGTTTGTATTCTTCTTAAATTTGTATCTCTGATATTCAGGGTTAGGCTTGTATGTTCTTTTAACTTCCTCACTCAATCTTGCATGTCTATTAGGACATCTAGATGTCATATGACCAACTTTATTGCAATTAAAACATTTAAATGATGCTTTACCTTCATACTTACTTCTAGTTGGACCTTTAGGCATTTTCCTTGCAAATAGTGCTTCAAGTTCTTCATTCTCCCTTCTGATATCTTCAAGTTCTTTTGCATAAAGTGGTTTCCAATCAGATTTGTCAGATGATAATGATGATGCTCTGAAGGATAAATCTGTCTTAATAGTAGCAACACGACCAAATTCCTCAAGCTCAAATGTTGAAAGTTTTCTAGCCAAGGTATCTCTAGATACTGATGTATAAGGCATTGTTCTCAACTCATTAATAGCAGTTACTTTCATTTTGTATGCCAGTGGAAAAGCTCTTAAAACTTTAGAAACAATTTCATCTTCACTTAAGGATCCACCACAACATTGTATTCCTAAAACAATTTCCTTTAACTCTTTTCATAAAAGAAGAAATTCTTTCATCTTCTTCCATTTTCAAATTTTCATACTTGACTCGGAAACATTCTAGTTTTGCAATTTTGATAGTGGTATCTCCTTCATTCAATGCCTCCAATTTATCCCAAATAACTTTAGCAGTAGATCGATCTGATAATCCCATGATTTGCTGATCTGATAATGCACTCAAAAGTGCTTCTCTTGCTTTGCAATCATTCTCTTGATCCTTGCCCAATGTAGGTGGATTAGGTTGATTCTAAGTAGGACCAACATAGCCATTCTTGGTAACTTCCCATATGTCTCTTCCAATGTAATTCAGATGTGTCTCCATTCTGATCTTCCATATGCCATAGTTAGTTCCATCTAGTTTCAGACTCTCCTTCCTGAAAATGTTAGTTGCCATAAGATCTCCTCAAGTTTTTAGGCTTCTGCAAAAAGAGGACTTAGCTCTGATACCAATTGTTAGGACCCGGAAGGCAACTGAGAGGGGGGGGGGGGGGTGAATCAGTTGACTATTAATTTCAACCCAATTAATAGCTTATTTAAACTTGATACTTAATACCGTTCAACCAAACTTAATGCCAGTTCACATATTTATTGTTAATATCAATACCAGTGAAACTTAATGCATGAAACAGAAAGAGAAACAACATCCACAACACATGACACAAATATTTGGACGTGGAAACCCTAAAAGGGGAAAACCACAGTGGGAAACCTTACCAACAATTAGATGATACTACTATAGATAGTATGTGTATACAAATGGGGTCTGCACATGTAGAAAGGCCAACCGCCTAGAGCACACTGCTCAAATGAGAGTCGCAATGACTACAGTAGGATGGTTAAATCCTAGAATAATTTACTTCTCAAAATAGCATCTCCAATGCTGGATTCAGTACCGGTTAAGCTCTGACAAACACCTTCAAACCTTCCTTGAACCTTCTATATGGTCTACTCATATGATCTTCAATATTCGCACATACCATGTTACATTACCATAACCTTACATACCATATCCTGTCCTATCTCATCTCAAATGAGATCTTAAATATATACAAAACCTAAGACCAAATGTGTAGGTCGACTCACTAAGGATATTACAATTAATTACAAACAAGTCTAGATGTGATGCATCATGTTGGCTCAATACATTTACAACAATATCCAATCAATAAATCATGTCCATAACGTGTCATGTTGATCTGGAATAGATAATGCATACCGGTCCAAAACCTTGACCAATCTGCCTGTAACAAAAAATATATTAACCCGATTAAACCATTGACCAAAGTACCAGAACCAAGTATCCAAACCATGTCTTTGACATATTCAAGTGATCTCCAGAGGATAACAAGTCATCCTTAGTGTCGATGAACAATATAACCTGTCGGTGAGCAATATACCGATGACTGTGCATAAGTCACTGAACTTGTTGATGAACACAATGTGTTGGTTCAACATAACCAAAGATCTCCAAAAGGATAAGTGTCAACATCAATGAAAAAACAAATGCAACACATCCATAATACCAACATCAACACTATCATATTTCTCTTGAATTATTATTTGATAAAAGAAATACGTGTATGATATCTTTTCATATTAAAGAGGTATATAGTAGTACTTGCACCAAAGGGGGTGCAAGGGTTTTGCTGATATTAAGATATATACATGAATGATTTGAGATGAAAAGGTTGTTGTCACTTTCATTATTAGAGAAGTAAATAAAGGTGGTTGATTGGTTTCTAACTCTCTTTTTTCACCAATTAAATTTTATTTTAATAATAAAAATCATTAAATGTATAAGAGAGAAACAACAAGATCATCCGAAGTAGTTTGTAAAATTAGGTTTAACTTTTTGATCAACATTGTGCCAAATTGATGGAGGGTGCACAAGGGGCATGGACGACAAGGGTTGCGAGAGATGTTGTAGGGGAGGAGAACGAAGGAGATCCAGATGGTGTGCAGGATGTCATGGGTTCCTTCACGATCCTATTGTCATCCTTTTCCCTCTTTCCTTTCTTAGTGCCTTTGAGGAGTGGTTAGGGGTTTCAAACTATAGAAGGTGCTACGAGGGTTTGGGGGAAATGGTGTTTGCCAACCATGCTTTGCCTGCCGTCAACCAAAAATCATTTGTTTGTTTGGTGGACTGTGGTGATGATGGCTCTTCGTGGTGTTTCTGGGGTTCCCTGTAATGAATTTTCCTGGGATGATCTCAAGGCTGGGGAAGCCCCTTTCTATGCTTGTTCTCTCCTCCTTGTTGAGGTTTGGTATTCTAATGTTTTTGGCCTTAGGGTTTTTTTCCTGCTACTGCTCTTTTTTCTACCAAGGAGGAGATGTTCTTTCTGGAACTCTAGCTCAAGGCCATGAGGGCAGTAGTGTTTTCTTCTCCCTCAACCTTTGCTAAAGATCTATTGAGGGGTTGTCCTCTTCAACCTAGTCTTGCTTTTGTTTGCAGATTTTGTTGGTACACCCTCTCTATGCTGCCTAGGTTTTCTCTTGCTTGCCTTATTGAGGTGGCCCTTCCCTTTTCAGATGCGAAGATGGACGGTGCTGGAGACAAATTCTCGCTATAGAGGTGGAGTGGAGATTTTCCATGGAGTTTGGGTGGTTCTGGTGGATGGCTGGTGTTGTCCTTTTTCTGGACTACTGGGGTTCTAGAGGAGATCTTTCTCCTGGATCTTTAGGTTATGGGGGCCTTCCAAAACCCTTTGTTCCAGCTAAGTGTAATGGTTTTTTTCTTAAGTTGTTGGACTTTGTTTTGTAGTTGGAAGTTGTTCTTCTTGCTGGCTTCGCCCTGGTGGTTATGAGCGCCATGACTAAACCCATCTCGTCAGGCTGTGGGAGCTTGGCGTTTCTTGAAACAGGTGATTTTCTGGTTAATGGATCCATGCTTTCAAGCTCTCTTATGTCTTCTCCTATAGAGGTGGATTTTTTGGTGTCATTTTTTTGCTTGGATGTTATTTTAAGGCCTCTATTTTAGTCCAAGGTGGTTGAGGGAGCCACTTCAAAACCCTTTTTTGTGGTTCTTGGAACCATCTCAAAACCCAGTTCTAAGGTTAGGGAAGCCTTTCAAAACCCCCTTGTTTCTTTTCACCATGTTTTGTCTTTTATGTTTAATCTTGTCTGGTTTGAAGCTAATAGTTTTCAAGGGCCCAATTTAGATAGTGGTTGTTTTTGGTTATGGGCTAGGCTGGTTTTTTGGTGTTTGGAGTCCTTGTCTCAGGTTAAGGGATCCAGAACCATCCCTGTTGTTTGGCTAAGGGTGCCTGTTAACCCTCATCACTTTTTCTTAAGCTTAAGGTTGTAGCCTTTTCGGTGTGGCCAACATTTTTTGTCTTTCTCATATCTTTAGTGTTTGGCTGGCATTTTCTGCCTATGGTAGTGTTAGTGTTCGGCTGGCTTTTGTTAGCTCAGTTGTTTTGGGGCTATTGGGTTTCATGGTTTGATTTATGTGGCACCGTTGTGTTGGATCTCAAATCAATAGATTGGATAGGTTCTAAGGAAATGCCAACTCCTATGATCAAACCCTCCAATTTGACTTGGCCAACTTATAGACTGAACCTATTTGGTTACTAGCTCCCTCACTTTAGGCTCTGCAAGACCTAGGCGAGTATACCTATTCACTAGTGGCTTTCAATGACTAAGGCTTTTTATAGCAGATTGTTTAATCTAACTTCCTCATATCTCATAATGGCATAGGTTCCTAGGATGGGTGGCTTTTAGATGAGTTCAAGATTGTTGTTGTGAAAGCTATTTGATCTTTGTGCTTGAAATTTATATATATACACTCTTGCTAATTAATTCTATGTATCCTGCTCAACTATTCCTACTGCTTTAATGTAAAGGTAATTAATATGGTAAAGATTGTGATTTGTAAATGACCAGTGTCTTTCTTGTTATTTGGGCTATAGAGTCTTATATTTCTTTAGGACTTAATGTATGATTTGTGAGACAATTTTTAAACCTACCCCCTTTGGTAAATCTATCAGTTACTATTTCTCATGAGATCTAATAAATGTTTATATCATAAACCGCCTAAATGAATTTAACCCTAACCTTAAGGGACCATTCAAGGAAGAACTACAAGGAACAATTACAATCCACGAGTAGATCTTTTTACTCCCATTTTATAATATAGAAATATAAACTTCGCTGTAAGAATACAAATAACCTTATATCCCTTAGATAATATCACAAACAACTGCCTATAGAGAAAGAGATAATCCACAACACATATACAAAAGGAAAACAATTGATTCTATTAAAACTTCAAAATGGTACAATATTATGCTAGAGGCTATAGTATCTATCCAGTCTCTCCTCTTCTAATGATTTCTTCATTTTACAAAATATGCTCATATAAATAAACAAGCAACACCTAATCTATGAGAAGCCATGTCCCTTCATCATTAGTTTGTCGAGCATCGGTTAATAATTCCAGTTAAGCAATAGTCACATAGATATTTGTTTGAATTTATGGTAATGTGACTTCACTGAGATTTGTTTTGTTCTTCGCAGCAACAGGTAATCATTTGTCTAGTAGTGCTTTGAATTTTTCACCGATGTTTATTCAACCTTACACCTGTGTTGTACTTTGATGAAATCATATGTCTCGATGGCTTTATCTTATGTCTCCCTGAAACACCATATTCCATCGACATCATTCTTTATTTTGGTGGAATTGACATCATCATCGACACTTCTCTTGGTCTTATCGATATCTTTATTTCATCGAAGCCTTGCTATAAGTATTTATGTTGGTATAATGTTTTATTAATTCATCAAAATCTTCCTTTTCGATGAAAATACTTTTATCGCTAAGTCCCTCCGTCGTTTTATCGATGTTAGAATTCCATTGAAACAGTTCTTCATTATCCAACCTTTGTACTAGCGTCGATGAAATTTCCTCTTTCGATAAAAGAAAAATACTCTCCTTCGACTCTTTATGTTCGACCTATGACAAGTCATCTATGGAAATTTCTCATGTTTCATTGATATTTTATCCTTCGATGAGAAAGCTATCTTCATTCAACATCCTTTATGCCTCTTCGATATGATCTTTTCCCCAGAATAGCTTCATCGATAAAATATCCATTGGTCCCTTCGATATCACTCTTTCAGCCAAACTTCTTCCCTAGGCGAGTTGTTCACATGTCTCATCGATATTGTAGTTTCATTGAAACTCTTTATTTCATCAGTAGGGATGACTCCTGATTTCCTCGATGTACTTTATGTTGATGTAATCCTCCATCGGCTTATTGAAACCCTATTTTTGGCGAGAATCCTTTCACCGCCGTGTTTTGCAACTATCTCATCATTTTTTGAGTATGTCGACAACGGTCCCTTGTTATCCGGCTTCTGCATGGGTCATTGATGAAATATCATGTCGGCGAAAGAAGAATATCCTCCTTCGACTTCTCATTTTTTGATGAAAATGTGATCGTCAGCTAATAAATTTTGCACCTCTTTGACACCTTCCTTTTCTCGAAAAGTCTTATCGATGAGAACTTCCTACGGTTTCCTCGACATACCACCTGTCGATGAAAATGATGTTTTCGATGAGCCACTTTTAGAACTCATCGAGGCCCATGTCTGTTCGATAAGTCATCTTGTCGATGAAACACTAATAGGTTTCTTCGATACAACAGGTGTACCATTTTAGTCAAACTAGATATCTTGGTGAAGGACTAGCATGTATATCCGATGGCCTTGGTTTGAGCGATAATCTTTAGGATACTGATGTCAATGGAAATGCCAAGGGTTCCATCGAAATTCTTAAGGGCATGCTTGATTTCATTTTATTTTTTTAAGAAAACTTATGTAGCTTCAATTGATACCACGAGATTTTATTGATTTAAATTCAATGCTCAATAGTGGCTCTGACTGGGGATGGAGGTATACCATGGATGCCTTCAAGGATCTAGAATCTTTGGTTAATAGAAACATACTGATGGGAATTTGTGGTATACACAATGAGAAAGTATTCCTACTCTATTGTACATGGAATTATATTGTTTCAAGAGAAAAATTTCTTCAGGAATTGTCCATGTACCGACAAATCCTGACTCTCTCCTATTGCACTTTGTATAAAATATGAGTATTCTCTTGCCTTCTCTAGGATTATATATGGTCCTAGCTAGAGAGCCTCAAACTTCCCATGCTTGCCTTTCTCCTAATTTCTTGCATCCCACATAAAAACCCAATCACCTATCTCAACTTTCCTATTTGTTGTTTTCTTGTCATACAATCTCTTCATTTGATTATGTAATTTAATATTTTGCTTCTAGGCCTCTATCCTGATTTCATCCAACTCTATTAATTGCACAAGCCTTTCTTGTATAGGATCAATGATATCAATCTCTTCCTGTACAATAAATTTGTGAACAGGCAAGAGGTTATCCAAAGGAAGTCTATCTTTCTTGCCATAAACTAATCCAAATGGAGATCTTCCTGTAGACTTCTTCACTGTTATCCTATCTGCCCAGATTGCCAGATTCAATTTAGAATCCCATGCTTTCTTATTTTGTCCTAACATCCTCTTAATAATCTTGAGAATATTTTTATTACTAGACTCAACCTGTCCATTACCTTGGGGATGATAGGGAGATGAATGAGATATCTTGATGCCATATTTTCCACAAAATGTGTTAAATTCTTCAGATCTAAAACACATACCATTGTCTATGATGATTCTTGCAGGGACACCAAATCTGACAATGATATTTTCCATCAAGAATTTCATCACTACTTTACTAGTAGCCTGTTTGGTAGGGATTGCTTCCACCCATTTGGTTAAGTAATTGGTGGCTACCAATATCCACCTGTGACCTCCACTAGATTTTTCTGATATCTCCCCAATGAAATCTAGCCCCTATTATTGAAAAGATTCTTCAATCCGCATAGGTCTTAATGAGAGTGCCCCCTGATACTTCAATTTTCCTGAGAACTTCTGGCACGCTTCACACTTCCTAACGTATGTATAGGAATCATTGAAAATATGTGGCCAATAATATCCAACCCTCAGTATTTTATGAGCTATGGTCTTAGCAGAAAAATGACCACCACATGCCCCACCATGCATTTCTTGCAAGATTCCTTTTGCTTGGTGTTCATCCAAGCAAAGCAATAAGATCCCATCTCTATTTTTCTAAAACAAGTCGCCATTAATGATCACACACTTTAATGATTTCAACTTCAAGGTCCTCTTTTGATTATCAGTCATATTGTCTGGACACTTCATATGTTTAAGATAATACATAATATCTGTGTACCATGTTGTGTGCTTGATGCTGAAATTAGCTTCTTCAAGCCCCTTCATTTATTTGAAATCCTTCAGAATCTGCTCCTGCCATGAGTTTAGCTAATCCCTGACCCTTAATGAATTGTGAAATCTTGAGCTCAATGTTAAACTCCTGGATTTGATTGATCCATTTGCACCTTTTTCCTGTTACTTCTGTTTGTCTGAAAATATCTTTCATTGCTGCATTTGGAACATAAGTTGTGATCTCTGCCCCTACCAGGAATGGTCTGAAGTGTTTTACCGCTCTTACCAGAGCATAGGCCTGTTTCTCATTTATATCATATTTGATCTCAGATGGGCTCAATGATTTTTTGAAGTACGAAATGGGTTGCTTACAACCATCTTGGTTCTTCTGTAGTAATACGGCTACTACCGTGTGACAAGAGGCAAAAGAAAAGATCAGAAATGGTTTGCTAAAATCCGGTGATATCAGTACTGGTGCCTCAGATATTTCCCTCTTGATTACTACAAAGGACTCCAATGCTTCTGCATCCCAATCTATTTTGGCTCCTTTCTTCAACATCTGCACTATAGGTTTCACAATATCTGCAAAGTTTAAGATGAATCTCCTGACAAAGTTGATTTGTCCCAAAAATGATTGAATGGCCTTAACAATTTTTGGAATGGGGACTTCATTGATTGCAGCCACTCTTTCAGGGTCAATTTTTACTCACTCCTTGGATACTATGTGTCCTAGGAGCTTTCCTTCCTCAACTCCAAAATAACATTTCTTTGGATTAAGAGAGATCCCATATTCTAAAGCTTTTCTGAATATCCTTTCAAGGGGATTGTAGTGGTCTTCAACCTTTTTTGAGTAAGTGGTTAGATCATCTTGATATACCACCATTATCACATTTATTAGCTCTGCAAATGCTACATCCATTGCTCTTTGGAAAGTTGCCCCAGCATTATTTAGGCCAAATGGCATCCTTGCATACACATAAGTACCCCATGGTGTTGTAAAGGTTGTCTTGTATTGCTCAACCTCCCTGACTTTCACTTGGTTATAACCTGAGAATACAACCATCATAGATAATAGTTCACATCCAGTCACCCTCTGCAACATGATATCTATATTTGATAATGGGTAATTATCTTTCAAGGATGATATATTCAAGTTCTTAAAGTCTACACATAGTCTTATGTCTCCATTCTTTTTTCGAACAGGCACTAGGTTTGAAACCCAAGTGGAATACCTACAAGGTTTGATTATCCCTGCATCTTTTATTTTTATTATTTCTTCTTTCATCTTAGGTAGCAAGGTTGGATTTATAGGTCTCTATTTTTGTCTAAATGGCTTGGCATCAGGTTTAAGGGGTATTTAATGCTAGAAAAGATCTTCTTTGTAGGCTTTGAGGTCATCATATGACCATGCAAAAATGTGCCTATACTTTCTGAGCAATATTATTAGTTGTTGCTTCATTTTAGGAGTTAATTTCTTTCCAACAAACATATGCCTTGGTGACTCCTCATTTCCCAAGTTAACTTGTTCAACACCACTTTCTCTAGCTAGAGTCACTTTAGTTTCTATTTTGTCCTATGCATTGAAAGTCCTTTCCAATGCAACCAAACCTCTTGGTAGTTTGTTTGATTTCAGATGTATGATCTCCTGTCCAAACAAGGTTTCTTTCCCACCGGTCTCTTCCGTAAAGTCATTCAAGTTAATAGCTCGTGCCTGATAATGATCCACACATTGCAAGAAGTTTAGCAAGTCAACATCATCTTGAAAAATTTGCCAGTTGTATAGGTTATCAGGGATAGAAGGTCTGAATTTTATCTCCACTTATGATATCCCATTTAATGTCACATCACATTCTTTTAGTGCAATATTCGCTAGAAAGTTAGCCATTATGTTCTTTGACCTATCAATCAATTTTTCTGAATGGCGTCAAACAATTCAATGGTGTCCCACACTGCGTTCCTATATTGCTTCAATCTGATATGTTTAGAGGCATATTTTTCCTTAATTTGGGACACTATCAGTTCTGAGTCCCCAAATACACTAAGGATTTTAATCCCATGCTTAACTGCTAGGTTCAGTCCTATGATTAGAGCCTCATACTCAATGATATTATTGGTACATTCAAACATTAACTTGAAAGAATACTTAAATGTTTCTCCACTTGGTGAAATGAATAGAATCCCAGCTCCACTTCCTTCCTTACTGCATGAGCCGTCAAAGTACATGCGCCACACTTGATCATTTGTTTCTTTGATGCAAGACTCAATTGGAGACAAATCCTCAATCTTTGGCTTCATCAATTGTATTTTAAAATTATCCATGTTTGACTAAACAAAACATATTGGTTCAGGCGTTTCCACATCCTCAATGATATATGAAGAACGAGGCTCTCTTTCAATTCTCACTTCATGTCTGTTCACTGGTATGGTTGCATATGATAAATCCAATTGGACATGTCCCCCTATCAAGTTTGACCACTGTCTGGATAATAACATTCCATAATTTGGAGGGACATCCACCACCATGATGTTTGTCTTGTAGGAAGCTTCGGGGCATGCTGCTAGCTTGAACTCTACATCTTTCATAACACCCACAACTGGAACAGATCTGTTATCCATAGCATAACATTTGCCAAACGTTGTATCCACCCCCATTCCAAGCTCTTTCATAACTCCTACAGGCATAACATTTATCGTTGCTCCTAAATCAATCATGCAGTTTTTAATCATCTTGTTATTGATTATCAAAGTTAGGTAGAAAGGATCCACTTGGGAAGGATTTTTTGTTATTGTTGACCCCAAATATATGGCTGGAGCTAGATCATGTTCAATATTATTGTCGTGACTGCCCTGCTTGTGCTCCTTCACCTTTTCTCCTAAGACATTTGCATCATTTTTAGTCTTTTCTCTATATTCAGGAAACTTCATTATCTCAAGCAATGGGATAGAGACCTTCATCTGTGTCAAAGCATTCTAAATGTCAAATGACGTAGTGGCTAGTGTTGGGGAAGCATTTGTTATACTCTCTTTCTCTCCCTTTTATGGTTTTGTTATTTGAACATCCCCCTCTTTGGTTTTGCCTGAATCCTTATCTTGGATATTACTCATTCTATTTATTGGTTTAGATATTTTATTGACTTCTTTCATGAACATTCCGGAGGGCTTTCCTTGCTTGGGATTTATGGTTCTATTTCTAAGAGCATAGGTTCTTTTGGCTTGTTCCACTATAGCCGCTGTGATTCTTTCCCTTTCTTCCTCAATGGGGACCCTGAATTTGATCTCTTCTTCCTCATCTGAGAATATTTGTTGCATACAACATTGCTGATTGATCCGTTTGGAGCTTACATCACCATCCCCTTCTTCTTCAGATGAGTTTTATTCTTTGAATGATAGAAAATTTATGGTGTGGTCATCTGCATACCCTTCACATTCTTCCTCTTCTTCTTCTTCTTCTTCCTATAGCTTCTTTGCTACTATACATTGGTAAGGAGAATGTGGCATGTCACAGGAAAAGCACCACAGGTTATCATCTGATACCTGATTCATAGTTATTTTTAGAGGATATGGCGTCTGCATATTATCCTTTTGATTCTTATCTACTTGTTTCCCATCCTTCCTGGTAGTATTGTAAGGCATATCGTGTAGTCTGTGTCTATCATGACGAAAGAACTGTTGTTTCTCTATTCTATTTACCTTCACAGATAAATCTTTTAAAACATTCAATACTTTGTCCAATTTGTCTTCTTCTTTGGTTTGTTTGGGAGCTTTTGGATTGAACAACCTAGTATCTTCTCTCTTTCCAATTCTCCCAGCATCTTTTCTATTGTTTTCTATAGTTATGGAAGCTTTCATAACCCCTTAAAGAGTCATAGGGTTTTTTGTCTTAAGTTCATAATTTGTCTTGCTATCAAAGGCATTTATGTAGTACAAGACGCTTACTTCTGGGACTGGTTTTATCCTATTAGGAATTTTGTTTATAACTCTATTAAATCTTCTATTGAAATTGACTATTGTCTCATTAGGTTCTGTTTTTATACTTATGATTGCATGTAGTGCAAACTCAGGGCTATTTTGATCTCCATACTGTTTGAGAAAAAGTCTCCTAAACTCTGCAAGGCTACTTATTGAAGCATCGGGTAATGTTTTGAACCAATCTTGTGCATCTTCTATTTAAGACTGCATGAATAACTTCATTTTAACATCTTCATATGGGAGGCATAAATATTTCATGACTGTATCGAAAGCTTTGCAATGTGCTTCTCCTGTGATAGATAATACTCCCAGTGAATTTTGGTACTGCAGTCCTGATTTCATTTGGGATGGGATGAGGATACACCATCATTCCTGAAAAGTCAAATTGTCTGATACCCTCTGTATTCATCAATCCATACCCTCTCTGGAAGAAATTCCCATGTTTCTGACTCATGTTATTATAATGTGGAAATTGGTTTCAAGGTTGGAATTGACTTTGATATGCAAAGTTGTTATAATGATTGTACTGATGTTCAAGAGGTACATGGGTGTATGCATAGTTACCATTCCCATGATCATATAAGGGGTTTCCAATTATCTTATAGGTATTGTTCTTTACATTGGTTTCATCTTTATGATTTCTTCCCTTGTCTGATCCTTGGGTTGCACGTTCACATCTTTCTTTGTACTTATTCAGGTCATGATCAATATCATTTTCATTAACACTGATACCCAACCTAGTACATAATTCCACACACTCCCTTGTTCTTCTAGTATCGTTCATTTCAGTAGCTACATCTAACATTTGTTTCATCAAATCTGCAAAACGGTCTAGTGGGTCCATCATGCTTGAACTTGAGGAACTTGATGTATTTGTTCTTGAATTTGAATGATGATTTTCAAAACCAGGAGGGAATTTTCCCTTTCGTGCTTTATCTACAGCTACCAAATCCTCATTTCTTGGGCATGAAGGAATTGTATGATCCTGTCTATTCCAAGCTAGATGTGAGTTATTTTCAGAGTAGTACTAGTTATACCTCTCATTCATGAAATCATTCATGTGTTCCATTGGATTGTCTGTCGGTTCTTTGTTTGATTTTTTCTTGAACTTATTTTCTGATCAAAGTTCATTTGTATTATTGGATGGCCTTGTGTTATTGACCTCCTCCAGTACATAAAACTTCTTATCTTTACTTCAAAGTTTCCAGCTCTCTCTAGAGAGGAAATGTGTTTCTTTTTATATGAGTTCTTTCCCACAGCAAATTCCTTTTAAATGAACACTCTCCCCAATAGAGTCGCCAATCTGTTGGATCTCAAACCAACAGATTGGATAGGTTCTAAGGAAATGCCAACTCCTATGATCAAACCCTCCAATTTGACTTGGCCAACTTATAGACTGAACCTATTTGGTTACTAACTCCCTCACTTTAGGCTCTGCAAGACCTAGGGTGGGTATACCTATTCACTAGTGGCTTTTGATGACTAGTGCTTTTTATAGCAGATTGTTTATCTTGATCTAACTTCCTCCTATCTCAGAATGGCATAGGTTCCTAGGATGGGTGGCTTTTAGATGAGTTCAAGATTGTTGTTGTGAAAGCTATTCGATCTTTGTGCTTGAAATTTATATATATACTCTATTGCTAATTAATTCTATGTATCCTACTCAACTATTCCTACTACTTTAATGTAAAGGTAATTAATATGGTAAAGATTGTGATTTGTAAATGACCAGTGTCTTTCTTGTTATTTGGGCTACAGATTTATATTTCTTTAGGACTTAATGTATGATTTGTGAGACAATTTTTAAACCTGCCCCCTTTGGTAAATCTATCAGTTACTGTTTCTCATCAGATCTGCTAAATGTTTATATCATAAACTGCCTGAATGAATTTAACCCTAGCCTTAAGGGACCATTCAAGGAAGAACTACAAGGAACAATTACAATCCACGAGTAGATCTTTTTAATCCAAATTTATAATATAGAAACATAAGCTTCATTGTAAGAATACGAATAACCTAATCTCCCTTAGATAATATCACAAACAACTGCCTACAAAAAATGAGATAATCCATAGCACATATACAAAAGGAAAACAATTGATTCTATTAAAACTTCAAAATGGTACAATAGTATGTCAGAGGATATGGTATCTATCTAGTCTCCCCTCTTCTAATGATTTCTTCATTTTACAAAATATGCTCATATAAATAAATGAGAAACACCTATTCTATGAGAAGTCATGTCCCTTCATCATTAATTCATTGAGCATGAGTTAATAATTCTAGTTAAGCAACGGTCACACAGATATTCGTTTGAATTTATGGTAATGTGACTTCATTGAGATTTGTTTTGTTCTTCGTGGCAACAGGTAATTATTTGTCTAGCAGTGCTTTGAATTTTTCACCGACGTTTATTCAACCTTACACCTATGTTGTACTTCGATAAAATCATATGTCTCAATGGCTTTATCTTATGTCTCCCTGAAACACCATATTCCATCGACATCATTCTTTATTTCGGTGGACTTGACATCATCACCGACACTTCTCTTGGTCTCATCGATATCTTTACTTCATCGAAGCCTCGTTATAAGTATTTATGTCGGTATAATGTTTTATTAATTCATCAAAATCTTCCTTTTCGATGAAAATGCTTTTATCGCTAAGTCCCTCCATCATTTTATCGATGTTAGAATTCCATTGAAATTGTTCTTCATTATCCGGCCTTTGTACTAGCATCGATGAAATTTCCTCTTTTGGTAAAAGAAAAATACTCTCCTTTGACTCTTTATGTTCGGCCGATGACAAGTCATCGATGGAAATTTCTCATGTTTCATCGATATTTTATCCTTCGATAAGAAAGCTATCTTCGGTCAACATCCTTTGTGCCTCTTCAATACGCTCTTTTCCCCGAAATAGCTTCGTCGATAAAATATCCATTGGTCCCTTCGATATCACTCTTTCGGCCAAACTTCTTCCCTCGATGAGCTATTCACATGTCTCATCGATACTATAGTTTCATCAAAACTCTTTATTTCATCAACAGGGACCAATCCTGATTTCCTTGATGTACTTATGTCGATGTAATCCTCCATCGGCTTATCGAAACCCTGTTTTTGGTGAAAATCCTTTCACCTCCGCATTTTGCAACTGTCTCATTATTTTTTGAGTATGCCAATAATGGTCCCTCATTATCCAGCTTCTGCATGAGTCATTGATGAAATCTTTCATTTCGGTGAAAGAAGAATATCCTCCTTCGATTTCTCATTTTTCGATGAAAATGTGATCGTCAGCCAATAAATTTTGCATCTCTTTGACACCTTCCTTTTCTCGAAAAGTCTTATCGATGAGAACTTCATGTGGTTTCCTCGACATACCACCTGTCGATGTAAATAATGGTTTCAATGAGCCACTTTTGGAACTCATCGAGGCCCAAATCTGTTCAATACATCATCTTGTCGATGAAACACTGATAGGTTTCTTCAATACAATAGCTGTACCATTTCGATCAAACTAGATATCTCAGTGAAGGATTAGCATGTATATCCGATGGCCTTGGTTTGAGCGATAATCTTTAGGATTCTGATGTCAATGGAAATGCCAAGGGTTCTATCAAAATTCTTAAGGGCATGCTTGATTTCATTTTTTTTTTAAGAAAACTTTTGTAGCTTCAATTGAAACCACGGGATTTTATTGATTTAAATTCAATGCCCAACACATTGTTTTGTGGGCTCCAGATCTTGGTAAAATTTGAGGGTTTCCAGTCCCTTCAAAACCTGTTGTAAGGGGTTTTGGGTCCCCTCAAAACCCGTTTTCCCATAATAAAAAACAACAAGATCATCCTATTTCAATATAATACATAAGTTTTGTTTTATATTATATAAATATAATCTATGTAACTCCCTTTTTTCTCCAATGAAATTTTATTTTATAAATAAAAATGATTAATATTTTCACAAATGAATGAGAAAGGACAAGATTATCCTATTTCTATATAATAGATAAATTTTGTTTTATATTATGTTAATATAACAAAAAAGACAAATTTTAGATTTATTTGTCTATTTTTATCTCACATCCATAATCTAATAAGTGTATCTTCTATGATGATGTCATTCAAATAATTAATAGAGTAGAAATTTGATGTATTTTTTTGGAAAATTTGAATTTAAGTAACTTGCCTTGAGGAACTAATAATACATACCAAAATTAAATAATATGTAGCATCTTTAAATTGTAGTTAGTATTATAGTAAAGATTATCTTAAGGATTAAAGTTAAGATTAAAGTTAGGAGTATATATTAGCATTAGGATTGAATTAAAATTAGAATTCATGTTTATTCTATTATAGAACTTATCACTATGCATATATATATATATATATATATATATATGTTTGTGTGAATTTAAGTAACTTGCCTTGAGGAACTAATAATACATACCAAAATTAAATAATATGTAGCATCTTTAAATTGTAGTTTGTATTCTAGTAAAGATTATCTTAAGGATTAAAGTTAAGATTAAAGTTAGGAGTATATATTAGCATTAGGATTGAATTAAAATTAGAATTCATGTTTATTCTATTATAGAACTTATCACTATGCATATGTTTGTGTGGATATATATATATATGTGTGTGTGTGTATTTACATATATATATGTATATATATACATATATACATACATATACATCTATACATATATACATATATAAATATGTATACATATATATATATGTACACACACACACACACACACATATATATATATATATATATATATATATATATATATTCTTTTATTTTTTATTTTTTATTTTTTATTTCTTATTTTTAATTTTAGTTAATTATTTAATTAATTTATTAATTAATTTTTTTTTTAAGTTAGGTTTCATATATATATATATATATATATAATTTTATTCTTGATTATTTTTTGAGTTTTTTTGTCTTTGTTTTATATTGTTCTTGGTTGTTATTTTTGTTGGTGTCATTTTATTATTTTTCTTTATTCTTTTTGTATTCTCTTTCGTCTTTTTGGATCCTCCCCTTTGAACCTTTGACCATCTTGATCTCTTGATTTTTGTGTCTGAATTCTCTCTCTCATCCCTTCCTTTTATTGTGCTTGGTCTGCAACTGAACATCTTATTTCATTCATTTGGCTCTCATTATTCTGATGATGGATCATGGAGTGTAATCTGAAATGTCGATACAAAAATCTTATACATAGTTGAATCGAGAAACTAATTTCACTTAATATATATAAATTTTAAAAATGAGAAAAAAGTAAGACAAACGTTGACAAGGTAAAAATCAACTAATTATGATTAGTCATTTTGTCTTGGAAGATTTTGATGTAATTGGCTTAATTGTGGGAAACAAACTGTAAAATGTACATTTGAGATTTATTGATCATGTTATGAGTTACGAAAAATAAACATAAAATATTACTAATTATGTCTTAGCATTGTACCATCAAATTTAGATGGATATGAAATTCTATGGTGTGACATTGTTAATTTAAATGAGTAGAAAAAATATATAAAGAACACAAAACAAACACCAAACAAGACATAACATGATAGTTTACATGGTTCACCATAACTGGCTATATCCATTGGAAAGCAGGGAGAATAATCTATTAATTAGTATCCAAATTCTACATAATACATGGGCTCCACACAACCATATATATAATCGTATTTAGCTATGAAATGAATAGCTAGGAGAAAGTGAATGGTCATGTGACTATTGGGATTCACATTCCCAAAAATCTCCCCCATGAAGACCAACCGGTACACTCATGCCCCTGCTTCCATTTTGAAACTCACATTACATCCAACCTCCAAGATTTTAACTTCACGGACTCTTGTTCATGAACACTATGGATTAATCTTCTCTAGGGAAATGTAGAAGTCAACACATCATTGTGCAAAACATGTTGGTCTTCTTCCATGGACTCCCCATTGTCTTCTTCCTCGGACCTCTCACAATGAACAACCAAAATCTCACGTAACATCTGCTCCACTTCTATATACCTAATGGATAATTTATTTCTTTATCCATCAATTGTTTCTCCACAGTGATGTTTCAAAAATTGATTTCCATCCTAGTGAAGTTTCTTTGTTTGATGTGGGAGCTAATCATAATAAGGATGGCTACCTAGAAAAGAAAGCTCAAGATCTCTTGAGCCCAGGGGAAGAGTTGCATGAGGAGGATAGGTCGTTTGAAAACCAAGGGCCTATTCTAGCATAGTAGTGTGGAAAGGGCACAACCGGGCTTGACCCCAACCCCAACGAAGAGGGCAAACAAGAGGAAGTACATGAATGTGGCTCCGCCGTCTAATGAAGATGCTACAAATTTGAGGGTAGGAGAGTTAATACATGTTCTTTTTATATCATACAACCAATACCACTATTTGGTATTTCATATATGAATACAGGGGTGGACAATTCTGAAACGCAGGCAAATTTGAATTCGTTGTCACAAATGTTGGGTGGTTCGCAGGGGACAACTGATGGTCCTAGTGCAACTGGCAGTTATGGAGGTTCACCTTGCATAAGGAGCAGATCTGAGAATCAATGTTTAAATAATACGAACGATGAGGATAATAGAGGCTATGATGAATGCATCATGTCTACTGACCCAAAGAAACTAGAGAATTTGTACCGTTATTTGATGAATTTGATCAGCGGGTAGGCTAAAGAAGTGATGCTTCCTTTCTCATTTCGAGCTTTCGCAGACAGTTTTAAGCATAAATGCTTTGGAACAGTTGATTGCGATATCACCCATGGCCAAACTGAAGAGCTTGATAAGCCAAATAGAGAGGATTTCTCTTGGGCTAAGAAGATTCAGGTATATAGAAAGAGGGAGCTTGAGTGACAGATGGGGAGTGACAAGTCTTTTTCAGAGGATTAAAAAGCTGAGAGTTTTGCGTTGCAAAAGAGGTTATCTATTATATTTCTTGAGGAAGAGAAAATGTTTAAGTTTTGCAGATAAGTGGTCATGATAGCGGGGCAACGTTTGGATGTGGGTGTAACTATTTATTGTGCAGTTTGTTGTTCACCAAAAGTGATAACCCAAGAGCACCTGCAAATCTTTCTATGAAATGGCCAATTTCAGTCTACAAAACACATCAGGGCTTGGACAACATAACATAGGACCCTAATTGATCCTCCTGCACTTCAGGTTCTGCTAGACCTAGGGGGGGACACCCTTTTGATGCACTAAATACAACAATTACAGACACATAACTGCATCAACATTAAGCAGATAGATCATTTCACAAGCTCAATAGGTTAGGAAACATTACAGATTGGCTAGATCTGTACAAACAATAGGATGAAATAGAGCTTGGAAAGAATGGAACACACACCCCTAAACATAAAGGGAAATAGATTTGTCTTTTAAAATGCTGATCTGAAACCATCCCCAAATCTGTCAAAGACCAGTGCCTTATTCATTGGGCAAGAGTCACACACACAAAACTACAAAATGTTAATCACAGCTACAAATTGGTTTTCCTTACAACATATCCCTGCATTAATACCTTGTACTGATGCATTACTCAATCCATTCATAAAATTATCAGATCTGGGACACATTCCATTGTTTATGACTGATTATAGAATTTAAACTCTTCATTAAACAATGCCTACAAACAGTCATACAATCTCCTTGAGATGACAAATTATAAGCCTCCTTGAGGATTCAATTCATAACAATTAAATGCATACACAGAGACAATATCATGGGAAATTTACTCATGCCTGACACAAGTAAGACCTGCAACTAGAAAACAATCTGTCATCCTGCAATGTAGCCTCTATACCCTGAATAGATCCATAGAACTTTACAAGTTTGGGTCAAGAATTTCAGAGAATGGAAGCCATGAAAACTGGAGCACTTCCTCACAAAATTCTGGAACCCTTACAACTGAGATGAATTCAGAATAAAAAGAGGAGAGAAGAAAATCAAATCTGCAACTGAATTGCCAAGTGTCTCCTCTCTAACTGAATTTTGTTCCCGTGGAAACTGCTTCTAAAATATCTTACATTTGTCAAAATTAACTTCATAATCGGATTCCTCACTCCGAGAGATTTCCGAAAACATATAACACTTTATACTTTGGCAAAAAATTGAGCCCTGGGCGAATTAATCCTCAACATGGACCCATCATTTAAATTTTTCGAATTTCTCTATAGTTTAAACTATATCATTTAATCATTTTAAATTTGATTTTTGCCTCCATTTGTGCTCTGACGCCTTGCCACGTGGCGGGGTCTGATTGGCTGATGGGGTCTACTGGGCGCCACCTGGGATGACACCTCATCTTTTGCCACTTGTCGGCCACGTCACCACCACTGGGCTGCTTGCTTGTATGCCACGTCATCGCCACTGGGTGCCACGTGGACGGCTCTCGTTCACTTTCGCTATTTCGTGGGGTTTAAACTACATGCATCTTCCTTCGCGAAATAGCGCGAGCCGTTGATCTCTCTCGAACTTGCTCGCTCGTTAACCCGGCCTTCGTCTGCAAAATTTTGCCTGTTTGCCTCAAAAAACGTGCCCGCGTGGGCTCGCCTTGGGTGCCATCAAGCACCATCCATCAAAAGCCTTTATGGCTTAGACATTATACTACAGCAAGGATTTGCATATAAACATTTAAATAAAACACTTCCTAGTGCATGTGGGATAATGCGATTAAGCTTGGGACTGTGTATTTTGAAGATTTCTGAGTTTTTAATGGCGATTTTCAGATTGTTTGTTTTAATACCTTGGGGTTTAACTCCTTTTCCATATGCCACATGTGGGAGGAGGTTGATCTACAACCATTAACTGCATTAGCTTGAAGATTTTTTTACCACGTAGGGAATAATGGTTGTGAGCTTGCCAATGCATTTGGTTCTATTTTAACATGGCCTCCAAACAGCCATGTGAGGGAGGAGAGACTACAACAATTGTTGTGGAGTTTGTTGCTACTGTTATAAGTTGCATTTCAAATGCCCTTCTCCAGCTACCACGTGCCATAAACAAGGAGGAGCTGCCAATGTATTTGGTTGATCTCTCTGCAACTTCACACAGGGCCATGCACAGGAGGAAACAAATTCAAACTTTGGCATTTGCTTGATGGTTTTCATTTTTTGTTGCTTTCAATTGCTATGTGGGGGAGATGCTGGGATGGTTGGAGTCTTGCTTGCTGCACATTGCATTTGTCTGATTTGCTTTTGTTTGGGAGTTTTAAATTGCCCTCCCAGCCATCACACACAGCAAAGAGGATAAAAAGGCACGTGAGGGAGGGAAGACACAATCTGATTTGCATTTGTTGTGAATGTATTTTGCAACCCCCTTCACATGAAGTGAAGCAAAAATAAAATCCTTCCAACTCCCATTTGCAAATGAAAACTATGCCACATCACATCATTGATTTGCATAAAGATCTTCTTCCAGCAAATCAGATTGAAAAATTTGAAGTTCTGGCACATTACTAAGTTGAAAACCTATTGATCTTCATTTTGGCTTATATGTTGTTGTTCAGCATCATTATCTCTTGTTGGCTGGACGGACACAAATACTCTAGCTCTTATCTTATTCTCACAATTGAAGTCACTTAGTTGCATTTTAATCACCTCAAGACAAAATGGATTTGGTCTTCATTTGTTTGGAAATTTAAATGACTTCTCACATTTGCCACTTACCAACTTGCACTTGATTTTGAACTTTCTCTGCTCTCTCACTGTCCAACTAGCGAATCGCAATCGAGCCAGGTCGGGCTCCAAAGTGGGTCCGACTAAAAAAAAATTCGTTTTCATGCAACTAACCCCTGGAATGCTTCACGGACCTCAAACATACCTCTGGAATCGATCAGCACCATTTTCGGATCATAAAATTGCATTTTACATCCTTCAGGCAATTACGCCACAATTTTCGCATTTAATCGCGAAGACGTAATTTTCAAACCTGTCAAAACACCTTTGTGGAGCTCGCCATCTGACAGGAATGTACTTTGATATACAAGGATGATATCTACCAAACGGTTTCTCAAGATGAGTCCTGAGCGAAGAGATATTAATTTCCGAAAACGGCCAACTGGCTTTGTCGACACTGCGGACCTGATGAAGTCAATGTTCTGGCAACACATGATGCCTTTCTCAAAAATATCAAACGACCTCCGTAGGCTCTCAAATTTGGAACATAGGTACCTTTAAGTACATATTAAATCTTTGAATTCTCAGTTTGATCACCCGATTGACAAGATGCAAACGGCGCGCTCACCAAAACGGCTACATTAACTGATATAACACTGGAAGTGCGGATAACTGAATTTGATGGCAAAATGAGTCCTTTTGAAAACCGATCAAACGGATTGATAAAAGCTTGAAATTTGAAATGTAGCTCACCATTTATACCAACATTATCCCAGAACAAACATTCTGACATGACATTCACCGGGACATTTTTACACTTGTGCAAACCTCACAAACTACAAATGGATTTGGCTATGAAAATGGAGCAAACGGATTCGTTAGGACTTGAAATTTTGTAGGTTGACTCACATTTATGCATAGAATTGAAACCACTTTTAATTTCTTCATGATGATCAATAGGGAAAAAGATATAATCGCTCAAAGTAGGCTACTTAATAAAATTTGCACTTGTGCCTAGAATGCACTTTCAGCTCACCCCTCAAAACGGGTACTTGATAAACTTCTCCAAACTGAATTCTGAAAGTTGCAACACACTAAATAGGCCAAATGAAAGGTGTAGTACATGAATCCCGAGCCTTACCCTCTGAAAATCAACTAGCTCCATTTTACCCCCTTGCTAACTAGGTCATTCAAACTGACTCGTTTAGGTGCCTTTCTGACATACTGAGCAAAATTTTGAAATAGGCCTATAAACTCGACTCAGTTTTAATCAGTCCCAACACAGTTGTCTCGAATATCTTGTTGCTATAGATTTTGGGGAAGAAGTTGATGTTGATGTAAAAATCAGAGCTGATGACTATTACCCTGCAGGATTTATGGATGTCGTGTTCAAGGGTCCTTATGTGGATCAAGGAGGAGTATATTTTGAACCTGCAACAAGTGGTGTCTTTGATTGTAAGTTTGTGTATGTAGTAGCAGAAGATGTCTTTCATTCCGATTTGACTTGGAGAAGGCTAACCTGAAGCATGCGTGAACAAGAATTCGCAAAGTTAAAATCTTGTAGGTTGGATGTAATGTGAGTTTTGGAATGGAAGCAGAGGCATGGCTGTACCAATTGCCCTTCACCGGGGAGATTATTGGGAATGTGAAGCCCAATGGTCACATGACCATTCACTTTCTCCCAGCTATTCGTTTCATAGTTGAATAGGATTATATGTATGACTGTGTGTGCAGCCCATGTATTATGTAGAATTGAATATTGATTAATATATTATTCTCCCTAATGCTTTCCAGTGGATGTAGCCAGTTATGATAATATGTCACACCAAACTGCAATATAATGTCAGTAATAAAGAAAGAATTGCACACCAAAATAGTAATATATCACACCAAACTGCAATATGATGCCAGTAATAAAGGCAATTCCCATTTTTAGTTCCACGACTTCTATTCTAGTAGCTTAACTGATGAGCATCATAAAAACCCAACACATCGATATGCCTTTAGGCAATGAAATCAGTGCAAAAATGTTATTTATAGGAGGCCGCATCATCTATATTGAGCAAAACATCAAACTATGGGGAGAGAAGAAATCTGTGATAGTCTGGTTATTCTGTGTTTTGTCATTTGAACCACTAATCTCTATGTTGTTGTCCAGACCAGTTCTTTCACCCCTTCGCCTATCTCTTTTGATGTTCAAGACATACTAACCGATCTAATACATTAGAGATATTAACGAATTATTCAACTAGATTTCATGCCTTGTTGATTAGTTATTTTCATCCTAGTAATTATAAGTAATACTATTAAGTGTATCTGATTATTGAATCATACTCAACACTCTTTTGTTGAAGTGGTAGACAATGAGCACTAGGAATAGAAAGGAGCAAACTCAAAACTCTTGTCATTAATATTTATGCATGTCGGTTTTTCTTTATGTAAATGGGTCAAACTTACCTTCTTCGACCTCATTCTATTAAGCTTTGTGAAATCTCTTTCTTTTATATCTAGAATCTAAAACTTTTAAAGCCAAAGCTATCTCTCCCCATTTAGGACTTTCCAATTCTTTTTACAGGTGGATCCTTTAAATCATCGCTCCTTTCCCTATATTACTATTAGATAAAAGATTTAGGATTCCTTCAGTAAGTATCGGCCAATTTTTACTAATCATTGGAGAACCAAGTTTCATTAAACTAAGGGATATTCTTTCTTGATTTAGTTTAGGATATGCTTTCTTGATTTAGTTAGGGATATTATTTGTTGATTTAGTCAAGGATTATCTTCTTTCTTTTGATCTCTAATTTCTATTCTTACTTTCTTCATTTCGGTTGTTCTTAACCAAATATCGTTTGATCACATCTCCCCACAATTATAAGAGGAAGTCATGGTGGACAAAAAAACCAATAACATACAATAAATTAACTTGAAAGCGTTGGAACAGAAAACAATGGAGGGAGAGTTCATTTGTGGAGTAGAAGAAGAAGGTGAGCAGGTGGGTCTATCTAAGTTGCCTCGCCATATAAAGAAATCTATATTTGAAAAGCTTCCATTACAATCAATCTCACGCTCTCGTCTTGTTTGCAAAGAATGGAATTCTATTTTGTTGTCGCACAGTTTTATCTCCTCATTGCCCAAAAGCAATCCATGGCTGCTTCTCTATGCTGAAAAGTATTGCATGGCATATTGCTTTACCACACACAAATGGATGAAGATCTCCCTCTCTTCTCTCCCAACTCCAAAGGATTTCAGAGATTACACGTTGTCAAGTGCACATCTAGGCCTGCTTGCATTTCTGTTAGAAACTCCAGATTTATATATTTGTAATTCGCTTGCAAGAGATTATGGAGTAGCCAAGTTGGGATTATTTTCTGACTGGGGAAACTATGCACGCATAGAAAGTGATGTGATAGGGACGGTAATCGGGATTGTACAGGGAGATCAAAGCAGTGATGAGCCCTATTTGATAGCCAAGATGGGACCCATCTCTAACGTCCGACCTCTTTGCATCCGAGTTTATCATTATTTTCAAGATTCGTGGAGCAATAAGCTTGAGTTTATAGAGGAAAGAGAATTTTCTATACGTCCATTTACAATGGTTGCATGCAATGGCGTTCTTTTCTTTGAGGCATATCGGCCAACAGGTTATGTGGGGTACAACATTCGAGGTGCATTCATTAAGCCTGTGAGAATAGATGAATTGCCCTGCCACATTCTTCAATATGATAAAGTGCATAAATTATTCATGGGTGAATACGGGCTTTCTCTTCTACTGGTAGTGATGAAGGAGGGTTCGTTAAATGATATGATTATCTTTGAGTTTTTTGAGGATGACAAAGATGAGTTGGTTTGGCATTGGAGAGAGTTTGCAACGGTGCCACCAACCTCTCTTCCTCGCTGCTTTCATAGAGGTTATGAAAAATGCGTTGTTGTGGGAGATTATTTGTGTTTTATCAAGGAATAATATAAAATTATAGAAGGCGTTGCATATAATTTAAAGGAAGGGCTTTGGCAATGCCTGCCTAAATGTCTAGAGAGGAACAGTTATAGCATTAGGTCATTTCAACCTAAACTAAAGGTGGGAGGGTGACAATCAAGTTTTTGGACCAGTTTATATTAATTTTTTCATTGATATTAATTCTTTTTAATTGAAGAAGCAATAGATTATTATAATTGGAAAATATTTTAAGAGATTTTTTCAATAAATTTAAAAATAAATTGTTAATAATATAAATGTTTTAGATATATTTAGTCAGAAATTATGTAATTTATTATACAGTATTGTATGGGCAAGTGCAAGGTAATGAGTCACAAATTCGCGGAAGTCCACGCGTTGGAAAATGTGCTCTTATATATGGGGGCATGTTTATGCTTCGAGCTCTCGAGCCAAAAGGTAACAGGTGTCCGAAGCAAAAAAAAAAAGGGGCCCCCATTTTGTTCTAAAATGGGGGCTCGCTTTTAAAGAAAACGGGGGCCCATTTTTTAGAAACGGGGGCCTGTTTTTAGAAACGGGGACCCGTTTTTAAAAATTGGGGCCCATTTCTAAAAAATGGGGGCCCGTTTTTTAAAAACGGGCCCCCGTTTCTAAATCACATTTTTCCTTTTTTTTCCACAAGCTGCCCTTGTTTGAAAATGGGGGTCCGTTTTGTGGAAGTTGATTCCACAACCCGCCACTTGGCTTGAGATTAGGCCCGGGATAGGCTTGGGATGGCCACACCTGAGACATGGACCTGCAAATTCAAATCTCCATGAATGAAAGCACAAATATGAACTTCAGAAATAGTTTACACACCTCTAATCAGAGAATTTTTATACGAAATTAAAACCCATTTCAGATTATACTGTCTAGATTCTAAATATATAAATCTATTTAAAAATTGATTATTTTAACTATTTTTCATTTAATTTATACTAAATCGGATCAATAAATTTGAAATATTAACTAATTTTGTTAATTTAATAACTTTTTTATTTTAAAGAATTTTGGAAAAAAAATTATATGTCATCAATCTACACAAAATTCTTTTGTATTTTAAAAAAAAAAATCAAAAAATGTTAAGTTTACATCAAATTATGTGGGTCGTACACGTCAAATTTTTAAAAAGATAATTATGGCCATTAAAAAGTTAATTAAAAAAAATATATTAGAAAAAAAAATACAGAAAAATATGCTCATCAATCTTCAGTGTGTTACAAACCATTTCTCAAAACGGTTTGAGAAAATAATTTTAATTGTGTCAAAAAGTGTGGGTCGTACACATGCATGGTATAGTCCTAAAACAGGCATTTTTAAAACATAGTTTTCAGAACTCCATTCAAAAAGTTATTTTTTATTATGTGGGTATTAAAATAAATTACATATTTGGAAAGTACACTCAGAGGGCTATCTTTTATATTACTGACTTTTTCCAAGATTCAATCTCTAAGTGTTTCAAAATTTAAGCTCAAATGAGACAAAATCTGAAAATCAGGGAAAACACTTCCACTTTTTGACCAAAAAGTGGACTCATCTTCTTGCACTGACCCGTATACATATACACATATATGCACATTATAGACTAAATGGTTCGTGTAGATTGATATTGCTAATGCAATTATTATGTCAAGAGAGTTAAGTACACAAGGAAGAGGTGTAATGTGATGACATGTCTCAAGAATTACCATTGAAAGAACCTATTTAAAACATATAAAATAATAATAACAGTTTTTATGATCACTTCATTTTGCAATGCAAGAACTTGATTTTCAAGGGAAAATACATATTTATATACTATTTTTATTTTAAGCTTATACCGTTGAAGTATAGATAGTGAAAGTGCTCTCACTGATTTAATTTGTTATGGCAAAACAAATGTTGTTTCTTAATGAGTTCTTTCAAAAGTTAATTGTGATGTTTGGTGAATTTAATTTAATGTGCTTGAAAAAATTATTTATTTGTTAGATGTGTTTAGAATGAAGAGATCTAATTCAAATGAAAAAATGTTATGATGTTTTTTAGTATAAATTTGTATTTTCTAATATTTAACAAAAGTGCCTTTTTTATAGTTTGGTATTATATTATACTATCATTATTAATATTATTCTATTCAAGAGATGTTTATAATATTGGCCTACTGCGTATAGGGATTGTCTTCTTGCCAATCATTAAATAAACTAAGAACTTTGTCAAAAAAGTAAATCTTTTTATTTGAATCTTTAACAAAATTAGGGGTACGAGAATTCATAGTGTCCTTAATCATGGAAGCAGGGAATTCCACTAACACAAAAGGAGATAGAACACGTTGCTTGCATTTGGCTCTCCTCTAATCAATTTAATCCTATATAGAATGAAGAGAAGTTGAATATTTCACCACCATCGCTTGACTTCATTTGTCCATTTTCTGAAATTTTCCAATCAGGAGCTCCTGGTTCTCTTTTAGTTTCAAAACAATTTTGTTCTCATTTTTCTATATCACCTTCTTAAAGAGCTCTTTCAATATCCCCTCAAATTTATTCTAGTTCTCCAACTTCTTCATCATATCACTTGCCACTTCCCAAACATGTTTATCTTTGATATCCATAACCTATTTATCCACCCTTGCCTTCGCCTCAACCACTGCTTCAAGGTTATTAATTTTTTTGATTACCACATCAAACTTGTTGGCAAGAGACACTACAAGCATGTTGAGATGTTGTCATTGATGGAAACTCATATCAATTTTGGTATCCACACTTCATGTTTTCATCATTTCAGAAGATTGAGTTCATATTGATTGAGTCTGGTGAGGTCCAGTAATAAGATGTGTATCTAGTAGTGTATAATTTTGCTCAACAGATTATCTTGGTTGTGTATTTTGGTTTTCAAATATGGGAGAAGGTTTGTGGTCATGTAATTGGCCTTATTCTAGGTTTATGGCCTCTGGTGTTAAGTTTGGTGTTAGTTAGAAGGTTTGGTAATCATGTTTTTGGCAAGAGCAGTGTATATCTGTGGTAATGTGTGGTGATTTGATTTGTAGATCTTGTGGATTAATTTTGGTGATTTCTTGCATGTTCAAGGATGATGAGATATCATGGGGGAAGCATGTGGACATTTTGTTTTGGTCCACATGTGCATTAGAGTTGGATTTGAGTCAACTTATTTACATGTTTCATCTTTTGTGGCATGTTCTTGAAGCTGACATGAAATGGTTCTTATTTTGTAATGCGGATATATAAGACCAATTGTCTTGATCATTTTAGACATCGATGGATGTGTGAGATGTATGTATAAGTGAATATGCACAGTTCCACATGCGAATGGTGAAAATTTATGCTATGGTATACAACAGAGTAGTGCTACAGAATTAAGTAAGAACATATGTTTTGTACTTAACAAGAACTATATTTGGGCATTTGTACATGCTATTTGATAGTTCAAAGTTATTTGTAATATCCTACAATCATTTGTAAGTTAGTGAGCTTTCTGGGGTTGTTTCCCTTAATTGTAATTTTAGCAGTGAGCTCTAGGCAGCATGCCTGAATGCATGTGCATTCCACTTATGTGATATTTTTATACTTCTAACAGAGTATAATAATATTGTGGGTTTGAATCCCACCATGGTTTTCCCTTAACTGGGTTTTCATGTAAAAATCTTGGTGTTATGGTGTTGTTATTCTTTGCTTTGTGTTTTTGCACTTTACTTTCTTTCATATGCATTAAGTGGTTCAAAGATTAGATTGATAAAGTTAAAAATTGCAAAACACTGATTCACCCCCCTCTCAGTGTTCATTGATTGCAACAATTGGTATCAGAGCATAGTTCCTTGGAAGAAGCCTAACAACTAGAGGTTGATTTGGGAAGGTGAATCAATGGATCCCAGTAGTCTGAAACAATACTTGATTGTTGCTCTTCAAGATATTGATTATGCACAAGATGAGAATCAACAAGTGAAGGCAAATCATAAAGATACTGAGGAATACATTGAGACATTGAAAGATCAATTGAACAATTCAAGGGATAAAAGGAAAGAACTTGTTGATAAGATAAAGGAGAAAGAAATTCAGAGAATTGATAAAGAAGCCTTGAAATAGAAGACTGAAGAGTGTGAAAGACTTGCTAGAGCTAATATAGTCCAGAAGAATGAGATGGAAGCTATTGTCATGAGATTGATGAAGGAGATTGAAGAAAGAAAGAAAGAAAAATGAAGAAAATCTTACTCAGTCCCTGAAAGACAAATTAGATGAATGGTGCAGACTTGAAGATGAAATTGGACAATTGAAAAATGACCTACAAGATGCTAGAGAACGTGAGGAATATCTTGGAAAGGAGGTTCTACTTCTCTAAGTTGATCTTGATGCTGCAAATGAACACAATGAGAAATTCTAGAATAGTTCAGCCAAACTTGATGAGATGCTTGCAAGTTAGAAGAATCCTAATGAAACTCGAGGTCTTAGATTTGAGAAAGATGAAAAATCCAAGTCAGCCTATCGGAAAAAAACTCAAAAAGGTCTCTCATAAGGCAACCTAATGCTCATAAGTTCAATGGAAATTAATTTGTTTGGATCAAATATGGTCATATTGATAGTCAATACAGAAATAGGATGATCAAGAATGGTCCTACTTTTACCGGTCAATGTTTTAAATGCAACAAATATAGTCATAAGTAAAATGAATGCAAAAGTGTGATGAATAACTTCTAGAATATGAGAAATGTCAGATGCTATGCATGTGCTATGTGTGGACATGTTGCTAACCAATGCATAATGAGAAGGAACCAGATTAATTTCAAGCTTGTTATGCATGCAAGAAATCCGGTCACATTGCTAAGTATTGCAGAAGCAAAAACATGAATAGGAGAGGACTGAAAGATAAAATCAAGAATGTGAAGACATGCGAGAAGGGTAAACGAAAAGGTGAAGAGATCATAGATTAGATGAAGAAGACATGGGTCAAAAAGATTGATTCAGAGGTAGGAAGTGGATCCACACCTGATTCTGGTGTTGGAACTACAATCGATAACTGAACCTAGCTATCTGGCCTTGGAGGAGTAATAAGGAAAATCTTTCAAAACTCCCTGATTGGGGATATGTGCCTATTTCTGGCAGGTTGCAAAAGTGTATATGTTGGTTACAAATGTTTTTGATGAATCTCTAGAATATTTGAGCCGATCTGAAGATCCGAAGAAAATATCCCATCAAACAGAGAATATCTAGAAGAGTTAGGGAAAAGTGCATTTATTACAATGAAAAGTTAGGTTTGTGATGGATAAAAGGTGACTTTTTAACTTCATTTATCATATTCCGAATTAAAGAGAAGAATCTTAGAGTGTTTTGCAAAGAAGGCCATCAACGAAACCAAGTGTTATTGATTTCTAAAGAGATTTAGCATGTAAACCTCTTCTGGTGTCAAAGGTATTTTGCAAACCCCTTTTTAGTTGATATTTGGAATTTAAATCTGTTGAAAGGTTGTGTCTAGTACCACAACCCCTCTTGTTGTGAATATCACTAAGTGCCCTTGTTTGAATGTCAAAGATCACCTGTTTATCTCTATCGATGACAATCCAAAGAGTTATTTTTTGTCCGTACCCTATGGAGTGTTATATAAGGAAGATGTTAGAGCTTATATATGTGTCCGATTGAAGAATTGGGGAGTTCCCAAATGTTGAATTTATATAATAACAAGCTATCTGATGGAAGCTCCATGTTGAAACCTGGATTTCTTGATTTGGATAGAAAGGGTTTTGTGCAGTTTGTGAAATTCCTGATGGCATATGAGCAGGAGTAAATTCAATATATACTAAGCCATATTCATGATGAATTCATATGGTTGGATAAGCCACATAAGATCACGAAGAGAGGAATTCAAGCCATCACAATGTTATGTGCATCTGGTCAATTATTGTCTTTGAAAGCTACAAAGAATGGTGTTGTAACAAATGCAATTGGATCTAAATTCGACAGAAGAGCGATGACAATTGATGAAATCTTGCAGGATGACATCCAGTTTGCCTCCATGGTAATAGGATACAAAATCTATTATTCCAATAGGATAAAATTTATTTCTGGTACTACCATTTATGCCGCATATGTGATGCTGAGGAAAGATAAGAAGTATGATATTTGTGAGTTGCTTTGAAGTGAGCTAATTAAAAAATTGAATAAATTCAAAGAAAAAAAGAATAATTCCTTCAAGTATGGATATCTATTGTTCTGTATTTTCTTTCATTTCAAGAATGAGATTCCTTAGTTAGATGAAGAATCTCCTGTCGGTGCAGGATTGCTCTGTTTTGTCGGTGCAGAGCTAGATTCATCATTTCTCTGATCTCTCTTCTTGACCCATTGTTTAGAGAATTCTTGCTTGATTTCATTCACTTTTTCTTTGCATTTGTCATTAGATCCTCTATTGTTTGTCAGTACATTCTTGCTTCTGCAAAATCTTGTAATATGCCCAATCTTGTTACATGCATAACAGGTTACATTGTTTCTTTGAAAAGTTTTTCGATAACCTTGCTCGGTTTTAATTCTACATTGATTAGATAGATGTCCAAATCTACCACAAGCATAGCATTTCACATTCATTCTACAATTGTTTGAGTTATGACCATATTTATTGCATTTGGAACATTGACTGGTGGATGAGTTTATATTTTGATTATTTCTATATCTACACTGATTTTCTTTATGACCAAGTTTGTTGCAATTAAAATATTTTCCATTGAATTTATAAGAATTGGGCCACCTTACCGGTTTGCTCTGACATAATTGTTTGCAGTTCTAGAACTTTCTCCATGTTCAAATCCAAGTCCAACTATTTCTCCATCAGGTTTTTGACTTTTCAGCATATCATTTTTGAATTTGTCCTTGTATTCATTTGAACGACCAAATCACCTTCCAAAGTGCTAACTTGTCTCATAAGTTCCTCTTTGTCATGTTGCATCTGAGTCAATTCTGTTTTAAGCATACCATTTTCATAGCTAAGCCTTAGAGATTCATCTGATCTTTCATTAAGTCATCTGACCAAATCTTCCTCATTCTTATTTCTATCTTCAATCTCTTTACATACTCCCATGGTTAAATCTTGCATCTCATTCTTCATGTTACTGTTTTCTTGTCTCAGTTTCTTTGCAATATCTCTGAGAGTTTCTTTTTCTTCATCATCTTGTTTTTTTAATTGTGCATGTAATTATTTTCTCTTACTCTGTGCTAAGATCACGTTTTCTTGAAGTGCTTTGATGAATTCCTAAGCAGATCTGAGTTCATCTTCTAGTTTGATATTCTTCAATTTTTCTACATCAAAATCTTCAAGAGCCGCTCCCAACTTTTGTCTCAAACTTTCCATCGGTACCAATTTCAGAATCTTCCTCAAGCTGTTAGGCTTTTGCAAATAGAGGACGAGGCTCTGATACCAATTGTTAGATATTTGTTTAATCCCAAAGACACTGAGAGGGGGGGTGAATCAGTGTCTGACCGGTAGATGAAAGATTTAAACTTATTTGCAATTCTATAACTGAAATTAATATACCAATAAACAAATATTAATGCAGTAAAGAGAAACAAAAGAATCAACATCAATGCACATCATAACACAAATATTTTGGCGAGGAAACCCAGTAAGGGAAAAACCTCGGTGGGATTTGTGACCCACAATATTTAATCACTGGACAATATGAATAAATATTACTCAGTACAAAAGGGGCCTGCACATGTAGGAAGGCCAACTACCTAGAGCTTACTGCTCAACAACAAAAATGGAGTCCCACTAACTACACAATTGGATGGTTAAATCCAATAACAATGTACTACTTCAAAATAGCATTTGTGATACTGGATTCAATACCGGTTTAAGCTCTATTTGATACCTCTACTAAAAACCTTGTTGGTAAGTTATTCTGCTTACACAGAATAGTCTTCTCTCAGCTCAGCTTCTTATTCACTCTCAAGATAAACACATAAAAGTGCACATACAATTATCCGGTATCATATCCCTATCTTATCACATATACCGCTTACATACACACATTTCATTACCTACTTCTACTAACCAAATGACTTACAAGATCTCACACATATATGAGTCTTTACAATACATCATGTCAGCCATATAATTACAATTTACATTACATAAATAATATTATTTCCAAGTCAGATTTGGATGCCGGTGTGATTTGTTGGTAGGTGAAGTTTGTTGTCGGTTGAGCCTGTGAAACCTTGTTGAACCTTGTTGCCACTTTGTTGCCATCAATGAAAACATCTGCCATTCTCATTTGAGTGTATAATGCCAACATCATCTTCCTTCAAAGATAAAACACCCATTCCTTTCCATTTCTAGATCCACTAGCTGAGTCTTATGTCGGTTCATCTCTAGAGTCATTAGTTACTCCTTCCTCATCTGCTATGTAGCAATGTTTGTTTTTCTTGAATCTATATATGTTCGGATTAGGCTTAAAAGTTTTCTTAACTCTTTCCTCAAACCTTGCATTCCTTTCAGGACATCTAGATGCAAAATGACCAATCTTATTGCATGAAAAACATTTAAAAGGTGGTTTTCCTTCATACTTACTCCCAGTTGGACCTTTAGGTATTATTCTAGCGAATAAGGCTTCAAGTTGCTCAATCTCTTCATCTTCTTTCCTCGTGTCTTCCAATTCTTCTGCATATAGGACTCTCCAATCACTTTTTTTGGTAGATTTTGATGATGATGTATGAAAAGCAAGTTCAAACTTTACAACTCCAGAAGATCCAAATTCTTCAAGCTCAAAAGCAGATAATTTCCCAATAAGAATGTCTTTGTTGACTGAAGTGTTTGCTATTGTTCTTAGCTCATTAATTGTTGTTGCCTTCATCTTGTAAGACCGTGTAAGGGCTCTCAAGACTTTGGAAACTATTTCATCTTCACTTAGAAATCCTCCACAACATTGAATTCCCATAACAATCTCATTTACTCTTTCCGTAAACACAACAATTCTTTCATTTTCTTCCATTTTCAAGTTTTCATATCTTCCCTGGTAACCATCAAGTTTAGCAATTTTGACTGTAGGGTCACCTTCATTCAAAGTTTTTAATTTTTCCCATATAACCTTAGCTGATGATTTGTCAGCCAATCCCATGATCTATTGATCAGTAAGTGCACACAAGAGGGTTTCTCTAGCTCTGCAATCATTTTCAATATTCTTGTCCAGGTCTGTAGGAGCAGGATTGTCGGACGTCAGATCATAAGGTGTGTATCCTTTCTCAGTGATCTCCCAAATATCTTTGCAAAGACATCTAAGATGAGTCTCCATTCAAATTTTTTACATCCCATAATTTGTTCCATCAAGCTTAGGGATTTCTCTTCTGAAAATAGTTGTCGGTGGATTAGAAGTGTTGGCTGCCATAGGATATACCTCAAGCAGTTAAGCTTCTATGAAAGAGGACCCAAGCTCTGATACCAATTGTTAGGATAACTGGTGAACAACTAAGAGGGGGGGGGGTGAATCAGTTGTTAACAAATTATAAATTTTAATCCACAATACAACCTTAAACCAATCAAGTATCGATAAAGCACAAACAGATGCCAGTAGAAACAGATATCAGTAAACAATATTACTTAACAATTAAGCAGATAATCAATGCAAAACAACCATACCACATAACACCATGATTTGTATGTGGAAAACCTAGAAAGGGAAAAACCACGGTGGGAAGCCTACCCATAGTCAGATGATACTTCTGCAGAAAGTATGTGTTACAATGAGGGGCCTGGACTTGCAGGAAGGCACACTGCCTAGAGTGTACCGCTAATTACAAATAGAGTTTCACTGACTATAGAGAGGCTACAACCTTCTCAGATAAATGGACAACAATCCAATAGAGTGAATTGTTGGAAATAGCATCTACTATGCCTGATTACAGTCCCGGTTAAGCTCAATGTTGGAGGACTAAATCCTCTCCTGAAACCAATCCGATCACCAATGATTGATCAACTCCTCTGCTTGAATGATATTACAATATTCATATATTACATTCCTTGACCATGACCATTCCAATAACCATGATACTTTACAAAGAGTTTCTACCTCTTATTTATACAAACCGTAAGGCCTAAACTAGCTAGGTCGGCCACCTAAAGATGTTACAATAAAATCATTACATAATTCCTTATTACAATGATATGCCATGTCGTCTTAAGACCCAAACAATAAAAACATCTCAAATCATCCAGGTAACGTGTAGAGTACACGCTAGCATGATACCAGTCAATAACCTAGATAGGTACCAAACCTATTCTGGGTCCACCACCCCAAAGCAATGTCTTCAAGCAATTAAAACATGATCAATGAACATCTTCAGCATCCTGAAATCTTCAAAGAAGCTGCACCAACACCAATTGTGCATCCTTCCATGATTCCTCAATGAAAGCTCTGTCGGTAAATACATAAACTAGTGCCAGTAAGGGTTTACCAGAGTGTATGATAATATCCAATTACCAAGCCAATACCAACTGACCAAAACATGCTCATCGAGCATATAACTCATGAAATTCAATTTACTTCATTGATCCAAACATTTTGAAAGTGTCCAACAGATAATCTCTCATGTCGGTAACACTAGATCTTATACCGGTAACCTATCTGCCATTAACAACTAGTGTTGACATCAATACCAAAACATTAGTGCCACACATAATCAATTCATCCATAATGCCAACAACATTTTTGCTTGGTATCGTGAATTTTGCTTGCATTGTTTGATAAAAAATAAAAAACATTTGTAATTTATAAATATTTTGATGCGATATTTCATTTACTGATACTTACAATTCATGTGACAAGTTTCATATAACCACTAGAGCCAAGTTTGTGTTTCCCGTGCTTCTTTTCTTGCCTTGGTTGCCTTTGACATGTCACTCGGTCTATGAAAAGTTTGAAATATGTTAGATTATATAAATATAAAGAGTAATTAATTAGTACATGTAATTACATTCTTAATAGTATCTCATACCTTCTTTTGGTGTATGCTAGTGTATTTCCTTTTTCCTTTCAATTCTCTCCTTGGCATCCAAAATCAGGTCCTTCCACTCCCTCTCTGGAATCATGGGGGGACGCTTGTACTTTACGTTTTTCTCTAAATGGGTCTTGTATTGGTCCCTCACATACTTTAGATTTGTGCCAGCTTTTTCAAGGAGCTTGGTTTTTTTGAATGTGTCATTTCCAAACAACTCAACCATACGGTTTGTCAATTCATCTTTTAACCATTTTTCTTGGTCATTCCACCTTTTAAAGCAAAAACAAACCTGTTAGATTTAGAAATGAACTGAAGATACCTTTATTATAGTTGAAGAAATGGATCAAAGGAAAAATATTCTAGCAATGATATGAAATCAAAATAGTGGATTAGGGTTAGTTCACATATGATGTTCCACCTTTTACGTATGGTGGGCCCAAATATCTACAATGCAATGTCATTAAGATTTTTATAAAAAATATCATTTCCTACAAAAAAATTCATGGGATCATTAGTCCAAAATGAGTGATCAATAAGTAAATTACAATTAGACTATATATAATAATAATTTTAAAGTACCTAGAACCTTTTGTATCTTTAAGGGAATCAATTCTTTGTCGCTCACCACCAATGTGGCCTGCAACGTTCCCATACTAGCAATACGAGAAGATCCAGGAAATGATAGTATGTTATTAATAGTAGTCGCCTCTAGCGCATCCTCATGTGCATCTCCTGTTGTAGGAAATGAATCCACTATGAAATGCCCCCAAGAAAGAACGCTTGAAGGGAAATAAATAGATAACAGAAGATAGAGAAAAAGAGGGATCTACCAACAGTGGGCGGGCCAACGTGACGTGCGGTAGAGGATGTCTGCATGCTGCGTATTTTTGACATTGCAGTCGGAAATATAGATGGGTCTAACCTCTGAGGAGGCAGCATTTGCACATGAACATTGACGACACCTGAAGAATAATACATTAAATATATGAAAAAATGCAAGAATTTTAAACAAGGATGAACCTATATTATGAACATTAACAGTATCAAGTATGATGTGTTTTGGGTACTCAAAGTGATAAGCCAAGCAAGTGATAAGCCAAGAAAATCATCATCACCTGAACTACCTGCAATACCCTGATCATGGCCACCAGGTTGATGAGGATGCATAAAATCCTGTAAAAACAGCACGTACATATTTTAGTTAATGACATAAAAGAGAATAAAATATAAACCATTATTGAACTTTTGTTATAATTAAAACTTTCATTACTGCTTATTTGCAATTTTTGTGATGTCCGCATCAATTGTTGCACCCTCTCTTTTATTTCATTGGTCTAATGGCTCGTGGATGCCAAAGAAAGAATCTCTCTATTAATTTTTCTAAAAAATGTTTTCATCATTTCTATAGGATTTGTGGTTGATGTGATGTCATCATCACATAATACTGTCGAGTCCACATCCCTATAGAGGTGTTGAGGTACTGCAGGTCCCTTTCCCTTTCCCCGAACATCCGTTTGTGACAAGAATATTATTAACACTATCAAAATTACTCCAAAACACTCAAGAAAAGAACATAATAATGTAGCAGTTTGCTTCTATCTAATTTCTACAATTACAATGAGGTTTACCTACTCGGTAGAAGTGTCGCGACCTACATCCCTGTATGTGCTATGTGATGGTCCATGTCACCCTATGACAAAGAAAAAATATAAAAACGTTAGCGAAATGAAACCAGTAGACTTAGAAAAAAAACTTAATAATAAAATGGTATATTGGAGTCATTAATTGGAGGTTTTTTAATTTATATGGTATATAGTACATACCACCCCCATGATAGTAACTTTTTTTGTATCTATACGATTCAAATTGTAATCGATTATCAACTCTTCCACTGCATTTATTGATTTTATCGCACATACGAATACATGATTTTCCTCGTGCTCCTCAAATATGCAATTGGGTTGCTTATTAGTTGACCTAGGTCACGTACTATTTATAAAACCTACAGTATTCCTTGTTGCTTTTGGCTTTTCATCAATGTATAGAGCCACTCATTTACTTTGATCATTATCTTTGTGTTGTATATAATTTGCTGACAGTGCATACCTACGCATACTTTTTTTATATCGAACAATCTGCATCCAATTATTGTAATTGTAACAAGGTCCAACAAACTCCATCAATTTAGCACCTTTGTTGTAATAGACCTTTATGTCGTCCATGAAAAATGGGCCCAAACTATGTAACGATGAAGGTGCTATGCGATATATCCTATCGTTAACACAAAAATCGGTGTTTATTGGAGGAAGTTCCTTGGGTACCCATTGTTTCTGTAGATGATTGTACCTCAAGGGTACCTCAATGTCGCATTTGGTCCCATCATCATAAGAACATGACCCCCCTTGATCAAGGAAAAATTCCATGCGTTTATTGAATTTTCTTCTAATATTTTGACCTCTAGTTGATCTCCCTATTGTAGATCTACTACATGTCTCACTTTTGTTTTCTATTCATGTATCTCCCTCACTCGAGGAAGACACGTCTGACAAATACCTATTTGGTGGTACCTGCACTCCATCAAATGAGAGAGTTAGTTGGTAATGAGAGAGATATTTTGCAAATGAGGGTAATGTTGATGAAGAAGTCGACCCTAAAGTTGATGTTGAGATTAAAATTTGAATAAGTCCAATTGGGGCCTCAAGTGTTGATAATTGTATTAGATTTTTTGCTAATGTCGAGGTTTGAAAAACTGAGGAAGTTTGTTTTCCAAGTAATTTTTAAAAAATAATTTGTGTCTATAGGGTGTATTGACTTATACCTGTCGATCCATGAGACTGTGCAGGATCCTCATCAAAGGGGTTCAGGTTCCTACACATGCAATTCAATTATCTTATGTTAGCTAAAAATTACATGATACGTATACTAAAAATTGCATAGTACACAACATGAACAACATGAACTTTGTAGACAAGAAGAGTATTTAAAAAACAAATGTTGTCATCATAATCATTGTAAATTTTTTAATCCTTACCTTTACTTTATGTAGACTATGCAGGATCCTCAACTAAAGGGTTGACAATGTCTGTAGTCAATTACCTGTTTCAACCAAGGGTGATAGCATCACACAAAATATATACATGAAATCAACACCATCAATTGAGCATCATAAGCATTACATTTATAAGTTGATAAACAATAAACACATATGTATCATAAGCATCATAAGCATCACATATGTATCATCATATATGTAATTGAGCATCATAAGCATCACATATGTGTCATCATAAATGTCAGGCCCAAACTTTTAGGCAAAAATGGAACAGCAAATTTTTTTTTTAAATAAAATAATTACATTAAATAATCTACAATAAAAATGGAATAGATAAGTTTTGTCTTAACTATGGGTTAACTCAGGGTTAAAGAGTGGTTTACTAAAGTTGATTTAATTAACCAAATCAATATAGCGTCAATAATTAGAGGACTGAATTATTCCCTAAAAGGGGTCATCACAACTTAATTAATTAATTTAACTAAATTAATTAGTTTCCCCTAATTAAAATTCTCCAATAAAGAATTGAGAGATATTTAGTATCTCAATAGTATTTAAAATACTCAAGGCTAAATAAAATAATGATAATTCATATTTAAATAGTTAATTGAACGTACGCGATTACACTTTTAAATATAACTAATAAAGCTAACTAATTCAATTATAACATTTACCAAATAAATTCATTTTATACTAAAGTCGAATATTAAGTCCCCTTAGACATTTAAATTTCAACAATTAAATATTCGACCAATAATGACCTCATAGGCTAAAATTTTACATTATACATTTAATAAATTTCATTATAAAATCCCCCAAAGGAATTTTAACCCAAACATCCATATTTATTTAAATATGAAAACTAACTATATAAAATTCTCATTAATAACCCTTGTTAATAAAATTTAATCAATTATGTGATTAATATAGCTATATAAAAATTAATCCCCAATTTTAATTAAACCTTGATAATAAAGACTATATTAAAAATCAATTTCACCCTAGTCAATATTAGGAGTTAATTAATCCCACATATTGACTATAGTTAAATGGGGTGGGGAATTCTTTTTTCAAATTTTAAAACGAATTCCCCCTCATTTCATTTTAATATTATTTAATTACAAACCCTAACTAGGGTTGATCTATTCTTATAACTTAACCTATTCTTTTTATTTTTTCCAAATGCTAACCCTAACCCGAAAATGGGTTAGGGTTGCTTATCTTAACACATCTTTCCTCTTCTTTTTTAAATGCTAACCCTAACCCGAAAAATGGGTTAGGGTTGCTTATTTTAACATATCATATTATTATTTTTTGTTGCCTTTGGTGTGTGTGTGTGTCTTTGTGTTGCAGGTTTCATGGCGGCGAGGAGGGAGAAGGGAGGCCGAAGAGTCTTTAAAGGGGGCGGCAGGTCAAACAGGTTCACCGCAGTGGATGGCGGCGGCGGCTCTCGGGTACCACTGCAGACACCCATGAGCCATTGATAGTAAAACTATGAGTTCATGAGAGGAAGAAGAGAGAGAACATGAATACACACTTTGGTCATCCATGAGAAGAAAGGCGAACAAAAGGAACCATGGACATCTCACCCCTAGAACTAGGTGATCCATGGAGAAAAAAAGGACATGGAAAACTATCCCCTAGATTCTGTCTAGGTGATCCATGTAAGGGAGGAGAGTGAGAACACCATTAGTTCCACTCAACCTCATGTGTGTGTGTGAAAGTGAGGTTCGAAGCACCTCATAGGAGTCTATGCCTAAGTATGCTACAACATGTATAAGATGTATAGTACAAATGTCAAGAAAGACGTGACATCTCACTCTAAGAGACTATGCTCTGGTTTCGAGAATAATCACCTTGCTTAAGAGAAAAGTGGCCAGATCTCACTCTAAGAGGCTACACTCTAGTTCCGACAATGACCCACTGTATAAGAGAAAAGTGGTGACATCTTGCTCTAAAAGGCTACCCTCTGGTTCCAAGAATGACCCACTGTATAAGAGAAAAGTGGCAACATCTCGCTCTGAGAGGCTGCCCTCTAGTTCTGAGAATGACCCACTATATAAGAGAAAAGTGGCGACATCTCACTCTAAGACGCTGCCCTCTAGTTCCGAGAATGACCCACTATATAAGAGATACAATGCGTAAGAGAAATATAATACAAAAGGAGCAGTGTGGGTGCCCCCCCCTTAAGATGTCAACGTAGTTTAATGTTGATATCTTAAGGCAAGTAGAACAAGGATACCTACCTTCGACACCAAGAAGATATCCATCATGCAATAATGTCATAAATCCCAAGTAAGAGAGGGAATACTCTTCAAGCAAGGATAAGATAGTTGAAAAGAGATATCTTGCTATAAGTGTAAAGGAGATCCTTAGAGGAGGAGAGATATTTTCTCAAAAGAAATCTACCTCCAAGAGGATTTCTCTTAGACAAATATAACATCTTCTAGAACGAAGCGCAGAAGAGAACAATAATTCAATCCTTCCTCCTATTACTAGGTGAAAGGGATTCTTGATGAAGGATGACTCACTTTTATCCCAATGGGGATGGGTGAATTTATTATAGATGTACATTACCAAGTGTGAAAGAGAGTGTAGTCAAGGACTTACACCTCTTGTATAAGAGATAACCCTAGGGAAAACAACAACAACTTCACACAAGGAATGACATCAAGTAATAAAACTCACACCATCTGCAAAATAGGAAAGAGTGGATCCTTAGAGAAAGAGAGAGGGAGAGACATCATTTCCCCCCAAGTGTAGGACAATGAGAAGAATTACATAGCTTCTAGAGAGAGATTGCTCATAAGAGACGTACCGTTTCCAGCAAGGAATACATCCTAACAAAGGAACAGACATACGCTTGCATGAAGGATAACTCCATTCAAGAAAGGACATAAAGTTATGAATAATACAATAGAAGAGGTAATTTGCAAAGAGACAAAAATAAAAACAAGGTTCAAAAAAGTTCTCTAAGGAGAGATTGTTCATAATAGACGTACCGTTTCAAGCAAGGAAAAGATCCCACTCACGGAACAAACATGCGCTCGCATGAAGGAGAACTCCATGCAAGAAAGGACATCAAGTTTATGAATAATGTACTCCATAAATAAAATAGTGAAACCTTAGAAAGAGGAAAAGATATATTTTTACCCCCCAAGCATAGAGGCAAGAATAAATGGACTATTACGTTGCTCACTAAGTATGATTGCACCTGAAATTGTACCACTATGAATGACAAGGAGCCCCCCAATATTTAGGCTAACTATGTCACATAGTGAGGAGCAACATAATAGGAACTTGAATTCTATTTTAAATGATCATGATGAATATGCCATTCATTGTCAGATGTTATTTTTAACATGCCTGAATCAATGTAATGTTTTATTTGTGTTTTCAAAGCTTGACACTCATTAGTAGAATTGCCATGGGTTTGATGATGTTTACAAAAGAAGAATTTTGAGAATGTTGTTTATTTTTTCTTTTTCGTTTAGGACAAAGAGGAGATATTAAGTTAAAATTTAGAAGATTGGTCAACACATTTTCTTGTTGTAACTCAAAATTAGAATGATAAGGTGTGGCTTTACAAGACAATGGAGAAGAAGATGTTGACAAAGGAAAGTGTAATTTCTCATGACTTTGTCGCTCACATTGAAGCATTTGTCCATTGCATCCATGTGTATGTTCAAAAGAGGGTTCACTCTTAGGGGGAATTGGATTGAAGCTTAAAGAGGCCCAATCAATTTCAAGATTTGTGTTAAGAGAAAAATTTGGAATATGAAATTCGGGCATCTTAGACTTTCTAGAAAAGGTAGGAGTGAAATATAAGGACCCCCAATCATCCTCTAAGAGTTTTTATTTAGTAACTTATTTGGTAGGAGATGGTGTATTTGAGTGAATTGAAGAGAGGATTGTAGGAACTAAGAAAGCATATGATTCTTTACTTATGTTATGATCAACTACCTCATTAGTATATGTGTAAGGTACAACATGATAATCAGGAGGAATTTTTGGTTTCCTAGGAACATGAATGGAATTGATTTGATTTTTGTTAGGCTCTAAAATTTTAAGAGAGAGAGCATTATGCTAAGAAATAATATCATCCTCTTGCTCTAAGGTGTCTTTATGTTCAAGACACTCATGAGGAAAATGATTATCATATGTAATTAATGCTTCATTTTTGGTAGAAGGTTATTGGAAGGAATAGAAGGCGAAGTGTTATTAAAATCATCCTCTTTAACCAAGGTACCCTCATGAAAGAGGATCATACGAAGAGAATAATATACATCGTCCTCTAATGGTTCATCCCAAATAGGGAGATCATTAGGAAGAGTGCTAAAAGTACCTTCTTGCATCAATATGTCCTCTTTTAGGGGAGACTTTTTAGGAGAGAGATCATTTAAGGGCTCAAAAAGAAGATTTTCATATATCTTAAATCCTTTCAACTTAGTAGCTTCATCTTGTAGAAAGAAATTTGACATTTTTCCAAATTGCAAGGAAAGAAGTGAATGCAGTGAACTAAATTTGAAAAACACAATTGAAAAATTATGCAATCCACAATGTAATTCAAATGAGAGATAGGAGGGAAAAATTGAATTTTGAATTTTGGAATCTAAGTTGCAAAATTGAATAACGCAAAATTCTAAGAACAATGATTTATCAAAAATGAACCAATTGAATTAAAGAAGGAATAGTGCAATTTCTAGGAATGATGATAATTATCCAAAAGAGATTGAAAATTAAAATTAGGGCCTATTGAAAAACCTCTTAATTTTAAAAATTCAAAATAGTTGAATTGAAATTTAAAATAAGGGTTGTTATTAATTAACTACTTAATTTTAAACAATATCCTTGAAAATTGAAATGTTGAAAGTGGAGATTGTTTTTTTATTTTAGAGGGATCAAAATTCGATAAAATCAACCAATTTTCTAGAATTGAGTAGTAAAACATAGTCATAATAGTCTCCCAAAATTTCTAGAAAAAAGCCAGGGGGTGATAGATACGATGGTTTTATTACTAATTCCAAAAATTTCAGTGATTTTATGATCTCTAGATAGGTGATTTAAGCTCAGAATGTTGAAATAGGACCCAATTAGGGTTTTGTGAAAAATGATGAATTGAAGGAAAAGGTTGAAAAACATTAGACTTGATGGATAGGGCCAACTTGGAAAATGTTTAGAGGACTAAAAATTAATGAATTTGATTGAAATTTGCACAAAATCCAATTTAATTTAAAAATTAGGGTTTTAGGTCCTAACCAATTGATTTTGAAATTTTGGCAAAAGGAGGGAATTGAAATTTTGAATATTTTTATTAAGAAGACAGGTCTGAAAACAATGATAAATCTGAAAATTGAATTAAGATCCAAATTTTGCACAAATTCAATTTCAAATCTAGATATTTTGTAAATTGCAAGAAACCAAACATGCAATTTTGAATTTGTTTTCAAACTTAGGAGGTTTAAAAACATGCCAAATATTTGGATTTAAGTAGTAAAATACAGTCAAATCCGACTCCCAAAATTTATGAAAAATTTTCAAGGATTGTGCGTAAGTTATGCATGGTCTAACCAACTCTTTTTGAAATTTTTAGAGATGAAAGATATTGTGATTCTATTGCAGATTCCAAAAAGTTGCCTAGTTTGGAGATGTTTAGATAGGTCAAATAAGCAGTCAAAGGTCGAAATAGGAGATCCCTTAAAAATTAGGGTTTTACTGTTTAACCACTTAATTTTCAGAATAAAAAGATAGATTTGAATTGTTGGCATTTGCATTAATGAACTTCCATGTTGTCATTGATGTCAATTATAATCGGTAATGATGTTGTAATAATGTTGTTTTACAACCGATAAGTGAGGTTGTGAAGGAAATTGATATACTAGAAAAGAAGTGAGATCAACTAGTAAACCCTACCTGTTGATATGCTAAACCCTAACCGATGGAGCTTGGTGAATCAGTTGTATTGGTTTATGATCTAATGGTGAGCGGTAGTGATAATGACATGTATGCATGTTGTATGATAAGAGTTTCAAAAGGTTTTTGGCATGTAGAGATAATGGTTTTTGTCTTGGGAATGAGCAAGTTCATTACATGTAATGGAAACTGCGTGATGAGCTACAATGTTCAATGAAGCGACGATCAAGGAGTGGTTAAGGTTGTCTTGAATAATATGCAGTGATTGTTATGTAATCCAACAGTCATACTTGAACCGATTTGTTTGTAATCTCTATGAGATGTTTAGGTATGTAATTTGTTACCGACCTATTATTTTGTTTATAAGCTCGATGAGTTGTTTTATTGTAGAGTTGGGAATTTGTGGTTGAGAGTAAGAGAGTGTGGTTGTCGAACTAGGAGATGTATATGCAGTATGTGTAAAGGCAGATAGGAGCATGAAAAGGATCTAAACAAGCAAGTTTAGTGTTATTCCAATAGATCAGCAAAGCCCTCTTGTTTTCTAACAATTACAACCGTCAAATCCCTTAACCGGGTAAGCTCTAACAAGCTTAATGTTATCTAAATCCTCTAACCAGTTGATCCATTAGCTTGGATTTCAAATTCTCTACCGAGGTTACTCCTAATAGGGTATTGCTTCTAATAGGGCATTATAGTCAATCCCTTAACCGGGTGGTCCCTAATAGGATTTGTTCTTAACGGGACTTAATGTAAATCTTTAACAAGCTTGGCTCCTAACAGGGCGAACTTCAAAAGAGTTCAAAATACTTGTGGGTATTCATCCCCGCCATGGTTTTTCCCATTTGGGTTTCCACGCCAAAAATATTGTGTCAAGTGGTGAATGCTTTTATGGTTATGTTTACCATGGTTAAATTACTTAACTACTAAATCCACTTTGATATGTTATGTTAACCAACAACAATCTGAAATATGTTTTAACTACTGTCAGTAAAGTTTTTGAATGATTTAATCAAAAGGTTTTGAGAGTTTCAAAGATATTTTATTGTTAGTATGTTATAACAATCAACTGGTTTAACTTGTCAGTAATATTACATTTGAAGTGCAGTGTTTAAACCAATCAATTTAGAGTTTTCTTTGAGAGGTTGATTTTGAGTTTGGTGAAAATTTTATGTCAGTTTTCTATCTACTAATTCAACCCCCCTCTTAGTAGTTGACTGGATCCTTATTGATTAATTATAGCATCAATTGGTATCAGAGCATTTCAGGTCCTCTAAGGTCTAAGCCTAACAGCTTGAGGTAAAGATCTTGAAGAACGTGATGAAGAAAGAAGGTTCGAAGTTTAATAGAGAGAACTACAAAATATGGAGTGATAGAATAAAAATATATTTCAATAGTCCTAGAAGTCAATACTGGGAACATGTTGGTACTCAATATGTTGCACCTAGTAAGATTATGACTGATGATCAAAAGAAAGAAAAACAAGAAGAAAATAATCAAGAATTTGAGTCCATTATCAATTCTTTGTCTGATGTTGAGTATGTAGATGTTCTTGGTCTAGAGACTACTTATGAGGTATGGAAGAAACTTGAAGAGATCTATAGCAGTGATGAGCATGTGAAGGTTTCCAAAGAAGAGAGTCTGAGAGGAAAATTTGATGACATGCGGATGGCTGAAGGTGAGAATATACAACAGTATGGTCAGAGGATCAAAGAGATAGTTGGTGAGATCAAGAGTGTTGTTGGTAAAGTGGAAGATGCCACTATGGTTAGCAAGGTGTTGAGAACCCTTTTACCGGTCTACGCTATCCGAGTTGCAACCATTCACGAGCTAAAATCTATTGACAAAACTAAGGTAACTCTTGACTCCATCATTAGTAAGCTTACTGCATTTGAATTAAATGGTTATGATGGTAGTGTTCAGAAATCTGAATATATATTTAGAGCTTCTGTTTGTAACCCTCCTATGAGGAAAAGTAGAGATATCATTCACAGTTATGAATCTAGATGCAGCAGAGAAGTTGATGATGAAGATAGTCTAGTTGAGCTTGAAGCATTGATGGCCAAGCGGTTGCACAGAGGTATCAGTAAGTACATAGGTAAATTACATTTGAAATGTTTTGCATGCAACAAGATTGGACACATTGTAGGTAACTGTCATAATGGTGACAATGAGCATAAGCATGAGAACTTCAAGAAGTACAAGGGAAAAGGCAAAAGAGATTGTCTCATTGCAGTTGATGGTGGTATCACTGATGAGGAATCTGAGGGAGATGCTAATAAAGACATTGTTTTTGTAGCCATTAAAAAGGAGAAATCTGATAAGAAGGAATTAGTTTCTCACATGGATAATTCTAATGATTGGATCATTGATAGTAGTTGTTCACACCACATGACCGGTGACCGGAGTAAGTTTCTTACTTTGAAGGAATTTGATGGAGGAGTTGTGAGATTTGGAAATGACTCACCCTGATGGTAAAAGGTTTGGGAACCATTTCTCTTAATGGAAAGAGAAGTGCAGATGATGTCTATTAGGTTGAAGGATTAAAGCACAATCTTTTGAGTGTTGCTCAACTCAATGACAGAAGTTATCCATTGGGATTCAAGAATGGAATGTGCAAAATCTATGGGAGAAAAGGTGAACTAATAGCAACCGGCAAGCAGACAAAATGCAACCTATTTCACCTGAATCCTAAAGTCAACAACTGTTTAATTGCTAAAATAGATGATAGTTGGCTTTGGCATAAGAGATTTTGTCATATAAATTTTGATAACATTGTCCAAGTGAGTAAGTCCAAGTAAGCGAGAGGTTTTCCTCAGTTGGACAAACTGGTTAATGCTCTATGTAAGGAATGTCAATTGGGAAAGATGACATCCTCAACTTTTAAGAGAAAATCTTTTTCAAAAGAATATTTGTTAGATCTAGTTCATACAGATCTTTGTGGACCCATAAGGACTAAAAGTATTCAAGGTGAGAGATATTTTATGATCTTCACTGATGATTGCTCAAGAATGATTTGGCTCACATTCTTGAAGGATAAAACTGTTGGTGTAAATAATTATTCATCATGGATATTATTACAGTTTACTTAAGTTTACTTAGGAAATGAATTTCATAGTAGTTTGGGTATGAGAAACTTGGGTGTTTGTGCCACATTGGGATAGTGTGTGTAGGAGAAATTCCACCTTTTATGGTGTTGATCTTATTGTTACACTCCACATTCAGTGGGTGATCCACCTCATGTGGACTATTATATTATTTCTCCTACCTACCCACACCTATTTCCTACCTACCCTTGTTTCTTATTGAGCCACATGTCATGTTTGTGTGCTCACATATCCCTAGCCTTGCCTATATAAGTAGGCTCATCTACATTGTATGTAATGCTTGATGATCCAGTTGATCATATTTTTCATCTTGATAGAATACAGTTTATTTCTATCATCTATTTTGTTCTCTTATTTGTGTTTTCCATTGCCTCTTGATCTTGGAAAAATCTCACATGGTATCAGAGCCATTAGAGTGCCATTGGTTTGTTAATTGAGAGAAATATGATGCTATTTGGGGTTTGCATTTTGGAATTTTCTATTGCAGGTTATTATTGAAGCTTGATGGGTCAAATCTAAGGTTACCATTGGATTGAGGAGGTCCAAGAAAGTCAATTTTGCCTTTTGTTTCATCCAAATCGGACTTCAGAGGCCAAATCTAGAGGCATTTGAAGTTTGAAGCCGCGACGAAAATTTTCCAGAAATTATAATTGCGCGGGCGATTTTCAAATAGCGATATCTCACTCATCCGAACTCCTTTTTTCGAGCAATTTTTTTTGTTTTGGGGTAGAATTTCATGATCTGTACAATGGTGTAGGATTTTTCTATTTCTCAGATACAGGTTTTTCAGAAATCATGAAATCCCAATTTTTACATCTTTGGAGGCTTCATTTGGGCTCATATGGACTCCTTTTCAGGTGCCATTTTTTTTAAAGTGCATATTTTTTTATCTACTTTCATAATCTGCCATTTGTTTACAGTGATTTTAAGTAGAAACTATACTTTCAGTATTTGGCCATTTTTGGCATATTTGGTACTTGCATTTTGCTTGGATCTCAGTTTAGATCTCTAGCAGTTTTGTTGAAGTCTCTTAGATCTCATTTTGAGAAGTTGTAAATTGAAATCAAAAGTCCACCTTTCCATTGTTTGCAAGTGGCCTATTGTACACGTGCTACATATAAAGTGCCAAAATCATCATTTTTGGGGGGTACTTTGATTGAGTTAATTTGGGGGGGTGTCTCTTGTGATTTTGTACTCTTGTGTTCCTTCCTTTTTGCTGCTATGGGTTCTTCTAAGTTTCCTCTCTTAACTCCTCATAATTATGCTACTTGGAAAATTGATGCATGGAGTAAACTTATGGAAAAAGGACTAACTCATTACATTGATGGAACTATTGTTGCTCTCGCTGATCCTAAGGTTGATCCAGTTGGTCACTTGGATTGGCTCACTAAAAATATCATGGCAATTGGTACCTTAAGAAAGTATTTATCAAAGGATCTCATTTTTCATATTGAGAAGTGTACTCTAATCAAGGATGCTTGGCAAAAGTTTCAAGACTTGTATGGTCAAGTTGATGAGATTAGGGGATATCAAATTGATAGTGATCTCTCCATGTTAGATCCTAAGAACTTTGATACTATACAAGATTATGTCACTAAGGCAAATGAGTTGAGGGCACAACTCAAAGATTGTGGCATTGATAAGAAGGATACTCAATTGATGTTCAACTTGATAGGCAAGCTTCCACAAGAATATGCAACATTTGTTTCTAGTTTCCAAACCCATAGATGACAATGGTTCAAGCTACACAATGCCTACATTTGATGCTTTCAATGAAATGTTGATGATGGAACAAACTAAGTTGATAAGCATGGGCATTCTTAAGGCTTTTAAGTCTCAAGCATTAGTGGCAAATCAAGGGAACAAAGGAAATCAAGGAAATGACAACTCAAACAAGAAGAAACGGCAATCAAAGCCTAAGGACAAAGCATCATCCTCTCCACAACAAGGAGATACATCCTCTTCCAAGAGGGATAATTCACCAAAGAGGGAGAAACCTACTTGTGCCTATTGTAAAAAGTTTGGTCATGAGGAGCGTCGTTGCCACTTTAAAAAGATTGATGAGCTCACACATATCATTAAAAAGCATAACATTGATTTGCCTAATGTCTACAAGAAGGATGATTCATCAACTTCCACTCCCTCACATTCAAAAGGAAAAGGGCAAGCATTCATGGCTTCTACAAGTGGGAAGACTCACTCTTTTGGGACAAGAAAAAGAAAAGCTCTATGTGCTACTATCAGTCATGATTCAGAGAGATGGCTTCTAGATTCAGAGGCTTCTCATCATATGGCATCTTCGCAGTCTATGTTCTCTACATTTGAGCCTTGCACCATGTCATAGATTTTGATGGGCAATCATACATACATGGATGTGATTGGGAAAGGATCTATTGACATTGGGGATAACTCCTTCAATGATGTGTTGTGTGTACCTCACTTGACAAACAATCTCCTTTCTATCTATCAAATCACACATGGCACAACTAAGAGAGTTGTGGAGTTCACACCTGAGTCAGTTTTCATTAGAGACTTGGAGACTAGAGCTATCATTGCGACTGGGATGGTTGATCATGCATCTTGGTTATACTCCTTTTCAGATTTTGTTGATGATGATGATTTCACATTTGATGATTCTACACATGATGATCACACTTCTTGTGATGGTTTAGATTTTGAGGAGAACTTTGGATACTTGAACATGGGGATTCTCACATGTGACCCCATTCTTGAGCCTTGTATTCCATCTCCTCATATTGATATCACATCACCTATTGCACCTGATGATGCAGATAGTGTGACAGTTTTGCCTTCATGTGATTCAGTGCAACAGGATATTCATTGTCTTCCAGCTTCAGATTCATGGGATGATTACTTGACAGACATTGCAGGTTTGTTTGTGGAATCCTACATTGCAGATTTGGGAGACATCATTGATGACATTCATCTTCTTTTTGATGAAGGTGATCCTTCTTCGATTGTTGCGAGGGAACACTCTGACCCTCTTGTTCATTCTCTACATGATCATTCTTTTGAGGTTGATATGATTGTGGATACTTATGTACAACAGTTGAAGGAGGTCTCTTTATTTTTTGAGGAGACATGTGAGTCTTTGGGACATGTTCTACATCCATCTCCACTAGATCTTGGAGTGCCTTTTTCAGCAGTGTGGCACAGTTTACCACCTTTGGAGGGGGTATCTTTCAGCATCGACATGGGGACACTTGAGCAGTTTTCAGAGATTCCTTTCATCATGAGTTTCTTTTATACATCTTCCCTTCATGATTGGGGAGACTTCATGGATACACCTTTGGTTTTGTTTCTTCCTAAGGGGAGGAATGTTGTTCGTCGTTCATAGAGCAGTTTCTTCATACATCGAGCTTGTATCATTGGTGCAGAATCCACATTGAGGGGGGGGCTTCCTAGTCTCTCTTCTTCTTCTTCTTCTTCTCTCATATGGGGGGGACTTTTTCCTCACATGGGGTTTTGTTCTTCACATACTTCTATGAGAGTTCTTTGTATCTAGTTTTCATCTCTCTTTTGGGGGAGGGTTTTTTCCCATTGGGTTTTTCTCTCTTTCCCCACTTTATGAGAGATTTCATTGCATTGGTTTGCATGCATTTGCATTTGTACATGGGTACCTAACATGGCCTAGTAGCCAGGACCCAGCTTGCATTGCTTAGTTGCATTGTAGACTTAAGTGCATTCCCCTAAGTTGCACTTAAGGGGGGGTGTTGGTGTAAATAATTATTCATCATGGATTATATTACACTTTACTTAAGTTTACTTAGGAAATGCATTTCATAGTAGTTTGGGTATGAGACACTTGGGTGTTTGTGCCACATTGGGATAGTGTGTGTAGGAGAAATTCCACCTTTTATGGTGTTGATCTTATTGTTACACTCCACATTCAGTGGGTGATCCACCTCATGTGGACTATTATATTATTTCTCCTACCTACCCTTGTTTCTTATTGAACCACATGTCATGTTTGTGTGCTCACATATCCCTAGCCTTGCCTATATAAGTAGGCTCATCTACATTGTATGCAATTCTTGATGATCCAGTTGATCATATTTTTCATCTTGATAGAATACAGTTTATTTCTATCATCTATTTTGTTCTCTCTTATTTGTACTTTCCATTGCCTCTTGATCTTGGCAAAATCTCACAAAAACAAAAGCTTTTGGTAAGTTCAAGGCATTCGAGGCCTTAGCTGAAAAGGAAAGTAGCAAGAAGATAAAGTGTCTGAGGACTAATCAAGGTGGTGAATTTACTTAAGAGGAATTCACTAGATATTGTGAAGAAAATGGTATCAAAACGCATCTTTCTACATCGAGGACACCACAACATAATGGTATTGCATAGAGGAACAACCAGTCAGTTGTTGGAGCTACTAGAACGATGTTGATACAAGGAGGTGTAGCAAAAACTTTCTGGAGAGAAGCTGTGAGGACATCTGTCTACACTATGAACTGGATATTGGTAAAAAGAGGTAAGGATAAAACTCCTTATGAATACTAGTATGGTAGATCACCTAAAGTCAGTTATTTTAAGATATTTGGCAGTAAATGTTTTATTAAGAGATGCGACTATGTTAGCAAGTTTGAGGCTAAAAGTGATGAAGGCATATTTCTTGGTTACTCCACCAAGATTAGGGCCTACAAATGTTACAACAACCGAACATAGAGAATCATTGAAAGTGTTGATGTTCGAATGGATAAGTATCTTGAAGTCTTAGGGGAAACTAGTGTGGAGAAAAAGGAAGAAGATCCTTGCATTCTATTTTTGGAACCAGAACCAGTGAAACCTGAAACTAGTAAAGAGAATGTTGTTGTACCAGTTCAACCAGAACAAGTAGATTCAGAAGATAATGATAATGAAGAAGAAGAACCTAAAGATAATGATCATATTATTCCAAGGTATGTGAGACTCAAACATAATCCTAACCATATTAATGGAGATAAGGATGCTGGAGTGTTAACCAAAATAATAATTAGAGAGAATTCTTGCATGATCTCCACTATTGAGCCTAGAACTGCTAAGGAAGAATTTGGAGATGATCACTGGATCAAAGCTATGGAAGAGGAGCTTTATCAAATTGAGAAGATCAACACATTGACCCTAGTACCTAGACCAGTGAATAAAAATGTGATAGGTACTAAATGGGTATTCAGGAACAAACTGAATGAAGATGGAGTAGTAGTCTGAAAAAAAGATAGATTGGTTTGCAAAGGTTATGCACAAGAAGAAGGAGAAGACTATGGTGAGACTTTTGTACTAGTGGCTAGATTGGAAGGTGTCAGGACTTTACTTGCTTTTGCAGCATATAAGGGATTCAAAGTATATCAGATGGATGTGAAGTCAACATTTCTAAATGGAATACTGGAAGAAGAAGTATACATTGAGAAGCCAAATGGTTATGCTTTGACTGATGAAAAAGATATGGTATGTAAATTGCATAAGGCACTATTTGGTTTGAAGCGAGCACCGAGAGCATGGTATGAAAGGTTACATTCACACCTGATGAAGATAGGTTTTCAGAGAAGCAGTGAAGAGAACAATATATATCTCAAATTTGAAGGAGATAAAATACTGGTTAGTGAAGTGATTGTTGATGATATCATATTTGGAGGCAATGATGACATGAGTGATGACTTTGCAAATGAAATGAAAATGAATTTAAAATGTCTCTAGTGGGAAAGATAAAATTCTTCATAGGTTTGCAATTTCAACAGATGAAGAGTGGTATTTTTATTACACAGTCTTAATATGTGAAAGAGGTGTTAAAGACATTAGGAATGAGTGACTGTAAACTAGTTGGGATACCAATGGTTACAGGTTGTAAATTGTCTAAGGAGGACAAAGCCACATCTACTGATGAAAAGAAGTACATGTCAATGATAGGGAAATTGCACTATGTTGTTCACAATAGACCGGATATAGCTCATGCAGTTGGTTTAGTTGCCATATTTCAGAAGAATCCAAAGGAGACACATTTAATAGCAACCAAAAGGATATTCAGATATTTGAAAGGTACTGTTGACTATGGATTATGGTATCCATATGTAGGTAACTTTGATTTGAAGGTTTATACAGATGCAGACTAGGCTGGTAATATTGATGATAGGAAGAGCACAATCGGTGGTGCATTCTTTCTTGGAGGAAGACTTGTTTCATGGAGCCGCAAGAAGCAGAGTTGTATATCACAGTTCCCTCTTGAAGCTAAGTATGTTGCAACATATATGAATTGTGCCCAGGGAATCTGGATGAAACACATTCTAGAAGGATTCAAGATGAAGATTACAGATCGAGTAAGGATTTTATTTGATAACACCAATGCAATTAATATTTCAAAGAACCTTGTTTTGCATGCTAGAACCAAGCATATTGAGCTGAAATATCATTTCTTAAGAGAAAAAGTGCAGAGTAAAGATGTATTATTGGAGCATGTATCTACCAAGGAGAAGCTAGCAGATATCTTTACAAACCTCTTCCTAAGACTACTTTTGAGTATCTTAGAGGTCAGCTAGGGGTTCTGCCCCTACATGAGGTCAATTGAGCATGATGTGGAGTATATCAGTCCCAGAGCAAATTGGAAAATCTTGAAGCGGGATTGGTGTAGAGTGGAGCTATTCCATAGGGGGAGCATCAAGTTGCAGGTTGATGATGCTCAACATTGCATGTTTTACTTTCACTTTGGCATCATTGTCAAAGGGGGAGAAGAACTATATGATTGGGGAGATGATCTTTATGATTGACAGAGAAAAGATCTATATCTACTTACCATATGAAGACATGGAGACTTAGTTGAAGGAGAGTACATGGTAAAATGTAAACCAGGATTCCTATTCACAATCATAGCAATCAAGGGTATTGATACTTGTATTTCCATAATTGCCAAAGGGGGAGATTGTCAGCATTTGCATGAAGATTGCATTAATGAACTTCTATGTTTTCATTGATGTCAATTATAACGGGTAATGGTGTTGTAATAATGTTGTTTTGCAATTGGTAAGTGAGATTGTGAAGGAAACCTGTATTACTAGAGAAGAAGTGAGATCAACCGGTAAACCCTACATGTTGAAATGCTAAACCCTAACCGATGGAGCTTTGTGAATCGATTGTAATGGTTTATGATGTAATGGTGAGTAGTAATGATTATGACACGTATGCATATTGTATGAGAAGAGTTTCAAAAGGTTTTTGGCACATAGAGATAACGGTTTTTGTCTTGGGAATGAGAAAGTTCATTGCATGTAATGGAAACTGCTTGATGAGTTACAGTGTTCAATGAAGTGGTGATCAAGGAGTGGTCGAAGTTGTCTTTAATGATCTGCAGTGATTGTTATGTAATCCAATGGTCATAATTGAACTGATTTTTTTGTAATCTCTATGAGAATTTTAGGTATGTAATGTGTTACCGACCTATTATTTTGTTTATAAGGTCAATGAGTTATTTTGTTATAGAGTTGGCAATTTGTTTTTTAGAGTAAGAGAGTGTGGTTGCCAAACTAGGAGATGTATCTACAGTATCTGTAAAGGCATATAAGAGCATGAAAAGGATCTAAACAAGCAAGTGTAATGCTATTCTGACATATCATCAAACCCCTATTATTTTCTAACAATTACAGCAGTCAAATCCCTTAACCGGGTAAGTTCTAACAAGCTTAGTATTATCTAAATCCTCTAACCAGGTGGTCCATTAGCTTGGATTTCAAATCCTCTATCGAGGTTACTCCTGATAGGGTATTGCTTCTAATAGGTCATTATAGTCAATCCCTTAACCGGGTGGTCCCTAACAGGATTTGTTCTTAACAGGACTTATTGTAAAGCTTTAACAGGCTTGGCTCCTAACAGGGCGAACTTCAAAAGAGTTCAAAATACTTGTGGGTATTCATCCCCACCGTAGTTTTTCCCATTTGGGTTTCCATGTCAAAAATGTTGTGTCAAGTGGTGAATGCTTTTGTGGTCATGTTTACTATGGTTAAATTGCTTAACTACTAAATCCACTTTGATATGTTATGTTAACCGATAGCAATCTGAAATATGTTTTAACTACTATTAGTAAAGTATTTGAATGATTTAGTGAAAAGGTTTTGAGAGTTTCAAAGATGTTTTATTGTTAGTCTATTATAACAATCAACATGTTTAACTTGTCAACAATATTGCATTTTAAGTTCAGTGTTTAAATCAATCAGTTTAGAGTTTGCTTTGAAAGGTTGATTTTGAGTTTGGTGAAAAGTTTATGTCAATTTTCTATCTATTTATTCACGCCTCCCCCCCCCCCCCCCTCTCAGTAGTTGATCGGATCCTTATTCATTCATCATATCGTCATGAATTGTAAATTTGAAATAGAAATCTGATCTGAAACAAGCAATAAAAATTATATACTTCACACGCTTAATTTCCTCAAAATGAAAAAATTAGGGTTTTTATGCAATTAACCTCTAAATTTTGCAAAAAGATCAAACTTGGAAATGAAATTTTAAGTTCAAATTACAATTATTCAGATCTAACAAATACGAAATCAGAATTAAGATGTAGGACGTCGGGTGCACCAAAATGTAAAGTGGAAAATTGAACCCTAGTGGTTCCCCACCTAGGAGAGAGAAAGGAAATCACTAGGATGATTTTCACTTGGGAGATACTTTACATTCAAAAGAGGGGTTGAAATAAATAGATCCAATCCCTAGAGTGAATAAGGATCTGAATACTAAGTGAATTGCAAGGGTGCAATGCAATTTACCCTCTTTTATAAGTAGAAGAGTTGACTTGTTGACTATGTAGAAAATGAAGACAAAATGGGTGAAATAAGGAGTTACCGGTTCAGGATCGTGTTGTAACTTTGGATCTGAGGTATTTAGACTGATACGAACCTGCCCTACAAATTTGGAGAAAAGTCATCCTAATTGTGTGTAAGTTATGCATGGTTCTCCGAAAAATTTGCAAGTCAAAAAGGGTTTTTCTGTCTCTACAAATGAATCCTAAATCTGCAATTACAGTAGTGCACCTATAACTTGCACATAGAAAAGAAGGGAAGAATGGTTGTGGATAGGGTTTTTCCTTAGTCTAACTCCGATTGAGAAATCAACTTTGAAAAAAAGTAAATACAAATGCTTAAATGTAAATAATGAAAATGTATACCTTGTAGATCTTCAATTTGTTGATGATGGTTGCTTTGCTTCTTGAATGTAATCACAAGTGCTGCATGAAATGGCATGTAACATGACAAAACCCTAACACACACACATGCTTGCAAATGAATGTTGTAATGTTGCTCCAATGGATGAATGAAGAAGACACTTGAAAAAGAAGACTTGATGGATGCTTGAAGAATTAAACACTTGAACGCTTGATGACAATAATGGAGACCTTCCGCTTGTTTTCCCAATTTTTGCTTATGCAAATGAGAGGATATATCTCCTTTTATACTTGCCTTGGAGGGTTAATTATCCCTTCACCGAAGGTCAACATAGGGGGGGAATTTAATTCCCGAAAGATAAATTAGGTCTAAGGGTTAGATGGACCCATTTTGGGGCCACACAAAGAGGAAGGACAAGGGTGCCACGCCCTTGTCCTAAGGGGAAAGGGGTTCCATGCCCTTTCCTAAGGGGACTAGAGCACAACACCAGGGTCCTACCCATTTTTGGGGCCTAAAACGAGGTCTAAACAAGTTGTAAAGTGTGGAAATGAGGTCGAGTTCCATGGTGGAGGCATAGATGGATCCCGATCAAGCATGGGAGATGATATCACCAAGGTAAGGGGCCTAAAATGCGATCAAAATTGCAAGGGGTACAGTTTTATGATGCTACACTATCATTGTTCGATTTATGTCAGTATGATTGATGATATATCAATCGATTTTATCATTCTCTTACGAAACAAATCCTATATTAAATAAATGGAATAATATCCTCTTTTAACAGTAGTTTTATTACATCCGTCAAGGCTTGAATAATTCCCAAAGGACCGACGTATTCAGGTCCAACGCGTTGTTGTATTCCCGTTGATATTTTTCTTTTGAGCCATACAATAACTTATAATCCTATCGTAATTCCCAATAGAAGGATAATTATGTCAATTAGAATCCATATAAGATTAGAGATTTCTCTTGAAAATCCCAATCGAAAAAATAAATTGATAGCTTGTTCTTCGAGATCTGCTATATTAATCACCATTTTAACGATCAAGCTCTCCCATAATGATATCTATACTACCCAAAATCGTCATGATATCGGCTAATTTCATCCTTTTAACCAATTGAGGAGGGATCTGCAAATTAATAAAATGAGGTGGTCGAATTTTCCATCTCCAATGAAAAATATTATCATCTCTTATAAAAAAAATTCCTAGTTCCCCCTTGGGAACTTCTACACTAATGTAATGGTCTTGTTTTGATAACTCAAAAGTAGGGGAAGGTTTTTTATTGATAAATAGAGATTCAAAATCATTCCATTGCGAATTGAGATGTTTTTTGTTCATTGTGTATAGTTAGTCTGAGCTTACTTTGTGGATTCTTAACTTCAATTTGGATAAATATTGTCCGATTCGATGGTAGTTATTCATGATGTGAAAATCATGAGCACACCCTTTGAAGATTGCACCCACTTTGTGTAATTGTCCTAGTGTGGGAAAGCAAAGTGTGGTTATTGGTTTTATCAGTCAATACAGTCTCTTGAATTCTTAGGAATAGATTAGAACTTCTAAACCCTTATCTCCTTTTTAGTTTTATTGAAGTCCATGATCCAAGACTCAAACGATCGAGCTTCATTATCTATACCTTCATTGTGAATTGAATGAGCCAAGCATAAGTCCCTGTTTGTACTACCATCATATCACAACTCCCATTGAGCTTATCCACTCGTCAAGACCTGACAAAAGAAACCTTGGAATCACCATATGATCCTCATGCAAACATATAGCTACATTAAGAAACTATGATAAACCTTTAGAGCACAACGCAATAAGAAATTAACACCTAGATGCCAACTTGAGAGTTGGTGGGGCCATTTCTTTTGGCCAAGGAACAAAGCAATGTTGGGGCCCACTTTAATAGAAAGGGAGACCTAGTCCAATTTTACAATATCACAAGTAGAGGCTTCGTAGATTTTAACTAAATTGCAATAACTAAAGCGTCAACAAAATGAGATAACAACACCTAGTGCTTGCTCAAATAAAGGGTGGGGACCACAATACAAACCTCCCTTCAAAATACTTAGTAAAATTAAAATATACATGCAATGACTTGGGAATATTAGGTCACTAGGAGGAAAGAGTTGGTAAACAAACATAAAATGGATCAAGTTATAACTTAGATACGAGCAACTAGGACTAGAAAGTCAACATCAAATTAGAACACGAAGCAACTAGAGCACATAAAGCTTAGGGTTTATGAATTAAGGAAATAAAATATCTTATCAAGTATGCATAACAAACCCTAATTTTACAATATTTTTATCAAAAAATATGTCTAAGATAGAACATTATGTAACATAAGATGTAAAAAAGAGAGCCATGATAAAAAAAATTAAGAATAATATAACATAATATATATATATATATATATATGGAAGTTGGTTAATATGTATGTTTTATGATATGAAGGTTATTTGATTTATATTTATATGTTATTTTGTTAACCTATCTATTTCACAATATACCTTAGCCTCCTATCCTAATTCTATTGCTAAGTTTGGGGTATGAAACAACTCATAAAGAATACATGGGGCTCAAAACTTTTGTTTGTGTCTCCCCACTTCTCTTCATATTATGCCTTAATTATCGTCTGAGCCTATAACCACTCCTTGATCTTTTTCTTTATAGAGATTCAACCTCATTCGAAAGATAAATTATTCCTCCTTTAATGACCATAAACACATTATAACCACCAATAAATACTTCACTAAGTAGGTATAAATCATTACTATAACTGATGTGAATGGAAAACAAAGTTTAAAATTCATCCTCAGTCTATCATCTTCTAGTATGGTATTCCCATTTCTCTTTATTAATAAGGGTTGCTCCTTTAAGAACCAGAAAGTACAAGCCTTGTATAATAAATTTCATATCCAACACAAGTGGTCCACTCCTTACTATCCTCAAGCTACTGTTCAAGTTGAGGCATTGAATGAAACACTTATAAAGAAACTCGAGAAAATTATCAATGATGTTGGTCATAATTAGCACTTGCAACTCCACCCCACCCTTTGGACATATCATATTAGAATCTATACACTCATATGAGCTACTCCTTATTCATTATTCTATGGTAATAAGTTCATCTTGTCAATCAATATTGAATTTTTCCATGATACCAAGACCATCTTGCCACTCAAGATCAAACCTCCCACCTTATTCCTATCATTACTTTTTGGATGATACAAAGGAAAGGTATATAATTGGGAAGGCATGCTCTCAAAGAGGATCAAGGAATTCTTGTACTTGAAACACAAGACCTTTAATATGACTCAACACATTATCAATATTTTCCTTGATGCCATTCACACTCAAGCGCCCTCAGACAAGTGGGGTAGACTACAACTGGTAGACCAACTTGACCCTTCCTACCTGACTGCTTTCTATTGGGTGAACTTGGGAGAGTAAATAGGTGTCAAAGAGGCAACACAGTTTGTCAAGAAGAAGAGGAAGCAAAGGAAAGATTCAAGGAGTGGAGACAACCATGAGGCAATTGAACTATCATCTTCTTCAAGTGAGAGTAAAGAGGAAGTGTCACTCGCAGAAGAGGCATGTTCTATGGAGGATGTGGAGGAGGCCATCCCTATTGATGGCACTATCATAATACCTTTGTTAGCAGTTGTAATGTGGAAAATTTTAGGGTTTCTACCATTAGAGGGAGAAAACCACTAATTTTTCACATAAGGACCATTACATTCAAAAGAGGAAAGGGAATATACTAGATTTTGTCACAAATCAGACAAGCACTAAATACTAAATGGATTTTGGTTAATTGTTTGTAATTTTATTCTTTTGTAAATTAAGTTGTTGGAATTAGGTTAAGTGCTAAAAAATGAAGGTAATAATATGTAAACAGTAAGCTACAGATGCAAGATCGAGTTGGGCACCTGGAACTAAGCAATGTAAGCCAAGTCAAATCTGATCTTTGAAAGAGATCCTAAAATGTCAGGATTGTGGTGGTAGTTGCCCTGGTCCTCCACACTTTTCTCACAATAAAGGGGTATTGATTTGTCTATGTAAATAAGGCTTATTCTAAAGATTATAGCTCTATACGTGTTTCCTGCACACAGAAAGAAGGGGAAATAGGTTGGGAATAGGGGCTTGCCTTAGGTCAAACCTTTGGATTTAACCATGAAATTGAAATAAAGATAATCAAAATGACTGTAATGGAAGATTCTCCTTTAGAGGGAGATATTGAATTATGACTAAAAATTAAGTGATATACCTCATTATGAAGTTTTGTTTGTCTCCACATGAAATTAGGGCTTATGAAGTCTTCAACAAAATAGGATGAATGACGTCTTCTTTAATGCTTAATCTTGACTTTATTACTACTCCAAGGTTTGAAGGAAGACTTATTAATGCTCAATTGCTTTTGAATGATTGATTGCTTGATGTCAAAATCTCCTTGTTGTGAATGTATATAAAAATAAGAGGTGAAATCCTCTTTATATACCTGCCCATCGGGAAAATTGACTAAATTTTCGACATTAGCCGACACAGAGAGGGGAATCCCGCTCAATTTTGGATCTCAAAAATGGGTTTAAAGGGGGCCTAATTTAAGGTGAGGGCCCAAAATACGGTCAAAATTGTAGAGAATGCAATTTTAGGATGCTACATTTAGCACCCACTTTAGTAGGAGAATGAGCTTATGCAAATACTCATAATAAAGTAGAAGAAAGAGAGATAAGGAATGCATAGCAAAATCACAAAGAGTATAAGATATCACTAATTTTGAGGAACTAAGCCCCCAATCTTAGGATCTTAACTCACTCAAACATATGCAAGGGCACACAAACAAGGCAAAAAGACAAACAAAGACAAAAATACAAACAAAGGCACAAAAGACCCAAAAGCTAAAGACCAAAAACAAGACCTCAAGTCAATTAAAGAGACCTTGATATCAAAATGTCTCAACAACTAATATCATTCTTGAAAAATGTCATCTCATGAACACAAGTGATCACATAAAAGAGAAAAATGAGCATCATCCATGAACTATCAATAACAAAACTATGAGTTCATGAGAGGAAGAAGAGAGAAAGAGCATGAATACACACTAGATGTGTTTATCTAGGTGATCCATGAGAAGAATGATGAGAAAGAGCATGGAATACTCACCCCTAGATGTTTTTATCTAGGTGATCCATGGTGAGAAAAGGACATGGAATACTTGCCCCTAGATGTTTTTATCTAGGTGATCCATGTGTGGAGGAGAGTAAGAATGGTCTAGTTGTTTTTAGCTAGTTCCACCCATCCTCATGCATGTGTGCAAGTGATGTCTGGTTTCAAGTGTATAGCACCTCGTGTAAGAGTTTGTGCTCTATTTTTTAGTGTGCTTCAACATGTTTAAGACATGTAATGTAAATGGAAATGCCAAGTGGCGAATCAAATGTTGCGTCTGGTTTCAAGTGTGAAGCATCTCACTCTAAGAGTTTTTACTTTGGTTACGAGAATGAACACCCCATTTAAGACAGATACATACCTAGTTTCGAGGTCATCTTGTGTAAGAGTATTTTCTCTACTTTCGGTGATGTGTAACCCCATCTAAGACATGCTACATCTATTTTTGGGTGTGAAGCATCTTCTCTAAGATTTTTTACTCTGGTTTCAAGAATGAACATCTCGTTTAAGACATGTGAAAATGATATGCAAGAGGTATAGTACAATATGATACAAAGGGAGCGATATGGGTGCCCCCCCTTAAGATGTCAACATAGCCTCATGTTTATATCTTAAAGAAGCAAGATACAAGGATACCTAAACCTTAACACCAAGGAGATATCATTTAGGAAAAAATGCCATAAATCCAAGCTAGAGATGAAATACTCTTCAAGCAAGGATAAGATAGTTGAAAAAGAAATATCTTGCAACAAGTGTAAAGGAGATCTTTTCTCAAAATACATCTATCTCCAAGAGGAGCTATCTTGAACAAACATAACATCTTCGACCAAAAGAAAGGAAAGAGAACAAGAATTCATACCTTCCTCTTATTTCTAGGTGAAAGGGATTCTTGATGAAGGACAACACACTTTTGACCCAATGTAATGGTGTAAGTTCATGGTAGATGTACATTGCCAAATGAAGAAGAGGTTGTAGCCAAGGACTTACACCTCTTGTATAAGAGAGAATCCTTCAGCAAACAACAACTTCACATAAGGAATGACACCAAATCATGAAAAAAATACCACTCAAAAAAGGAAAGGTGGATCCTTAGAAAGGAGAGAGAGAGAGAGAGAGAGAGAGAGAGAGAGAGAGAGAGAGAGAGAGAGAGAGAGAGAGAGAGAGAGAGAGAGAGAGAGAGAGAGAGAGAAATAAATCATTACCCCCAAGTGTAAGGACAATGAGAAGAATTGCATCTTTTATAGAGAGCTTATTCATAAGAGACGTACCATTTCAAACAAAGAATAGGTCCTAACAAGGGACACACATGTACTCGCATGAAAGATAAATTTATGCAATAAAGAATATCACGTTATGAAAAATACAACACAAAAGAAGAGGTAATCTTCAAAGAGAAAGAGCATGATAGACAAAGGATCACAAAACTTCTCTAAGGAGAGATAATTCATAAAAAACATACCGTTTCAAGCAAGGAATAGGTCCTATCTAAGGAACAAATATGTTCTTTCATGAAGGATAATTCCATGCAAGAAAGGACATCAAATTATAAATAATGCAATCACAAATAAAATAGTGAAACCTTAAAAAGAGGAGAGAAAGAGGGGAAATCATGCTGCTACCCCAAGATATTTGAAATTGAAGAAGCACCACCTCTAATGACAAAGAGCCCCCAATTAATTTTACTACTTGTATCATAGGGTGAGGAGAAGAATGAGGGTGAAAGGAGTGCTAAGGTACTATCTTTTCACCTAGAAAGAGAGCAAGATCTTTTGAAAGACATATACGAGTACGATCGAATTGTTCTTGAAATAATTCCTTAAATGCTTTACATGTTCCAAGAGAATGAGAATAACAATTATGAAAAAGATAATGTAAATCATCTTTCTTATGCTTATAATTGTAATTAGTTCTAATGAAAGGAAAAGAAATATTATTATCATACTTCAATCTCCAAAAGATTCTAGTTGCTAATCTTTATTGATCATTAATAGATGTAGATTCATTCTTTTGAGATTGAGGAAAAGAGTTGTTATTAGAAGAAGAAGGATTGTCACCCATGATTTTAACTTTACCATTATTGATAAGTTCTTTTACTAAATTTTGAAAATTGGGACGATCATTGGCATTGTGATCATGTGTTTGATGAAATGAACAAAAAGGAGCTTTCGAAGAAGACGCTCTTTTGCGAGCACTAATGGCTTGTTGTCTTGAAAGATTATTTTTGAAGTCTTGAATCCTAAGGAGTTCATCCATAGGATATTTTTTATCATTTCCTAGGCCTTTTATGGCCATTTGTGTAGGAGGTTTTATAGGGACTCGAATTCCTTGTTCAACTTTTCCAAGTCCTTGTCCTCTAAAACCTTGTTTTGATATTATGTTAAATCCACTCCTATAAGAATCTTTTAATTGAGAAGGCGGGGGAACATTATAATAAATTTCTTTGAAATTTTTAGTGTAAGGATGTTTAGAAGGAACAAAGGATTAGTATATGAAGAAGGAATATCTTGTGGGGAAGGACTTTCCTTTCTTTCATCATGCATATTATCTTTGGTAGGTTGGGAAGGAAGATCCTTATCATCTAAGGCCTCATCTTTGCTTAATGTTATATGGGGAGAGAGATCGTGAATGAAATGCATGACATCATCTTCTCTACAGATGCTTTGATGTTTAAGATAGGCTCTAGGAGAATAATAAGGATCTAGAGAGATAGAAATACCAATATTTTGACCTTTCCCCCCTTGTACAAGGGTATGTGTATGAGAAGAAGATGGGGCCATGTTTCTCTTCAATGCTTGCTCTCCATTAGAGAGGTCATTGATAGGAGTATTAGCTCTTTCTTAATTCACATTAGATACCCTAGGAGAGGTACAAGTATTAGGTTTCTCATTGTCATCTCTAAGATTAGGGTCTACGAAAGCTTTTAGGTGATCTACGTATGAAATGCATTTTCCCCAAAACATCACCATAACACAACATACTTGATAAATGAAACCTTTGAGATCTAATTTATGAAAAGGAATCAACTTGGAAATTCGAAAAATGCAGTATGTCCAAGTGCTATGAGTGAAAATAAGTAACTTGAAGTGAAACAAGTCATTATCCAACACATGATTATAATAAATGTACATAAAAACCAAAGTAATCATACGTGATAACAAATAGGTCAAGTCCGTTAATTGCCATGATGAATATTAAAATTTAAGTTCAAGAAAATTATTTGAAAATAAATTAGGGTTTTATAAATAAAATGACTTAATTTATTTAGATTGATGAGATTCAAATTTGATTTTTATTTTTTTTAAATTCAAAAATGTGAAATAAAAATTTGAAAGTTGAGTTTTGGAAATTGAATTTAAATAATTCAAAATTTTTGAAAAATTATGCAATCTCCTAGGAAATTTAAATTTATAATTAGGGCCTTGAAAATAACCTCTTGGTTTAAATTTAAAATTACACACTTTTGGTTGAAACTGGAATGTGGTTGACCCTCTTTTGTGAGTTGAATAAGTAAAGTGATGAATTTGAAGACAAAGTATGAGAAAAAGGTGAGCTAGAGATTCGGGATTCGGTCGTTCACCTAGATCTAAGAATTTTGAGATGATTCGAAGTTGCTCCATGAAATCGAGTGAAAGTTGCAGGGACCATGTGTCCAGACAAGGGGCATTGTCCATTCGGTCCTTTGAAATTTCTATGTGTCGAAAAGGGTTTTTTTCGGATCTACAAATAAAGCTTAATTCTAGAAGTATAGTTGCGCACCTGTTTCCTGTACACAGAAAGAAGAAGAAAGGGGTTGGGAATAGGGGTTTGCCTAAGTCAAACCCTAGTTTGGAATACCTTCAGATCTACAATAGATGATGATGATGCATTTCTTCCTAGATGTAATCACATATGTTGTATGAAATGGCATGAACATGACAAAACCCTAACACACACACATGCTTGAAAATGAATGATGTAATGATTCTCCAATGGATGAATGAAGACTATGCAGCCTTGAGGAATGTTAGATGATGAATACTTGAATGCTTGATGCTTGAATGTAGCCTCCTTACCTTCTCCAAGTTGTCATGCTCTCACCTTATGATTGTGTGTTATGTCAAATGAGAGGGGAAGACCTCCTTATATACTTTCCTATTGTCAAATATTTAATTTTTCGATAGAGGTTGACAAAGGGGATTCATTTCTCACTCAAAATTGAGATAGGGCCTAGGGGCCAAGATAGGTCCCAATTAGGGAGGACTAGGGTGTGGCATCTGGTCCTAGCCCTGTTTGGGCCAGGATCAAAGGGTTGTGCAAGTTGTAAGATGCAAATATGAGGTTTGGTCGCATAGAAGAGGCATAAACAGGTCTCGATCAAGCATGGGGATGAGCCTGGTAAGGTGAGGGCCCAAAATGTGATCAAATTTGTAGAGGGTGCAATTTTAGGATGCTACAATATGCATAGAATTATCCTCATCCCCTAAAGAAATCAAAACCACCATGGAAGAAGGGAACATGTGTCTTTTGAGTCAACATAGGACAGACCAAAAGAGATCTCAACATTGTCCATCGTCCTCGAGTAGAAAACACTAGGGACAACAAATAAAAGGATTGAGAGACAAATAAAGGAAAGTCACAAACAAGCAAGAGATGAGATAGAAAGAATCTACGGTGCTTTTGAAGCTAATTAAACATGTCATCCACCCCTGATCTTTCTCATAATTATTTTGGTAAGGTGGACAACACCCAAGAGGACAACATTGGGCACAATAAATTGAGTTATCACAAGTTCCAAACAAGGACCATGCTCTAATGATGAATCACTTTGTTTGTTACTTAGAGCTACGATTAATGCTTTTGAAAATTGTTTAGATAAATCATTATCAACATCAACATATATAGGATCAAAATTTTCATCATTAACAATATTCTCACCTATTTCTTCATCAAGAATTAAAAAAATTAGGAACTCTAATAGGAATAGAGCTTGAACCATCATTTGTCTTAAGCATTTTGCGTCTTGGAGAATTAGGTTGAACATCTTTATTAGGGGATTGTTGAGAAAATGGAATTATATGAAGAGTTGGTTTTTTGGGGGAAGAAGTATTTTGAGAAGCAAGTTCAAGAGCTCTCTCACAATGTCTTCATCGGTGTTCTCTTGCACAACAGTTTCTTTTAGTTTTAGTTGAAGGTTGTGAAAGTTTAGGTTCATCAGGTGTATGCTTATTTTCTTCTTTAAAGGAAGGATTTCTAGGAGAAGGTCTTTTAGGTTGAACAATAGGAGAGGTCAGCCGCTTCCCTTTTTAAGATGTAGGAGGCGGAACCACACCATATAAAGGAGGAATAGGAGGTGTGAGAAGGAGACTAGGTCTATCATGAGGAGGAGGAATAGGTCTATCCTTAGGAGGAACAATATGCTTATTCTTAGAAGGAGGAATAGATTGACGCTTAGGAGGAAGAATTTTTGTATCCTTGGGAAGAAGAATAGACTCGTCCTTAGGAGAAGGAAGAGATTCTTCCTTAGGAGCAAGAATATTTCTATCCTTAGGAGGAAGAATAGACTTAGCCATAAGAAGAGGCATATGATCATTAGTTGGAGGAAGACTAAGTGTTTGATTTCTAGGTTTTCTCAAAGATAAGATCATGTCATTTTTCTATTTTTTATAAGATTGAAAAAGAGAATCACTTCTAGGTTTAATAGGTTGCAATTGTTCAGACCAAAAGTAATCAAAAAAAACATCTCTCCACCTAACTGTGGGTTGGTACGTGATATGATTAACAGTTATGATCTTGTTATCAAGAGGTAATTTCAAGCATTTATTAATAGTAGAGGGGATCACTTTCATTTAAGAGAGTCAGGGATGTCCCAACTTCACATGAAATTGTTCCAATGTAGGAATTATAGCAAAGTTAACATCTAAAGCTTTATTTTCAACCTCAACAGGAAGAGATATAGAACCAATAGAAACAAGAGAAACCATCAAAGATTTTAATCACCACATCAGATTTCCCATATGTCATTTGATGAAATTGAAAAGTATAAATAAATTCTTTAGTTATCACATTAACCATACAAGTTGGATCAATGAGCACCCCAATGAGCACCCCTTGAGAGGGTATGCCTTTAATTCTCACAATGATATATAATGGGTGATTGGGTGCTTCAATAGTCTCACTAGGATCAAATGTGATGCATAAGTTCCTATTAGGGTCAATTTTATCAATAAAGTTCACCATATTATTCTTGGAAACAACAATGAAGGAAAATTGAGAGTGGGGAGGGTGAATCAATTTTCACTGGATTAAACCAATTAAGTACAATCTCAAATTTCAATCAACTACAACAAGAATAAAGATAAACACAATAACAACAACACACATAACACCAATATTTTGACATGGAAAATCCAGTTAATGGAAAAACCATGGTGGGAACCTACCCACAATAAGATGATACTATGTTGTAGTATGTGTAAATATTACAATGGGGAATGCACATGCATTCAGGCACACTGCCTAGAGCTCACTGCCCAAAATATAATGACCCAGAAGGATCCAAAACTTAGGGAAGGTTCACTACCTTGCAATATAATGAGTGGACTATAATCTGGATTACATGAACTACAAAAATAGCATCTACTAATGCTTGATGACAGTTTTGGTTAAGCACATTTGTCTGCCCTGCAGCAATTTTTGCTCAATACATCATACCGAAGGATATATTCACTTATGCGCACATACACTACTCTCTGATAATGCATACACCTCATCGACACCTAAATTACATGAATGTGACACCTATTTATACAATTCATCAACCTTGACTACAAGGTCATCCAAACGCTCAAATCCTTAATTACAAAATTACATCACACAATACATAAATCAACCACTAGACCAATACAATGACATAGATGATATATAATGGACCTAAATCAAATCTCCAAACATGCATCACCACCGTAAATCTCACTAAGATCAACTGCAACACACTACACCACCAAAAATACCGCATAACACGAAGAATATCACCAGATCAGAAAAATTACTAATACCACACACAATGATCAATGCAGACCAACAAAATAAATAGGACATGATCTAAAAACACCAACAAGCACATTCAAACCATCTGCAATAGCTGCGCCAACACCACTTAATCAAAACTTCATCAATCAACACTCTAACTCTCAAGAACACTTAACAGTAGCAACTCAGACTAGAAGGATAAATTGTGGAGAACCAAATCATGAACCATCTAAACTAAAGATACACATGAACATCCAAAACATTCTCCCAAATTCGTAACCAAAGATATGTTCATACTAGAGCACATTGGATCAAATACCAGAACATTGTAACACTAAACACAGAAGAACAGTTTCCAAACTAGAATCCACAACTCAATCAAATCACCACATAGCATCATGGAATAAATAAATAATGAAGTAGAGAAACTAGAGATACTTCATTATTGAACCACCCATCCTCATTGACAAAGCAAATCAATTCTCTGCAATCACCGAAACACCAAACACGGGAATATGTTGACATCAATGACAACAACATATCATAGCAACAACAATATCCAACAATTATTGGACTCAAGGCCAAAATCATTAGAACAGAAGGCAAGATGATCAGTCTCAATCACATTAGTGGAATGGGAAGGTAAAGGATTAGTGAAAATTTGAATATTTTTATTAGGAGGATCCACTAATTTATTTCCTTTATCATTCACACCAGCCATACATATGGTATTGTTATCAATCAAGTCTTGAATCTTACTTCTCAAGGAATAACAATTTTCAGTGTCATGATCGGGTTGACGATGGTATTGGCAAAAATATTTGGAATCAAAGGCAAGTGACAAAGGCTTATTTGTATCAAAATGGTTTAATAGGGGGGAGTTTCAACACATTTCTTTGTAACAATTGTGTCATAATACTATGCAAAGACTCATTAAGAAGAGTGAATTCGTTTCTAAAGTATTTGGACAAATGAGGCACACCTGTTGCGACTATTGAGTGTTTTTTTTGTCATTGAATTTGATGAATCCCTTATTTGGTTTGAACTTCACAAAAGGTTGTTGAGAGCTTTCAATTTTATCATTTGGAGCCATTGAAGAGGATTATTCCAATTGATTCACGGTAAGCTAATAATTGTGAAGTATTGCGCACAACTGCGTAAAAGAAGTAAACTCGGAAAAAAGTTTCTCCATAATGTATTTTTACAAATTAGAACTAAATTATTTTTCAATAACTTGATCAGGAACGAGAAAAGAAATTTGAGAATACAAATGTTTATATTACCAAAAAAATCAATCACTTTTTCCTTAACCCCTTGCTTACAATGCATCAAATTAGTCAAAGTAATCTTAAGACCAATAGTTTTATGAAATTGTTGAATGAAAGCATTAGCTAGTTGTGAAATTGTTGAATGAAAGCATTAGCGAGTTCAAAATGTTTCTACATGAGTAAAGGGATCACCTTTTCCATTATAAATCTCCAATTGACGGACTTCCACATGTTTAAGACGGACCTCAGACAATGTCATTGGATAATGGGCTCGCTACATCAAATGTGGGCACATTATACTTAGATTGGTTCATGGAAGCTATTTGTTGTTGTAAAGAAGGCATTGTTTGAGCTAGACTATTGATGGTAGCTTCGATAGAAGGATTGAAAGTGGACATGTTAGATTGAGAAGGAGGGGTAACATTGTTGAATGAAGGAAGGGGTTGAGAATAAGGAGGGATATGGTTATAGCAAGGTTATGGTTGAGAATAAGGAGGTGGAACACTATGATAGGTAGGTATGGGAGATGATTGGGTAACAAATGGAAGACTCATAGTAGGAGGAATGAAGGAATTGTGATTAGAGGAGTTGCACCCTTAACTAACACTTGAAGGTATGACATTTTGTGTAGAGGTAGCCATCATGTTTGATGTAAAGGTGGGAACACTAGCCATAGGAGTACTCAAAGGAATGGAATGATTAACTTGACTAGGAGGTTGTCTATAACCAAGAACTTCAACACAACTTTTCATAGGCATAATATTAGTATCAACAATATGGGCAATACCATGCAAGACACCGACACCAAGTTTATCACTTTGAACCATTCTTTTTAGTCCTTCAATCAACAGTAGAGCCTCACTTTCCAGGTATTGTTGACTCATCCATTGTTGAAGATTTTCAAATTGATTGTCAATCTTCTCCAATTGGTCAATGAAAACCCTAGTTAATGATTCATCCACTTCATGAAAATTATGAAAAGAATGAGGATAAATGGGGACATCATTCGTAGGATTGGAAGAAACACCAACCTCCTCATGGAACAAGTTATCCAAATTAGGCTCCATTTCGTCAGCCATTAAACCTTGGGAAGCCTTATTTCTACAACTTCTTCTCACGGTAATATTATAGGTTGGACTAATAGTAGTAAAACACATTCTCTAAGGGAGGGAAGTCAAAAATTTAAAATTTTGAATTTTGAAGTTTAAATTTTTGAAACTTGCAAAATAATTGAATACTGCAAAATTTAGAAAAATGTTTATTCAATTAAATAAGCAAATTGATTGAAAAGATAAAGAATAACTGTGAAAAATCATGCAACCCCCTAGGAAATTTAAATTTAAAATTAGGGCTTTACTAAAATAATCTCTTAATTTAAATTTAAAATTACCCCAAGATTAGAGCCTTGTAAAAAGAACCTCTTAATTTTAGAATTTAGATTTAAAATTAGATCCAAGGTTGAAATTGAAATGATTAATCCAAAATTGGGCAATCCACAAGGTTAATTTAAATTTAAAAATTAGGGCTCTTTTAATTAAACGCGTAATTTTAAACTTTAAATTTAAAATTGGATCCAAGATTATAATTTTGAATATGAGGCAATTCTAAAATGATAAATTCAAAATATAAACAACCCACAAGCTCAACTTTTATTTATTTTTTTAAATTAGGGTTTTTGAAATTAACTACTTAATTTTAAAATTTAAATTTAAACTTGCAAGTGAAAATTTGAATCTTTGAAATTGAAAGACACTCAGATCTAAAATAATTAATCCAAATTAAGCAATTCACAAGCTCAATTTTAAATTTAAAACTTAGGATTTTAGTGAAATTAACCTCTAATTTTTTTAAATTCACTTGGAAATAAAACTTGCAAATGAAAACTTGAATTTTAAATTGCATAAACAATTAGATCTAAGAACATAAATCAGAATTAAAGGTGTAAGGAGTCGGGTTCGTCAAAATGTAATTTAGGGTTTCCAATATTAGAGGGAGACAACCACTAATTTTTCACTTAAGGATCATTACATTCAAAAGAGGAAAGGGAATCCACTAGATTCAATCATAAATAAGACAAGGACTAAATACTAAATGGATTTGGGTTAATTTTGTGATAGTTTTATTCCTCTTTTGTAAATTCAATTACTAGAATTAGGTAAATTACTATTGAAAAATGAAGGTAAAAACATGTAAACAGTAAGATACAGAAGCGGGGTCGAGCTAGGCACCTAGAATTGAGCAATGTAAGTCGAGTCGGATCTGATCTGATCTTTGAAAGAGCTCCTGAAATGTTAGGACCATGGTGGTAGTCCTCTGCACTTTTCACACACCAAAGGGGGATTGATTTGTTTGATTGCTTGATTTATATGTCTCCTTGTTGTGAATGTATATCAAAATGAGAGGGAAACCCTCTTTATATACTTGCCCATTGGTAAAATTGACTAATTTTCTGACATGAGCCGACACGGAGAGGGGAATATCGCTTAATTTGGATTGTAAAAATGGGTTTAAAGAGGCCCCAATTTAGGGAAGACCATAGTGTGGCCCCATGGTCCCGGTGAGGATCAGGGCGCCACGCCCTAGTCCTACCCTATTTTGGGTTAGAATCAAGGTGCCCAAGGGGGGGAATCAAGTTTTATGACATTTATAAGGGGTATGAGCATAATCAGGTCTTTCAAGAGGCCAAGGGGTGCAAACACTAAGGTGAATGCCCAAATGCGGTCGAAATTGAAAAGGGGTGCAATTATAGGATGCTACAATAGTTTTCTTATCGTAAATAGTCATACCACTATTGGTAGTACCATCGATGGTAGCCCAACATTCAAAAGCCATACCACCATCAATAGTCCCATTAGTGGTAGTCCCACCATGACCAAATATGGAACCATCAATGCTAGTTGTACCACTTATAGTTACATTTACACTTCCAATAGAAGGCACTACAAAGCATAAGGATAACATGGACAATGGGTTAGATATTTTAGGGGTACCACGAGATGCCCCTCTAGTAGTGTAACCAAGATTACTTTTGGAGAGTGTTTGGAGACAGGATAATGTTGGGATAAAGTAGACATCGATTGTTACAACAATAGATACTCAACAGGATGATCATTCACAATCACAACTAGTTTACAATGAGCATTCATAGTCACAACTACTCCAACCACTTGCGAGCCAACACCCTCTAGGGAGACAGTTCAATCATGTACAAAGCTAATTCTTGTTATACTTACATAGGCACCTTTGAAGGATACATAGTTGTTGATGACACTCCTAGTGTAAGGAAGTTAAGTAGCAGAACAACTTCCTACAATAACCTTTAGAGGAGGGTAATGCAATAACTTTTACAGATTGTCACAACAATTACAAAAAAAAAAAATAGATATAATAACATTCAAACCATAACATGATGATTAATGTGGGGAAAACCCTTTCAGGAGAAAAACCTCACTCTCCAAAAGCCGCCCAATATATTATTTAACAATCAAAATAGATTACAATATACTTGCAGAGCAAGTTCTTCACAGGAGTACTCCTAATTAGAGATTTAGAGGTAACTTAATAGCCATAATACTCTTACACACAACCTCTATCTCACTCACCTCATATAAAGGAGATACAATACAAGAAATTGTCAAATGATATTACAAAACCATGGGCTAAAACCACCCAATAAGGTGTAGTCAACCTTATCTCCCTTCTATATTTCTTATGACATGTTAAAACACACATCAACACATGTCCCTCCTTTTTATAGCTCATTTATGTCTTCAATGTATTTTATATTTCCTATTTCAGGAGTACAAACTTATGAAGGCCATAACTTGTGAACCGTGTGTCCGATTAACGAACTGTTTGAAGCGCTAGAAAGATAAAGAAGTTCTTTATTGCCTCGTAAAACACTATGCCATTGACACCCACTTTTTAGGGTGTTTTGGGGCCTCTAAATTTATCAAAATCAAATTTAAACTTCATTGGACCCCTCCAAAATAGAAAATTTAATATCTTCAAAACTAGATGTGATCTTGCGATGTAACTTTACCAAAATGCTTATCTAGCCAACCAGAAGCTTGAGGGAGAATTTCACACCATTTTATTCTCAAATGAAAACTTACTATAAATAGTAACCTCATGTAAATTCAAGGTTGAGACACTATTTTCCCAACAAATCTCCCACTTGTCGAACACCTTGCAAGAGAAAAGGGAGTATCAACACAATAAAACAATTGGTAGGGGACTTGAGGCCCATAGACTCTGAACACCATCTGAACTTCTTTGTACTCACAACCTTAGTTAGAGCATTGGCAACATTCATCAAAGTTTCTACCTTAACCAACTTCACCCTGCCATCTTCGACCATATCTCTGACAAAATGATATTGAACATCAATGTGCTTGGTTCGGGCATGAAATGTCGGGTTCTTAGCTAGGTAGATTGCACTTTGAATGTCACAATAAACTATGATGGCTCCTTGTTTTATTCCAATGTCTGAACATGGTCTCTTAAGCCAAATGGATTATTTACAAGCATGAGTAGCTGCCATATACTCTGCTTTAGTAGTGGACAAAGCAACCACAACCTGTTGCTTACTCATCCAACTAATTGCACCACCAAATAAAGTAAACACATAAGCACTGGTGGATCTTCTGCTATCAATATCACCTACTTTATTTGAATCCACATAACCATGAATATCAAGGGAAATCGTGTCTCCAATTGAATTACCATGATAACACAAAGAATACTCTAAGGTACCCTTCAAATATATGAAGACTCTTTTAACTGCTTGGGCAATGTCTGGTCTAGTATAGACCATAACATACATCAAACTTCCAACTGCACTTTGGTAAGGTACTTTTTTTCATGTCTTTCATCTCTGATGGGGATGTAGGACAATTTGCAGCAGATAATTTCATCCAACTATAAAAGGAACACACAATGGTCTACAATCCTGCATGTTGAACCTTTGTAACACTAAATTCACAAACTTACTTTGGCCTACCCATAGCTTTGTGTTCTCTCTATCTCTTCTAATTTCCATCCCAAGAATGTGCTTTACTACACCAAGATCTTTCATTTCAAATTTAGCAGTGAGCTTAGACTTTAGTTTTGAAACCATAACTTTCCCTTTACCAATGAATAACATATCATCAACATACAATGGAATTTGCAGGAAATGATCACCATCAAATTTATAATAAACACAATGATCTGATTTAAAATGTTCAAATCCCAAGCTCAACACATATGTATCAAATTTTTGGTACCACATCCTAGGAATTTGTTTGAGTCCATACAGGGATTTCTTTAATTTACAGGCTAAATTACTTTTACCTTTCACCATATAATGCTCCAATTGTGTCATATAAATATACTCCTCCAAATCACCATGAATGAAAGTTGTTTTCACATCCATATCCTCAACCTCTAAATCATAAGCAACAGCAATAGAAAGCAAAAATTTAATGGATGTCATTTTTGCAACATGAGAAAATATCTCACCATAATCAACACCCTCAACCTGAGAGTAGCCTTTTGCAACCAACCTTGCTTTCTACTTCTCAACGCTTCCATTTGAACCAATTTTTTTCTTGAGCACCCATTTACAACCAACAAGTTTATGTCCTTTGAGCAATGCTACAAGATCTCATGTGTCATTCTTTCTCAAAGCTGTCATTTCTTCTTTTATAGCAATCTTCCAGATATCTGCATCATTCATACCTAATGCCTCTTTCACAAATTTTGATTCATCCACATTAGTATTCAAAGAAAAAATACATCTCCAATCATCAATTGAATACCTTTGAGGTGGTTTTCTATGACTTGTAGACCTTCAAACAAGCTGATTTGGAGGTTTTTCCTCCTCTTTTGAAGATTTAGAGTTAGACGAGCTCTCCTCAACTTCCTATCTATCTAGGGGTCTCGATCCAACTCTTTCAGGTGTAAAAGGGAATTGAATCACATCTTCCTTTTTAGTCTATTTTGGCTGCAATGTAATAGAAGGAGATTTAATTTATCTAAAAATAACACTTCTACTATGAATAACCTTTTGTGCAATAGGGTCCCAAAGCTTTTATCCTTTCATGCCATAACTATACACGATGAAGATACATTTCATAGTCTTGTTCTCCAAAAAAAATTGCTTCTCTTTTGGCACATGTGCATATGTCTCACAACCAAAAACTCTGAGATGTCTCAATGAAGGCTTGTGACCTAACCATGCTTCTATAAGTGTTTTATCAACAAGGGTTGATATAGGAGACCTCTTAATCAGGTAGCAGGTAGTGGCAATAGCTTCAGCCCAAAAATTTTGTTCTAGACCAACACCACTCAACATACTCCTAGCCTTCTCCATCAGTGTCCTATTAATTCTTTTTGTAGCTCCATTTTGCTATGGAGAATACAGAGTTGTCTTTTGTCTGTTAATGTCATAGTCTTTACAGAATATATCAAAATCATTAGAGCAAAATTCACCACCATTATCAGTCCTCAAACATTTAATTTTATTTCCAGACTACAACTCAACCATTGCTTTAAATTCTTTAAATCGACTGAAAACTTCAAATTTACTCTTTAGAAAATATACCCATGTCCTTCTATTAAAATCATCAATAAATGAAACATAATATGTTGATTTTCCAATCGAAGGAACATCTACATGACCAAACACATCAGAATGAATAAGATCCAAAACACCACAAGATTTATGAGAACTCGAGTAAAAATGAATGTGGTTTTGTTTTCCATAAATGCAACGCTCATAGAAATCAAAGTCAAGATTACAATCATTCAAACCTTCAATAAGGTTTTTATTTTTCAAGTTAATTAGACTCTTTTCTCCATTTTGATCAAACCTCTGGTTCCATAACATAGTCTTCTCTGCAGGTAACTTTTCTTCAGAAGAAAGAGCACCCTTAGGCACCCAAAATCCATTTCCATCTGTTGAAGGTAAAACCCTCAAATATTCCACATATTTAATTTTTACAGAAGTGTTATTACACTCAACATTGTATGCCTCTAGCTTATACAAAGTGTTGAACCTGACACCTATAGAATTTACCATAGAACCCTTAATCATCTCACATCTTTCTTTAAAAAATAGTACCTGCACACCCACATCTATCAGTTTGCTCACAAATAACAGATTTCATTTTAATCCAAGGATATGCAGCACATCATTAATCTTTTATATTCTACCATCAGAAAACTTGATTCTAATTTTACCTTGACCAACAATGTCTAAATGTGAATCATCACCCAAGTACACCTTACCTCCATTAAACTATGCATATTCAGAAAACCAATCTCTATTGGCATTCATATGAAAAGATACACCTAAGTCAATTAACTAGGCATTATTACCTACATGAGTCGCCAAATATGCAATGAATGCATCACTATCTTCCTTCTTAGACTCAAAATCAGATTCAATCTTCTTCTTTTTCTTCTTCTTTTCTTCTTTGCAGTCCTTATGGATGTGACCTAGTTTACCACAATTCTAGCAAATGACTTTAGACTTTCTAAGAGATCTTGATCTCCCTCTCGATTTGGACTTATCACGCTTCTCATTCTCCTCACCTTTCTCCTTACATTTTCCACGAACGGTTAGGGCTTCCTTTGAACTGAGGGCTACCTTCCTCGGCATCTCTTCGCCAAGTAGGGCACTCACCACATCTTCAGACTTCAAAACAATAGAATTACTACCAATAGCCATAACAAGACAATCCCACAAATCAGGCAAAGAACAAAGCAAGATCTGGCATTTCTCCTCTTCGTTCATCTTAACACCGACAGACACTAATTGAGCCACCAACATACTGAATGCTTCCAAGTGGTCTCAAATTTGTCCACCCTCTTCCATCTTCAAGGAATACAATTTCTTCCTCAACACAATCTGATGTAATAAATATTTCGCTTGATGCATTTCACCAAGCTTAGTCCATAGCTTTTTTGCAGTGTTTTCTTCGTGGACATTGATCAGAATAGAGTCTTCCAAGAACAGTCTAATTAGACCCTTTGATTTTCGGTCCATAAGATCATACTAAGCCACCGGATTAGGATCTGAGGGCCTTTGGACATTCTCATCAATAGCATCCCATAGATCTCAATCTATTAGAAAATCTTCCTATGGACACGGGAAAAGCAAGATTGGGTACCAAGAAACCAAGGATTATCTCTTAGGGGTTCTATTCCTCTTGTTGCAAATGAGAAAAACTAGGGTTTGAATGATCGACTAGGCTAGGAGATAAAGAATGGACCATAAATGAACTCGAAATTGCTCAAACTTACAGATATTAAACTAAGATACTAAATGCATGAAAGGGGAAGGATTTTGGATGTGTAGTTGATGCTGAAAACAAATCCAAACTGACCAGGACTAGGGTGCCACGCCACTGTCCCTGAGAATCTGACAAAGAGATGCAACTAAAAGGCTAAAATCTAAAGGTCTTGAGGCTGCAAGTTGTCAAAATTCACCTAAAAATGGAGGGACCATGGTGCCACGCCACTGTCCTGGGTAGGAATAGGGAACCATGCCCCATACCTTGACATATTTTTGCACTTTTGAGACTTCTTGGTGGTGTTAATGTCTTTTCCTGATCCAAAATTGCCTTCAGGTCCCTGTACCTGCACCTGCAACTAAAAAGGAAGGGTTTGGGTGGCTATATAGGGTTTTTCCTTAGTCAAACCCTTGTGGTGGTGATTTCCACCTCCACAAATAGCTGAAAATGTACTAAAAATGTGTGTGCCAGAACCTCGTGTGTATGCAAGATCCTAAAATGAAAGAAACTAGAGCTACCCTACGCATGAGAGTAAACCCTAAATGTAAATGTGATTGTAAATCATGATGCTTCAAACCAAATATGTTAAATGGTCTAAATCATGAATGTAAATATGCAAATTGATGTAAACAATCTCATCCAAAGACATGAAATCATACCAATCCCCAAGGGAGAGATATTGCCACTAGATCTCCTATTACTCTTCAATGTCTTCAAAACTCCTAATTGATGATGAATGCTTAATGAAATATTGTTAAATGTTATTGAAGACTCCACATAGGCTTCTCTTTCACTACATAGAAGGATCCTTGTGCTCCAAAAACCTCCTCTTAGATTCTTAGATCCGATAGATAGATAGTCTTTAGTCCCCTTCAAATGAAGAAAGAGAGCTCTTATATATGAAACCCTAGATCTTAATTTTGACATAATTTTGTCTTTAGGCTGACCTAGGAATTGAATTTCCTGCCAATATTTTAACGTTAAGCATTATAATATCATAGAATTATGCTCCCGAAATTTTGGGAAAAAAGTCGAGGACCATGTGCACTCCCACCACAGTCCGATCAACTTTTCACCAAATTTTTAGGTCCATTAGATATGATGATATTAGAGTAAATCCCAAAGTTATATCTGATTTTGAGGTGTTTTGATATGCGAAATCGGGCCTTAGAGGTCAAAATAGGACATAATTAAGGTTTATGATTAAATGATTTATTGGAGGAATAAAATAAAAAGGGACACACTTACGGTAAAGGGCCCAATTTCATAATGTATGAAGTGATGAAACATGAATTTTGATTTAATTAAATTCTTAAAGGGAAAAAATAATGCAACATACAAACACACTAAGGTGGGTGCTAAACTAAGTGTGAAATTTTACCACCTTTCTAACTAAGTGTGAAATTTTACCACCCTAGAAAGGGTGTACAATTTACGACACTACATTTATCCCCCACTTTAGCAGTCATATGATACTATGTGCATATGAAAACTAAAGTAACGAAAAGTAAACATTCATCAAAAATGATATATCCACAAGTTGTCCGATGAATCCCCCAACGGTATCTGCAGTACATAGTTAGGATCCGCACACTACAAAACCACATGTTAGATAAAATCACAAAACACCTAAATGCTTACTAAGGAAGGTAATGAAAATTTGAGGGTAGCTATATGCCCCCCCTATTTCGGCTGCTAATTTTACTGAGTTGAAACAGGGTATCATGTTTATCAAATCGAATTGTGAAAGAAGATTGATGACAAATGCTCACAAGAAGATTTGATACAAGATCAAAATTTGATGGAGAAACATTTGGTAAGAAAGATAACTAAGCCTCATTTCCAACACAACAAAGAGTGTGAGGATTTGAGAGCTCTCTAACACAAGATGAGAGATTTAAATGGATACAAATGCAAAGAGAAGGAAGAAGAGATAGAAAGCATGAATACACACTTTAGTGATCCCTGAGAAGAGAAATGGAACCATGGACATCTCGCCCCTAAAACTAGGTGATCCATGGAGAGAAGGACATGGAAAACTAGCCCCCGGAGTTTGTTTGGGTGATCCATGTAAGGGAGGAGAGTGAGAATATTGTTAGTTCCACTCAACCTCATGTATGTGTGTACAAGTAGAACAAGGATACCTACCTTCAACACCAAGAAGATATCCATCATGCAACAATGTCATAAATCCAAGCAAGAGAGTGAATACTCTTCAAGAAAGGATAAGATAGTTCAAAAGAGATATCTTACTATATAAGTGTATAGGAGATCCTTGGAGGAGAAGAGATCTTTGTTCAAAAGACATCTACCTTCAAGAGGAGTTGTCTTAGACAAATATAACATTTTCTATAACGAATGAATGCAAGATATTTGAAAAGAGTAGAGGACTGAGATGACATCAAAGAGAGATTATCTATAACAACACTTTTCTAAAAGAAGACAAGAGATCCTCATGAAGGATATGAACGTGCACAAAATAGAATTTTTTATAATAAAAGATACTACTCAGTGAAGAAAAGAAATTAATGAATGATCAAAGACTTCCAACACCAAGGAGGAGGTCCCAATTAAGGATATGTACTTAATATCCCCATTAGGGATGCTTGTTCCAATATGAGAGAAGGAAATAAAATATGAATACACCTCTATAGTCAATAATAAATCCTTATACAAGACACTACTTCACAAAGGGGAAATTTTTAATCTTAAGAAGGAGAGATGTTTGAAATCACTCTTACCCCCCATATATATAGGGAGAAGAGATGAGATATAAATAGGCTATTATGTTTCTTCCAAAAGTATGATTTCATGTGAAATTTTACCATCATGAATGACAATGAGCCCCTAGTAGGCGAGCTACCAATGTCACATAATGATGAGCAACATAATAGCCATTAATGTTATTTAAAGACATGATAGATTGAATGATGTATTTGAATATGACATGTTAAATGCTCTACTATAATTGAGATTAAAAACATTTATCAGATGATGAATTTTAAAAAGTATTTAGAAAGAGAGAAGTGTATAGGAGAAGAATAGGCCACTAAGGCATACTTCTCTTGCACACAAGAAATCTTAGGAGAGGGATAAGTATAATTCATTAGAGCCTTATTCCTAGAAGAAGGGATTTTAGAATGAGTAGAAGATAAATTCTCATAAGCAGGATTAGAAATCTCTTAAGGAGATTCATAAAGAGATTTGTTCATCACCAAGATTTACTTATGAGGTGGGCGAGTGTTGAAAGAAGTAAAAGATGATTTAATTGAGGTGAAGTCATCATCACTACTAAATATAGAATTCACATTAAGAGATGTTCTTTTAGATGCTTTTGTGGGCTTAGAAGGATTATATCCAAGTCCAAATGAAGCTTCATGCATGTTATGTTCTAAAGGAACTTTCATTCCTTGTTCATTTGCACCACAACCATTACCATCATAGCCACTCTTAGCTAAAATGTGAAAACCAGAACCATAAAGGGATTCCAAATTAGAAAGAGATGAGTCCCATAGCTATCAGTGCTATATGAATTAGAGGGAGGATTTGAAGAATTATTTGAATTAGAAGAAGCCACAAAGTGGTTACTTATTTGTTTAGACAAAGTGGGTTTCTCTTTAGGTTCCTCCTTATATTTCTCATTCTCATTCTTAGATCCCTTCCAAGATACTTTATACTCTCCTACAAAAGTAGGGTTAAAGTCTACAGATCCCCAATCATCATCTGAGAGCACTCCTTCGGGAGAAAAGATATCCTTGGGAGGAGATTCCAATTGAGTTGAAGAATCGGGAGTACTGGAAGGAACAATATCATTAAAGTAAATAGATGTATTTGAAGAAGTAGAAGAATTGGAAGAAAAATGGGAAGTAGTTGAACAAGAAGATCCAAATTTTAATGTTTCTTGAGGTTTGGCAGTTAACAAGGTGTATGTCGTATTCTTATAAATGAATTTGACTTGCCTATGAAAAGTTGGGGGGACAACTTGCATGCTATGAATCCAAGGCCTCCCTAATAGAAGTTTATATGTCAAATTACTAGGCATAGCATGAATAGGTGTAGGTAACAAAACAGGACCTACCCTAATAGGCAAGGTTGTGACACCTAGACATTGTTTAGCAATATTATCAAAACCTCGAATAGTAAGAGAAGAAGGTTCAATGAGAGAATGATCCACATTAATCTTATCTAATAAGTCCACACCACAAACATTAAGGGCAGATCCATTGTCCACAAGGGTTTGTCTTATAGCACTATCATTGATAATAACCAAAATCATAAGAGAATCGTATTGATGTTGGATTTCACGAGAAGGTAACTCATCTTGTATGAATACAATTTGAGGTTTGGATTTTTTTGTAGGAAAAATCAAAGCGGACATGTCATTAGGTGTCACTACAAGTGGGACATCTAAGTTTTTCAAAGCATCTTGTAACATCGCATGATAAGCAGGTGAAGTTTGAACCAAATCCTAAATAGAAATCTTGGTAGGAGTAGATTTAAGTTGCTCAATGAGATCATACTCCTTACTAAGAGTTTGTGATAGACGAGGTGTTTGTGGAAGAGTAGGTTGAGGGAGAGGAAGTGAAGTTGGGATAACGGGAGGAGGACTAGGTTGCCTATTGTTTCTTGTGTTGTAGGTATGAGCAAGCATAATATAACTCTCTCTAGTAATTTTCTTAGCATACTCATAAGGACTCTTAGTAGGATAACCTCCTTGCACAGTAAGAATGGGTTTCTTAGGAGTACAAAAAGAATCGTTAGAATAACTACCTTGAACCACTAAGATAGGCTTATGTTGAGAACTTTGAGAAGAACAAGCACCTTGAAATGTGAAGAGGGGTTTATTAGGTGTTTCATTCACATGTATTAAATTGATTGAAGATGGTTTAGGAATATCAAAGTTGTCCTTAGAAGAAGAATGAACAAGATTGTTGGAATAATTATTGATAGCCTCTTCTTGCACTAAAATATTATCATGGATAAGACCAATTTTAGGAGGGAGACTAGAAGTAGGAATTGATGTTTTAGGAGGAAAAGTATTAGTAGGAAAGGTCATATCATCCTATATCACCAAAGGATCTACATGGGGAATAAAATCTCTAGGAGAAGGATCAAAAATACTCTTCAAAGTCTCACCTTTAAGAGGGAGCTCTTTGAAAGAGATGTCAACAATCTTACCTTGAACTAGGGTATCCTTATGAGTAGAACCTAGTTGAGGAGAGGGAGATTCTTTTTTTTTAGAGGGATAATTATTGAGATTCATGGAAGGTGAAATGTTATCAAGGGAGTTATCAAATCATGACTTAATCTCCTTTGGCTAGGGTTCTCTCATGGGGGGGAGAATAATCAACACCTTCTTCTAATGGTTCATCCCAAATAGTGAGGTCATTGAAAGGAATACCATGCACAAAGATGTTCTTATTGCTATTGCCAATTTTGGGAGAACGGAACATTTTTTATTAATTCTTCACCCTTAGGAAGGAGAGAATCACTACATGTATTTAAATCATCCTCTTTCCTCAAAATATCTTCAATAGGATCTTTAGGGGAGAGAGAATTAAGGAAATTTATTATGATTTCATCTTCTTTCTCTAAGGAATCTTTAGGGGTAAGACAAACTTTACGAGAAGGGAAAGCATTTCTCATTAATGCATTATCTCTAGTGGGAATTTTATTGGAATCAAAAGAGGAAATGCCCTCACTAGGAAAAGTAGGGACAATACCATATTCTTGCACAAAATGAACCTCATGAGGGGAGTATTCTTTAGGAGGGAGATGAACATCTTTCTCCAAAGATTCATGCTTAGGAAGGAGATCTTTGGAAGAAGTGCTCATAACCTCTTGTTGTACTAACATGCCCCCATTGGTAAGACCAAATTTCAAAGAAGATAAGTCAATGTCCATCAATACCTTTTCACTTAGAGAGGAATCATGTAAAGAAGGTAAAATAACATTAAGAAAAGTGTTTATGATAGCATCCTCTTCCTCTAAGATAGCTAGATGAGAAGGGTGCATTTTAGGAGAATTGTCAAGATCACTCTTCAAATCTTTATCCTTAGAGCATAGGAGAGCTTTGAAGGGATTGGTAAGGACTCTTTTAGGAACTAAAATGTTGTCATATATAGGAGGATTTTCTTTAAAAGATGGAAAAAATAAAACAAGGGAAGACAACCCATTATCACATTTATGAAATGAATGCATCATGACAATAATTTTCCTTTTTCAAATGATAACATATGCAAAATAGAAGGAAATGTTCAATTATAACCAATGCAAGAAATCTAAATGTTGATTTAGAAAATTAAGTTTGAGTTAAATGTTTTCCTAAATAAGATCTAAAATCAATGATCCAAATTAAGCTATCCACAAGTTCAATTTCGAATTGAAAAATTAGGGTTTTAACAAAATTAACCTCTAAATTTTTTAAATTTGCAAGAAATTGAAACTTGTAAATGTAAATTTGAATTTGAAATAGAAAAAAATACTCATATATGAGAGAATAAATCAGAATTGAAGAAGGTTAAAATCACGTCGGGTTCACCAAAACATGGAGACGGGAAAAGCGAGATCAGGTGACTAGGACTTAATCCCACTTTTGCCAACACATTGGGAATACAAAAGAGCCTAGGGAGATAGATCAATTTGGCTAATTCTTTTGGAAAAGAGATACCCAAGGATTATCTCTTAGGGTTTCTATTCCTCTTGTTGCAAATGATGAGAAAAACTAGGGTTTGAATGATCAACTAGGCTAGGAGATAAAGAATTAAGCATAAATGAACTCGGAATTGCACAAACTTGCAGATAGGAAACTGAGATATTGAAAGCATGAAAGGGGGAGGAAATTTGGATGTGTACCTGGTGCTTCAAACTAAGCCAAACTAACTGGGACCAGGGTGCCATGCTACTGTCCCTGAGAATCTGACAGAGAGCTATAACTGAAAAGCTAAAATCTAAAGGTCCTGAGGCTGCAACCTATCAAAATTCACTTGAAAGTGGAGGGACCATGGAACCACGCCACTTTCTTGGGTAGGACCAGGGCACCACACCCCTATCCTTGACGGTTTTTTGCACTTTTGAGACTTTTGGGTGGTGTTGATGCCTTTTCCTGATCCATGACTGCCTTCGGGTACATGTTCTTGCACCTGCAACTGAAAAGGAAGGGTATGGGTGGCTATATAATGTTTTTGCCTTAGTCAAACACCTATTTTGGTAATTTCCACCTCCACAAATAGTCAATAATGTACTAAAAATATGTGTGCTACAACCTTGTGTGCATGCAAGATCCTAAAATGAAAGAAAATAGAGCTACCCTACGCATGAGAGTAAACCCTAAATATAAATGTGAATGTAAATGATAATGCTTCAAACCAAATATGCTAAATGATCTAAAGCATGAATTTAAATATGCAAATTGATGTAAATAAGCTCATACAAAGACATGAAAATAACATGAAATCATACCAATCCCCAAGGGAGAGATATTGCCACTAGATCTCCTATTACTCTTCAATGTCTTCAAGGCTCCTAATTGATGATGAATGCTTGATGAAATGTTGTTGAATGTTGTTGAGTGTTGTTGAATGTTGTTGAAGACTCCACATAGGCTTCTATTTTACTACATAGAAGGCTCATTGTGCTCCAAAAACCTGCTCTTAGATTCTTAGATCCAATAGATAAATAGTCCTTAGTCCCCTTCAAATGAAGAAAGAGAGATCTTATGTATGAAACCCTAGATCTTAATTTTGACATAATTTTGTATTTAGGCCGACCTACGAATTGAACTTGCCATCAATATTTTGGGGTTAAGCATTATAATATCATAGAATTATGCTCCCAAAATTTTAGGAAAAAAGTCGAGGATCATCTACACTCCCGCCACGATCCGACCAACTTTTCACTAAATTTTCAAAGTCATTAGATATGATGATATTAGAGTGAATCCCAAAGTTACAGCTGATTTTGAGATGTTTTGATATGTGAAATTGAGCCTTAAAGGTCGAAATAGTACATAATTAGGGTTTATGAATAAATGATTTATTAGAGGAATAAAATAAAAAGGGGCACACTTAGGGTAAAGGGCCCAATTTTATGATGTATGGAGTGATGAAACATGACTTTATATTTAATTTAATTAATTAATCAATTAAATGCTTAAAGGGAACTAATAATGCAACATGCAAACACACTAAGGTGGGTGCTAAACTAAGTGTGAAATTGTACCACCCTAGCAAGGGTGTACAATTTACAACACTACACTTCCATCTTCAACTTCCACATTTCAAAATTTGTTCCATTAAATTTCTCCACCTCTATTTTCCTTGACGAACTTGCCATCTAAAAATTCCTGCAAGAAGATCAAAAGGTGTTTTATGCACAAGCTCCCACTCAAATCTAGATTAGTTCAAAAACCCAACAACCCAAAACTGAAACCAAAGGTGATCAAACTCTGATACCTCTTGTAAGGAAGTTAAGTAGTGAAAAAACTTCCTACACTAACCTTGAGAGGAGGGTAATGCAATAACTTTTACAAATTGTCATAATAGTTACAAAAAATAGAAATAGATATAATAACATTCAAACCATAACACGGGGATTTACGTGGGGAAAACCCTTTCGGGAGAAAAAAAACCCACACTCCAAAAGCCACCCAATATATTAATAAACAATCAAAACAGATTACAGTATACTTGCAGAGCAAGCTCTTCGCAGGAGTACCACTAATCAAATATTCAGAGTTAACTCAATAGCCAAAAGACTCTTAAACACAACCTCTATCTCACGCACCTCATATAAAGGAGATACAATACAAGAAACTGTCAAATAGTATTACAAAACCATGGGCTAAAACCACCCAATAAGGTGTATCCAACCTTATCTCCCTTCTAGATGCCCTATAATGTGTTAAAACACGCATCAACACGTGTCCCTCCCTTTTACAGCTCATTTATATGTTCAATGTATTTTTATATTTCCTATTTTGGGAGTACAAACTTCTGGAGGCCATAACTTGTGAACCATGTGTCTGATTGACGAGTTGTTTGAAGTGTCGGAAAGCTCGCGAAGTGCTCTATTTCCTCATAAAAATCTATATCATTTACACCCACTTTTCAGGGTATTTTGTGGCCTCTAAATTCTTCAAGATCAAATTTAAACCTTTCATTGGACCCCTCCAAAATGAAAAATTTAATATCTTCAAAACTAGTGGTGATCTTAAAACGTAACTTTACCAGAATGCTTATCTAGCTAACCAGAAGCTTCAGCGAGAATATCGCACCATTTCATTCTCAAATGAAAACTTACTATAAATAGTAACCTCATGTAAATGCAAGGTTGAGACACCATTTTCCCAACACATAGGAGAGGTAATCATCATCTACTAAGGTTGACAAGATTATTCTAGAGTTGGGTCGATCGAATCCCTATGATCTTATTGGCATAGTATAATACTACATTAGAGAACTACATTTGATGGTTGAGTTTATGGATATAGTGGGGGACCTTGATATTGGCCATGATCCATTAGTAGCACATGCAACAGAGAAAATTCTCACATTCATGCAAGTGGAGTGTTAATGAGAATTCTTCAGATGATTCATCTCTTGAGGGTGGTCACGTCTAGAGACATCTGAGATGTTTGCTGCCTGGCACCCACCACAACCAACAATTGGAGACAAACATGGTTGAGTGTTGTGAGAACTTCATGACATGGAGCTGTGATTTTGAGACCTCTTCCTCTGCTACCGTAGACATGTGGCTTTGATGGAGGAAGCCACACAATCATGAGATTGGCCCCTTCACTACGATGAGAATTTCTAGGAGTTGGCTGATCAAATTAGAAGTATTAGGATCAACTAACTCAAGAACATACAAAAGTTAAAACATTAGATAAGATAGTGTCTAAGCAAGAGAGCTAGTTGGTAGAGAGGGACTATCAATTAGACTTGAGAGAACCACCCAACTTGGTGAACAAGATTGATAGTTAGTAGAGAGGATAGCAAGTTATTAGAGAATGAATAGGAGCTCAAGAAGACAAATAAGCATTTCATGGAGGACTCTTAAATGGTGAAGGAAGCCCGAGAGAAAGAGTTGGTGAATAACCAATGCCTTCAGGAACTTCAATAGCAGGACTCTCAAGTATCCACCCCTACATACTCGTACATCCAGGGACCTCTTCTTACCCCCCCCCTTCTTAGTAAATTTCTCTTCAATTTTGTTGTGTCCAACTCCTAGGTTTGTCTCTATCGTTTGGAAGATGGCTTTCTTTTTTGGGGGGCTCATGTAGTCAAAAAAAGTACATGTTGTAGTTGACTAAATAAATAATTGTTATGTTTTTTAATTAAGCGATTGGCAATTACTAGTAGTTGGTAGCCTTAACCAACCAACTAGTACAATATTGATATGTAGTTATTTGTAGTTGTGATACCTATCTCTGGAATGTTATGTATTGATTGCACATCTATTACTTGTAATAAAAGATATCTTTTGAATATGTTGCAATGAGTTATATTCTAATTCTTTTGTTGATATGCATTTTCGTTTACTTTTGTGATTAGTATATTTAGGAAGTAAACACATTTGGGAAAAAACTCCCACTCCAAAACATAAAGCTCAATTATATTATCAACAACAACAGTTACAATACAATATATAGAGCCAATGTTCTACAAGAGTAATCATAACAACAGATAATTCAGGAGTAATTCTGGTAAAATATCAGCATCTCAGAAAATCAACTTGTTGTACTAAATGATCTAAGGCACCACACATTTATAACCACTCCAACATGAATAAATTGATGCCAAACCTTACCAAAAACAACTATCACATGTAGGTGTGAACAAGAATCCAATATAATAAGCTATAATAGTTAGGACTCGGTGAAAATGACAATTTATGAATTCAATGACAGTCAACTCATCCATAATTGTGAGAGCTCAACATGCATGAGCTCAACTCAACTGAATATTAAGAAACCAATCTTATCCTTCTTGGGCACCTAAAAGAGATAAGATTAAATGTGCTAATCCTGACTCCAATCCATAGTAGAAACTGCATAAGAAGACTCTTGGGTCAACAAAGGAAGTTGTTGAAACTGTTGTATCACTTAAATTGGAAACACATGGCATCACCTCCCTATGAGATAGGGCCTCTTAAATTGGGCACCAACTTCCTAAAAACTAGGAACCTTGTCATAATTGTTGGCAATTGACACTCAATTGGTTGGTTTCAATATGTTGTCATTGATGGCAACATGGCAACTTATTATGGCTTCATATTTTGGTTCAATTGTGTACCGACATGCACTTCACAGACACTTAACTGGCACCAACACCGACAGGTTGGAAGGAATTCTTTGATTACCGACAATGCAGGCCAACATGGTTTAGAATCAAGTTATTGGTATTGGAGGCCGACATCTTTTGGAGATCCGACATCGGCAATTGTTTTTGATATTCATGTATTTAAGTTATTGAGCTAGCATGTATATTCATATTGTAATTATCTTTGTAAGTCGACATAAGGCATGTTGAATTGTAAAGGGTATATAGGTCAGTTGGTTAGATCATTTTGTAATATGGATGGATAGGATAATATGATAATGTTATGAATGTGAAATATATGAGAGAGATCATGTATGTGAGGATATTTATGTAAGGGTTATTCTAGTAAGGGTTAAGGGTTTCAGACCGGAACAGATAGAGCTTAACCGAAACTATATTCAGGCATAGAAGATGCTACCTTTGCAGTTCAATCATTTCTCCGGATTATAGTTTGGATTTGTATGTAATCAGTGAGGCTCCTTTGGTGATTGAGTGGTGTGCTTTAGGTTGTAATCCTTCTTGCAAGTGTAGGCCCCTATATTTTGTAATATCTCTTCATATGGCTAGTGGATTGATATTGTGGGTCACAAATCCCATCATGGTTTTTCCTCTTTGATTTTTTCCATGTATAATTATGTGTGCTATGGTATTCATTTATGTGATTGGCTTATTGTTTTCTTTACTTCTTACAATTCTATATGTACTTGTATACTAGTTGGTGTATGCATGTTTTAATAAGGTTGAAAATGATCATTTTGGTAGAACATTGATTCACCCCCCCCCCCTCTCACTGTTCTTGGATTCCAATAATTGGTATCAGAGCCTTGTGCCTTGAAGAAAGTTTAACAACTTGCCGAAGAGCTTGAATCCTGAATCCATGGATATGAGTTTGGAAAAGCAACTTGAGGTAGCACTTGAAGATTATGATGTTGAAAGGATGAAGAACTTGAAGCTACAAGATGAATTGAATTCTGCTCAGGAATTCATTCTTGTCCTACAAGAGAGACTGTCATCTATTCAGGTTAGGAGGAAGGAACTTTTGCAGAATAAGGATAATGATGAGAAAAATGCACTTAATGAGAGATGTTTGAAGTTGAGTCAGGAGAACATGGTTATGAGGAATGAAATGCAAGATATAACTATGAGGATGTCTAAAGAGATTGAGGACCGAAAGAAAAAAGGAAGAAAATATTGTTGTATCTTTGAAGAACAATTTTGAAGAATGTGGTAGGTTGGTTCATGAGAATGATATGTTGAGAACTAGTTTAGTACAATCCCAGAATAATGAGCAAGAGTTTGAAAGACAAATGATAATTCTGAGAGATGATCTGACTATTGCAAGTGAGTATAAAAAAAAATCAAGATTAGTTTAGCACAGTTTGATGAGTTATTGAAGAGACAAAGGCAGAATGGAGATTCCAGTGGACTTGGATTTGAACAAGGACAGAGTTCCAGTACTGCAAATGAAGATCAAAACCATTAGGCACCAGTAAGGTAGTTTAATGCTTATAAATTTAATGGTAGATGCTTTGTTTATATTAAATTTGGTCACATGGCTAGGTAATGTAGAAATAGAGCAAATCAGAACCCTGATACTGCTCCCTATCAATGTTCTAAATGTAAAAAGTATGGTCATAAGATAGAATATTGCAGAATGAATGTTAAGTGTTATGCATGTGGAAATTTTGGAAATATGGCTAATCAATGCAGGTCTAGCAATTACACCGGTTTTAGCAAAGAAATTCAAAAGAACAATGTTACATGTTATTCATGTAATGAAGTTGGACATAATGTTAAGTTTTGTAGAATCAAAAATCCACCATTGGTAATGGAGGATCAAATGAGAAAGGAAAAGATAAGGTTAATGAAATCTGGAAATATCATATCCAAAGATGGGTCAGGAAGTCAAAAGAACTATCACTAGATGGAAATGCACTGGTTACTCAACCAACAGAGGAGGTTGCTCCTACACCGGCAGGAAGCTCATCCAGTAACTAAGGTAGATGCCTTAGGGGTAGGCAAAATTCATAAAGATGTTGCATATGCCCCGGGAAGAGGTTCTAGAAGATGTTCAAAACATTGGAGATGCTTATCTAGCATGGAGATGTTTGATCGAGATCAGGTATCTTCCACCAGAATTCATTGATGTCAATAAAAGATTAGGGTTTCTTGGAGGATAAAAGGTCGAATTCACCTCATTTCTTATCACTTTGCATTCAGAGCAATTCAGAGTGATTCAAAGGAAGTCTAAGGCGAATCGGTGTGATCAATATCATCTTGAGTGATTTCACCAGCGATTGGAAGAGGTCTTTAGGATTTTTCACTAACAACTATTCACGGGTATTTATCTTCAATCATGGAAGCGGGATCATCATCTGTACTTATATTTGTTTCAAATCTGACTGCAGTTGAGGTCAAGGACTGTCCCAGGCTGATTTTCAAGCGATATTTGCATGTTCCTACCCTAGACAATTCGGTTGGAGCTTTTTCCCATGTCTTGGAAGGAGTTGTGTATGTCAAAGATGTAAGACCTTACATTCATTGTCATATTGAGGATTTGGGAATGACTGATATTAAGAGCATGTACATGAATGAGCTAATGGGAGATTCTTGAAAGATTAAGCCCGAATACCAGCATATTGTGGATTTAGGGTTTACAGTTATTCTGGATATTCTGAAAATTGAAGATAAAATTGTTAGGTATGTTTTAAGCAGGGTGCATGGAGATTTTATCTGGTTGGATAGACCGTATAAGATTACAAAGGAGTCCATCAATTCAATCACTGGTTTACCGTAGGTTGGACAACATCTGAAGAAGAAATTTTCAAATGATAAGGTCGACAAGATTACCGGTGCAACATCAGACAAGTGGTCAATGAGGATCAGTACTATCACCGACACAGACATCAGATTTAGAAGCATGGTCATCGATTACAAGGTAACACAATCAAACCGACTGAATTTTGTTTCTAGGTCGTGCATTTATGCAGCTCACAAAATGATGAGGGAGAATGAGAAGTTGGATCTATGTGGTTGGATATTGGATGAATTGTTGATTAACCTAGGAAAGATTAAAGGAGAAAAGAAAGGAACATTCCGATATGGTAACCTAATTGTCTGTTTAACGCTATTTTTCATCAATGAGACTCCCGATTTTGGGAAGAGAAAATGGGCATTCGATATCTCGGTAGGGAGGCAACTAAAATAGTCAATTGCTACATTGGGTAGTTAAAGAGATGACAAAGTGTGGGGTTACTTTAAATAATTTCAAAAGGCTATGAATTATAGAATGAGGGTTCCAAAGCACATTGTTGAGAAGTACTCAACCAACATATGCTTCATGGTCAAGAAAGATGAAACTTTGATGGAAGATGTAAGGCCTCGGAAGATTTGGATTGAGGAAATGGGTTATGAAGTTGATGCATAAATTCTTGACGCTTATGCACAAATTCTAATTGATGCACCGGTAGATGAAACTATAAAAACCTTTAGCATTGCTAAGCAGAAGATGCAAGAGATTGAAACTAAGTTCAACTAGAAGAAGAGAGAGAATCAGGAAGGCAAGGCAAGTAAATTTGTGAAAAAGGTTTCACAGGACATCAAAGCATTGATTGATGTTGTCCCAAAGAAAGGCAGGAAGAGGAAGGAACTAGAAATATTCATTGAGCCTATTGCAGCAGAATCTGCATCTAAAGATGACACACCCTTAGCATTCAAAAGGGTATTGAGGAAGAAAACTGAAGAGACCAAGGTAGAGGCTAAGAAGCAACTGGTTAGGAAAGTTACTATCAGGGTACCGGCACAGAGAAGAGCACCAAAAGAAACAACTTCAGCCCCATCCGGTACTGGAAGGAGAAAGAAGGATGACATTGATATTGCAATTGAATCTAGTAATGTAACTATCATTCCATCAAAGACTTGTGCAGAGTTAGTTGATGAAATTACTAAAGATGGTATGTTAAAGAATGTACAATTTTATTATGAACATTTAGATAATGATGAACAAAGAGAGGTAGAGGAATCCGTTGTTGTATTTGGATATCTATAAGAAAGCCTTGATAGAAATTGAAGACCAAATACCGGCACATTTGTAGGACATGTTAGATGCTAGAAGAATATCAACAATGCAAGAGGACGGGCATATAAAGATTCAAGAGTTGTTATATGTTTGTGTTTCTATTGCTCTAGAGGAGATGGACAAGACACTTGAGGTTGCAGATAGGAAAATCTTTAACAACAAGCATAGAATAATCAATCTTATGTTAAGTAGAGTAAATGAGATAATCAAGGAGACCCACAAGGCATGGGTTAAGTTTTTTGAAGAGAACCATGGTTTTCATACTTCACTGAAACTCAAGACAGATACTGCAGACATCTCGGTTGAAGGGAAAGGTAAAGGTATTATGGGTACTTCACCCTCAATTTTAAAAAACATTAAGGTAGTGGATATTGAGCCCTAGGTAGATACAAATGTACCGGAAAATATTGATATACTGGTAGATACAAAGAATGTAAAGGTTGATAATGTATAGGTTTCTAATGTTGAGGAGAATAGTCCTTCGGATCAGTTTGTACAGGATGAGGTTACTGTTCCTAAGGAGGAACCGGCAGTTACTGAGACTACACTAAGTGGAAAAGCCACTGGTGCAAGTGAGGAAGCTATAAAAGTTAAAACATCAGGGGAGAAGAAAGGGAAATCTGGCAGGGAACCGGTAGTGATTCCATCATTGTTGTTAATTGATACCTCACAGGTTGAAAAGAAAAGCATAAGCAAGATGAGTTCTACTTAACTCATGATGATGGTTGAACAGAAAATGTTGAAGGAGGGATCTATGGATAAAGGTGTTATTCACCAGTCTATCACTGTTTTACATAGACTAGTCCCAGAGTGCAAGTTTGACAAAGAAGCGAAACCATCCGGAAAGCTTAAGACAATCACAGAGCACATTTCAAAGGATTTTTAGTCTTTGCAATAGATATCAAACTCACAAGCACTGGAGAGGTTCACACAGACAAAGAGAGCTACATTTGATCAAGTGATTGAGTCTGAGAGGAAGGAGATTGATGATAAGTTGATATTGATTGATAATGCATTGAGGCAATGTACTAATATCTATAGAGTATGTTGTAATATAGGTTTACTCATAGATGAGACAGATAAAAGGATTAAGAATATTCAGGAGGAGATTGCAGGTATAGCCAATTCTTTTGATGGATTGAATTCATTAACTACATCTATAGATGGTCAGATTTTGGTTTTGGAAGCTCAAGTTTTTTCTCTTGAGAAAGAAAAAGATAAAATCATAAGGAGAGCCAGAAGTCCTTTTGGTGAGTCCCCAGTTGGATTCATTAAGTGTACATAAAAAGGAGTGTATAGATATGGTTGGTAAGCCCACACCGGTAGAGCTTAATGAGAAAGAGTCATTTGCCCATATGCTAAACGTGTATCTATTCCCGGCACTTTCAAATCTGGTTGGGATACCTATCTTGAGCTTTTGGAGAAGGCTTATCCAGATATTTTTAAATACATTTAGGTCTGGTAAGGTATTTTGGGACATATTCATTGTACAATCTTTCATTCTTCGTCTCGGTTTTTGGCTTTTTGGTACTTTTTGGTATTTTTGATGGCATTGATGTCAAAGGGAGATAGATATTGATGTGAAAAAGAAAAAGGGAGTTGTATACATTAGGGGGAGATATGGAGTATTTTTTATTATGATCATAGATGAATATTTAGCTCAGGGGGAGCAGGCTCAAGATGAAACCAGCAAATGGAAACCATGATCATTTTTCACATGAGTGTTTCTATCAATTCCAAAGGGGGAGATTGTTGCCATTTGACACTCAATTGGTTGGTTTCAATATGTTGTCATTGATGGCAAAATGGCAACTTGTTTTGGCTTCATATTTTGGTTCAGTTGTGTATCGGAAGGCACTTCACAAACACTTCACTAGCACCGACAGGTTGGAAGGAATTGTTTGATTACTGGCAACGCAGGCTGACATAGTTTAGAATCAGGTTATCGTTATTGGAGGCCGACATATTTTGGAGATCCGACATTGGCAATTGTTTTTTATATTCATGTATTTATGTTATTGAGCTGACATGTATATTCATATTGTAATTATCTTTGTAAGTTGAGATAAGGCATGTTGAATTGTAAAGGGTATATAGGTCAGTTGGTTAGATCATTTTGTAATATGGATGGATAGGAGAATATGATAATGTTATGAATACAAAATATATGAGAGAGATCATGTATGTGAGGATATTTATGTAAGGGTTATTCCGGTAAGGGTTTAGGGTTTCAGACCAGAACAGATAGAGCTTAACTGGAACTGTATTCAGGAATAGAAGATGTTACCTTTGCAGTTCAATCATTTCTCCAGATTGTAGTTGTTGGCATTATGTGAACCGGTATGAGGACAAAATGACATTGTATGTTGTCATTGATGTCAATATGTTGAAGAGGTGAGAACCGGCATAACACTATGAGCCAGCATTTGTGCCAAAGTGAAGCGGTGTGCTTGTTCAAGGTGAACCAGCATATGGTTATGGGAACCGGCACATGGAAGCATTGTATGACTACTGGTTGGTAGTCTCAACTTTAGGGTTTCTGATTGAAGTGCTTCAAGCCTGTGTGGCTCAACCGATGACATTGTGTGATGAGTTAGCATTGTAACGAAGAACAGATCATGTTGCCACGTCAACCTTGTGCGCGTAAAGGATCTTGCATGAAGGAGATTGTTCCTATCTACCTCGGGAATGTGCGAAGTCTGTAAAATGGTGATAACGTGCGGTGAAAATGGACGATGGAGAATGTCTTGAGATTGGATCAAGACTGGTGCAATTAATGCAGTGTTCTCAATGGTCAGGATTGAACCGTTTGAATTCCTTAACCTAACAGGTTCAGGGTTTAGGGTTTATGCTACCGACCTATCTGTTTTCCTATAAGGTTGATGTTGTGTCTCTTTCTGAGGTTGTTGGCAAAAGTTGTGTGTGTGTATCCAAGAGAAGGGATACGTGATTCTTGCCAGACCAAAAGGAGAGAAGTGATACCTGCAGAGTGTAAGTGCAGAAGGTGAAGAGGAGCTTAAGCAGATCTGCATTAGCATTGAGTGATGTTACCAGATCATTGTAATACCTGTTGATCTCTAACCACCTCAACAGTTGGAAAATCCCTTAATAGAGTAGCCTTAACCGGCTTGCTGTAAATCCTTTAACAGGGTAATTCAAATCTATTGAGTTTGAAATCCTTTAGCTTTTGAGTTCTTCAAATCCTCTAACAAGGTAACCTTTAACAGGGTTTAACCTTAACCGGGTATTGTAGCCATCCCTTAACCGGGTGATCTCTAACAGGATCGGTTCCTAGCAGAACCTATTGTAATGTCTCTAACCGGACAAGGCTCCTAACAGAGCGGACTTCTAAAGAGTTCAAAAATAGCTTGTGGGTATTCATCCCCACCGTGCTTTTTCCCAATTGGGTTTCCACATGAAAAATATGTGTGTCATGTGTGATGTTTTTATCTTGTGATGCTTTCCTATTGTCTGTCAAGGATATGATGGTTCTATGTTTTATGCCTGTCAATAAAACATGTTGAACTAGTTGTTATTATGATCTAATGATAGATTACATGTTTATGCATAAGGGAGAAATGGTAGGGTAGTCTTGAGTTGAGTGAAAAACTAAGTGAGTAACCAGTTAATGCTTGTCTCAGTCATTCTTAGCTTTACCGGTTGCACTCTGTTTCAAACTGGCATCACTGTTTGCCAGTCATTTGAAGTGTATGTTGTTAGACCAGTTTAGGACTGTATTTTTGTCTGTACTGATTCACCCCCTCCCCCTCTCAGGACCGGGTTAGTACTATCAGTTCATCATTGAGTTATCAATTGGTATCAGAGCATCCTTTAGGTCCTCTGTGCTATAAGCTTAACTGCTTGAGGTAAAGATTCCAATTTAATGATGAAGAGGGAAGGTCCAAAGTTTAACAGAGAAAATTTCAGTATATGGAAAGATAGAATGAAGATATACATCAGAAGCATGGGTGCTCAAAACTGGAACTATGTTGAGACTGCCTATGTTGCTCCTACCGGTACCCTTACCAATGACCAAAAGAGAGAGATGCAGGAGAATGGGCAAGTCATGGAAGCCCTAATTAGTAGTTTATCTGACATTGAGTTTATTGATGTTCAGGATAAGGTAAATCCCAAAGAGGTATGGGATACTCTTGAAAATATCTATGGCAGTGATGAGCATGTAAAACAGGCTAAGAAAGAAAGCCTTAGAGGGAAGTTTGAAGATATACGGATGGTTGAAGGTGAGACCATTCAACAGTATGGAATAAGAATCAATACTGTTGTTGGAGATATCAAGAGTGCAGGTGGTAAAATAGAAGATGCCACTATGGTAAGAAAAGTCTTGAGATCCCTATTGTCGGTCTATGCAATAAGTGTTGCTGCTATTCAGGAGCTGAGATCAATAGACAAGACTAAGGTATCCCTGGACTCCATCATAGCAAAGTTGACAGCCTATGAGCTAAATAGTTTTGATGGCAATGTCCAAAAGACTGAATCGGCTTTTAAAGCTTCTGCAGTACCATCCAGAAAAGGAAAAGAAGCTAGCACTAGTAGTGAACCAAGACAGGGCAAAGAAATGGATGATGAGGAGATTATGATGGCATTTGAAGCTCTCCTTTCCAGTAAACCTCCTAAAGGAACCGGCAAATACAGAGGTAAGCTACCTTTGAAATGCTTTTCTTGTAACCGGATAGGACATATTGTTGTAAACTGTCCTAATGGCAACAACAAGGACAAACCGAAAAGGTTCAAGAAATTAAAAGGAGGAAACCGGAGAAACTGCTTTATGGTAGTTGATGAAGGTGTCACAAATGAAGAATCAGAGGATGAAGAAAATGAAGATATTGTGTTTGTTGCTGTCAAGGAAGATATGTCAGACAAGAAGGCTCTTGTCTCCCGGTTTGATAATTTCAATGAGTGGATCATTGACAGTGGTTGTTATCACCATATGACTGGTGACAGGAGCAAGTTTCTATCCTTGGAGGAGTATGATGGTGGTGTGGTTCGCTTTGGAAATGATGCACCATGCATGGTCAAAGGCAGAGGGTCCATCTCTCTAAATGGAAAGAGTAGTGCTGACAATGTGTATTGGGTTGATGGTCTTAGACACAACCTTCTAAGTGTTGCCCAGCTGAATGACAGTGGCCTCACTCTGGAATTCAAGAATGGAGTTTGCAGAATCAAAGGAAAGAATGGTGAATTGGTGGCCACTAGCATGCAGACCAAAGGTAACCTATTTCGTCTGAATGCAAATATAAGTACATGTCTTATGGCTAAATTTGATGATAGCTGGATATGGCATAGGAGACTTTGCCATGTAAACTTTGATAACATTGTGAAGGCTAGTAAGATCAAGGCAGTTAGAGGGTTGTCGGTGCTAAGCAAACCGGATAATACCTTGTGCAGAGAGTGTCAATTAGGGAAAATGTCTTCCTCAACCTTTAAAGGTAAATCTTTCACTGCTGACAACTTGCTTGATCTTGTGCATATTGATTTGTGTGGTCCTATGAAAACTAGAAGTGTGCAAGATGATAGGTACTTCATGATTCTCACTAATGACTGCTCAAGAATGATGTGGGTCACATTCTTGAAAGACAAGTCTAAAGCCTTTATAAGGTTCAAAGCTTTCAGAGCATTAGTGGAGAAGGAAAGTGGTAAAAGGATCAAGTGCCTGAGAACTGATCAAGGAGGGGAATCCACTTCCAGTAAATTCAACAAATACTGTGAAGAACATGGCATCAAGAGGCAATTGTCTACCCCCCGGACTCCACAACAGAATGGCCTAGTAGAGAGGAATAACCGGACTGTGGTTGAAGCACCTAGAACCATGTTGATTCAAGGAAAGGTAGCTCACACCTTTTGGAGAGAAGCGGTGAGCACTGCAGTCTACACAATGAACCGGGTACTCATCAAGAAAGGTAAGGATAAAACTCCTTATGAGTATTGGACCGGTAAGACACCTGTGGTTAGCTACTTTAGAGTGTTTGGTAGCAAATGTTACATCAAGAGGAGTGAACACCAGAGCAAATTTGATGCGAAATGTGATGAGGGAATATTCCTAGGATATTCCACCAAGAGCAAAGCTCTCAAGTGTTTCAACAACAGGACTCAGAGAATTATGGAAAGCATCAATGTAAGAGTTGATGAAACCTCTGAGAGAACTGAGGAAACCGGCAGTGAGCAAGCGGTAAACGAACCGGTTGCAACCTTCTGGGAACCGGTTGACAGCCAACCAAGTACCAGTAACAATGTTCCTACACTGGAAAATGTAGATGTTGATACTGATGGAGATGAGGATGAAGAAGAAAAGCAAGAGGAATCTATCAAGACCATTCCTCGGTATGTCAAGTTGAATCATGATCCTAAGCAGATCATAGGAGATAAGAATGCAGGAATCCTTACAAGAAGAAAGGTCAGAGAAAACTCATGTATGATCTCCGAATTTGAGCCTAAAACATTCAAAGAGGCACATAGAGATGAAGACTGGATCAAGGCAATGGAAGAGGAACTTGACCAGATAGAGAAAAATGGTACATGGTCTTTGGTACCCAGACCGAAGCATAAAAATGTCATTGGTACCAAATGGGTCTTCAGAAATAAGCTGAATGAGGATGGCACAGTGATTAGAAATAAAGCCAAATTGGTATGCAAAGGATATGCTCAAGAAGAAGGAGAAGACTATGGAGAAACTTTTTCACCTGTAGCCAGATTGGAAGGGGTCCGTATGCTTCTTGCATATGTAGCTTTTAAAGGTTTCAAAGTATACCAAATTGATGTAAAATCTGCATTCCTAAATGGTGTACTTGAAGAGGAGGTGTATATTGAGCAACCAGATGGGTTTGCCCTATTTGAAGACAGTGACATGGTATGTAGGCTATATAAAGCCTTATATGGACTAAAGCAAGCACTTAGGGCATGGTATGAACATCTGCATTCCCATCTTGTGAAGATTGGATTTGAGAGAACAAGTGAAGATAGTAATATCTACTTGAAGTCTAAAGGAGATCAGATCCTGATCTGTGAGGTATTTTTTAATGATATTATCTTTGGTGGAGATGACAAGATGAGTCATGAGTTTGCAGATGAGATGAAGAAAGAATTTGAAATGTCACTCATAGGGGAGATTAAATTCTTCATTGGACTGCAGATCCAGTAGATGAAGGATGGAATCTTTATCACTTAGTCCAAGTATGTCAAAGAGGTGTTGAAGACCTTTGGCATGGAAGATAGAAAACCGGTTGGTACACCGATGGTGACCAGTTGTAAACTATCCAAAGAGGATGACTCAACATTGGTTGATGAGAAGGAATATCGATCAATGATTGGTAAATTGCATTATGTAGTGCATAGCAAACCGGATATTGCACATGCAGTTGGCATTACTACAAGGTTCCAAAAAATCCCAAGAGAATCTCACTTGGTTGCAGTCAAGTAGATTCTTAGGTATCTGAAGGGAACTATTGACTATGGATTGTGGTATCCTTATAGCAAGGATTTCAACTTGAACGGATACACAAATGATGATTGGGCAGGCAATATAGATTACCGAAAAAGCACAACCAGTGGTGCATTCTTCCTCGGTGGTAGACTGGTCTCATCGATGAGTAAGAAGCAAAGTTGTATCTCTCAGTCTACAACAGAAGCGGAGTATGTTGCAGCTTTCATGAACTGCACTCAGACAATTTGGATGAAGCATGTATTGAATGGCTTCAAAGTTCCTATATCTGAACTGGTAAGTATATTTTGTGACAATACTAGTGCAATTAATATCTCCAAGAATCTGGTTTTACATTCTAGAACCAAGCACTTTGAGCTTAAGTATCATTTCTTGAGGGAAAAGGTTTAGAACAAAGAGATTGCACTGGAGCATGTTTCCAGTAGGGAGCAGTTAGCAGACATATTCACCAAGCCTCTCCCAAAGACTACATTTATGTACTTAAGAGGTGAATTAGGGGTACTGCCCCTTCATGAGGTGAACTAAAGGTAGATACTCCACATCAGTCAGGTATAACATAGTCAAATTTTTCTTTAGGATTGATGTGTTGAAGGATGCTACTCCACAGGGGGAGCAGCATAATGGAACAGGGCAACTTGTGCCTCCACTTTGGCATTGTTGTCAAAGGGGGAGAAGATGTGAAGCGGAGAAGATATCTGCAGAAATTGGGGGAGAAGATGTGAAGCGAAGAGATATCTTTGTATATTGCCATCAATGCCAAAGGGGGAGACTGTTGGCATTATGTGAAGATATCTCTCTGCTTCACATCTTTCTGAGATTGTTGGCAAAAGTTGTGTGTGTGTATCCAAGAGAAGGGATACGTGATTCTTGCCAGACCAAAAGGAGAGAAGTGATACATGCAGAGTGTAAGTGCAGAAGGTGAAGAGGAGCTTAAGCGGATCTGCATTGGCATTGAGTGTTGTTACCAGATCATTGTAATACTTGTTGATCTCTAACCACCTCAACAGTTGGAAAATCCCTTAACAGGGTAGCCTTAACCGGCTTGTTGTAAATCCTTTAACAGGGTAATTCAAAGCTATTGAATTCGAAATCCTTTAGCTATTGAGTTCTTGAAATCCTCTAAAAAGGTAACCTTTAACGGGTTTTAACCCTTAACTGGGTATTGTAGCCATCCCTTAACCGGGTGATCTCTAACAGGATCGATTCCTAGCAGAACCTATTGTAATGTCTCTAACCAGACAAGGCTCCTAACAGAGCGGACTTCTAAAGAGTTTAAAAACAGCTTGTGGGTATTCATCACCACCGTGGTTTTTCCTAGTTGGGTTTCCACGTGAAAAATGTGTGTGTCATGTGTGATGCTTTTATCTTGTGATGCTTTCCTATTATCTATCAAGCATATGATGGTTCTGTGTTTTATGCCTGTCAATAAAACATGTTGAACTAGCCGTTATTATGATCTGATGATAGATTACATGTTTATGCATAAGGGAGAAATGGTAGGGTAGTCTTGAGTTGAGTGAAAAACTAAGTGAGTAACCGGTTAATGCTTGTCTCAATCATTCTTAGCTTTACCGATTGCCCTCTGTTTCAAACCGATGTCACTGTTTGCCAGTCATTTGAAGTGTCTGTTGTCAGACCGGTTTAGGACTGTATTTTTGTCTGTACTAATTCACCCCCCCCCTCTCAGTACTGGGTTAGTACTATCATTTCATCATTGAGTTATCAGTAGTCTGGATTTGTATGTAGTCAATGAGGCTCTTTTTGTGATTGAGCAGTGTGCTCTAGGCTGTAAGCCTTCCTGCAAGTGTAGGCCCCTATATTTTATAATATCTCTTCATATGGTCAGTGGATTGATATTGTGGGTCACAAATCCCACTATGTTTTTTCCTCTTTGAGGTTTTCCACATATAATTATGTGTGTTATGGTATTCATTTATGTGATTGGCTTATTGGTTTCTTTACTTCTTTCAATTCTATATGTATCGGTATACCAGTTGGTGTATGCACGTTTTAATAAGGTTAAAATTGATCATTCTGGTAGAACACTTATTCACCTCCCCCCCCCCCCCCTGCCTCCCCTCTTAGTGTTCTTGGATTCCAACAAGTCATCACCTGCCATGTAGGATGTCACCTTAGCAAGAGGTTCCACAAAGTGATATGACAAAATAGAAAATTAGCAACTTAAGATAAATTGAATATGCATCAAATAATCAATTAATTCAATGATAGGACTCTATATTATGATACCTTAATCCCAACAACTTTCTCTTACAGAGGTATTTGTTTGCAAACAAAAATATTTTTGGAAAGCTAGTTTCATCGAATTTTCAATGGTATAGGTATTTTCCAGAAATATTGCTATTTTGTGCTAATTTTTTCTAAGTTGAAGCAAAATATTCCATTTTCACCTCCTAGCTCATAATTTGTTTCTCTAGATTGTTCCTTATTTGTATGACTTCAAGAAGATATTTAGGAGCAATACAATTTTGTCCATGTACTTTTTTGTAATTTTTTCTAAATTTTTATAATTTCATTTTGAAGCTAGTTTGGTAACTTTGGATATATTGTTGTAAATTTGGAAAAAAAAATCAAATTCTTTTTAACAAAGGGATTATTTTCTTGTATTGTGATTGGTTGTTCCTCTATTGTACTCTTTAATTTTATCATCGTTTTACCAAAATTTATACTTCCAACTCCATATAACTACCATGAGTAGAAATCGCAAATGGAGGTTTTATTGTTGAAATTAAAGTTGCAAGGAATCACATTTGGTACATATCTAAAATCACAAGGTGCTACAAAAAAGAGGAAATGGTTTGATAGAAGAGATTAAACTCTTGGTACTCTCATTATGTTCATTTCTCCTAATCTTATATATCATGTTGTATCTTGTAAACATCCTAATGAAATTTGGACTACTGTACAAATTCTCTTTGGTAAGCTAGAAAAGTTGAGAAAATTTAAGGTGGAGAATGAAAGTCCTGATCTTTAAGATTTTGATAATGTTTAGGACTTCTTCACAAAGCTCAATTCTCTTAGAATAAATTTGATTGATTGTGGGATCATTAAACAAGATGACCAATTGATTCCCTCTATTCTTGCTAAGTTAGTTGCTAATTATTTAGTGTTTGTTTATTTATTTTATGCTAATAAGGATGCCTTGCACAATGTACACAAAATGCCTTCTCTTGATGGTTTTGTAGCTCAACTCACAAGGGAACAATCCAAGTCGACACACATGGTCACATTGAAGTCTTTAAAGTCTTATGCTCTTGTTTTAAAAGATCCAAATCCAAAGGCTTTAGTTGGTAAAGGTAAGAAGAAGAATAAGGATCCTAAGTCTAATTAGCAAGTTAAGGATTATCCTTCACAACACACCCCTAAATCCACACCCTCTTCCAAGCAAAGAGGAATCATATTAAAATAAGAAGTTGAAATGTGCTTATTGTGAAAGGATAGGACATGATGAGCATGGGTGTTATGATAATAATATTGATCAACTAACACACCTTCAAAAGAACAACATTATCTTGCCCTCATAAGTTTCTTCTTCTTCTTCAACATCACAAGTGTTAGCATCTTCATCAACACAGTTAAGAACCACAAGAGTTTCACATGGCCTTGAAAAATTGAAAGGTAAAGCACTCTTGGCCTCTATAATCCATAAACATGGGTGATGGCTTCTTGATTCAAGAGCATCTCATCATATGGAATCTTCTAAGGATATGTTCTCTTCTTTTGAGCCTTGTAATTCACCTAGTATATTCTTGGGTATCAATACATACATGAAGGTTTGTGGGAAAGGTTCTATTGACATGAGAGAAGGAACTTTTAATGATGCATTGTGTGTTCCCTCCTTGTAATCTAATCTCCTTTCTATTTATCAAATTGCTCATAATGAATAAGGTAATTTAGTTGGGTTCACTCCTAATTATGTTTACCTAAAGGACATACTAGGGAGATCATTTCTATAGGGGTGGTTGATCATTCATCTCATTTGTATTCCTTTTCTCATTTTTCTCCTAATGATGATAATATTAATTTGTCTAATGTACACACCCTTTCATCAAAGGTGAATCGTGTTAGTGAGGATAATTTTTCTCACTTGAATATTGGTATTTTAAATCAATGTCGAGGTTTCTACTCTACCACCTACTTCTTCAGCTTCAGTTCTTCGATTTAGTGGGTTGATCATATTGTTGTAGATCTTTCTATGTGGAATGAATATTTGATGAGTATTTCGGACTTTTTTATGGAGTGTCATATTCCATATTTAGGAGACACACTTGAGGGGCTTTATTCCCTCTTTGATGATAGTTTCAGCACAACTATCATCCCATATTCATTTTCTTTGGAGATTGACATTCACAATTTGCATCATTCACTTGATTGGTCATGTTTCTTGGTTACATTTGATCGTGATTATGTTGTGTCTTATTCAAACTTGGAGTCTCCTACTGAGTTTTTAGAAACTAACATTTCGAGACTTCCTTCCTCCTTTTAGTTGGACATGGAGTGGCTTCTTCATCATCCTATGGATTTTTTTCTTCCTAAGGGAAGATGTGTTACTCGCATGCATTGAATCATCTTTTATTTTTAGGCATACTTTAATAGCATTGGAGCTTCTTCATTATGGGGGGATATCTTGAATCTCTTTTGCCTTCCTATGGGAGGGATATTGATTGTAATTTGATGATGTATTGAGTCCTTAGGGGTATCATATATTCCTACATGCATTATCATTTATTTGTATCTTTTTCTCTTTTGGTGAGGAGTTTGTCCAAATGGTTTTCTCATTTTATTTTTTTGTGGGAGATTGCATTGTACATGAGTATCTAAGGTTTGGGTTTTCACTTGACATTGGAGTTGAGGTTGGTGTGGAGACATTTTGATCACTATGTTTCTAGCAATTTGTTGTCATTGTACTTTATTATTTACTTTTAGGTAATATCATGGAGGATCTTTAATTATTATCTTCTATGATGTGGAGAACTTGGAAGAGATATGGAGACTAGTGGTGAGAGTAATGTTGTGGTGATTCTATTGGTAGGTTTGTATATCATTTGTGGATGTTCCTTGGTAGTGATGATATTTGCTACACCTCTATGTGAGTACTATTGTTGTGATTTTGGATGCCTTGATTGATTTTAGATTCGATGTTACCCATGCAATGGGAGTTGGGAGCTAATATGTGTCCTTTTTAAGATGTTCTCATTATAATAAAATGTTGATGGTCTTCATGATTTCTTTATGCAATATAATCTATATATAGGAACTTGCATGATCATGTATTATGTTGGATATTGTTTTTTATTAGTAAAGCAACGTTAACTAGGGCGCTGACCCTTGACATAGTCAAAAACTATCAAGAGACAACAAGCAACATCAATAGAGATGATGTTGGTAAAAAGAACAACAACCCAAAGGCAGTTAGAAACAAACCCAGTCAGATAGGCATGGAATCCTATCCAACCAAAGAACAAAAAAGACCCCATTCAAGGGGTGGGAGAGCCACCCAAACCCCAACGAGGGGAGTTTGGGGCAGGGGAGAAGACTTCCCCTTCTATCTGCGAGCAACCACAGTTCAAGCGATGTTGTCATTAGGTCCATCAAATGAGAGATCAACCGGAAGGGAACCCGTAGGGTTACAAACAGTGGTGTCAACAGAGTGTTGCAACAAAATAGCAGGAGGCTATTGTAGAGTAGCAGCAGGCTATGACGAAACAACAACAACATAAGCAGATCCAGCAGCAGGGGATCGTCTTTGCAGAACAAGAGAAGAAAAAGTGGGGACCTCGGGAGATGAGGCCATAAAAGGAGCAACAAGAGCATCAGTAGTAGTGAGGGGCACGACATCGACATCATCCTCATAAGAGGAGCCAGCAGACACAGAGTCGAGCATTGATTGTTAAGTGATCAGCAGTAGCATTCTTCCACCAGGTAGAAACACCTTTGCGGCAAGAAATAGAGCAGTTTGAAGCAATATGACCCATAGAGAAGCATCTTCTGCAGCGGAAGGGGAGGCCTCCAAAATCCATCAGTTGTGACCAAGGCCTATCCCCCACCATAAGAACCACATCTCCTAGGAGAGGAGAGGAGATGTCGATGTCCACAAGAATGCGGGCAAAGGTAGTGTGGTATATTGAGGACGTAGCTTTATCGACCTTCAGGAAATGGCCAATAGAGTTACTAATAGCCTCATAACAAGAGTTCTCCCAAAAATGAAGAGGGAGATTGATGAGCTAGACCCAAATGGGACGCACATTAAGTTGTTCAATGAGAGGGTTAAAATAAGTTTTCCAAGGCTTAACAAAGAGGGAGTGCACTCCCTAAGCCCACAGCATGCCCAAAGCCAAATCCCGATCAGCGGAATATGTGAAGGAAGCGACAAAAAATCCTTTAGCACAGGGGAAAAGCTCAATATTGTGAGCAACCAAAGGCCACCAAGAGTCACTTACCTAGCGATGAAGGTCTGGTAGAGAAGGCCAGAGCCTAGAGAATCTGCACACAAGAGCACAACATTAGTAGAACCTAATGTTGTCCACGACATCCTATCCACAAACCACCACAGGGGAGGATTTAGCACAGGGAAGAGGATGGACCCCCTTCAAGGGTTGGGCGGAAGATCTAGCCACACAGGCAAAGCTACGCTTGCCAGCAAGTTTGGGCAAAGAACCAACAACATCAGCAGTAGTCGGCAAAGCCGCATCCCCAGAAGCTAGAGAGTTGATAGCAGCAGGTCGACCCACAGTCAAAGAACCAGGGGGCATGGGTGTTGCATTAGGCAAATCCCCATGGGGAACATGGGAAGCCGCAGCAACAACCACTAGAGAAGCATCAGACCAAATAGCAGCAATATCATCGAATAGACCGTGAATCATAGGAGCAGAAGCCCCCACACGAGGAGGAAGGGGTGGAAGTCAAAAGATGAGGGAACACCACAGACATCCGCAGCAGATAACACCGTAGAAGCATGAACCACCGTCGAACCAGAGGCACCGACAGCAGCGTTCAAATGGAGAGAGGTGGGAGAGTCATTGGGGAGAAGCAGGAGAGCCATTGGATATTGTTGATGACATAAGGTTTACCTATTATGATGAGCATACCTCGGTTTTGAGGTATGGGTATTGGGATGTGTTAGCAACTAGTTATATGGTTTTTATTCTAGCTATGGTGATTAATTATCAACGATTGCTCAAGCCTACTTGTTACCATTGGATTAGTATTTGTGTTTGGATATCAAGTTGAAACAAGATTCATGCTTTTATGTGGCAATGTAGAATTTCTCTTTAGATTAAATCTTATCTTTTGTGCATCAACATGATAGAGGATTAGAGGATTCGTGCTTGAGATGGTGGTCATCTTGGTTATTATTATAAATATTTTGATAGAGAACTTCGATGCCTTGATGAATAACATTTTGGCTATAGGGATTGTTCCCTTGATGATTGAGTTTACTCTTGACCCATTAGATGATGTATGCAATAAGTGAGAGAATATTTGAAAAAAGTGTGTAGTTCACAATGCATAATGCTTATAATGTAAAATGTAATATTTACTTGTGGCTTACCTCTAGAATTTAGGGATATGTGTGCTACGTGGGTTAGACATTCTTGGGTCATTTGTATAATGTAAGTAACATTAGGCTAAAAAAATTGTATCAAAAATTAAATGAGGTTTTGTAAGCTCATCATCTAGAGTTGCATGACTTCTATATACAACTTTGTGGTTTTGTGCAAGCTTGTTTCTATAAAAGAAAGCATATGAGCATCATTGAGGTTAGCTTGTGTAACATTTGACTTCTTCACAAAGGTTAATTGATCATCTTTTGTAGGATAAATATGTGAAGAGAGAACGCATGGATTGGGATGCGTGGCTACATGATTATCATTTTCTTGTTCACATGGAGTGCAATTGGGGAGTGCAATATTTCAAAAGCCTTGCATGTGAACTTTGCTAGTGTTGTAATCTTTGCTCATGAGATAATACATTGAGAGTATTATTTTAAGGCTAATTTTTTTCCATTTGAGAGTTTTCCTAGGGTACATATGGTATCATCCTGATGCTACACATTTGGATACTTTTTTATGTGGAAGTGGTTTATTAAGGCTTCAAATGTATTTCCGTGATCTAAGTTTGACATAAAATCCTCTAACCAAAAAAAAATTAAGGTTCTAGACCATAATACTCAACGATAGGTCATGGAACTACTTTGAATTGTGTCAATAAAAAATATGAAATGAAAAAAAGGAAGCTTATTGTTGGTTTGTGGGCTTCAAGAAATATTTTGACATGGTTTCTAAGAGTAAATTATATAAAAAATGGATGGATGTAGGCATCCTAGAAAAATATAAAGTAGCAATTTATAGAATTCATGAGGGCCGAGTAAAAATTACAACTCAAGCAAACCTTTTAGAAAGCTTTGGACGTGACATGATCTAGTCAAGAAAGCATGACCACTATCCCCTATCCTATTTGACTTATATATTGACAACTTGGAAGAATGGCCAAGTTTGAGAGGAAACAAGGTTGCTCTAAGATAATACATTGTAAATGATCTCATTTTGATTGTAAAGTTTTCTCTGGGGTTAGAAAACTTTTACAAGGAGGTGGGCATGCAAGTAAATATAATCAAAGTTAATATTTTGATCTTCCCCAATTGGAAGAAAAAAAGAAATCTTGGCTTTTATTTTAAGGAGTTCTTGTGGAAAAGTAACTGAATACAAATATATTGGGACAGACTTCAACAAGAAGTTTAGTTAGGAAACTTGCAAAAGAAAGATAATTTTGGGAGGTTGGAGAGCACTTTTTTCATTGCAATATAGATGTAGAGAGACTAAATTGTGGGATTGAAAAAACTATTCAATTTTTATTTGAGCTATTTGTAAGAGTTGGCTATGGAGATAGCCACCCAATATATAGAGGCCTAATGAAAAACACAATGAAATGAGAAGATTAATATGACAGGAATAAACTATATTTCTATCAATGAATACAAAAAGACAATAAATAATCAATTGAGATTACAAAGAGAACCCTTTGGTTACCTAGACCAAAGTGAAATACACTATATCTTAAGTTTATGACAAGTGTCTTAATCTTCTGACATGAGACATAAAGTGACAAGTATTGGATGTGTACCCTAAGTACAATTAACTAATAAATGTGAATAGGATCTAGGCGATGAACAACTCCTTTCACAAAAAGCTATTCTACATATAATAGCAGAGCCGAAGAAACGAAAAATTAAAAACACTACAATCAGATTATAAAAACATTTTTAAGCAATAAAGTAACAACATCAACTTCAAATAAACTATCTTTTTGACCTGGTAAATATTCCATTCCATTCTATTCTAAAGCTGTGCATTTTTCTTCTGCCTATTTGTTTTAACACGTGAGGTGAAAATGGTCTCTACCCACCAAATTCTATCCTCCCATCAGAACTGAATATATTAAACTCACCCATGTACCAACTCCACGAATAACCTCTACTACCGGTCTGGAGGCCAAATCATTCTGTGCTTGGGAATTTTTAATTGGGTCAAACTATTCATTGACAATGTTATGAAACACAATTTTAATATGATTAACAGAAAACTTATCTTAAAATGGGCACAAAGAACCCGATGAATTGTTTATAATGAAAAATCCATGGCAAAGAAGATTTGAAGCGTGCCCATCTCCAGTCAAAAGTGTCTGTCAGATGGTGTGCTAAGTCTATCAAGAAACGATTTCCTCTACAGCTCTGGTCCACCATTAATATGGCTGCTTAAAACAAGTATTATAATCTAGATATAAAATTGCAGCATCACTCTGTAACTGTGGGCTAAGAGATCTGTGAAATGATTGAGCTGGTGAAACCAGTCTCAGCTGGATCTCATGTTCCGAGGTGTACCCCATCAAGCATAGATCTCAATAGTTGAATACAATCTGTAACACGTGCTGTGGAGCAGGGCAGGGATAAACTTTACTCCATGTTCAATTATCTTAATACTTTTGTTTCTCAAAGCAGGAACTTTGAAGGTCTCCCAAATCTTTTCCATGTCCCATCATTTCACTGACGAGTGCTCAATACTTTAATTGGATGGTTATTAAGAAAACTTCCTTTCTGAAGCAATAATTCACTACAAGCTCAATCTTTCCTGCTTTGTGAGCTCCAGAGAGCAATAATGCCCATTTAAAATTAAAAGCTGTCAGCTTTTGCGGCTTGCTAGGTGTTAGCCATTTTCCAAGGATCTTCGTACGCTATCCATAATGCCAGATGGGGATTCTCTATAGAAAGAGCTAGCTGCTCTGGATTGCCCACTCAAAAAAATTGCATATTCAAAACTGGCGATTTGACAAGGGAAATGCCTAAGATAAACTAAATGATGAAAAACATATATGGGCCAGAAGATTTTTAAGATTAGATTTCATGTCACTATCAATAATCAACTTGCAAATTGAAGATTTGCCGAGATTAGATTCTCATCAGTCCTAATCAAAGCTCTATGCCGTATGCTATAAATAAGTTCTCTGACCTTTCTGCATTATGCGTCCCTTCACTTTGTTCTGTTATTCAAACAGCCCAGTGCGTAGTTTTTGAACAATTTTTGTGTAAGAATGGATGGTTATCAAGAAGCTGAGTGGGAGAAAGCGCAGGCAATTGGCATCAGCTGCGACCTGGTGGCTGCAGCAAAATATCACCTTGAGTTTCTTGCTTTGGTGGGTCAATACCCATGCCTCTACCGGGGTCCTGCTGTGCAAAGAGCTATTTACAGGTAATTTTAGCCCCTATCAAGAGTTTTTAGCCCCTTGATTCTTGCTCTTCTTTCTGTTATAAATTAAATGTTAAACGAGGATAGGGATTGGATTGTTTAACAGTGAAAAAGTTCATCAATGTGCTTACAGGTATGAACATTGCTGGCTCCCATTACTTGCAAACTCTGAGGCAAAGGAAGACTTGCTTCCTCCTCTCGACTGCGAATGGGTGTGGCACTGCCACAGGCTCAATCCACTACAATATGCAAGTTACTGCCACGAATTCTATGGAAGGCTTCTTCCTGCTACAACTAGGCTGCCTTGTGAGAAAGATTCTGCCATGAATGCAGCAGCAAAGCTGTGGGAAAAAGCCTTTCCCGATGAGCCAATTTCATTGGACTTGGACGCTTTCTCCTGCACAAAGGATAACAGAAGCAGCATACATCAGCACTACTTGACAGAAGCTATTACCAAGCAACGATCCTTTTTCCAGCAGGTAATGCCTTATACCCAGATAAAATTCTAAAGAGTTTTGCCAATTCTAATGTTGCTACTTTCAAATAGCCCAATAAGTAGGGGACTGGTCTGTTCAAATTTTCCCAAAAAGATTTTTTTTTCCCGGGTATCCCATATCTAGGCTCACACTGGCCAAAACCCTAGACATAGAGTTGAACATAATTTTTGGCCCCAGCCCTCAGACCCCTTCTGCCTTTCTTTTATGCTAAATCTACCGAAATCATTTGTCTGAACTTTAATTTTCCCAGGTATCCCATATCTAAGCTCACACTATGGCTGAAACCCTAGACATGAACATAATTTTTTCCCCAGCCCTCAGACCCCTTCTGCCGTTCTTTCAGCTAAAGCTAATTAAAACATTTGTGTGAACTTTATACTTTATAGTAAGCCTTTGTCTCCATACTTCCTGCTCTATCATACAAGTGTATATGGTATGTAGCATGATCACCTGCTTTTCTTTCTCTGTATTTTTGTTTAGTCTTTTTCCATATGGAATACATGTGATCAACTCTGGTACCATGACTAAAGTTTACTGTGCCTACTTGTTTTCCATCCATCTTCCTTAAATATTTTGTAAGCCTTTTTCCATCATATATTGATGTCTTCTGTTCTTCTAATGGCAGGTTTCCTCGCCCTACATGTCAGACGAGCGCTTTCTAAGAGTAGCAGAACAACGCTACAGAGCATTTCTCCATCTCATTAAGAAATCAAAGTCTTCTCATGTGCCCACCCATGACATAGAGCTCATCTGGCGTTCTCACCAGCTGAACCCACAGATTTATGCCAACGACACAGTTGAGCTGCTTGGAGAAGTGCTGCAGCACTACAACATCACCAGCACTGCAACGACTGGAGCGAGATTCCCTGAGACCACAAAGCAATGGGAGAATACTTTTGGCAGGCGATACATGAGAGCAGGGCCCATGCAATTGCATACAACCCAACAATCTCCTAGTGCACAAGAAAGCATGGAGATCAGGCTGGAAATTGTGAGGGCAAGGCACCTCAGAAAGGAGAAAGGCACCCTGTTTGTTAGATATTACATACAAACCGCAAGCGGTGTAATAACAAAGAATAGCAAGGAAGTGCCAGCAGCCTCAAATCCAGAATGGGGAGAGGCTTTCTCTCTGGAGTGCAAAGGAAATGGGAGCCTTGTTTCAGAGTTGCAGTCACAGTTTCTAGGGTTTGAAGTAAGGTGGAGGAGCCAAAGCCTGTGGGGAAACATGAGAGGAGGCTCCAAGCTCCTTGCAAGCGTCAAAATAGCATGGAAAGACTTGTTAGAGTCCTCTTGCTTATCTCTGGAGAAATGGTTTCCTCTGTCGGTTGAAGGGGAAGTGAAAGGTGAGTGGAAGCCACCCAGTATGCATATTGCCCTCTCTGCAACGCCTCCAACTTCAGTGCCATCTGTGGAAAAAACCATTTTGCCAGCTGCAGGGAGAGATTCAGGGCCTCATTCCATGAAGAGCTTTTCTTCCTCTGAAAATGTAGAGAGGCGAAGGAGACGTTTGGAAAGAGATGAGTGCAGTTGCAGAGGGCAAATATGTAATGCCCACAGTTTCGAAGGCATGTTTCCTAGTGCAACGTCGTTCAGGGATGCAGCGTGGGGGGTTTGATCTTACAAACCCTTTTCACTCTGATTTTGAGTATTCAAACATATGACAACTATGTTGAAGCTCATGTGACCAGCAGAAGGATGCATGAATACAGAGCCAAGAACCAGAAGATGCATGCTACCTAAAAGGCCCGCTGCCACTATGTTAACCAATTCAAAATTGGAAACAAATTTTCAGGGTCATGAGATTTGACTGAAGCTATACTATTTTACAGAGTGGGAAAGAGGCTTGATGGAAGAGGCTTGATGGAATTGACAAAATACAATTACAGGATTGAAATAAATATTCCTTGTAAAACAGGATTAGAAAGAGAAAAGTGCTCTTCTATTTTGGCCTTATTGTAAATATACATTATAAAGCTCAACTGAACTTTTTTTACAGTATAAACTTACACAAATTTTAAATCGTATCACTCTTCGCTTTACTTAGTTCTTTTGCTTGTTTGGCATTCACTTTAACCATGTCTTGTGATATATTATATTGATTTAGAACTAAATTTAAATCATTAAGGTGTAAAAAGTAATACAACTTAAAAACCATGTATGCTTCTATTCATCCATGCATTTCATATTTCATATATTTGTATGTTTTAAACAAGATCATGTCCTTAAACAAGATCATTGATGTGTTTACATTCTTGGATAACATCATTGACGTGCTTGTTTTTATTTTAATTTAAATTTATTTTTCAATGTATTTGAATTAATAAACTCAAAAATACAAGTGTTGCTCAACAACTTGCTCACCAAATGTCTAGATTGATGTCAAAGTTGTCATATTTGAAAACATACTCTAAGTCACTAGTTTCAAAACATCATGGAAACATATGTATCAAAAGTGTATTTAATATAAGAGAAAGGAAGCATAAGTATTTTTTAATCGCGAAATTGCATTAGCATTCAAGGATAAATATACAATGATCTTCATTCTAAGAAAAATATATCATGTTTTCAATAATTTAAACAACAAGAGAACAGGTGCAAAGAAGTCTTAACACTTCAACCTTCACGCAAGCTTCTAAAGTTGTTCTTCAACATTGTATTCTCCATTCAAATATCTAATGAAAGTGAATCAAGTTATATGTTTTTCATGTGCAAAGGATCCAATCATGATTGAAGGTCGAGATTGCAAGAATCAATCAAGAATGTAGTATCAACTTTTTCTAGGATCACAATCTTTTATGCAACATTCCAATCTTTGATTCAACACACAAATAACATCAAACGTGATGCATCAATCGCCATGAAACAATGAGATAGCTATACACCACCTTATCCCTAATATCTTTCAATTATGTTTCTACACGTATATTTCATGTTAGTGACTTAACTTTTATTCTCTAGAATCTTAATTTTTACTTAACTGATTTACTCATTTTATTATAAACATTCAATATATGTGAAGAGGTTTTCTTTTACATATCTTCATTATAGTGAACCCAACACTTCCACACCTATCAATTGGTTTAGATTATTATTTATTTTTAATTTCATATATGTGTGCTCTAATTTTTTAACCTTTATTTTAAATCCAAAATTTGTGTACACATATTCTATGCATTATCATCAAAACATTTTTTTTTATAATAATACTCTACTTAATACAAGTTTGGAGTGTGCTTCAAATTGCTCTCTTACAAGTGGAGGCAAGTGTCATATTCCCTTTTCAAAAAATAGTCAAGCTATTGTTCACTTGGGATAAAATTGAAGTTCATGGGGTCAAGTTTATCACTTGGCACATACTTGAAGGTTGTTGAGGGTCAAGCATCAAAGTAACTTCTCAACACGTGCCAAGAGTTTTCAAAGGTCAAGGGTCAAGGTACCTCCTGACACACGACACACAGCAATTAGATGACAAGGATCATGCTTGTGACCTAATGAATGCCAAGTTGAAGGGGAAAGAAAAGTTTTAAACTCTAGTAGGAAAAGACTATAAGGCCTATAAGGCTAACCAATAATGTGATGAGTGGGATATAAATATGGGTCTTGGTGATATTTTGAGCTTAGGCCAACATATTTGGTCGTGTGTGTAGGGAGCATACAAAAATTAGGAAAATCTTTTAATTGTGATTCATCCATGTTATGTTATTATATCTATTAAACACTTTGTGTTCAAGTCATTCTATGGACAAAAACCCATAAGAGACTACAATCAATGGACAAAATCACATTGGTTGCTAGGGTCAAAGGATGAAAACTCTTTGACTTTTAGAGGGCATTCTCATTCAGAGAGTGCATTGGAACCTCAAAGATTTGTAGAAGATTCTAGTGAGTTAATATGAACATTATTTGTTATTGTTTTGTGTTGTGTGCTGACTATCATAACAATCCCCAATTGTAGAGACCAAATTATAATCAATAGATTTACCACTAGAATTGTGAATCATTTGCATAAGTTTATGTGTGTTATTTTGATATAGTTAGCAAGAGTGGTTCATGTTATTCAATGAATGTTGTTGCTTATGTTTCAAATTGTCTATTTGTTAAAATTATGGGAAGGGACATTATAGTGGTATTAGAGCAACAGTTCTACTAGCTTATTGGGCTATTCTATTATATAGAGCTAATTCAAAGAAACCGAAGGAATTCAAAAAAAGAGAGGACGGGGTTAGAGGCATCCACACAAGAAGATATCAATGAAATTGGGGGCAAGGGTAATAACAAAATGGCAAATAAGGAAGATGACTTCAAGGCCTTTTTGAGAGGTCAACAACAAACAAATCAAATATTTTTGCAACTAATGCAAAACTTGGCCAAATATGCACAAAATAATAGTGCAAAAGGAAGTAATTCATTGAATAACAAGGTTTCAAGTAACCTGACCTAGAAGATATTTAGTGCCAAATATTTAGAAAGAAGAGACACATAACTCTTGGAAGGAGAACAACCCTTACACACATGACAAGAGGAATAATTGGGGAGGTATCACGTTGAATACAACAACTTGGATCTAGCCATCTATCGAGACAACATCTACTTGATATTGTGAATATCAAGGAAACAAACAAGAGAAAAGATATGAGGGGTAACCCCCAAGGACATTCATCATCATTTGGGAAAGATCAATATACCTACATAGGATGGATCATTTGGTTGCTCGACCAAGGCATGGTTGTAGAAGTCAAATGCATATCTCTCCTTAAACCTCATTCTCAAAGAAGTTATTAATTTTGCTACTCGATACCTAAAGGGTGTGACCCACAAGTGGTGGTACCATGGCAAGGTGATCTAGGAACATAACTCAATCACTACCTTGTAAGAGTTAGGTTGAAGGTTGATGGAGAGGTTTGATAGGAAGGATAGGAAGATTTACTTTAGGGAGTTAGCAAAATTGAGGAAAGAGGATACAATTGAGCACTATGTGGAAAAAAAATAGAGGCTATCAATAATAGTTTCAAATGCGATAGAAAGGAGACACATAGTTCTTTTTGTAAAAGGCCTCTCCAAATCACTTGAGGGTTTGGTAAGGACATTTGATTTGAATTCTCTACAAGAAGTCATCAAAAGAGCTTTGAGTTTGGAAGAATTGGTGGCCAAAAGAAAATCCTACTCCAAAAGTACACCATTGATACTGCAATAGAAGCCTCCTTATAAAGCACCCCTCGATCTAAGACACTACTCACAAAACCAAGGAAGATGGATGAGATGAAGAATGAAATCAAGAGGAAAAAGATGTATTTCTCTTGTAGAGATTCGTGGAGCCCTCAAAATAGATGATTGGGTAAAGGACAAATATAGTACATAGAGGTGTTGTCAAAGAAAGATTTTGATTCAGAGGATGAACTAGAGATATTTGAAGATGTTATCAATCATATTGCTAAAGAGCATATAGCCCTTAGGGAGATTACACTTTTCCCTCTTCATAGACCCAAAATATCTCCCTTTCAAGTTTGGTGGAGTGCTAGCAAGACAAGGGATGACTTTTCTCATTGTTAGTGGAGCCACCCACAACTTTATTAATTTAAGTTTGGTGATGAAGAGAGAATTGAAGGCAAAATAATTTGAAGGGATCAATGTCATAGTAGCTAATGAATCTACCATTCCATATAATTGAGTAATTGAGTAGCTCAACATCACACTAGGAGATCATAAGGTATGTGGTTGCACTCTTTAGGTGAGTATTTGTAGAATTAACAAACTATGGAACTTAAGTTCATAACAGTCAGGAAGAAGATTGTCCTTAAATGGATCTCCAACAAGGTACCTTAGGTGGTGACAACGAAGAGGATGGAGAGAATTTTCCATAAAGGCCAAGTAGTATGGGAAAAAAATTACTTGATTCTTCCCACAAAGTCTCCATTAGGCATGAAAGGTATGCATCATATTGATATTCAAAAAAACTTAGGCAAGCCTTGCGTAGATTTCAACGACATGCCTCTCAAACTACCATTAGATAAAGGGTTGCAGCATGTTGTAGAATTAGAAAAAGGGGTTGTACCTATTATCACTACACTATATCGCCATCTAGGAGGGTATAAAGACGAGATAAAGAAAGCTATCAAATAACTTCTTGACATAGGAGTCATATGACCTAGCTTTAGCCCCTTTGTATCTTCAATATTTATTATGGAGGAGTATGGCACTACGAGGATTTGTATTAATTGTAGAGCATTGAACAAGAAGACCATCAAGAATAGATATCCTATTCTAAGGCATTGGTGAAGTTAATGCAAGTGCACTAGGCTCAGTGAAGAGCAAGCACAAGTTCATCCACCAAAACCTGGGCTCAAATGGACAATAATAACGATGCTATGGGAAAACTTCAAGCAATAATCAATGTAGCTACTCATTTTCTACGAGAAGCTATAACACTAACAACAGTTGTGACAATGAGCGATCATATTCTATTAACTATGAATGCTCTATAGGACACTTGTACAAAGCCTTGTTAGAAGCTAAAATTCTGATACCTTCTAAGAAGATTTAAGACAAAGGGGTTAGTTCCACTAAGCATGTCAAAATATGAGCAAAAATATAGATCTTACAAAAGTAATTAAAACACACTAATTGAATTCATAACTATGAATTACATGCAAACCTCAACTCAAGCATGATTAGGATTATCTCATGCTTTTGACAAAATGTCGATGTTCAAACAAACGTGCAATATTTTCCCCATGATAAAAAAAATCTCGAATAGAACTAAAAAAAGAGAAATTTATAGAATTTTTTTTCTAAAAATTCAATGATATAGATTGGTTTACTCTAATTTTAAAACAAAAGATTGATTTAGAATTCACTAATTTGATTGATTAATTAACTAGATTGATTCATCAACTAATATGATTGACTAGTTAAACCTTGTTGATTGATTAGTTAACTAGTTGATTGACTAGTTAACCTCTTGATTGATTAGTCAACTAAATTAAATTAGAGTTAAGTTGATTTACTAATTTGACATGAGGTGAAATTTTGGTGAGGATAATTAATATAATGTACTTATTCTTATTAGTTCTATGTGCAGGGATTAATAAGAGTTAATTACTTGTTTAATTACAATTAATCAATTAGTTAAATATGTGGTGATGTTAGGTTCATTTAAATGGGATTAATTAATAAACATAACATGATTAAATGACAAGGTAAATTACTGATTAGCATGATGAAATTAATAAGTCAACAAGATGACAATTGAATGACAATGGGGATGACAATATGATGCCAATGGAATTAGAGTGATAAAATCTAGGTGTCTATTATTGGTTATTGATAATTGCGTGATAAATGACATTTTTAAATCAATAAATGCAACAAATTTGCAAAATGATGGAAAAAATGACTAATGATACACAAAATCAAAAATCATTATAATATATAGAAAAATGATAGGAACCTAAAGTTCTATATAGAGTTATCTCCAAGTTGAATCTACAAGTCTAAACCTATATTATAGTCTATAGATCTTATCCTAATTATTGTACACTTCTACTCATTGATTTGTTGGACTCCCTACTTATTGCTAGTTGTTGAGGCCTATTAATATTTAAAAATAATTTGAGGTTGTTGAATTACTAATGCTAACTTCTTGTGTCAACCCACTAGAGAGACTAGTTTTCTATGTATTGTTAATTGTTAAGGCTTATCAATATTTTAAAATATTTTGAAGCTTTGAATTGACAAACTAGATTTACATTTGTCAAAGATTGATCCGACAACAAACAAGCATACAAATGTCTTAGATAATTTTGAATTAAACATTGTTCCTTTTAATGCACCAATTGAAATGTTCTAATATGTCTATTGAATGTGCATGATTGTTCATTAAATATTGTTCATTAAATGCTTTATGACACCAAGATGTGAATTAATGCCTAAATGAATGCAAATGATTGCTCATTGAATGTTGATGATTCCAAGATGTGAATTAATGTCTAAATGAATGTCTTCAAATACCACAACATTGCAATAATCACAAAAAAACATGTGCCGATTTGGCTCATTTCAAGAATGAAACAAGTTGGATTCTAACAAAAACATGTGCCAATTTAGGTCATTTCAAGAATGAAACAAGTTGGATTCTAACAAGTTGAAGGCATGAAATTTGGGGGTTTAATACACCTATATAACTAATACAAGATAAAGAAATGATAACATCCTTATGGTGAATGAATGCCCAATCATTAAGGGTGTGATATGGTAATGTGTCAAAACTTATAAAATAAAACCAAATGCATATGTATGTACTAAGGGATAGATGAAAAGATTAAGGAATAAATCCTACTAAGCAAAACAAATTGTACTAATTGTCATTACATGTGTCTTAAAACATTTTCTAAACAGACCCAAAACTAAATGAAAATTGTTAAGTTTCACCATTACAAAACTAAACATAGCTAGAGGAAAAATAGAAAATACATATTGCACAATATATATATATATATAGTTCTTATGTCATGCACAAGTTCTCAAACAGGCCCATTGCCATTTTCAGTCCATGCTATTACCATATCAACAAAGATTGCAATTACCCTCAACAATATAACCAAATTAGTAGAAAAGCGTCTTGCACAATATTTGACCACGGACATGATATAGACAAAATCTTAAAAACACGTTGTCTGGGATCACTTCAATTTAGGAAGGTGCTCACCATCCTCCTCGCCTCCTACATGTACGCAAGGAAGTGCTCTAAAATGCAGATTGAAAGGTATTTAATGTAGACTTACATGCACTGTTCTGGCATCGAGGTTCATTCTGAATATCAAGTTGGACTGAGATTTATTTGATAGCATTTTTATATATTAATATTTATGCAATTCATCCGTATAATATTGAGTTGTGATCCTTTAAGGTGTTCAAGTAATTCACGAGGCATATAATCTCTAATGAATTGAATATCAATTTCCGATATTTTGTCTGTACAGATCAACAAATCCGTGCTCATCTCTAAGGAGAAAGGAGGGATCAGGATTCTCTGATTAATATAATCAACAGCATGAATAAGTTATTAATTTTCAAATTTGCTGTTGCTCTTGCGTAACACCGAGGGCTAGTTCAATTGAAATGCATATAATTCTTGTTTAGTCAAAAGACAAGCCGGTGGAACCCTTAACATTTGCTTACCACTGTGAGACAGCTCACAAAGACAAATACTCTTTTGCATAGTAACACATTTTGTTAAGGTTAATATCTGGGGCAGCCATTAACTGCAAAGCTGGATTGCAATTATTGACTAGATGTGAAGAAAAACTTCTCGATATTATCAGGTTATACCCTAAATGAATTACATACACTTGCTTACAACCGCATAGCAGCTAACAAAGTGGCCAAATTGAAACATGGCACGGGAGCATGATACTAGATATGGAAAAAAGCATCTCTACGTTAATTATTCTCGACTGCAATTAAAACAAAGACAGCTACTTTTAATTCCTGAGATGCATTTCATCTGCGTTTTCCAAATTGGACAAATGCATCCCTATATTGATTACTCCCTAAAGAATGGAGACTTAAAGCGGTTACTTTTCATAACTAAAATGTATTTCATCCGAATTTTCCACATCTTCATTAATTCCAGAATGTTTAAACATTGAACAGATCAATAAGCCTCAAGATATTCATACCTCTTTTCACAGTATATTTATCAATCAGCTATCCAATGACGGTTGACATAACCGTTTACCTCACTAGATAAAAATAATTATTTTTTGGATGCAAGAAACACATGGATTAAACAAATTGTACATAATTAATCACCCTCTGTTTTGTTCAAAAGGGTGGAATGTACATAAATTTCTTACAGAATCATCACAAAAATTAGGTACATCTCAAATACCAAATAAATAAATTCAGCTTGGCCAAGTTCTTCTCGATGGCTATCATAAAGGGTTTTTCAATCTTTGATGGCCAATAAAAGTCCAGTTGCATTCACTGCTTTGAAATATATTTTCCAACTATTAGCCTTGAAAACTAGTTAAAACCGCTGTGCAAGACGATCAGAAAATAGTAATGCGCAATCAATTTTCTGCAGCAAATTAAACCTCCTCTTAACCCAAAATCATTGCATAGCAGATAAGCATACAGGAATTTTTATCTTAGGCAATTCCAAAGAAAGTCGTGCTCTTCAAGTTAGAATAGTCGTACAAAGCAGACTCATATTAAGCATCCTTACTATGCTTCCAAGCAAAGCAGCTAGGCAAAGTATCATTCCAATCTCCGAATATCATACAAGCTACGCTTTCTCATCAATAAAATAAATCTCTTCTAGTATTTTCCATCTTCTTCAGGCTGGCAAACTGTATCCATGCTTCCAATCTGCCTTGGGATTATTTCATCAGAATTAGAGATAAACATATAAATTCAGGTCTGTTAAGATATTTAAAAGTAAAGTAGGCTTCTGATCATCAATGTCTACCAAAACTTGAGCTAGACTTTTGTTTTGACTACCATAATACAACTCACCGAGCTCTAAAATGCTATAGTTCGGCTAGCCATTTTATCATATATGACAACAGCACAGAAAATAATGAAAGCATAAGTAAACAATTTGCATATAACCATGAGGTTCGCCTGAAAAATTAGAAAACTAATCTGCAGAGTATAGTTTTTTGGTTTCCAAGTAAATGCATATGAGAAACAGATCAGAGCTATTGAAAACAAGATACCATTTAATATGCTCATTTTATCTCATACATCGAAGTGAAAGCCTCTTGAGGTCATCACTAAGGATGCATTTAGGATTCTGTGACTTCAAGTAGGAGGATAAACACTCGCACCGTGCATTTGGCACTTCAAAGAAACCATAAATGTGAAGATTATAAGTTAAACATCAAACCTCCAGTATAATATTGACAGTTGAAAGACAACAAAGGGCAACAGGACCTTCAGTATAAGGTAACGTTACCCATTATTTTTTCCATCAAAATAACTGGCTTCGTTATATGTAACGTAATTGTTGCAGATTCAAAATTGCACAAGTCTAGATGTGTAATTTTGGCAAAGGGCCGCATTATAGAGAAAACCAGGACATAACTTTCATAGGGAGAAGTTAATATTTCTCCAGGAAAGCTTTATATTTACATGCAAGGTACTAACCTCAACTGAATTAAAAGAAAATTTTAACATACACCTTAACAAGGTCAATCTCAACTTCACGCGAAACAGGAAGTAATGCCACAATAATAAAATGGAACAATTGGTAGTAGATTGTGCAATTTAACTCAAGAAATCAGATTATATATTTGTTGTACAACTTCACTCAACCGGCTTGTATACATAGAGATAACCTTACTAACATTTGTTTAGATCTACATTGAAAACACAGCTGTACATTTCCTTTCAAATCCTAGTCAGATAATCTAATACATTATAGTAAGATTTCTATAATTTAAAAACAATGTCTGCAATCAAACACGGACATCAATTCACACATTATAGAGGATACAATCAATATGCACTTTCAACATGGGAACCTAGGAGGTCTTGAAGCATAATACCTTTGAAAATTGGAGGCTTTTCATGTTTCATTTTCCTGTCATCTTCAATTTGCAACTCACTTTCATCATCATTGGTCTCTTCCCTTTCCTCATTTCCTATATCACTCTCACTAGCTGTTTCCCACTCAGAATCATCACCATCTCTGCCATATGCTTCACCCCTTTCACCATCATAATGAACACCCCCATGTTTCAATCCTGCTTCTTTAAACAACCAGGCAGAATGCATCTGTTTCTTTACCAAACGTTCAGCATAGTCAGGAACCTTATTTTGCCTCAGGCAGAGATCAGCATCTGTTGACTGGGAACATTCATTGATAAACAATATAGCATCTAACAGGCTTTCTTTGGCCAACCCCAGCATATCATAAGCTTGGGCTCTCCTCCACAAGCTCTTTGCATGACGATTAACAGGGTTATGGAGACACAATGAACGTGTTGCATCACTAATTGCTGACAAAGGCTCTTGCAAGAGAAGGTAGCATTGTGCTCGGTTGCTATAAAGGACCAATCTTTCTTTTTTAGACCTCACAGGACACAGAGCCAGTGCCTCAGTGTACTTCGAGGCTGCACCTGCAATATCTCCTGAGGAAAAAAGAGAATTTCCCTCAAGCTTTACCACTAGTGCTGCTGCTTGTTTTATGTGTAGATCTTCTTTAGGCATATTTTTCTCCCATTTCAGTCTTTGCCGCATATTTGCCAACTCATCAAGTAGTACTTTTGTATGGGAAGTGAGCATTGTACGAAGAGATACTTGTGATGAATTAAAATCCTGAAGAAGAACATTTGTTATTGACTCCCCGAGCTTTTTATGGTCTCCCAAACTTGATAATTCTGTTAGATCCACAAGTGCTGGTGCTGCCTTTTCCATGACCTAACAATGTCATACAAGGCATTAGTCCAGAGAAAACGATTAGTCAGATTTTCCGTTTGACTGTTACTTGATTTATAAAAATTTGAGTGAGCATAAAAGGGGAAAATATTATGGAAAGGTGGGTAGAAGAATGAGAAGGTAGGAAAAAATCAAGGTAAGAAAAGAAACAATATAGGAATCTTTGGTCTGTGAAGAGTGCTTTTCTTCCAGTTTAAAAAAAGTGCATTCATGCTATACACTATACAGTATCTCAATTACATTAACATGGTAGCGGGAATGTTCAATGGGCATGCAACTGCTTGTTCATTTGTACTATTCAATACATTCCCAATAATGGATTATTCAAAATTGCCCCACCTCCAAATAGGAGTTGTCCTTCCATTATGGATTATCAGAATTCCCCAGGATTCATAGTTGATGAGAAGTCACCAAGTAACATTTCCATGATAGAGAGGACATCCTCGGAGAACAATACAAACTTATCCTCTGAAGGAGATGAACATAAAACAGGATTTAAAACACTATACCCTAAGAACCCAAAAAATTAATAATCTGGAACTTTAAAAACAAAAGTAACAACTAGAGTTCTTATGCAATGGGCAGCCTAATCCTCCTGAATCAGATAAGCATAGAATATATCATTTGAATCTGTGCTGTTTAAGAATGTAAGAATATATCCTATATAATTTTCAAAACCTTCAATACCAATAACTCCATCTAAAGATGTTCAGTCTAGTACTATGTAAGGCTACTGCCTGCCTGAGTTCACTTTCACGAAAACAATTCTGACAACAAAATGAAGAGTAAATTTCTACAGAAAACCACGATAATTAACTTGACCAAGAGAATAAAACATTTGCGATCAAGCAATTGGCTTTTATCTATTCCCTAATAACAGGTCCAGTAGGGAAACCCAAAACATCAGAAATTGAATATTCTATGCAGATTGATCCAGAAAACTCTTACTAATCAAAAAACTGCAAATAATCCACTTCCAAAGCAAAACAATTAACAGAATGTCTTTGTAAGACTTGGATAGAATTTGGTATTAAATGTCCATTTCATAAGATCTGTGAAATTAAATTTGGGAACCACTGCCAGGCCTCGAACTAGAACTAATAACCACCTCAGTGAACTTCCCTACAACAAAACTAACAAATTTCACTTATAGCTAAATTGAATAGAATGTGTGAAGTCCTGACAACATAATGGCTATCAACTACAGTTGGAATTACTTAAAGAAAACAAACAACCCAAAAAAATGAAGCCAGAAATCCCTAAAACAATGTTCAGGAAAAGCTAGGAAAGCGAGACTGGCAATGCCTTTCATTAAATATCATTGCAGTACCCTACACTTTTTCATGATTTCCTGTGCCAAAATTTCAGTCAAGATAGTCCAATAATTCTCCAAGCAAGTACCCAAAAAGATTCCCAGAAAAATTCACCCAAAGTGCAAGGGAAGGATAAATACTCGAGATATTCCCAAAGAATTCCATCAGTGATTACTAGAATTGACTTTGAATCTCACCTATTGTAATAGATGAAAACCTTCATATGATGGATGCCAGAAAATAAAAGTAACCTTAGATATAGAGTACTTTGCCTTACCTCTATCCACTCTAATATAAGCATCTGCTGTGGAACTCATACAACTTTGTGGCTTGCATAACGATGAAATAGCATAAAACAGAACAGGAATGTAGAACATATATACTCTCATAATCTGAAAAGTTAATACACTAGGGAGGGAACAATCAACTTAATAGGACAGCAAGGTTTTTGAATGGGTCATGAGTAATGGACATTGTAAATTTTATTGCTTGCATGACAAAACAATTGTACCACGAATATATATCAAAATATATGCTGATTATAATTCAGGCATAAAACGTTAGTGGACCAATTAAATATCTGTTACATTAACAAGATTTTGAGAACCAATCAAAAGAATTTTGCAAACAAGTGGGGAAAGGCATGTATAAGACTAAATATTTAACCCTAAGATAAATCTCAAGTGACAAAGCTACAGTGTTTTACACATTATTGATAAATATTCCGAACAAACTACATATGTATTTCAGTAATATTTCTTAACATCTCTATCATGCTTTTGAAGAAACAAACCAGATAAGACTCACAATAGGAAAGAGGCATGATTATAGAACATGAAATAGTTTGACAAAAGATATGCATGAGTAATAGTGTCATTTAAATCAAATTGTCTATTATTCGTTATTACAACCAAAAAAAGTAGCATTGGGAGGTTTACTCGACCTGCCTTATCTATATTAATTAATGCTAAAGAGTTTGCAAATAAAATGTGTACTAAGCATGTGACACAGATGCCAAACATTGTACAAGCAATCACAGCAGTCAACAAGAAAAATACTCCCTCCAGAACAAACATGGTATTACTAGGACTAGCATTCATGAAGATATTGAGACAGGTTTTGCAATCCACCAATTTCAGTAATATGAAATTCATCTCCTGGAACAGTTTGTGAACTAAAGTTTAGTGTCTTCATTACCAGGTAGACAAATTCATACAGATACTTCCATTTAATGTTCACTAATGTCACTGCTGCTGCCCATGTTTTTGTGAAAAAAGAATGCATCTGCAAACTAAAAATAGGAAGAAAAAGTTTATTCCTCAAAAACATTGAAAAAAGTCAAACAAAAAAAAGGAAGAATCCTTTCCTCTACTACTAGTTTTGGTATCTCACTACTAACAGCTCACTGATGCTGTCCTAGTAATGTTTTTTTTTTCCCTCCAACTCACCAACAAATTTTTTGACATGTAAAAATGATTTGAAATGAAAAAGGGAGGCTTCTTTTGCTCATTTATGGCTTACGGTGGTGTGGGAGCCCAAAAAAGAAAACAATAAACTAATTTTTCATTCAATATGGGCTTTTTTTTTAATTAGAACTTTTTAGCTCAGGGACGGTCAAGTTATTTCAATGACATCAATGGACATCTTGAGGATAGTTGATCGTCCCCACACAGTACCCATATTTTTGGGACGTTTGGCCAAAAAACATTGATAGGGGGCAATGGGGGTACATTTTTGAGGTGTCCCCACATCCCCATTATGAGAACATGTCAAAAAAGGTCAAGGATGCATTCCTATGGAACATAGCATATTTTGTACTATAAAATATGCATTTCAAAATATAGGATGAGCTCAAGTGGTAAATCCCCAAGAGAAATGTTACATGCTTAACATGAATCACGAGACAAATGAATACAAGGAAATTCCAAATACAAAATGGGATTTGGAGCCTGAACAACCAACACAAATTGATAAGGATTAAGTTATATGTACAAGGTTTGCAGCAGCCCAATTGTCAAAGTTAGACAGGTCTAGCAATTCCAACAATGAGGAGTATGCCATGACATTTGCATCAAACAATTAGTTAATTAGCTATTGTATTGTACTTTGTATCTCGAACTTAATGAATAATACAAATACTATACAACATTTGCTTGCCATTGATCGTTGGATCAATTGATTTTCAAATTCTCAGACTTTGTATTAATTTCAGCTTCTTTTACTCCTATTGTTAACATTAATAATAAATTGTAATTTCTTCTACTGTCTTTAATTATTGAATTTTCAAATATTAATTTTTATATATTATTTTAATAGTTGTTCCCCACCGTCCCCCAAAACCCATCCCTGCATCCCCACATCCCCTGAACTCAGAGAAAAATCAGTTTTCCATCTTCTGCCAATGATAACTAATATGAAAGAACCTACTTCAAAATCATTTTCCATGTTCAAAACCTTTATCTTGATTCCCAAGTTTATCCAGACAGAGTCATTAGTAAATTTTCTCATATTTTATGAATCTGCAGCTAAATTGCTTTGCCACATATATGCGCATGTAAGAAGATTAAATTATTGTCCAGGTTCCAAAAGGTTTATTTCAATTCCCTAACTTTCATCCAAAGAACTATTAGCTAATTTCTCAGTCTGTAAATTTGCAGCTATACTTCTTTGCCACAGATATGCTTATTTTTTTGTGTTCTCTTCAGTCTGCATGCAACCATAATTTGCATTGACCAAAATTTCTATTTGTGTTGAGAATTCATGAACAATATCCCTACCTCATAAAAAAGGCAATCTGTCATTTGGATTTTCATATAATATGCAATTTCTTTGTGCATCTATATCTTACTCCTTAATAGTTAGAATACTTTGTAGGAAAAAGCTGGCATGTCATCTCATATCTTCATGTTTTGGCCTTCTCTTAATTCCTTTAGCCTATGTTTCTTTCAGAATTGGTTACAATGTGAGACATCAATCAGATTATAAAAATAGAAAGTAGATTTGCTTCTATGCCACGTTGCCCACAGTTTACAACCAACTTGAAGCAAGTCATTCAAAACAAAATCAGGAAAGAACAGCAAGAAAAAACTAAAATAGTGAGAAACTGTGTAACCTACACCTGAAATTAAATGTTTGTTAATTCCACTTCTAACTAATTAGCAATTAATGAGACTACAGATGTAGTGCATTCGTAGTAAAAATGAAGGAGTGCTTAAAGCAACTCCAATACAATAAGCTCAATAGGTACAAATAAATACAATATGCAAAGAAGAGGAGAAAGATATGGAAATCCCATAAACCTTAAGAGAAATCAAAACCATAAGTAAAAGTGGGGAGCATGATGGAAAAGATGCTCTGGTAAAACCAAAACCATTCACTACTTGGATCTAATTGCTGGAAAGATTCTAGCAATGGGATTTGTGAGGTGTTGTGGTGCTTCTTGGCATAATCCATTATCAGACCACCTGGCTGTAATAGTGTTGATCATTGCATCATTTATGTCTCAAGCCTTCTTAAGGTCAAGAGAAGGATGAATGCAATGGTTGTAGGGCTTATGAATGGATTCTCTGTACAGAAGGTATTACAAATCTGCCAGAACAGTAAACCTCGCCAGTCAATTGAGGATTAAAAAAATATTTGGATAGTTGATTTGCCCAAATAAGTCAAGTGAAGTTCTTCAAGGGCTCAAAAGAGATCTTTGTAAGAGAAACTGTTATTTCTAAAACTGACATGGAAAAGAGAGGAAAAAAATGACAGAAAAAATTAATACACCACATTCAACATTTTCATAATTTGCCTGCTAAATAGGTCTTGAATTTATGAATGTCATTAATCAGAAACTGGTAGCCCTTAACGTGAGAGAACGACAAAATAAGAGAGACTAAAAGAACCTACCTTATGCCGAGTGTTTGGGTCCTGAAGCAACCAAAGAAGACAGTCCACCGCCATATATTGCCAGTCATCTGAGGAACGTGCAATATTACAAAGTGCTTCAATAATGCTAGGGCAATTTGCCACAGGCAAACGGCCAAGTTTATGATGACAAATAGTTCGTAACAATCCAATACCAGCTGGTGAACTCTCATTTACAAGGCCACCCCACATTCCAGGTAATTTAATAAGAAAATCAGGTTTGCAAATAGTGGAAAGGAACTCTGCTTTAAATGCAAAACAATTTATAAGCTGGAGTGACCAACACTGAAGCTGGCTGGCCCATTCTTCAGCCTTCCGCGACTCCATTTCCAAACCACCCATTCCGCGTGTAAGGAGGTCGCAATGGTAGCTCAGTCGCCTATCTGGAAACTGGTAAAAATGTGTGTAAACAATTTCAAGAGAACTTAGTGCCAGCTGCATAGAAATCTCAAGGACTTCTCCCTGACTTGCAACAGAAGGAAATGTACTGTCATACGTGGCCAAGTGACCCAGTGCTCGCACTGCTACTCTTTGTTCCACCCAGGTCAGTCTTCCACTTAAAAGCTCCACCAATGGAGTGATAACTCCTGCCTGCACAGCCCTCTCAGCAAACTCCTCAATGTTCATAGTGTATGACCCAATGATGTGGGCTGCATAGTATGGAATGTATATGTTCTGATCATGAGCAAGCCACCGCCGATTCTTTAAACCTTTTAATATAAGAGCTGACATGCACTCAAAAATACCCAAGTCAATGAACTCAGGGTCATTAGGATGTGCCATAGCAGTGTTCCACAGGCCACTAATGGCAAGAACCTGGCCTTCATCATCTTGAGAGGGTAGATCTTTAAAAAAATTCAAAATACTTGTCCGCCGCTTGCTTGGATTTGCCTCTTTCATGACACAAAAGAAACATCCCGGATATTGGCAGTCAAGATGATTTTTATCCATACTTCACCGGCTGAGCAGATGAATAAACATGACCAAAGACACTTTTATAAGCCCCAAGGGACCTTTTACAATTAAGCTACAGGATTTCCCACATATAATACCTGATACCACAGAATGAACAGATATCATCAACCGGTTATTTACAAAAAAGTGCATATGAGGAAACATCTTTAAGCAATATCAACAGAAACAAATGCCAAGAATACAACAGATGAAATATCTTGCCACAAAACATCATCACATCTTCAAAATTGATCACACGTGAACTCTTGCCAAACACTGCTTGATGAGGAAATTAATAAATCTCAAAAACCATCATCCATTTCTAGCCTATTACAACAGAACAAGCCATAATCAATTAACAATTCATTGACCACTTTGACCTGACATTAAGAAAATCACCTTTGCCTCACTGTTAATCATCCAAATACAATGGAGAAATATAAGCCTATTGAATACATGGAATTTCAAGGTCACCATTTTATCTTGGGATTGTTCTGCGAAGAGTGTTTCCCTCTCTGATTGCTGAAACCCCACATGTTTTTTCTTGTTATAACATATTGTTGGCTTATTACTAAGTTTTAAAGTTCTTCCTGCAATATGCCTAAATCTGTTTTTGCTCACACCGATGTCCCTGGCATGAGGCCTCATGCATAAAATGCAGGGAACTTGTATACATATCATTTCTGGCCTGAATATGATTCTCAGAAGCATGCACTGTTTTCTTGAATATTTTATGTGTATGTACTATATAGTCAGTTAATGAGTGTTGAGACCTAATATTCTTGGTATTTGTATATAGTTAGCCACATTTCATACCAAACAGATGATGATGAGACACTTTGATGATTTGTCTTTGCAGACTCCATATTGTTTTCAGCTAACACAGCATTTGACGGGAATTATTAATAATAAACTATTCTAAATCTATTATTTCCAATATGATTAGACCAGATTTTCCTTTCTCAGACTGCATTGATGTCACGGAAGGTTATCGGAGCTCACATCCTTTATGTTGGCCATATCATGCAGTGAAACATTTATATACATGCACACCATATATTAGCAAGTATCACTGGAAAAAATATCACTAATGCTGTCTCTTTATGAATCTATTGGGATATGTGTGTGCGGGCGCGCGTGTGGGTAGATATACATACATATATATGTGTATATGTGCGCACATGTATTATGCATGCATTTGTGCATGTGCATAGATATATATATATATATACATACATGTGTATGTGTGCACATGAATTATGTATGCATGGATATGCATGTTTATGTGTGCATTTGCACGTGTATGCATGCTATTTCAAAACCAAACAGATCAAGATTGAAGACTTCAAATCTTTGTACTCAGAATAGTTAGTGTACATCTATTTGACATCCATTATTTTCAGCTATATTGGCATTCAGAAGAAACTATGATTAGCAAATGCATCTACATCTATTATTTCCTACATGATTAGAATAGTACATGAGGGTTTTAGATTGAAGCATTCATTTCTTATCATAATAATAATAGAACCATATAAAGGGTAAGCTAGGGTCAAAGATGACGACAAGATACAAGCAGCTTGAAATCATGAAGAGCATTTATTGGAGACCATGAAAGACCCTTCCAAAGAAATTCGCAATTGAAGAGCAATGATGAGAGTATTGCTATGAATTTTCCAAAGTAGCCAAGAAGGGCCAAAAGCAAAAGGCCAAAATTGAATTGAAACAGGTAAATGGCTAGCAAAATGTGCAGGCTAACTTTGGACCATAATTTCCAATATAAAGAATGATATGTTAGGGATTTGCTTTGCTCATTCGTAATCATTCATTCTAGATCATAATCAACACTCTTATGGGGTTATTTTCCTTGTTCGTCATTATAATGATTACATGGGACCAAAGAAAACTTTGTATCAATCATGCATATATCAATTGTCCAACAAAGGATAACATTCTTCATGATCACCTCATATGTTCACCAACCAAAACCAACCCAAAATAGAATTTAAACAGGTATGGCTAACTAAATGTGCAGGCTAACTTTGGACCATAATTTCCAATAAAAAGAATGACACACGGAGGATTTGCTTTGCTAATTCATAATCATTCATTCTAGATCATAATCAACACTCTTAGAGGTGTCGTTTTCCTTGTTCATCATTATTATGATTACATGGGACCAGAGAAAATTTCTTATTAATCATATGAATATCAATTGTCCAACAAAGAAAAACATTATTCATTTGATCACTACATATGTTCACCAATAATTTCATGGACATGACTCATGACACCTATTCTAAACACAAATAGAAAGAGAGGAGAGAAATGGGTTTGTAATGTCCCCAATTTGTAAGGTGACACTTAATTAGATTAATTTTTATTAAGTTGTCAAAAATAAATAAAATATCCAATGATGACTTAATATTAATTAATTTAATTAAATAAACAATAAAATATTATAATGTCACTTTATTAAATAAAGTTTTCCAATGTTCAAGTCGGCCTTATCTTCTAGAAAGTTCCTGGAGGCCTTTACAAGGAGGCTCACTAGGAGAGGTAAGGCATGCTTTTGATTTGATAAACAATTTATAAATTCTAGAGACGAAAACCTTTAGGAGTTTGACAGAAGGGGAATGAAAACACAGTTCTTCAAAGGGGTGGATTCACGACAAATCCATGACAGAGTCTACATCTGAGCCAAATTTGTGAAGTCTCTAAGAGAGACAAATTTGCAATAATAAGGGAATTGCAGATATTGAGGTTCGATATTATCCTATGGTGAATTTATATTATCTTTAAATAATGAGATCTTTTGTAATGTCCCATTTTTCGTGAGCATCAGAGTTCGAAGGATTAGCCTATCATTTGACCCTCGTAGGCTAGTATGGTGGATTAGAGGGTCTAGTTTGGGCGTTATGGAGCTCTTCAGATGGCAGATGGCAGTGTTTTCCTCTCCAAATTGTTGGTATATTTTGAGGCTAAGCTATTCAGAGGTTTCTGGTTCCATTTTGAGGGACTTACAATTTATAGTAAGTCGGTGGTTGTTGGGGAGGGACCCTTACTATTTTTAGTAAGGCAGTTGGATGCACAATGGATATATTGGTTAACTACCAGGTTCAAACGGAGTTGAGAAATAATGATTAATGATGAAGTTCTAATGTTATAATTATTATTAAAATTAACGGTCTACATTTAGTAAGTTTATGGAATGATTTGGAAACAACATTTGATCTGACATCAGACAGTCAGACTGATAAGAAATCAGAATCTGAGTTTAAACCAGAAGGAAGGCAGCCAACTATAATATTTGGGTAAAGGTGATTGGTATGCAATATGGTTGAATCTATTATTTGTTATTAAATCAGTTAGGAAGCATCAATTTATTTATTATGAATTACATTGCCAATCCATCAAAGATTCAGGATAAGTAATTATTTATTGATTTTAGTTAAGCAATCATATTAGAAACTGGCAAGGAAACATAATAGAAAGATACAGGAGTATGAGTCCCCTCAATTGAGTAGACACCCATTAAGTTGGTACTTGTGAGCCCCCATTGAGTTGGATGTTCAGTGCCTGTCATGTCCCCTCAATTTTCTGGCAAAAAAAAAAAGAAGAAAATAATAATTAAATAATATTTACTGATTATTAATTTACAAATAATAATAAACCCTAATATAATTAAATAATATTTACTGATTTTTAATTTATAAATTATTAATAAACCATTATTTAATGTTTATTAGATTTCATTGAAAGAAAAAAAATAATAAAATAATATTCAATAAATATTAACTTACACCGATTAACAAATATTATAAGCTTTAGCAATCTTTGTAAAACGCGACTGGGGGGGAGGTGGGGGGGATAATGATTGGTAATGAATATTGGGAAGCGGTGACTCCCGCCATTCCCAAATCCATTCTAATGGACGTGAATCCCCACTAAGGACGTGGTGGAGAATAAAGGGAAGGCTCGGGGAAGATAGAGAGGATAGGAAAAAAAAGTAAAGAAAAAGAGAGGAACGCTGGACAAGTTGGTATCACACTCGGCCACAACCACCCTCTGGTATGGAACTCTAATTATAAACTGGCTTATCGGGGTTTTCTTTATCAGCGATTCTTATCTCCTTCCACACTTATTTGAATTCCATAAATTAAAACATTCTGTGTAATGGTATAAGATTTCAGTACAAATATAATCTGCAGTCATCATACTTATCCCTGTAAAACTCGATTCTATTAATCTCTTTACATTTATAACTAATATCCAGTCTGAATAACGTTATAAGGTTTCTGTACGAATACATTCTGCAGTAACAGTATTCAGTTCTGTAACAAATCGTTTCATTCAACAAATCATTATTTATTCAGCAAATAGTGAAATATGACTGCTAAGGAACGTTAATATACTGAAATAATACGTGTGAACTGAGCAATGATATATAAGGATAATTGGATATCGGTAAATACAATTAGATATTGGGCATTAACAAACTAACTGGTGAAGTAACCAGAATACTTAGACATAACATAATTCTATTTATAAATAACCTGAACAATCATATGAATGCATGAGAAGTAGGGGAACTGTTGCATAAGACACCCTACTTGATCATAATAGGGGAACTGTTTCATAAGACACCCTATGAGATCACTGTCAGTAGGGGAGCTGTTGTAAGACGCCCTATGAGATCACGGTCAGTAGGGGAACTGTTATAAGACACCCTATGAGATCACAGACAGTAGGGGAACTGTTGTAAGACACCCTATGTGTAGGGAAACTGTTATAAGACATACTATGTGATCAAAATTAGTAGGGGAACTGTTAAAAGACACCCTATGTGATCGATATTAGTAGGGGAACTGTTATAAGACACCCTATATGACCGACCATGTTGAATAACTAAAAACAAAATACTCTTTCAACCCTATATGATAGAAAACAGTATTAAAATTCTTTTGATCATAAAATATTACTGATTCTGTTGTAAAGGTCACTTGATAGTCATCTCTGCATATAATTCTACATAAATATTTTCTTTATATAATGTATATGTATCCCTCTGACCTTGTTTTGCAGGTTAATCTACAGCAGAAGTTAAGGTACTTACCAAACCCTTTAACCTGAAATCCTTAAGAAAATCACAATTAAAACACATAATAAATAGGGGACATTACAGTGCCCTTGTGCTTAATTGAGGAGGATAGTCTTCCGGCATCCTTTAGTGTTTTCCCCTCACGTTTCTAATAGGGTTGAAGCTATACTGTGCATATTTACAATAAGAGTCTTCATTATTATTTTAATGTTAACTCATTATTTTCCTAAATTCAATTACTATGGTGAAATTTAGTAAAAGAATACTCTTGTAAATAAATTGTATTATTGTTATTATTATTATTGGGCAAATTTCAGGTATGTCCCAAAAGGGGAAATTACATGGTTCAAGAATCCTTGCAAACCAAAGAGTAGAGAGTGATAACACAAATTTCTAATGTACTGGTTTGTGGTATGTAGTTCCATTTTGCTGCCCATGAACAGGTTCAATGTATTTGAAAATCTTAGTAAGTAGCAAAAGCACGTTTTAAGACAGTATTCTGTTTGTAAATAAATTGTATTATTGTTATTATTATTATTGGGCAAATTTCAGGTATGTCCCAAAAGGGGAAATTACATGGTTCAAGAATCCTTGAAAACCAAAGAGTAGAGAGTAATAACACAAATTTCTAATGTACTGATTTGGGGTATGTAGTTCCATTTTGCTGCCCATGAACAGGTTCAATGTATTTGAAAATCTTAGTAAGTAGCAAAAGCACGTTTTAAGACAGTATTCTGTTTGTAAATAAATTGTATTATTGTTATTATTATTATTGAGCAAATTTCAGGTATGTCCCAAAAGGGGAAATTACATGGTTCAAGAATCCTTGAAAACCAAAGAGTAGAGAGTGATAACACAAATTTCTAATGTACTGATTTGTGGTATGTAGTTCCATTTTGCTGCCCATGAACAGGTTCAATGTATTTGAAAATCTTAGTAAGTAGCAAAAGCACGTTTTAAGACAGTATTCTGTTATGTAGAAAGCATGTTATTAGAGAAATCTGTATTGTGAACAGCTTGCTGATCCATGTAATTAGTTTTTCAACTATTTCTAATGCCAAAAAAAAAAGATCCACTGCTACAGGAGGCTTAATTTTGGGAGATATTTTGAGATACCGGCCCAATTGTGTATATTGTTTGGCAGAACTTTCAATAACGTTTTTCTCTGCACTTTCTTCTTAGTTTTCCATGGACAGATAGATACTCAAACGTACACACACACACTATAGCATATGAAGAGGGTAAGATCCTAATAGAAAGTATGACAAGAAATCTGCTCTGTGGTGTTTTTACAGGATCCAACCTACACTGTCCAATTGCAGGTTAATAAAAAGGCCTATGATTATATCTCGTGCCTTTGTGAGCATGCACGATATTTGTAAACAGTGGAAAGGTTGTGATGTTATAAGTGATGTCTTGCTTAAAATAATAAATTAAGAAATACCAAATTCTCCTGAAAATTGAATTAAGTATGTCTTCAGTGAAGATCAAATTGATCAACTCTCATGATTGCTCAACAACAATACTGAAGTGATACAATCCATGAAAATGGTGGAACCGTCTAGGAATGAATGAAATCAAACAGTCCTACCAAATCTAGAGGCTCCATTTTGAAATCATTCCTGAATGTGACAATAATGTGAATAATGTGACTCTGTAAATTTATTCCGTTGAGCTATTTCAAGCAATCCATTCCACATTGTGGGACGACAATAGAACAAGAAGCTCTGTCAATTGACCGTCCCAGTAGCATATGGAAAGTCCTATTTTCAAGTCCTAGCTGGTGCATGGAAATAAATATAATCTGCTACTAAGGATCAACAGGAAGGGCAGAGTACTTCCACAATCCACCATTCACAGTTGCCTCGTAGCGCACAGCACAGATCAAATCTTCATCCACGAAATCTTATTCGAAAGGCCAAGCACCAAAATTGTCACATTCCTACTCCGAGGGTTCTAAAGCCGTTTCCAGACACTCACTAAAACAGAAAAAGATAAATCGAAGTACCGGGGCTTAAAAACACATTCCGAAAACTAAATCGGAGCATTTAGAGTATCATTTTTATATAAAAACACAATAAAGCAGAACACACGCACAAAATCGATACTGCGAAAAGTAAAAGAAGCGAGCACTTACACGGAATATCTGATTCGAGGCCGTGTCAGGCGTAGATCGAGCCCTCCGCCACACAAACCCAAGATCTACAATAACAGAATATCCATCTCCAAAACACAACTACTTATTCACTCTTTACGACAACCACATTCACACATCAAATTTATTCGTTTTGAGCATCGCCACTCCATAATCGACGCCAGCTAGGGTTTCCGGTCCGCCAGGACGGCATATTTGCGTGAGATGACGTGCACATTCCACCAAAATAACTGCACTTTCCAAAATCGACTGCACGTTTTGATTTGCAGCGATTTTTCTGAGCGCAGGAGGTAAGATAGTCAGACCGAAAAGGCCGACCGACAATGTAAAGAGGATCTTTGCTGTCTACGACATGCAATTTCAAATCTCCATTAAAGTGGATTTAATAAAAACAAAATCCGCCGCACGGTGGGTGTCCCTTCCACGATTTACAAATACCAGCGCCTAGACTGTATTCCTATCATATTTTATTACTAATTTTCGATGTACACCAGAGTATCATCCGACATTGACGTGGCAGCTTTGGCGCTAAGAAAAAAGTAGTTCCATAGTGGTGAGCTCCACCTCGAGGGCTGTCTGGAGCATTACAGTCAACATCGAGACCGTTGATGGGATATCCCTACTCTCTACAGTAGTAGTTCATTCATCCCGATTCCCCATTCATCTGTGTTTTTAGGTGTATTCTCTTGGCCATTAAAGTACATTAATTTGAACTCGTACAGAAGGTATCAACTAGCAAGATAACATTTTTCTCACTGGTTTTGTTTTTCCAGGGTTCCTGAGAAGACGGTGTGGGCCCATTATTTTGACCATCTTTAAGGAAGCGGTCCCATGTAAGGCGGCCATTACCATGATTTTAGGAGTGATCTGCAGTTGAAGTGATAAACATGCCATAAAAAGTAGCGGATGCTATTTATGTCTGTATTCTAAAGTCCAAAATTGTACAGGGAAATGGTAAATTATGTGTGATTTGTCTGTTTCGATGTTTACAGAGTTATTTCCTTTTTTTTTTTTTAATAAACATAAGTATGATTAAGGTGAAATTAAATAATTATGAAAGTTGCAAGGAATTAAAGCTACATGTTTGTTTTAAGTTAGATGTTTAATGAAGAATTAAAGTTACATGTTTCTTTTAATGACATAAGAGGTGTATCATATTCAATCTATTGACTGATTTATTGAATGAAATTATATGTAAAGTTGAGGATAGTGGGTAAAGGAGTTGTACAAATCACACGGAACTATATTAAGTGTAAATATTTTATTGAGAGAATGGGTGAAGTGGATGGATTTATTAAATGCAACATTGAAAAGTTCGTTAGTAGCTTATAATTATATTTCAAAGATAGAACAAAATATAAGTCAGCATGTGTTACCTACATCATTAATAAAGAATGATAGATGTTTTTAAAATCAATGAAAAAATAATGAAATTGATATTGACATTTGTTTTGTTTGTTTGTTTGTTTGCAACAAATTTTACAATTACTTGTTCATTGTTTAACATTTGCCTAGTTTTGTAATACTTGACATTGTCAATCATACAAGGATGTCCAACCATTTTTTTGTCTTCTTCAATTTTTTTTTATTGTTACTCTCATTATATGTCATATTGTTCATGATTTCATTTGTGTTCTTTTTAAAAGGATTGTGTTGGAATGTTCTAATTGTATTGTCAAGTTTCTTCCCATATGCATCATTTCATATTGCAATATACATTTAGATAATAGTGTGAATTTAGTACACACTAGTTGCACCACCTCTAAGGTCATTGGCTAAGGACACATTATAAGGAAGTTGTTGAACAAGTTGTAATTATCAAGTTCTAGAGAGAGTGACAAAATAAACATAGCTAATGTATCTATTTTAAATATGTTTGTCAATCGTGTGTCATATTCTTTGGCAATGTAGGTCATGAGCTTATGGTTTAAATGTTTTTTTCTAACAAATTGATTGTCACTTTCATCATTTCTGTATTGAGCTCATCATTAGCTTTGTTGAATTTTTTCATGATGTGTTGGCATTATATTATATGTAATGTAATGTTCATGTGTTTTTTTCATGAAATAAGTGTTTGCTTATGTTGAGAAACCATATTTTTCAATGTGTTTTCATTTCACATATGTAAAGTAGAAGTTGCTCTATAGATTTGTTCATCAAAGCAATGAGTATATCATATTAGATAAATTGTATAACATGTGGTTTACCTTTAGAGTATAAACTATGTAGGAAAATGTGATGTCAAATAGTAGAATGTTGGTGAAGTTGGGTGATTCTAACAAGTTAAGTAATGCTAACAAAGTTTAACTAAAATTATTGACAAAGACGAAAGATAATCATTAATGAAGTCAAATAGTAGAATGTTGGTGAAGTTGGGTGATTCTAACAAGTTAAGTAATGCTAACAAAGTTTAACTAAAATTATTGACAAAGACGAAAGATAATCATTAATGAAGTCAAATGTTACTAAAGATATTTTGGGCAAAGCTAAAACTAGGAAATGTTACTAAACATGCCATAAAAGGTAGCGGATGTTATTTATGTTTGTGTTCTAAAGTCCAAAATTGTAGAGGGAAATGGTAAATTGTGTGTGATTTGTCTCTTTCGATGTTTAGAGAGTTTTTTCGTTTGTATTTTTTTAATAAAGTAATAAGTATGATGAGTGTTAAGGTGAAACTAAATAATTGTGAAAGTTGCAAGGAATTAAAGTTATATGTTTGTTTTAAGTTAGATGTTTAATGAGTTGATGTAATGAGTATTAAGTAAAAAAGAAAGGGAGGGATCTTTTATAGTCCATGATGCCAGCAATCTATATATGGGTCTACAAATGGGTTAAAGCAATATGGGACTACAAATATATGGGTCTAGAGATGGGTTAAAGTAATATGGGAGAAATAATGGGTCTACAGATGGGTTAGAGCAATATGGGACTACATGGGTCTACAAATGAGATTTAAACTTGTGACCTCTCTTTCAAGAGGACAAGTTCTTCACCACCAAGCCAACTCATTCTTATCAAAGATGGGTTTGTGTGAGCTACTACTCATGAAATATAGGTTAGTGAATTTGATTGAAAAATTATGCAATTAAATCTTTATGTAAATGGATTAAAGTTACATGTTTCCTCTTAATTTAGATGTTTAAAAAGTTGAATATAACCTAGATGTAATGAGTGTAAAGTAGATCATCCATTCTCATCAAGATGGGTTTATGTGAACCGCTAGCTACCTGTGATATATGGGCTAATGAGTGATTCAATTATGTAGATTTTTTGGTATCAATTGATCATAGAAATATTCTTGCAAATACAATATGGAGTATGTGTTACAAGTGTGGTTGTCGTTGCACCAAAAGATCGACCTGTTAACATCGAATACAACCACTAGAATTATAGAATCCATGGAAGATGGTTAATCCATGCCACAAACCCAAGCATTGCACTGCACAACACAAGGAGACCAAGGGTGCACACCTTGCAACAATCCCCCCCCAACGCAAGCAAGGGTTTGAACTTGTGACCAAGCTCTAATACCTCTTGTTACAAGTGTGGCTGGTGTTGCCCCAAAAGATTTACCTGTTAATGCCCGATACAACCACTAGACTTATGGAATCCACAGGAGGCGGTTAAGCCATGTCACAAACCCGAGCGCTACATTGCACAGGACAAGGAGACCAAGGGCACACACCTTGCAACAGTATGGAAAGCTTATGCCAACTCTAAGTTATCGTAATTTGACACATTGTAAAAAATACCTCTTATTTGTCAAGTTGAAAGTGTGTAAATTTAGAGAAGCGAGTTAATTGAGAATGTAAATGAGTTATACAATAAATTGTAGTAAGAGGTGTGTCATATTCAACCTTTTTCATTGATTTATTGAGTAAAATTATATGTAAATCTTTTTGGAGAGAATAGGTGAAGCAGATTGATTTATTGGATGTTATATTGAACAGTTGGTTACTAGCTTATATTTTTTTCAAAGATAGAACAAAATGTAAGCAAGAAAACGTTACATATGGTTGGCATAACTTGTTATACCAGCATAATTATTAAAGAGTGATAGATGCTTTTAAAATCGATAAAAAATAATAATATAATTGATATTGACATTTTTTTTTAATTGCAACAAATTTTTCAATCACTTGTTCTTTGTTTAACATTTGCCTAGTTTTGTAATACTTGACATCGTCAATCATACAAGGATTTGCAACCATTTTTTTTGTCTTCTTCAAATTTTTTGTTTGTTACTCTCATTATATGTCATATTGTTCATGATTTCATTTTTGTGCTTTTTAAAATGATTGTGTTGGAATGTTATGATTATATTGTCAAAATTTGTCCCATATGCATCATTTCATGTTGTACTAGTACATTTAGATAACATTTAAAGTGTGAATTTATTACACACTAGTTGCACCTCTAAGGTCATTGACTAGTGACACATTGTAAGGAAGTTGGAACAAGTTGTAATTATCAAGTTATGGAGAGAGAGACAAAATAAAGATAGCTAATTTATCTATTCTAAATATGTTTATCTATCGTTGTCCTATTCTTTGGCAATGAAGGTCATGAGCTTATGGTTTAAATATTTTTTTATAACACATTTATTGGACCACTTCTTTCATCCATTTTGTTTTTGAGCTCATCATTAGTTTTGTTGAATTTTCCCATGATGTGTTGACATTGTATTATACTTAATGTGATGTTCATATGTTTTTTCATGAAATAAGTGCTTGCTTATGTTGATAAACCATATTTTTTAATGTGTTTTCATTTCATAGAGGTAAAGTAGAAGCTACTCTATATATTTGTTCATCAAAGCAATGAGTATATTATTATGCCGAGAGGCATCTACAATGACATCAAAATGTTCGTAAACAAAAATCCATTTTTGAAACAATTTGACATGCAAATGACAGGTAAATGCACGAAATATGCCATGTTTCAGCTTTTGTGGAAGTGTTATTTAATTACTCCAAATAAAATAGAACCCTTGCCACTTGTCTTCAGCTAGATTCGCAACTTTTGCATGCAGGACTTTAATGGATTTGTATTCTTGTTGTTTAGTATTTTAGAAGAACATTTATTTTACAGATGATTCTCTTCTATTATAAGATATCTCTCAACATATTTTACATATATTTTTTAAATATAGTTATATTAGTATTAGATAAACTATATAACATGTGGTTTGTCTTTAGACTAGATAAATTATGTAGGAAAATCTAATGTCAAATAGTAGAATGTTGATAAAATTAGGTGATTCTAACAAGTTAAGTAATGCTAACAAAGTTTAACTAAAATTATTGACAAAGATGAAAGATAATCGTAGATGAAGTCAAATGTTACTAGAGATATTTTGGGCAAAGCTAAAAATGGAAAGTTATTTTATTTGTATTTTTTAAGCATCATATTACAATAGTCCATGACTATGTTTAACAAACTAATCTAAGGAAATTTTAATCTCAAAAATTAAAGCACATTTTTTAGGAGTCTAAGATTATGTTTTTATTTAGTAATAAGTTATTTTTTATGATAACTAGATGCTATTAAGTTTTTTTTGGAAGTTATTTTTAAGTCGTGTGATTAGTTGTTTAGAGTATCACCTAATTTTTTAGTTTTTAAAATTATTTAAGGAACGTTAAACTCTAAATGTTCTATTTCAAGTTGTAATATGCAATTTTATAATGGAAATTTTAGTTTGTAATGTGTAATTTTATCATGGATGTTTTCATGTCAAAAAACATGAGAAATTAAGCTATTTAGGCTAAGGGAAATCACGAAAACTCAACTAATTAACTAATTCAACGCAAATCAATGAAAGTATTGCAAAATAAGGAAATTAAACTAAATAAGAAAATCCCCCTATTAGAAAATTTGCTTCCATTGTTCTTCTCCTCTTTGCGTAATGTTGACTCTCAGTGTTACTATAATCAACATGTAAATTGGCACAAATATTTGAAGTATGTGATTAAGAAAATTGGGGAGAATTAGGTTGAATTTATAGATTCTAGAGGATGAGAATGGACAGTTGAGATTCATTTTAGAACATAATCGATCAATGGTGGATATTGGTTGGGACAAAACTGATTGAGAGTTTAACTCATTTGATTGATGAGTCGACTAAATTGATTGATCAGTGAATTGATTAGATTGATCAATGAACTGAGTTGATGTTAACTAATTTGATTGCTCTGTTCCAAAAAGGTGATTGAGGAGTTAACTAAGTTAATTAGGGAGATGACTGAATAGATTTCTCAGTTGATTGAATCGATTACCCAGTTAGACTAAAAGTCAGTGGGAGTTAGAATTTCAACATGTGTTGTAGGAATTTGAGATGAAATTCACATTTCAATTTTCTTTTAATTTGAATTTGGATTTTCGAAAAGTGAAATGTACATGTAATTTATTGAAATTGGAATTTGGGGATTTCAAATTTTGAATTTTGAATTTGAAGAATTAATTAATTAATTAAATTAAAAAATTATTTAATCATTAGAAATGAAATTTAATTAAATAATAAAGATTATTTAATTAAAGTATTAAATCATGGTACAACAGGAAGGAGTTGGGGACGCTCTGCAACTAGGGCACGAACCTCAGAGGTGTCGCTGGTTGCAGGACGCCACCTCATGCGAGGGCTCCCTGGCTTTGCTAGGCAGCCCTCGAAGCATTTATTATGCACCCTTCATTAAATGGAGCCGAATAAAGGTGAACCTAATAACCTAAAACTACCCATTCCTTCCTCTGCAAACGGGCGAGAGTGATGGAAAACCTTCAACCAAGCGGTGGAGGGCAAGCGGTTCTCATTCCCTAAAGATGCAAAGTTCGAAGCCACTCTCCACCATGAAGATGAAGCCAATCTCGCAGGAGCACAAGGTGAAGTCTCCCCCTCCAAACGCATCACCATTAAACCTAAAGATTCCATGCTTTCTGCCATTTCTTCTGAGATTTCTAGACTTCGGGATTTAGCTATTTTTTTTGCTGCCTTTGATGTAAATAACTTACCATCTCATCAATACATGAACAAATGGCTGCAAGATGTGTATGTCAATAAACTAGGGTTTCACTTTTCGTTTTGTAGAATGATTCAAAAGGGTTTGTTTTTAATCTTTTTTTATAGTAAAGAAAGTCAAAGCAAAATTGTAAATAAGTAGTTCTGGTCGGTAGGAAATTCATCCTTTAGGGTTGTTCCTTGGGACCCTGAGGCTTGTAATGATAAAATTCTCGCCCTATCCTGCCCGAAATGGATAACCATTAAGAATGTCCCGCCCTTCCTCTAGTCCTGTATTGACAAAATTGTGGAACCTTTGGGGAAAATTGTAAAAATTGACTCTTACCCCTCGGTGCTCTCTCATCTTGATGCTAGACTTCTCATTGCCCTGAAACCAAGTATGGTGTACCCTACTGAAATTGATATTTGCCTTGACAATAAAACTTACTATTATTCAATTGAGTATATAGGTGGAATTGATGCCTGTCACTTTTGTAAGGTTAGTGGCCATTTTAGAAGTAAATGCCCTTTATTGACAAAAAAGTCTTCAAATACTAAGACTCATTCCTCTAGTCCCCCCCTGTAACTAGGCCCTTGCCCTCTGAACCTACCCCGTCTTCCCCCCCACATGTCCCTTCCTCGCCCGCCCCTGCCTTTTCCCCTTCCCCCTCTTCGCTCCCCCACGACCTGCCCCCATCCTCCTCGGCCCCTTCGATGGCTAAGTTTATCCTAGACTACAACAATGCTATCAAGGAGGCCCTCTCCGTTGCCCATCCTCCTCCCTTTAATCCCTCTGAATCTATTGATACCCCTACTCTTCTCTCAACCCCGAGAACCCTGAATGCCCAACAAATAGTGATGGAAAAACTGAGAAAAGCAGTTGAAGCTAGAAAACTTCTTGAGAAAAACCTTATTAATCAGAAATTGGAAATTGAAGCCTCTAGGTGGCAGTTACCTGACCTTGAGGACATGGATAGGAGTGTTCTAATTATAGCAGATACCATTAGCAGGGCCTCGGTCCAGAACCCTGAATTACCCGCATGTAAGGAACTTATTGGACTCAATATTGATGAAGCCCCTACCCCACAAGGGGAAATGGGAGGACCTACTATGGAGGAGGTCCCAGCAAACCCTCTAGATGCTTCTTGTATCTTAGAGGCCTCTAGGAGAGACCCTGCTAGTGGTGCCTCTTGTACTTCTAGCACTCTTATTGTTGCCCTGAAGGCAGAGCTAACTGCCACTCAAGGTGTGGAGATCAGCATAGACCCCTTCACTCCTGTAAACACCAACTTTGACCAAGGGCTGGCAGAGACTCAGGATGGATTTACTATGGTTAAAAACAGGAAAACTAGGAGGAAAAGATCTCCTAAGAACAGTAAAGATAGTGCTACCAGGAAGGAATCCCTAGGTCTTGAACAAATATCTGAGGCAAGGAAAAAGAGAGGTAGACCCTCCTCTTCTATTGCATTTGATGCTACCAATATTACAAATAAAGAGGATTGGCCCAAATGTTTTGAGGAATTTAAATCCCAAACTAACCCATCCCAACCAAGTGAATCATGTTGAAAATAATTTCTTGGAACATCAAGGGCTTGGAGGCCCCTGATTGGAAGTACATCATAAAGAGATTTCTAAATGCACATAAGAATATGGATTGCCTCCTCTTACAAGAGCTAAAAGTTGTGGGCTTTACCCTACAAATCAGTCTCAAATGTATCTAAAGGGGGGCTACCTCATTTTACACTAACCATACCAAAGGAAAAGGAGGCACGACCGTACTCCTTAGTCCTAAATGGGCCAATAAAGTGGTTAACTAGGGACAATCCCCCAGTGCTAGGGCTATATGGGTCTCTATTCAAATGGGGAACCAGAAGTTTGGAATTTGCTCTATTTATGCCCCGAATGACTACAGAGAAAGGGGAGAACTATGGAACTGGCTAGCAGGGCTAGATGATATTCCTTGGATTATTGGGGGAGACTTCAATATGGTTGAATATGCTAATGACAAAAAAGGTGGCAACAAATTTGAATGGAAGGGAATGGAAAGGCTACAATGGGATAGAATGATTAATAAATTACACCTTTTTGACCCTATTACTGGAAGAAAAGACCATCTAAACACTATATGGTACACCTGGTGTAACTATCAACAGTTGAATAAAAGGATATACTGCAGACTAGACAAACTCTACTTCAATAAATGCCACTTTGAGATTGATAAAGGCCCTAATGGAGATCATTATCTTGTCTCCCCATTTACCCTATCAGATCACCACCCAATAATAATGGGAATTGACCTCTCTCCGGCTAGCCCCCCCATCTCCTCTAGACCCCCTTCATTCATCCTCAATACTAGACTTCTAGAGGATGAGGACCTTCACTCTTCCCTGGCCTTTATCAGACTGTTTAACAAGAAGAACCTGAACCGGCTCTCTAGAATAGATGAATGGAATACAAACATAAAAACTTGGACCACCCTTTGTCAAACAGTGGGGAAAAAGAAAGCTAAGGATGCCAGGAGGTTAGAAAGATTACTTCAAGAGGATCTATGTATTGCTGAAATGAATCTTCAGAACTCCCCTAATGATGAAAATCTTTCTTGCACTTTGATGACAATCAAAGATCACCTCAGGAAGTTTCAGAACTAGAAAATTAAAGGGCTAAAAACCAGGTCCAAACTAAATTGGTTGGACTCGGGAGACAAGGGGTCCAAATTCTTCTTCCATATGCTCAAAGTTAAGGAGGCAAAAGAGAACATCAATGCTATATGGGATAACAACACTCATATCACAGACTCACAAGGGATCCTAGACTGCTTCTCCCATTATTACCAAAAGCTTTTCACTTCAGATGAAGTAAATGATGACCATAGGCATGCTAGGGAGCTCATTAAGCAATTTACCCCAACCAAACTTAATGTTGAGGACTTCGAGTTTGTAAGGCACCCTATCTCAAGAGAGGAAATTGCAATGGCCATCTCCTCAATGGGCAATGACAGATCCCTTGGACCAGATAGATTCCCAGTGGAGTTCTATAAGAAAAACATTGGATGGATTGTAGGAGACCTCCATGACCTGTATCTAGAGGCTATTACCAAAGGAACCCTGGGAAAAGAGATCAATCAAGGGCTTATCAAACTCATCCCTAAGGAAGAAGACAAGACTTTGATTAATAACTGAAGGCCTATCATGCTACTAAATGTGTCTTATAAAATACTGGCCAAAGTGGTAGCCAACAGGTTGATAAGAATATTGCCAAAAATAATCAGCCCCACCCAAACAGGCTTTGTCAAAGGCAGGTATATCCTTGAGAACTTGGTGATCTGCTAGGAATCACTTGAGTGGGCAAAGGTCTCTGGTCAGAATGGGGCAATGCTCTTAATAGACTTTGAGAAGGCATATGATAGAATACAATTGGGATTCATAAGTCAAATGCTAGTTAGTCTGGGCTTCCCAGAGTCCTTCTGCAAGATTGTTCAAACACTACTCTGAGATGCCAATGTTGTTGTTGATGTAAATAGATTAAGATCTAGCAACATCATTCTCTCCAGATCAATTAGACAGGGTTGTCCACTTGCCCCGACCCCATTTGTCTTGGTTGCGGATGCTATGCACTATATCCTAAAGGATTTCAATTTATCCCCTAGGGTCAAAGGAATTTCCCTCCCTAATAAAGAAGAAATCATCAATGTTCAGTTTGCAGATGACACAACTATTTTGTTCACCCTGGATGAGGAAAACTTATCATCTCTTCTTCGCAACATTGAAATCTTCTGTAAAGCCTCGGGCAGTAAAATTGCTCTCCATAAATCTACCTTGCTAGGTTGGACATACTCCCCTCCTATCTGGTTGTCTAGATTTGATCTGAAGTGGGGAGGACCGAATACTACCATCAGATACTTAGGCATTCCCTTCTCTGTTTCCCCAAATTTGAAAGAAATGTGGGAGTGGTTCAGAAATAAGGTGGATAAAAAGCTCACTAAATGGAACCAGAACTTTCTCTCCCTAGCAGGTCATTTCCAGGTCTGTTAGAAAATACTATCCTCATATAACATATACTGCTCTTCAGCCTGGCTATTCAGCAACTACTAGTTCAACTATATACAAAAACAAATCAGGAACTTCCTTTGGTCAGATGGGAAGGGCAACAGGAAACAACATGCTGTCAAATGGGATTGGTGTATCAGATCTAAGATGCAGGGAGGTATGGGCCTCAAAGATCTCAAATTCCAGGGAATTGCACTGGCTGCCAAATGGATTTGTAAAGCCCTTGATGGGCATGAACCTTGGAAAGTGCTTGTTAGACACAATATTCAATGCTCCACCCCAAAAATGGCAAAAAAATGGAAGAACCTACCCATGGGAGACCTGATTGCTGGAAACTTTGAGGTCTCCCCTACAGGTTCAAAAGTCTTGAAGTCTATATGGAAGGCTTGGAACCATGTTAGACAATTCATCAGCAATAGGAGCATTATGGATAAGAAGGGTTCTCTCAATCTGGGAAGGTCTATATGGTGGAATTCCCTACACAATGGGAAACAGTTAGCCTGTCTTCAAGGTTGCTCTACCCTGAAATGGCACAATCGAGGACTGGTCACATTTGAACATATTCTAGAAGATGGTATTTTGATCTCCTGGGAGACTCTCAGCTCCAAATTTAACCTTCCCCTCTCCCAAGCCAGAACCTACAATTTTCTTAAGTCTGCACTTGCTCCCATCCTCTCCTCTCCTAACCCATCCTCGCCCTCCCCATTAGCCTCCCTCTACTGGATAGATGGCTCCCCCCTCCCACTAACTAAGGCCAAAATGATCTACTCTGCCCTTTCTGACTCTGTGGATATTCTTACACACCTTAACAACACCTGGAACCTCTCCTGGGATTCAAAAAAATGGTATGCTAGCCTCTCGAGATTCTAGTCTAACCCGACTGAGCCGAAAAAGAAATTTTTTGCTTGGAGACTCCTGCTTCATAAACTGCCACTTAAAGATAACAATAGTGACCCCCTACTATGTAAACTATGTCGTGTCCCTGAATTAGTACATCACATTTTCTTTGAATGCCATTTTGCCAAAGAAGTCTGGAATCTGTTTGGTATCTCAGTTAATAACAATTGTTTTTCTATTGAAGAGATGGTATTTGGTTATGTTAGAGGTGGCAAGAAATATGCTAATCTTTTCTAGTCTTCTCTCTCCTTGGAAATTCTTTGGATCATTTGGAAATCTAGGAATGACGATGTGTTTAATGGAAAGGGTAGAAACCTCACTAAGTCTCTTAGGAGACTCGTCCGCTACCTTGTTGCTATGCAGGTCACAGTGGTTCTATGATTGGAGGAAGACAAATTTGACAGGTGGCTTAAGAATGGAACAACCCTAGTATTTATTCGAGAGCTCTCACGTGGCTTCACTTGGGACCGTATGGGAAGCAACAAGACACACTTTGAGCAGGGGCTGATGAGATTTATGCAGGAGATGGAGGCACGGTAGCAGAGAGAGGACTTTATTGAGCTGGAGCTAGAAGGGCTACCCTCCCACCCCTTCAGAGATCAGTTTGTCGAAGGAAATGTGTTGGTCTGGTGTGAGGGAGAGCTAGGTTGGACTGCATGGCACCCCCCCCCCCCCCCCCCGTGGGTGACAACAAGGATCCTGACTCCTCCTTTGTGTTTAGCTAGCTGTATAACCTATGTTTCATTTTGCTATGACTCTCATTTTGTGTAATTTTGTAATTCAACTCCATCCAATGTATATGGTCTTATATCATGGCTTGTGATCCCGCCTGACATGGTTCTGTCTACACTCTATGTTTTAACTCTTTAGCTGGTTGTGAGTTATCCAGCCAAGACTCTCGAATTTTTGTAACTGCTGATTATATGATGCTTAATACAAAAAAGTATTAAATCATAATTAATTAAATAATAAATATTTAATTAATTATAAAGAAAGGGTTAAATGATTAATTGATTAAGAAGATAGAAATAGAATAACTAGTAATATTGAAATGCAATGATTAAAATTAATTTAGAAGAATTTAATCAATTTAATTAAATAATTAAAAAAATATTTAATTAATTAGATGAATAGTTAGTGCACAACCAATGAGACATTTTTAGGTGTCTACATTTGTCCCTCTTTGAGACAAGGTTGGAACAACGTTGTTTCAAAGAAAATTTCAAAATTTCCTGCCTCTGCGACATTAGGGTGTAAATATGCCCCCTTGAAAAATTATCTGAAAAAATTATGGAATTGAGACCAATTTAACGATACCATGCTAGTGAGTAATAGTTTCCAGTATCGCGTGATTTGTAATTTCGTGTCCATTTGACAGACCTACAAGTGCTTCAAAGTTTAGGGGGTCCACAGCTGTTTTGGAGGGGAAAACCCTAATTTTGGGCTATAAATAAAAATTTCAACCACTCATTTGCTCATTTGCATTGTTTTGAGTTCATAGAGTGCTAGTGATTCCAAAGCTTTCTATGAGTTTTTGAGTGCGATGGCGGGCTTCAAAGCGAGACTTCACATGTCTGAGCAGGTTCGATCATACCAACGTCCACCTGGCATTGTAGGCATGGTGAGTTTCTGAAAAAAATTGCCCATTATTTGCCTGAATTTTGAACTTTTCCAAAATTTATCTAGAGAACAACTTTTTAAGTGTTTCGCATCTGTATGTCAATCTTTTTGCATTAGTCAATATCATTTCATATAAGTATTAAGTATGTCACATTCATCTATGTGTTGCGCAAAAGTGTTTAGTGTTTTGCATAAGACTAGTATTTTCGCATTAGTTTTAAACTTGTCACAAAAGTCATAAACATTTCGCAAGAGTCTTAATGTGTCACAAAATTCATTATTGTGTCGCAAGAGATGTTGCATTCGTTGTAAATGGCAAATTTTCTTCTTGCTTAATTGAAATTTTAGCTCATACGAATTATGATGTCTAACACTTTTGCCATTATTTCTCTGCAGGAGATTACACATGTTCTCAGTACTAGGAAGAATAGGCTTAATGGTCTTGATCTTTAGAGTTAGTTACTGGCAAAGGACATTGCATTGACTCAAGAGCTTGGTCTATATTATGTTTTTCATTTTCCTGAGGTTACAACCAACATGGCCTTGATTACAGCATTAGTTAAGCGATGGCACTCAAAGACGTGCTCTTTTCATCTTCTGTTTGGCAAGGCATCCATTACCCTTGAGGATGTCTAGTGCATATTGCATATTTTGATCCATGGTGAGAGGGTTATCTATGATCACAAGGTAGGTATTACAACATCATGTCATCATTTTTAGTACGAGGAGCAAGATCTCCATATGAGTAGTCATTATGAGATAGGTTGGGGATAGCTGGAGGGTGATTCTGATGATCTTACTATCGTTTTGTGCAGTATTATATCAAGTCCTCTTATACCTAATAGGAGATATCATGGTTTCCCAGTTGGATGGGGCAAGGTGATTTATGGGATGATTGTTGATAGACGCATGTATGCATGGGGACCATGCCTCCTTGCCATGTTATATTACTAGATGTATAGTGTTGTTTACTTGAGATATAGATCAATCAATTATGGCATTACACTCCTCCAGATCTAGGCTTGGGAGCATATAGCTATATTCAGGCCAGTGGTACATGTACGGTTGCGGGGTCAGGAGCCTTGTGCATTTAGGTATACTACAACAATTCACCATAGGGGTATAGGGAACACCTTGTACACAAGACACTAGATTGATATATTCCAGCATTTCATATGGAGGCCATACTTGGATTGCCCCAGTTGGGCCAATGATGTTCAATATTTACCTTTTTTTAAACAACAACGCTATTTGATCGATAGGATAGTCGAGACTCAACGCATTATTGATGTTCATCTCCTTGGGCATGTACTAAGATAGTTTGGAGATTTGCAAGGAGTACCTAATGTGACAACTTATTTCACTAGGATTTCTCAAGAGGTTTCTAATTGGGGAGCTTATATTTTTCCTCAAGTTGCATTCACAGAGTTTGACAGCTTATAGGCAATGCAGTGGGGTGAGGGAGTCAGGGTTGTTGATCCTAAGATGACGCCATAGTATGATGCGTGGTGGGCTAGTCACAAACCTATCCCTCTTATTGATCCTACTATTCCAATCATAGCACAACATATTAGGCCGCGAAGACGACGTAGAGGGGATGATAGTGGGGATGGTGGGCATACAGTGGCGGCCATTGTTGCTACAGGAGGAGAGGAGGAGAATGTTGAGGAGGGAGATGAGGATACTGAGGTGGACATCAGTGGAGACACCAAGTTAGTCGGCATGAGCGATGATTCTTCATCGAGATTATCAAGCGCAGAGGGAGATGAGAGCTCTCACGACACAAATATGCCAAATCTTGAGGATGTACTTGTCATACAAGCAACTAGACAGGATCAGGATGATGATGATCTAAAGGTTATGAGGGCTCGAATACAGAGTCTACAAGATGCTTTGGCTACAGAGAAGCAACAACACAGAGATGATAGGGCTACCTTTCATCATGAGTATGCATCCGTGGTTGCAAGGAGAGACGGGTTGATCACTAAGCATGATAGTCTTCGAATTTCTCGTGATTTAGCCATAGCAGAGCAAGATCTCTTCCGGCAGGAGCAAGACTATGTTGTTTGGCAAGCACAATTAGCACATGATTCTTATGATCAGTTTATTATTTCAAGTATTGGTACACTGACATGTGATGCTCAACTCATTCATTTAGCTCATGAGTCTCTTTATTGGCAATAGGAGTATGAGAGGGTTGTTCCTAAGGGACTATGTGTATAGAGATATCATTCTTAAAGTTCTGGGAGGAGGTCTAGCTGATAGACTACTCGAGATACGAGTGGTGTGAGCGTTAGGAGTCCACCTCATGCACCACCAGGTCATCCTAGGGCAAGATCGAGCAAACATGATCCTACTCCAGCTCCTGATAGAGGCAATGTTGCTTGGGCCTTGTGATTTGTGACTTTTTGAGATGTTTTGATGTTTTATTCTAACACATTACCATTTTTTAGATATATATGATATGCATTTTGGTGGCGTTTCTATATGCATATGTTTTATACTTATGTCGTGTATGATGCAGTGTATGCTTTTGATGCACATTTATGTTTTTTACTTATGTACTCCTATATGATGATTATGCCTTGATGTGATAATATGGTTTATGATAATGAACTAACTTAATAATGAATGCAACTAAATGTTAGTGAATGCACCTTACTTTATAAAATGCAACTAAATAATAACACTATATGACAATGCAACTAATGATAATGATGAATGAATCTTAATGCAAATATATGTCAATGAATCTAAATGCAAATAATTCACTTATATGATAATGAATCTAAATGAAATGTATATACTTTTAATGTAATTGTGGATGTAACTAGTAATGCAAATGTAACAAAACGATAAATGAATGTCCCTATAAGCAACCTAATTAATGAATCTTATATGTTAATGGATATTGATGCATGCACTTTAATGCAATGCAACTATATGATAATGCAACTTTTTGAAATGTGTCAAAACATCCTTTGTAACACTTGAAAAATTAATCGAGAAGAAAAGTTAGTAGAAAGAAGAATAAAATACTAGATGCAATTAGAAGTTGGAAATGATAGATGAATGATGAAATTGATAAGAGATGGTAATCACAACTTCTCATACCTTTATTCTACTTAGCGCAAATTAATTGATCATTGAGCCTTATTATGTATCAATGGAGCTTTGTACACTAGGGTATAAGGAACCAAGATGTGTGTGATATCCCATTGCAAAAACAAACACCTAGAAAACAAGGAGTGAACCCCTCCATTCTAGGTGTAGCATCAAGGGTCGAGGTATGTGCGATATTAACAAGCATAGTTATCCTTGACTTTATTTTTGCATAGGATACTTGTCAAATGAACATACCAACACAGACACCCAAGGCACCATTGCCCCAGAACTTCGTCGGTTCACACCACAAATAGCAAACAAAGAAAGAGATCATGACCATCCCAACTCCTCTAGTCACTTATCGACATCCTTAAGTAGCATAGGAACATGATCTACCACCAATTGATAAAACAATAAAGACTAACTAGGATAAAATCCCGCAACCATATTGATTTGTGCCTTTGTCTTGATTACTTGATGTGATGGTTGATAATGTCTGGTTTCAAAGATTTGAATGCCCCGTGTAATACCAATTTATTTGGTTTCGAGTGTACCCTTCCCTATTTAAGACAAGGTGATTGATTGATGAATATGGTTGGTTGATCTTGATAAGACAGTTTGAACAGTTTGATTATAGATATTGATAAGATAGTTTATCCTTTTCTAACTTTGTGCAAAGTGTTTGTTGGATATCTGCTAGGGTGTTTGATTTTTGCGAGACATTTTATTGCAATTTTGTTGATTTTTTTTTATTTTTTGTGTTTTTTAAAGGACCCTTTTTTATGTTTTTGTGTTTTTTTCAGGATCGTATTTGAATGTTTTTGATTGATTTTTTCAAGACATTCTATGTTTTTCAGGATTTTGTTGCATTTTTCGATGTTTTTTATTTTTTCAAGAGTTTATTTGATTTTTAGGGATTTTTCAAGACTCTTTATTTGATTTCTAGGGGTTGTTTCTAGACTCTTTATAAATTTTAGGATTTTTTCAAAACTTTATTTGATTTTTTATGGATTTTTCAAGACTTTATTTGATTTTTATGGATTTTTTAGGACTTTTTATTTAGTTCTAGGGATTTTTTCAAGACTCTTTATAATTTTTAGGATTTTTTCAGGACTTTATTTGACTTTTTATGGATTTTTTCAGTCATTCCCCCAATATGCAAACAAACTACGATACGATAATCTATAAAATGTACTTGGAAACAACGAGGTTTTGACATGCAAGATGTAAGATGAAAATGCATTTTATATTGGACAAAGGCAATTGCATATGCTTCTCACATTGTGATATATTGATTGAATTGATGGTGAAAAACATTCCAAAGATAAGGTTTCATTTTGTTTCCCAGAACCTTTTGACTACCCTGATTAATTCACCAAGTGACTAGGATTTGTAAATGGAGACACGAAAAACTTCCTTACTGATTCTTGAAACTTTTTGTCTTCTCTTGCCCATGTGCATGCAATTGGGTTTATTCTGACTCTTGAGATCATTGTAGACCCTTAGAATCCTACATGACTAGCTACGTGTGTTATCCTAACTTCAAAAGCATCCTAAATAGAGCCTCGTTGCCGACAGACATTCATATCCCTGACAAGGTTATCATTGTTATCTCTCGAGTATTGCTCCATTGTCAATAGGTGTCCATAGACCTAATGGAGTTACTTGCATGTTCCCATAGCTGAGCCCTTAATGACTTTTTTTGCATGATGTTTGTTGTACTTTTCTTTGCTTTTTTCTTTTGCCTTGATATTTTGATTTGTAACTAGGCATAATTTTTTTATCTTTTTTTATTTTTGCATTGGCTTGTAAGTAATGAAACCTACATAGGTATGAAAATTACAGCGGTGCGGGAGTAGAATTTAAGATTTTTCACTAGCCACGTGATCAACTAGGTATCTACAATAATTTAAAGTAAGTGATTAATATGTATGGTATAACCAACCATAGACAAAGCCTAATCACAAGGTAATGTTGAAGATAAATAACCTTAGGCTTGAAAGATTTCATGAACAAATATCTAAGAAATGAGATCAATCCTTTACCTGTTCAAGTACACACAGGTGATTAACTAAGAGAACCACCTTTTTATTGATGAAGCTACATGTGAATGCAATGCAAAGAAATTTGAAAGCAACTAAATGCAATATAATGAAAATAAATCCTAAATTACCCAGACATTAGACATAATATATTTTGAGATGCATGTGTTTTATAGGCTCAGGGCATGAATCCCCTTCCATTGTTATTAAGTGATATGCCCCATTACCAACGACCTTCGTTATTACAAAAGGCCCCAACCAATTAAGTTCAAATTTACTTGGTCATTCTCACTCTGCTAAATTTCTTTGGTTTTCTTTGAGAACTAGATCCCATGCCTCAAAGGTTCTTGGCCTTACCCTTTTGTTCTAGCTTCTCTTCCTTCTATTTCGATAACCATGCAAGTGATTCAATGCGGTCTATCTCTTTTCATCCAACATTTCTAACTCTTGTAATCTTGCGACTTTGTAATCTTCCTCTAATATGATGTTCTTCAAGGAGACTATTAAAGAGGGCAATTCTACCTCAATGTGCAAAATTACTTCAGAACCATATACCAAATAATATGGTGTAACACATGTTGCTATGCACACACTTGTTATGTAAGCCCACGGTTAGGTTTAATTGAAGATGCCAATCTCGTCCTACTTCATTGATGACTTTCTTCAAGATTTTGAGGATTGTTTTATTGGTGGCCTCTGCTTGTCCATTACTTTGAGGACAATAGGGAGTTGCAAAGCGGTGATGGATTTGAAATTGGTCACAAAGTTCACACACCTCTTGATTTTGAATGGATGCCCATTATCTGTAACTATGCACTCTGGGACTCCATATCGACAGATGATGTAATTTAGAATGAATTTAGCTATTTACTTTCCAGTGGTATAAGTGAGAGGGATTGCCTCTACCCACTTGGTGAAATATTCGATGGATGTCAGAATGAACTTATGTCCATTAGAGGAGGTAGGGTTGATTTTCCCTACAAGGTTTAATCCCCAATGTGAAAATGGCCATGGTGATGTGATTGATTGGATATCTTGAGCAGGTGCATGAATCAGGTTTCCATGTATTTGGAATTTTTTGCACTTTTGCACATATTTATAGGCATCCTTTTCCATGGCTGGCCAGTAATATCCAGTCCTCAACAGTTTCTTTGCTAATGCAAGACCACTATAATGGGCACCACAAATTACATCATGAACTTCTTTCAAGACTGACTATACTTCTTCGAAATTCAGACATCAAAGAAGGGTTCCATCAAAGCTCTTTTTGTACAAAGTGTCAACAATGATAACATGTATGCATGCTTGATGTAAGAGAGTTTTCCATTGATTTCTAGAAAGGTCAGGAGACATGTATTGGTCATGCAAGTATGCATATATTTCATTATACCATGGTGATTCGGGACCCACTATCATGCATACATTTTCAGAAGAGGGAATCTCATAAGCTGGCACCATCAACTGTTCCACGATGAACTCGAACTAAGTTTCATTATTTGGCATATCCAGAAGAGATCCTACATTCACCATAGCATCTGTTGCCTTATTTTGTTGTCTAGGAATCTGCTCAAAGGTTATATGACAGAAGTGTTGTTTGAATTATTCAATCATTTGTTTGTAGGGCATCAACTTGTCATCCTTGGTATTATAATCACCATTGACCTGAGTGACAATGATTTGTGAGTCTCTATATACATTTAATTATGTTATTTTCCACCGAATAGCAGTGTGAAGACCTATGATGAGGGCTTCATATTCAGCTATGTTACTGGTGCATGAGAAACTTATTCTATAAGACTTTGGAATCGAATCACCCTGAGGAGTAACAAACAGAATACTGGCACCTACCCCATGGTTGATGTAAGAACCATGTCAAAGTACAACTTCCATGTTGTTGATGTTGTTAGTGGGAACATATATTCATTAAGAAATTCTACTAACAGTGGGTTACTATCTTGCACAGGAGCTTCTGCCAATTGATCTGTTATGATTTGGCCTTTGATTGCCTTTCTATTGACATACTCGATATCAAACTCACTTAAGATCATGACCCATTTGGCCAATCTTATTGTTAGGGAATCTCTGCTCAAGAGATGTTTGAGAGGATCAAATTGTGCTATGAGTTTAATCTTATGACTAAGAATGTAGTGTCTGAGATTTTGAGATGCAAAGATCACTACCAAACATTCTCTCTCTATGGGACTATAACCGAGTTCATATCCCACAAGTGTTTTTTTTGTGTAATAGATGGCTCTTTCTTTCCCTTGGTCATCATGTTGTGCCAAGAGTGCTCCTAAAGATGAATGTGGTTGAGATGTAATATTTAAATGCTTGGAATGCTCCTTGACATTGATCTGTCCATTTAAGTGTTACACATTTCTTAAGAAGGTGTTGGAATGGTTGGCACTTCTCTGCCAAATGTGCTATAAAGCGCCTGATAGATTGCAACCTTCCCTATAAGCTCCTTAACTACTTGAGTGTGGATGATGGTGGCATTTCTAGTATAGCTTTGACTTTTGAAAGATCCACCTCAATTCCTCTATTGGATATGTATGCGGGAAAAGTGGGCGAATAAAACTTAATATGTGAAAATTTAGTTAAATACTAGTCCACACACACACACAGGACTTCTTGGTGCAAGCTATGGAGTAACGTAGTATTACTCAGCTTCCCAAGGAGGGTCCCATGGTTCTCTATCTCACAATGTCCCTCAAACCAATGTTTTTGCTCTCAGATCACTAAGCAAAATGGTTTAGGGATGGCAAATGCAAGAACGAGGGATGTTTTGATAGTTTTTAATATGAAAGGTATGCTAAGCTATGCCTAATCTTAGAAATGCAATAAACTAGATGATAAGATGACAAGATTAGTATGAATAATATCCTAGCATACTATATTTAGTCTATGATCGAGCTAAAATGATAAAGAAAGTACTCTAAACATGCATATTTAGTCTATTTCCTTATTTAAAGAGAGGCTAAATGATGAGCATATATGAAGTGAAAGCTTGAATATATTTGAGCATAAGTGTGATGCTACAAATTTGAAGGATGATTGTTGAAAATTAAGGAATGAGAGCTCTATTTATAGCATAAACAGGGCAATGGATGGTCAAGATTGAAAGGTTTGAAAGTTGGGGATCCATGTGCACAATTGGCACCAATGAAATGGTGACAAGTGTCAACATAGGGTTGGGTTGAGAAAAGAGGTTGGAGGCATTAAAGGCCTGAGAAGACCTCATGGTTATCTAAAGGCTAAGGGTCAAGTCTAAGTTAGGCTTACCCACTGGATTAAGAGTTAATCCAAGGATAAACCTTTGTGCAAATGATTAAGAGATAATCATGGTCAAAGCATTAAAGGCCTGATGAGACCCTTGGGTTGGGTAGAGATTGAGTCAAAACAAATGTTTTAACCATGTGGGAGGGTTTGAATTAACCATTAATGGTTATTGGAGACTTTGGGGATTAAGTGGTTGAAGGTTGGAAGCCTTCAATGGTTTTCAAAGACTTTAAGGGTTTTGGTGGTTGAAGGTTGAAAACCTTTAATGGTTATCAAAGACTTTAAGGGTTTTGAGAAGTGACTTCCCTTTGCTTAGGGATTTTTGTGTCGCTCTTTTGATTTGCAAGTCGTGCCCCAGATTCGATGTGTGATGCCCCCTCAGGAGATGAATCAATTTTAAAAAATTTTGATTTAATTTGATGAAGTTCGTAGGATGTGTATGATTTCGTGCATGTAAAAAGTGTGTAGATTGATTCATCTCCCAATAAGTTACAACTGTTTTGGTATAGGGGAGACCGCGACCATATTACAGGTCCCTACGGCTAACCCTAATTTCATTTTCCTCCTATAAAAGGGGAAAAGGGATTGATTTAGGTTCATTTGTGCTTTGTTGAGTTTGAAGAAAGAGAATTGGCTCTGGAGAGAAAATGCCTATTCCCTATCACAGACACCGTTTCGAACGCGTTCGGAGGTATCGGAGACCTGTAGCGCGTGGACCACCAGTAAGTCAACGTTTTTGACCCCTTTTTTATTTTTTGTTTTGTCGTTTTTGGTCATTTTTTGAATTTCAAAGTTCGGGTGTTACGTTTTAGCGCATCTAAGGTCCACAGTAGCGCATGCGAAGTGTGAAGTAGCGCATCAAGTTTAATTTTAGGGGTTGCGTCCGAAAATCGTAGGCTAGCGCATAAAACTGTTAGGTTAGCGCATGCATGGATAATAGCACATGTAAGGTATTGGGTAGCACGTCACGTCAACGGGGTAGCGCATAGGTATGACCTAGCGCATAGGGGCTGCAGAGGGTCGCATAGGGAAGGGGGTTTAGCGCGTAGGGATAACCTAACGCATAGGGCTAAACGGGTAGCGCCTAGGAGGGATATATTAGCGCGTAGACAGAGTCTAGGGCATAGGATGAGTTAGGTAGCGCAAAGGGGGAAAAGAATAGCACGTAGACAGATTCTAGCGCATAGGACAGATAGATTAGCGCATAGGAGAGACAGCCTAGCGCATGGGGGTGTTTTAGCGCATTTAAGATCTGTTTTAGCGCATTTGGCCGAGTTGAAAATTTGTTTTGTCTGCCTGTCGTGTTTTGATGAATTTACCCAATATGAGTGTTTGTATAACTTGTTTTGATTTGCGAGTTTTCAAGTTATGTATAGATATCAACATGTTTTGTTAATCAGAATATGATGTATTTGCGTGGTTTGTTTCAAATTCAATGTGTGGGAAGCCTGAGTTGTATTACAAGCCGATATGGGTTGAAAACTTGAGTTGTTTTACAAGCTGATATGGGTGGGAAACTTGAGTTGTTTTACAAGTTTATGTGATTTTGGTACTTGAGTTGTTTTACAAGTTTTGATATGGTTTTTGAGAACTTGAGTTGTGTTACAAGTTGATATGAAATGATAGGATTTTGAACTTGATGTAGATGAGCAAATTTGTTTCATGTTGTTGATGTAAGTTTGATGTTGATATCTTTGTGTTGATGTGGAAACTGATATTGGATATGTTGTGTTTGTTGATAGGAGCGATTGGGTGTTGTATAGTCGAGGGAGAGATTCCCGAAACCGTGGACGTTGATACCGAGATTGTCACAGGCAGACTTGGATATTAAAGAGAGATGTGGATTGACCTCGCTTCTGGATATGCCTCGGTTCACTATGAACCGGGGTCTTTTGACAGCGTTGGCAGAGAGGTGGCATAGCGACACGAACACCTTTCATTTTGCCACGGGAGAGATGACAGTGACACCGGAGGATTGCTACCAGATTTTGCGGATTCCTGTAGTAGGGGCACTACTTCCTTATGAGCAGTCAGAGGAGGGTGGCACAGAGGCATTACGCCAGATTTTCCAGGATGACACAGTTTGTGGCTACGAGATCCCCTGGCAGGAGTTTTTGGATTTGGGTTATGCACCGCTGCCATCTGTACTGGCAGGATTCATTGGGGGATTCCTTTGTCCTGATCACAGGTCAAAGGGATTCTCGGTGGGATGGGGACTGGTTTTGGAGGAGATGGTTACGTAGGGCAGGAGATTTGCATGGGGGTCAGCGATGCTGGCTCACTTATACAAGAGTTTACACGAGGTAGTATACCTCGGTTATGGTAGCTTGTCAGCGGGAGTGACCCTATTACAGGTATGGTGCTGGGAGCACATTCCAGCAGCGAGGCCACTAGCAGATAGAGATAGGCCCATAGGTGCAGCATATGCCTATGGATATAGAGGCCTAGTTGTCCAGCGTAAGCTGGGCAAACTAGAGCATTGGAGGAGGATTTTTGATGATATAGATACGGTCACCTAGAGGCCGTATACAGGTTGTGAGGTATGGGCGGAGGATGGACTGGAGATGCCCTTTGTATTTATGACACGATATCTGATTGGGAGGACCCCGCTCGTTATTGAGCGGTTTGTGGTGACCCGAGTTTTGCGACAGTTCGGGCGCCAGCAGGGTGTTCCACAGGGAGCATGTTTGTATGCACGGAGGCAGCAGGATGTGGCCGATTGGGGGCCGACTATTGATAATGCAGTGGCGATTGAGGAGTTTACGGGGTTGGTCGGGCAAATCTGGGACTATGCCCCAGAGATTCAGGACACAGGTATGACAGATGAGTTCGCTCGTTTGTTTGCTACGCGGGCAGTGGCTAGGATCTCAGATCCAGAGGAGATGAGGCCAGTGTTTGACTCAGATGGGGAGGAGGGAGACGGGGGAGATGATGGAGATGATGGGGAGGATGGAGGAGGGAGAGGAGCCAGAGGGAGGCGGGGAGGTAGAGGTGTGGAGAGAGCGGTACGATAGGGGAGGATTGAGAGGGGGAGAGGAGGATTGGCTATCGGAGCCAGGAGAGAGGGGAGAGTGACGGAGGTGCTGGCTGCAGTGGGGGGTGAGGAGGAGATGAGTAGACCAGCACAGAGGAGGAGGGTAGATATACTCCCACCTCCAGTATCGAGGACAGGGCGAGTGGGAGGGGTTCCTCCAGCAGAGGTACCGCTGCGGGTTCGAGTGCCAGGTCATGTGGAGGATGCACAGATCCGGACTTTGCAGATTACCGTGCAGCAGCTGCAGGCACAGATTTTGACCTATCAGCGACAGATTTCTCAGTTGACCACTGAGAGAGATACGGAGATAGAGCGGCGAGGACGAGCGGAAGAGGTGTTGGCGAGTGTGCAGAGAGTAGCGACGGGTGATCCATTGAGAGACACCCTTAGAGAGCTGACACAGAGAGTGCAAGAGGTAGAGTATTATAGGCGGCATTATGAGGCTGCAGTACCCCGAGATCGGTGAGTGGAGAGCTTTGCATAGTCGAGATCGAGTCGATCTCGAACCACTGGGACACGATCTGAGAGCCGAGGTGTGACGGGGCCGGCGAGACAGGACCCTCCTGGAGATCCAGGGGCGAATGTATCTGGAGTGAGACGGGACCCTCCTGGAGATCCAGGGGCGGGTGCATCTGGAGCGAGACCATCTCCGTCAGGAGATAGTCATACTTGAGAGACAGGGTCTCTGTTGTATTTTTGAGCAGTTTGTTATTTGTTGTACTGGACACAGTGTGTGGACACATTTTGTACATTTTGATCAGTTTTGAGATATATATATATATATATATATATATATATATATATATATATATATATATATATATATATATATATATATATATATATATATATATATATATATATATATACGGCACCATTTTTTATCATGTGATGTGTTGATATGGATGCATTTATTTTATGTGATGATGTAATGCTTAAATATATGATGTAAGATGTATGATGTAGGAGGTATGCATTTTATATGCTGTATCTTAAAAATGAGATGTATGTTTTATTTATGCTGCTAAATATATTGTGATATGTAAATGATGTTAAATGATATGGAATGATGTGTATGCAACTAATTGTAAAATGATATGCAACTAATTGTAAAATGATATGCAACTAATTGTTTTTGGAGCATCCCTCATTCTGTATTTGCCATCCGATATAACCATTTTTTTGCTTTCTATGTAAATATCATCACTAAGCATTGATTTGTTTAGGATATGTTGAAAATTTATACAAGCATAATGGTATAATTGAACCATAATGACCTGAGAAAAATTTACATGATATTTGATTTTGCAAGATAGCACAATCGTCAAGCTATAATTGAACCAGGACGACCTGAGTGCGTATTGCATAAACAGACAAGATTTGATCATTTGTATGCGTGAAGTGGAATCAAGCCTTCAGTGATATTGAACGTATCACGTCTCGAGGCATGTATTCACACAGTACAAGTGATCGCCTCCCAGACAGAAGACTAAAAAAATATTGGAAGTTCCCCACGATCTCTAGCTGTGAAGCATTTAGTGAGACAAGGAAGAGAATCCAATAATGCACAAAGTTCAAAATGCAAAACTAGTTAAGATTTTATGCTATAGTGCAACATTCAGTTCTTCAGAAAATCATCCATCCTTGATATTTGTGTAAATTGTCTTTGTTTTGGTTTTTGCGATGAAGCGTAGTGTTGTTTGTTGGATGTCATGCTGTTGAGTTTTGCATCTAGTCTTGATGTCTTGAATGTTTGCAAGATTGATACGATGTACATGCCCCTAGCGGAGTGTGCCTCTTGATGTGAATATAGACAGTTATTCCAAGCCATGGTGTTTTAGTGGTAGGAGGATATTTATAGATAAATCAGGATAGTGACTACACTAAGTATGTCCTGAATGGATATTGGCTAAGTGTCGGGCGATGGCCGATAGTGCTTTGTATGGACAACATGGTATGGAAATAGATAGAGGAGCCGTTCTTTCACAAGGGCGCCTGTTTACCAGGTTTTCACCCTTTGTTTTTATTGTATTTTGCTTTTTTTGCTTTTTCTTGATTTTTTTGATTTTTTTGTTTGTTTTGGGCTTTTTCCGTGCACTAGGCTACTTTTAAGTATAGTATCTTTTCAGATGGATGCTGTTAGTTGGTTCGTCGAGCACATCTCCTTCCAAATTTGTTAGCTGATAAGCACCTGATCCATAAACAGATATGATAACATAGGGACCCAACCAGTTAGGTTCAAATTTCCCTTTCTTTTCTCGATCTTGCTGATTTCTTGGATTTTCTTTAAGGACTAGGTCACCAACCTTGAAGTTGTGGGGAATGACCTTGTGATTGTAGCTCCTACACATGCATTGCTGATATGCTTTGAGATGAGTATAAGCATGTTGGCGTCTTTCATCTAATAGCTCAAGTTCTTGTAGACGATTAACTCGATACTCTTCATCTGGGATTTAAGCCTTTCAAAGAGACTCTGAGAGATGGGATCTCTACCTCCAGGGGTAAAATAGCCTCGGATCCATATACCAATGAGTATGGTGTTGCTCCTGTAGGTGTGCGGATGCTGGTCCTGTATGCCCAAAGTGCTGGATTGAGTTGTACATGCCAATCTTTGCCTGCATCATTCACTGTTTTCTTGAGGATTTTCAGTATTGTCTTGGTAGATGCTTCTGCTTGACCATTTCCCTGTGGGTAATATGGTGTAGAGAACCTATGTTGGATTTTGAATTTTAGTTCTTGGACATCTTGATTTTTGAAGGTTCGTCCATTATCTGTGATGATTGAACTTGGAATACCATATTTGCAGATCAAATAATTTAGGATAAAAGAGGCAATTTGTTTCCCGGTCACCGTGGTCATGGGAACTGCTTCTATCCATTTGGTAAAGTATTATGTTGCTGTTATAATGAACTTGTGTCCATTTGAAGATGAAGGATGAATTTTGCCAACTAGGTCCAGTCCTCACTGGCAAAAGGGCCAGGATGTTGTAAATGGCTGCAGTTCTTGCGCTGGTGCATGTATCAAATTACCATGGATTTGGCATTTAGGACATTTCTTGGCGAAATGATATGAGTCTTTCTCCATTGTAGGCCAGTAGTATCCCATCCTTAGAAGCTTTTTAGCAAGAGTAGTGCCACTTGAATGTGTGCCACAAATACCTTCGTGAAGTTCGTGTAAAGCAGAATCGGAATCATTACGATCAAGACAGTGAAGAAGAGTACCATCGAGACCTCGACGATATAAAGTATCAGCAGTAAGAGTATAACGGGCAGCTTGTCGGATAAAGTTACGTTTTTGGTTACGGGATTGGTCAATGGGTAAGATATTATGCTTGAGGTAGTCGTATATTGGTCCATATAACGGAGAATCTGAACCAATCAAGGCATAGATAACATGGGATTCAGAGTGGTCATAGGCGGGGGAGAACAGTTGCTCTACCAGGAACTCATAACGACTCTGTTGCTCAGGAATTTGTAGTAGCAAAGCGATTGTAGCCATTGCATCGGCTGCTTTGTTGTTCAACCTTGGTATTTGCTTGAAAGTGATGTGCACAAAATACTATTTGAAGTCATCCACCATTCGTTTGTAGGGTAGTAGCTTGTCGTCCTTTATCTGATAGTTGTTATTGATTTGATTAATGACCAGTTGTGAGTCTCCATAGACTTTTAACTCTGTGATTTTCCATTCCACGGCCATTTTGATGCCTATGACCAGTGCTTCATATTCAGCCACATTATTTGTGCATGGAAACATAAGTCTGTATGATTTTGGCATAGTGTGTCCTTCAGGAGTGATGAACAGAATGTCGGCACCTGAACCATGTTGAGTGTAGGATCTGTCAAAGTATAGTGTCCATTGTTTAGTAGAAAGAGCAAGCACATCCCTGTCTGGAAATTCAACCTTCATGGTTTGTTTGCCTGGTAGCGGTGCTTCGGCCAACTGATCTGCAATTGCTTGTCCTTTGATGGCTCATCTTTCTATGTATTGGATGTCGAATTCACTGAGAATCAGGACCCATTTAGCCAATCGGCCTGTAAGAGCTGCCTTGCTGAGTAGATATTTGAGAGGATCAATTTTCGCAACTAGCTTGATGGTGTGTGCTAGCATGTAATGTCGGAACTTCTGAGATGCAAAGACCACTGTTAGGCAAGCCTTTTCAATGAATGTATAGTTGAGCTCATAGCCATTCAATGTTCTACTGATGTAGTATATGGCGCGTTCCTTTCCTTGTTGATCTTCTTGTGCCAATAATGCCCCCAGTGAAATATCTGTTGTTGAGATATATAGAATAAGTGGCTTTCCGACGACTGGTGGTACTAGAACTGGTGGATTCATCAAGTACTGTTTGATTTGATAAAAAGATTCGGCACACTTAGCCTCCCATTTGAATGGTACATTTTTGTGTAGCAAATGGTTAAATGGTAGACTTTTATCTGCTAGCTGAGCGATGAATCGCCAGATTGATTGAAGTCGTCCCTATAGAGATCTGAGTTGACTGATATTCTGTGGTGGTGGCATTTCCATAATGGCTTGTACCTTTGCTGGATCAACTTCAATACCCTTAGCTGAGACTATGTAGCCTAGTAACTTGCCTGATGTAACCCCGAAGACACACTTCTTAGGGTTAAGCCTAACTTGGAATTTCTCCAATCGATCAAAATCTTTGTTAGGATGCCAAGATGTTCTGCTCTGGTGAAGGATTTAGCTAGTAAGTCATCCACATAATCTTCCATAAATGTGTGCATCATGTCATGGAATATTGTGGTCATTGCTCTTTGATAAGTGGCCTCTGCATTCTTTAAGCCGAAAGGCATAACATTCCAACAGTACGTCCCCCAAGGACAGGTGAATGCTATTTTATCTTGATCTTCAAGAGCTATCTTGATTTGGTTATAGCCTGAGAAACCATCCATTAGTGAGAGCATTGCATGGCCTGCCGTGAGATCTACAATTATGTCGATAGTTGGCAGAGGAAAGTCATCTTTTGGACAAGCTTTGTTGACGTCTCTGAAGTCAGTGCATATTTTGATACTACCATCCGATTTTGATACTGGAACGATATTGGATATCCACTCTGCATAGTCAATGAGTCGGATGAATCTGACGTCTAATAATTTCTTTAGTTCAGTTTTAACCATGAGTGCCACCTGTGGATTCATCTTTCGTAGCTTTTGCTTGACTGGTTTAACTCCTGTAGAGATGGACAGATGATGCATAATTAAGTGTGGATCTACTCCGGGCATATCAACATATGACCAAGCAAAGTTGATTTGCTGTTTTTTAAAGAAGATGATGAATGTTGATCTTTCTTCCTCTGTCAGAGATTCTGCAAGATGTATATTTCTGGCTGCTTCTGTGGTACCAATGTTGATTGATTGAGTGGGCTCAATCAATATGGACGATCGCTCATGAAAGTGCTCAGGAAGAGTGTCAAGTCTCCCATCATTAGGTGCCTTAAAAAGGTTTTCACCCTCCGATGCGGCCTTTATTTTTACTTTTTTATGATCTAGAGCTGCCATTGACTGGTTTTCAGCATTAGATTCGTTATTTGGTTCATTTTTGCGACTGAGAGACTTGGCACTCCCTGATTGACAGATATCATTATTTTTTTCACTGGTAGAGCCTATTTCGGGATTTACGGTACATAGGTAATGGACAATAGATGCATCATCTGGGAAAATAGGTATATCATTTGGTTCAGGTTCGTCCCAGTCGATGAGGTCAGGAAAGACAAGTGGTAAGGAATCATTGGGTGGATCAAGTTCAGCTACCGTAAGTGTTAGGATAGGGTTTTCATCGTGCTAGATTTTGGGTTTAAAGAAATTTAGGATTTCGCCGAGGTCCTCGATGGTATCATCTTCCACAGACTTGTTCATAATGTTTCTGTTCACTTTCCTGAGCGTCATAGATATTTTGCGGTCCAAATTCAAGAGGTCTATCTTTTGCGTTAGATTCTTCCTGAGAAAGGGATATAGAATCAGTATCATCCAGGATATCAGTAGTAGCATTGGAGCAGGTACCCCATTCATATTCATTGGAATCTGTCTCATAGGCATCATCCCAGATTCTATATGTGCTGTAAACAGGTGTGTTGTATGGTGAAAACAAATTTTTGATGATGGTTACCATTTTGATGGTTTTTGTAGATTCTGTATCAGATTCGTCTTCTACTTGCTGGATTTGTTCATAGACTGTGCTTCCTCGAGGAGGAATAACGGTATTTGGAGATGACCTGATTTGTTCTTGAGATATTGGTGTTTGAATATGAGCTACTGCTACAGATAGGGCCTTCTTATGACTTAGAAGCTTTTCCTAATGTAACTTCTGATCTTGACGTTCCCGTGCCTTGCGGATTGTTTCTGCTGATTCAAAAAGTGCTTCCTGCCAGGATTCTTCTTTGTACGGTGTCTTTACTTTCCATTAAGGTTTGATAGGTAGGTGAGGCGACCGTTTCAATAGGAACATGAGTTTAGAACCCAATCCTGCTTTGTTTCTGCTAGGTTGTGAAGGAAGATCTATAGGTTCAGTGACTCCTTTGTGTTTGCCAATAGGTCCTTTACCGCCATATCCCATTTGTTTCATGATTAAGTAGCCCTTTCCATACAGGTGTGTTGGTAGAACAATGTCCAAAGTGGTTGCTCTATGATTTTCTTCCTCATCTTTGTATAACCAGCTAAGAACGTCCTTGTCTTCTGATTCATGTGCTAGAGTACCCAATTGGATGAAGGTACCATCAAATTTAGTGATGGGCTGAGTAGCCAGTTGTGTTGATGTAGTAGGCAAACCATGCGATCTAGGTGAGGTTGGCAATTTTGCCAAACATAAAGGCTCCAAAGAGTATTCTCCCATGCCTTGGTCTTTGATTTGCATTTTCTGCTTGAAGTCTCCCCATAAGGAGTTGGATTTTGCTGTTTGTGGATCTGATGTTGAAGATTGCTGCTTTTCTCTATTATGAAGAACCAAACTGTCCTGGGCTGCCCCCATTGCATTGCAATGTTGAAATGGATTGTGATCAGCAGATATGGAGATTTCTTGTCCATCATAAGGAAACTTGACACATTGATGATATGTAGAAGGTACTGCTTGCATTTCATGTATCCAAGGTCGTCCTAACAAAATATTGTAGGTTAGATCAATATCTAAGACTTGACAAATAGTATCCTTTTGTACTGGGCCAACTTGAATAGGTAATATCATTGTGCCTTTAGAGGACCTTTCCTCATCATCATATGCCTTTATGGTAATTTTCTTGCAAGGGTCAATAGATTCTTCTGAGAAGCCTAATGCACGGATAAGCTTTAAAGTACATATATTAAGGCCGACTCCTCCATCTATTAAGACTCTTTTGACTCGGTGTTTGCAAACAAAGACTTCAATATGGAGAGGAGTATTATGTGGATGACTCAAGGAAGTATTATTATGCTCGGAGAAGGTGAGGTTATGAGGTCCTGTCATATGGGCGACCATGGCTTGAAATCTGTCTGTATCCAGATTTTGAGGTACATTGGTTTCCAACAGTGCTTGTTCCAATATGTCTTTGTGCTTAGGTGATAGTTTCAATAATTCCATAATAGATATCTAAGCTGGAGTCTTGCATAGTTGGCTAACCAAGTCATATTGGATTTTTGGTGTGGCGGTTGTAGGTGCAGTATGTCCTTTCAAGACATATTTCTGAGTTCGGGTTGTTACATTGACAGATTCATGATCACGCTGATCTCGGATGGTGATGACATTTATTTGATGATCTTCAGCTGATATATGGTTGATAGTGTTATTGTAGATGTGATTAATACGAGCTCCGCGTGTATCATCTGAAGTTGATGCTCCATCCTTGTTGTAATTTGGGAGAGGATTTTTAAAGGCTCCGTGATCACCATTTGTTTTGAGACCATCGACCGTTAAGTCACCTCGATCAATCATGTCCTGGACTATGTGTTTCAATCTCATGCATTCGTTTGTTCTATGACCCTTGTTGCGATGGAAATCACAATAATGTGAATCATTCCACCAAGGTGGTTTGATTGGGGGTTCATAATTGTTGAGTGGCGGTAAAGAAAGAATCTTGTTTGCCAAAAGTTCTCTGAATGCGGATTCTAGTGATTGTCCCAGTGGTGTGAAGATACGCTTTTGGAAATTGTTCGTGTTGTTGCATGGATTGTTGTTAGGTCCTGGATTCATGTTTTTGCCTTGAGTATCATTGGTGTTATTTGTGTTGAATTGTCCTTGATCAGTGTTTTGCGCATATGTGTTAGCATTGGGAGTAGCATTTTTAGGATTTTTCGTGTTCTGAGGATTTCCAGATAAAGCAAACACTGGTTGTTTAGATTTGGGATCATGTGATTTGTTGTTGCCTTCATTTTTGTTTCGAGTCCAAAATCGAGATTTGTCAAAGTTGGCGTTGTTTTGGTTATTGTAGTTTGATGAGTTTGTTCCTTCCTTGTAGAATTTGAGTGTTCCCTTTTTGACACATGCTTCCTCTACTTGAATGCCATTTTCAATCAATTTAGCGAAAGATGGTATGCATTGAAGTTTTAGTCTGTAACTCATTTCGCCATTCAAGTTATCAATGAAGATTTCCATTTTCTCTTTTTCAGGAATATCTCGAGGATATCTGGAGACCATGTGTCACCAACGTTGAAGGAACGCCATGAATGTTTCATTGTTCTTTTGTTTGGTGTTGTAAACATCTAGCATGGTTATGGCATGTTGTATGTTGTAGGAATAGTGGGTGATGAATTTGTTAACCAATTCATCAAATGATCTAACAGGTGGCAAAATTTTGGATAACCATTCCATGGTTTGCCCTCCCAAGCTTCTGGGGAATAATCTCATCAAATAGGTGTCATCATGAGCAAATTCAAGGCTCAGTGTGCAAAATTCTCGAACATGATCTCTGGGATCACTTTTCCCATCATATTTATCAAATTTGGGAACATCCGAGTTTGGAGGAAAAGGCACCATGTTCAAGCTTCTGTCAAATGGATAAGGATAGATTTCGTTTAAAGAGTACTGCACTGTTGTCCCTTGTTGCATATCCTGTATTTGCCTTTGTAACACTTGCATTTGTTGAGTAAGAGCAATCAAAGGTGCACTATCTTGCCGAGGAAAAAGTTCTTGCCTTGTATTGGTTCTCAGCTGAAAAGGAGTGGTAAATGGTATATGTTGCTCTGGTGTTTCGAGTTTAGGCATACGCATTTCTGGTATGTGTTGTTCTGGAATGTGTTGTTCAAAGTTATGTTGTTCAGGTATGCGAGTTTCTTCTTCTCTGTTTTGTTCTTGAGATGCATATTGCCGAGATCTGGTTTGAAAAATGTTTGGGTCGAAATCTTCAGGAAGTTTAACGCCCTTGCTTGTGAGCATCAACAGATATTTTTCCTTGTCATTTTCCATGAACTTTTCGACAAGTTTTTGGAAGGAGGGATTTACTTGACATTCTCAAAGAAGGGGTTCAGTAATTTCAGGTTCTTCTATGGGTGGAACTTCAAAAGGATTTGATAATCTTCGATTCATACTGGACTCAGCGGGTGTCTCGCTTTGTTTGTTACTTTGAGAGCGAGTAACAGGCATTTTAGTAGAACTTTCAGTGATGAAAGGTACAAAAGCCTCCTCGATGTGTTGCTCGGACATTGGTGGTTCTGGTAGAGATGTGTTATATGTGATGCACTCGTCGGGCAAGAATGCTGGATTGATTTTTTCACCGCGGTTTATGGTTTGATTAAAAGCAAACTTTTGACAGTATGCTCTTGTCTTCAAGGGTTCTTTGTCAAATTCGCTAGATTTGTTTTGGATATAACGTTTGACGTGATGAAGGAATACCTGATGAGATTTGAAGAGTTGACGATTGATGTATAAAAACTTATTTCGCTTGATGAATTTTGAAAAACTAGGTTGTCGTTTCTTTAATGTGATGTTACGATAGAGGTTCTTTCTTCTCAGAATAAGGGGATTAGTCATGCAAGAGTGATCAATGATTTCTTTTGATTGGTTTGGATTCAGTTGATTCTTGTTTTGGAAATTTCAAATCTTACTTTATCAGAGTGAAGGCTGCCCCTTCACGATAAAGTGTGTCAAATGATATGGATAAAAGCTTCCTGATCTGGAAACTAGATTTGATGATTTGAGAATTTTAAACAAGTGTTTTGAGATAGAAATCCATAAGATGGTAAAGGATTTTGATGACACTGATGATGAAAATTTTCCGGATTATGATAGGAGAGACATCCTCTATTGTGCGATTTGTTTAGGATTCGGACAACTTTGTTTAACACAAATTTAGCTTGAGAAAAGTTTTTAATAGTTTGTTTTTGTCACTCTGGTTTGATAAAAGATGATTTTTGATGAAAAAGTCTTCTAAAAGTTTTTTGAAATTTTCAAATTTTTTCAGTTTTGGATCTTCTGTTTTTCGGCCTTAGATCACGCGTTAAAACAAAGTTTACATGTGCTACTGAATTTACCTGTTGCGCTAAAGGAATGAGCACACGTGCTAATCTGCCCCTAGATACGCGCTAAAGTTTGAATTTTGGAAAAATTTTGTTTAACTCGTGAAAAATCTATGCGCTATACTGGGCTTTACACGCGCTAACTGTTGGAGTATATGCGCTAAAATATGGTTTCTACACGCTAAGTTGTTTCTTCCACACGCTAAAGTTAGGACTGTTGAAAATGGTTATTGAATTTTTTTGAAAAAGTTACGCGCTACACTGGACTTGTGAAGCGCTAACTGTTTTGTTTTATGCGCTAATCTTTGGTTCCCATGCACTAAGAAGTTGCTGCGACGTGCTAGACTGTGTTGTGGATGCGCTAAATGATCATTACTGTTTTTGCCTGAGGGTAAAACGCTACTGTTTTAAGTCCATGCGCTAATGTGAGGTTTGGATGTGCTAACAAAAGTTTTTCACGTGCTAAGATGTTGTTCTTATGCGCTAGACTGCCCTGATTTTTCTGTTTGGGTAATTTTTTGAGGTTTTTGAATTTTGTTGAAAAATTTTCAAGTGCGATGGATGATTTTTTGAAGTAATAAATGCAAGCACGGCACAAAAAGTACAACCATTTTGCCTAATCTAACAAAAAGTGTATGTTCTACGAGGATGTGTTCAAATCCCCAATGTTTTAACAGGTTTGGATACAAGTAATACACTTCAGAAAGACTCTTTATTCAAGGATCATAAATAACATCATAGCCCACTAGTCTCAATACTCCGTCAGCTCAAACAGCCGTGTCACCCCCTAGGGGGCGCCCATTTTTTTGCCTTTTGCCAGAAGTTAACCCAAAGTGAATTGTTTCACAGTTGAGTAGTTATCTTGGGAGATATATGGTGAGTAATCTTGGGGGCGGATTCTTCCCCACCCTTGCATTATGATGTTACAAATGTTTGGTTACTGACTCGGTTCAAAGTTTCTAATTCTATGGTTCTTAATCAGGCTTCCTGTTCGGTTGTCAGTGATAAAATCCCTCAGGAGGTTTCCCAACCTTTAGAACAAAGGCTTTACGTATCTCAAGGATATTGGGGGAAGGCTAATCACTGCGCGCAACCGTTGAAAAGGACTTTCATCACTTTCCACATTTGATTATAGTGGGTTGGAATTCTTGGCGTCAAAGTCGTTCCCCACTTAGGTCGTTCCCTTCACACCGGCCATAAACGGCTTTAAGAGTTGATTGCAACTCCTCGGGAAGGCAGGCCTGCTAAAGGATTTATTGCTTGAATGAAATAAAGCTGTAAGAATGGTCTGGATTTTTGATCACCCAGTTAAGGGGAGAGCATATTCCTACCACTTTCGAGACAAAGCAATCAATTTTATTTTAGTCTTTCAAATCAGTGATTTTGCTAAAATCTATGTGGAGATGTTGCTCCACAAAACATGATGTTCATTTTTATCCTGTCAAAGCAATGATTTGCTGATCTATGAAAGAAATTTTGTCAACAAAGCAAAATTTTTGATGTGTTGGTCAACAAAAGAAATTGATTACAAAAGAAAAGCGTCCGCTCCACCTGCAAGAAATTATCAGAGTCTTGCAAGCAAACCAAAAAAAAGGAAAATTGTTAGCGAATTTGGGGGACTTCCACAAGTCTAATATTCCAGTTCGGTTACAATAAAAAAAATTTTGTTTTTGTTTTTCTCTGATTGTGATGCGCTACAGAACAAACTGTATGCGCTACAGTATATAATCTATGCGCTAAAATTTATGCTAAATGCGCTACTCTGTTCTCTGGATGCGCTACTGTGGGTTCTGGAAACGCTATTTTGTGTTTTTTCGACGTTGCAGGTAATTTCAAATATGATGCGCTAATGTTTGGGTTGCAGGCGCTGTATTATGGGTTATAAGCGCTGAACTGGGGATCGTATGCGCTATTCTGGTTGTTGAATGCGCTGCTCTGTGATTCGCCCATGTCGAGACCTACAGGAAAGTGTTAGAAGGAGTCATGCACTAAGAGAATGTTTTCACACGCTAATCTTCAGACCACACGTGCTAAACAAGGAGTTGGATGCGCTACTTTGTTGATTGGATGCGCTAAATAGTGAACTGAAAGCGCTACTTCAATTTTCCCACGTGCCTGCAAAAATGGTTAGTTTCAAAAACCAATTTGTTATTTGGGGTCGGGCCCCACGGTGGGCGCCAGAAATGTATGCGGGAAAAGTGGGCGAATAAAACTTAATATGTGAAAATTTAGTTAAATACTAGTCCACACACACACACAGGACTTCTTGGTGCAAACTATGGAGTAACGTAGTATTACTCAGCTTCCCAAGGAGGGTCCCATGGTTCTCTATCTCACAATGTCCCTCAAACCAATGTTTTTGCTCTCAGATCACTGAGCAAAATGGTTTAGGGATGGCAAATGCAAGAACGAGGGATGCTTTGATAGTTTTTAATATGAAAGGTATGCTAAGTTATGCCTAATCTTAGAAATGCAATAAACTAGATGATAAGATGATAAGATTAGTATGAATAATATCCTAGCATACTATATTTAGTCTATGATCGAGCTAAAATGATAAAGAAAGTACTCTAAACATGCATATTTAGTCTATTTCCTGATTTAAAGAGAGGCTAAATAATGAGCATATATGAAGTGAAAGCTTGAATATATTTGAGCATAAGTGTGATGCTACAAATTTGAAGGATGATTGTTGAAAATGGAGGAATGAGAGCTCTATTTGTAGCATAAACAGGGCAATGGATGGTCAAGATTGAAAGGTTTAATCAAGGGTCAGGTTTGAAAGTTGGGGATCCATGTGCACAATTGGCACCAATGAAATGGTGACAAGTGTCAACATAGGGTTGGGTTGAGAAAAGAGGTTGGAGGCATTAAAGGCCTGAGAAGACTTCATGGTTATCTAAAGGCTAAGGGTCAAGTCTAAGTTAGGCTTACCCACTGGATTAAGAGTTAATCCAAGGATAAACCTTTGTGCAAATGATTAAGAGATAATCATGGTCAAAGCATTAAAGGCCTGATGAGACCCTTGGGTTGGGTAGAGATTGAGTCAAAACAAATGTTTTAACCATGTGGGAGGGTTTGAATTAACCATTAATGGTTATTGGAGACTTTGGGGATTAAGTGGTTGAAGGTTGGAAGCCTTCAATGGTTTTCAAAGACTTTAAGGGTTTTGGTGGTTGAAGGTTGAAAACCTTTAATGGTTATCAAAGACTTTAAGGGTTTTGAGAAGTGACTTCCCTTTGCTTAGGGATGTGACAAAGTTTAGAGGAGGGTTTAGGTTGATTAGAATATTCTAGAAGGGATTAGAAAAGGGTTTGGGATTTTGCAAGTGGATGGAGGGATAATAAAATTTTAATTGAAATAAAGAATTTCATTCAATTTGGTTGTAATTTGGAGAAATTAAATAAATTAGATTTATTCAATTTTAGGATAACTATTTAATTAAATTTGAATTTAATTAAAAGTGGATAGGGGGATTTAATTGAATAAAATGATTTATTCATTAAATGGTATAGTGAATTTAATTTAAATAAATTGAATAATTTATTTAATTAAATAGAGGAATGTGGATAATTTAATTAAATTGGATTTAATCAAATAGAGAAATGAACATAAAATATTCATTTAGGAATATGGTCATTTTTATACGTCTACAGGATACAATGAATCCCAAGAGTTTGTCATATGTTACATTGAACACACACTTATTTGGGTTAAGCATGACCTTTTATTGTTAAAGTCTATCATAGCAAGAACATCAAGAAGACCATCCCTGGTTTTGGATTTTTCTAGTAAGTCATCAACATAGTCTTCCATGATATTGTGTATCATTTCATGGAATAGGGTTGTCATCTCTCTTTGATAAATGGCACCAACATTCTTAAGGCCGAATGGCATCAAATTCTAATAGTATGTCCCCCATGGGCAAGTGTAAGTTGTTTTGTGTTTCTCTTCTGGTGCAATCTTGATTTGATTATAGCTAGAAAAACCATCCATGAGCAAAAGCAATTCATGTCTTGCAGTTAGGTCCACAATCATGTCTATTTTGGGGAGTGGGAAGTTGTCTTTAGGACAAGCCTTGTTCAAGTCCCTAAAGTCTGTGTAGATTCATATGCTCCTAATGGGTTTAGTTATGGGTACTAAGTTTGATATCCATTCTATATAATCTATGGGTCTTATGAAGCCCACGTCTAACAAATTTTGTAGCTCCACCTTTACCAATAAAACAATCCATGGATGCATTTTTTAGATTTTTTGTTTATATGGTTTTGATCCTGGTAGTAGTGGTAAATGTTGCAACACTATGTAAAGACGTCAGTTTGGAATCTAACCCTAAACTACGCTTTATTCATAAATAAACTTAAAATTTCAATCTCTAAGCCTATTTTATACAAAATATATGAAACATCGAATATATCATATTAATGCACATGAATAATACAATATCCAATATAAAGAAATTCACATTTTCTACTTAGGCTTTCAAATTAGTCTTAAGATTATACAAGAAGATACATCCGTCGATCTTCAATCTGAGTCGCTTCCTTCTTTCTTTCGAACGCAGACGAGAACAAGAGTCAGGCGCTTTTTCCGCCCAACCTTGAAGCTTACGCTTCCCCGGAATTCTTGGTCAATCAAGAATACCCGACCCTGCACAAATTGGTTTAACCAAAGAATTCGAAAGCAAGAGGGAATCTGATGCATGCCTAGATGATATATGCATTTTCATTTTTCCTACTTCATTCTAAGAAACAAGCATTCACTATCATACTAGGATGTGGTAGAGAGTATAAATAAGGAATTTCCATCTTTTTCTACGAAAAATTCAAACAATGACTCGACCGAGTATATGCCATGCACAACAAAATAATAGTTGGAAAAAGCAACTATCCTCCCTAAAGCATCCACATTCGGCACCCGTCCCGAAAGGTAAATTTTTCCATTTCAAGCTTAACCCTAGCTTGATTCCCACAAACACAAATTCTTTTGAGAATACAATCTTTCTTTTAAAATAAAAATAGAGATATCATTTTGTCGCTTACTAATCATTACTTGTCTAATCTATCTTTTGAAGACAATCTTCCAAAAAAAAATGATATGCCTTTTATAAGCAAAACTCTTAAAATCAATCTTTCGTCTATTATAAAGTACATAAAATAGAAGGTGTTAAACATGTATGAGAGTAATCTCATATGTTAACAAAAGTACGTAAACACATTCTAAAAATAAAATTGAATTAAAACTAAATATTTCTGTGCAAAGTACGATAATAACTACCTATTTTCTCTAAACTCTTTTCTTTTATTCCATAATGGTTTAAAAAGCTTTCCAAATACAATATTAATAATCGATACCCATTTGGATGTACGTATCTATTAACTAAACTTCCTTTTTAACACATTTTATACCAAATTTAACGAATAAAGTAAAACAAAATGAAAAACAAAAGATGCTAACCTCTTGGATAATGTTAGAATGGATTTTGAGCTTTCGACCTTGACGTTCTTCGTCAAATGCTTCGGCTCCTTGATCGTAAGTCTCTCTTTCTCTCCAACTGTTCTTCTTATCTATCAACTAATCTTCTTATCTATCAAACTAATCTTTCTAACTCTCAAACTAATCTAACTCTCTATCAAACTAATCTTTCTAACTCTCCCTTCAAGAATTTTGTTCTTCTAACTTCGTGTGAGAAAAGAAATGTAATTGTGAGAGGGTGCCTACGTCTATTTATTCAAATTTGCTGCTAAGTTTTCTGCTATCCTCTGGGTTATATTAATTGTTCCACGATTGCGGTTGCAACTATATTCTTCATGCATGAAATCTGTCGACTACTAAGTATTGTCGCATACCAAGTCATGAGAAAGTTTAAGTCTCCATCGTGTTATATATTGCTTTGACTATCACGGATGGAGGAAGTGTTTTGCACGTTTGTTTATGCTGTAAATGGGCATAGTGGTGGTAGTATCTCCTATGCCTACCTAAACATCTTGCCTCCTGCGTTAATGCTCTGTTAGCAGCCACCGATGATGGAGGAAGACTGGTTTACACGTTTAAGTTTATGCTTTATTAGTGGTAGTGGTGGTATCTTAAGCCATGCCTATCTAAGCGACTTTGCCTCCATGTTGACCTGGGTTTAAAGCTCTTAACAACAATAACCATGGGTGGAGGAGACTACCATGCGTGGAGGAAGACTACCACGCATTTAAAGCTTTGCTAGCACTCACAGAGGGTGGAAGGGGGTTCTATGTCCAATACGGCTATCATGGTGGAGGAGTCTTCACTGACCAAGTCGGCCACCCTGGGTGGAGGGAGTTTGTTAAAACATCAACCAAGGCAACTTCTATCATTTTCTTTACACGTCGACCTCCTTTTTCAACCCGCCACCCTACATTTTAATAAAAGGATATACATTACAATACGGTGTTTTATTAACTTGTTTAATAAAGGAATATGTAATATGGTTGTTTGCCCTCTCGGATGAATAACTTAAGACATAAAGAACATAACGCAGAATAATGTCGTAAATATCAGACAAAGTATATCAGATGATCTATTCATAATAAGTGTCTTTTACAAGTTACATTCCGAAGTATAAAAGGGTACCGAGGGGGTGCGAGCGCCAACCGTCACACTGCAACTTCCACCCCTCGGTTGCCAACTAACCAAAACATTTACACATAATTAACTAATGTTGTTCCCATGTACAATAATGTTGCCAACATCATCCCCCCCAAAAAGAAAAGTCGTCTCCAGGTGACTTACAAAAATGGAGATAATGCAACCTATACAATATATCTGAAAGACTAGGGAGGGGGCTGAGAAAGCGTCCCTAAAGCAGAAGTGTGAGATGTCGGTGTCTGGTCCGCCAAGCGGGCATGGAGCTCATACACCTACTAAGTGCGTACAGCCAGATCCCGTTTTGCCACTAGTACCTTCTCTAAAGCTGTCTTCACCATGTGTGCTGCTTCCAACAACTCCTTCTCTTTTGTATCCACTGCCTCTGTTGTGCAGACCAACCGAGTCTGCTTGGCTGCCAGACGAGTCTCTACCTCGGCCTTCGCTGCCCGGGTCTCAATCGTCTCTGTGCGGGCCATCTCTAGCTGTGCCAACAACTGTACCCTCTCGACTGCCCATGAGGCCTGCTGACTGGCCACCTCTCTCTCCAACACTACTCGGGCAGCCTCCCTAACTGCAGACTCCTGTTGTGTACGCCTCAATGTATAATAGGCATCTTGGTAGACCTGCTCGATCTCGCGGACAACTGTTGTCACCCGACTCTCCACAATGGCCTGACGTAGCCTCCAAGCCTAGAGTATCTCCTCTGTCTCCGCAGTCGGCCACCCCTGAGACTCAAAGCAGGTAGCAAAGGCTGTCGGGCAGCCCACCCGCATAAACTGTAGGACCTGCTCCAGCTCCACCACCACCTGCTGCAATGCTTGCGTCTGGGCGGCAGCCACCACCCGCCGACCCCTCGTCACCATATCAGCCATGTCAGCGAGATAGGTCTCAACATCCTCCCCCGTTTGTGTCGAAGGCTGTGAAGTCCCTGGTGGAACGGTCACTGCTGTATCCTGCTGTGAAGGTACCGCCTCCGCCACCGAAGGTGCACCATCTCCTGGTGCCTGCCCAACAGAGACAACCTCCCCCGCCTCATTCCCAACTATGAGGCCATGTGCCTCCCCTGACGAGTCATCCAAGTTGACTACCTCCGCTCTAGTCTCTCGACATGGTGAGAATACAACAGCTCCCTCCGGCTATGCCAGTGTCATCTGAAACCGTTGTGTGAGCCAGCTCTGCATAGCCTCGAGGTCAGCACGCATCTCCGTGACCGGGGGATGGGTTGTTATCGTCGGCTCCTCCAACAACGAAGCAAAAACAGTCACCACAACGTCACTACCCACAACGTCCAACCGCACATGAGGCTCAGTATACTCCACCTCTGTCGGCCCCTGCTCCTCAACGACCACTACCCGATGCGGTGACTCCTCCGTCCCTGACTCTTCCATGTCCTCGGTAAGTGCCGCTGTGGTTGGGCCCGATGGTGCTCCCTGGTGCTCGTGCTGGAGGGGACCAAGTGTAATAGGCGTATGGCTCTGCCTGAAGGCCGGAATACAGGTGTCGCCTACTCCAGATGCTGGCACAGTCGTGCCCATCGGTAACAGAGGTGGGGCAAACCGGACTCGTACAGGCTCCTCCGTTGCCTGACTGTTATCGTCCTCCTCATCTTCCGCCTCTGAATCCTCCGTGCTACTGGACTCCCTCCCACTCTCAGGCTCCCCTAAGGTCGAGGCTCTATCTACTGCCCATTTCTGCTTCGCGGAAGAGTGCCCAATGTCTAAGTGCCTCCAATACATTATTGGAGGTTCTCCTGCTGTCAATGGTCCCTACGGCCGTACCTCCAACTCATCCTCCGGCACTGCTTCCCGCGTGGCCTCAAAGAATAACCCTATAGCGTAATGAGGCATATAGAATGTGCGATGTTGGAACATCAAAAACTCATACATACGCTCTGCCAGTAACGCGGCCCAGTCATATATGATGCCATTCATCAACCCATTCATCAACATAATCTGAGGGAGGGCAATGTCCGACGCCCTACCCGACCCTGTCAATCTGCTCTTGATAACATCCATAATGCATCTCCAGTGGCCCTCCGCAACAAAAGTCTTACGGATTCCGCGACTCTTCGTGGCTCTAGCCACGCTGTCCAACTCCGCTATCGTCAAATTCCGGGAGACTAATTTAATCCACCGCTCCTCCTCCTGTGCCATCTTTTTGGCCTTCAAGTCTATTTTCTTGCCTTGGCTGCCCGGAATGTCGAATACCCTCGTCAAATCCCTTGCTTTAAAGGATATAGTAACATCCCTCCGGAGGTATTCAAACGTGCTGGTGCATGTATGCCTGTCGAAGGTGTCCACCATGAAGCGTAGGGCACCCTCGTACTCCCAGATAGGGAACACGGGCATCCGAATAGCCCACTCTACTTGTGCCTTCCAGAGGTTTTGCTTTACCAGGTCATTATCGGGGGTGTCCTGCCACCATTTTCGGCATTCCAATCCATTCAGGCCTTCAAAAGTAGCATTCTATGGCGTCACTGTGTTTTTAGCACTTGCGGTAGTCTGTGGTGCTTTCTATTTTTGTTTTTGTTGGGCACTGGCATCCATGGTGCCGCCTGCAACACGCACTCCTGAAGCTAAAACCCTGATATTGCTACCCCTATCCCTCTGGCTGGTACTGGAAGAAGCGTGCAGTTGTTTCTTCCAACTCCTTTTCCCTGCTGAATCCATTGATCTCCCTGTAACTGATTTGTTTAGAAAAAATCCACACCTTCGTAATGACCCTTTTTTTTTGGCTGCCACCGTGCGACTGCTTCTTCTTTTTCTCCCCTATGCGTGGCCTATGTGGTATCTTTTGGCGTGGCTGCGTGGGATTGTACAGCTTGGTCTTCCCCTTTTTTCCTTTTGCGGCTGTTGTGCTGTGCCTTCGGCGGTGTTCGGTGTCTTCTTCCTCCACGGGGGTTTTATTGCCAAGGTCGGCTGTGCGGTGCGACGGTGTGGTGTGTGGTAGGTTCCACCACACGGTGGTGTCACCGTCGGTGATTCCACCACACGATGGTGCCACCGTCGGTGGTTTTACCGCACGGTGGTGTCACCTTGGGGTCCCACCATACGGTGCCCTTTTTTTCTTCTTTTTTTTTCTTGTGGTACTTTGACGGTTTTTTTTTTTGAACAATTTAGCGGACTGATTGACTGGAGGGTTCTGGTTCCCGCCGTTCGTGATAAATTTTTAATTTCGACCCATTGACTGCGTCTAGTATCTCCTTCCCATCCAGCGTCCACAATTTTATCGCCCCGTTCGTATTGACCTCTCGTATCCGGAAGGGCCCTAACCATCGGACTTTGAATTTCCCAGGTTTAATTTCAATCTTCCCGTTGAATTTTAACACCAGCTATCCGGGAGTAAACTTCGTTCGCCGGAGATGCTTGTCATGCCACACCTTCCATCTTTGTTGGGCTGTTTCTATCGCCCACTAAGCCATCATCCTTCATTCGTCCAATTTGTTCAAAGCGTACAGCCTCTCCCTCAGGCTTTCCATGTCACCAAGGCGATTATCGATGGCAATCCATAGACTCGGCACCATGAATTCAACTGGCACCACGGCTTCTTCTCCATACATTAGCTGGAAGGGAGTTTGTTCAGTAGTTACCTTGTAAGTTGTTCGATATGCCCAAAGTATTGACGGTAGGCGCTCCTCCCAGTCATCCTTCTCCACTCCGCAAGACTTATATATCACCGACATTATTATTTTATTTGTGGCCTCCTCCTGGCCATTGGCACGTGGGTAGTATGGGCTTGAAAATGAGTGAAAAATCTTGAAGTCTGATGTCAACCACCGTATGACATGGTTCACGAAGTGGCCTCCCCGGTCACTGGTCAACTGAATAGGTATACCATATCGCGTAATGATTTGTTCATAAATAAATTTCGTTGTGCTTACTGTCGAATTATCCTGGAGAGCCCTTGCCTCCACCCACTTGGTCAAGTATTCTGTCGCAACTATAATGTACTGGCACCTTCATGTGCGGCTGGCCTTAAGAGGACCCACAAAGTCGAGTCCCCATCGCTCAAAGAGTTCTTGTGCATGCGACGGGTTGAGGGGCATGAAGTCCCGCTTCAGAGGTTTGCCCGCCCGTTGGCAAGTGTCGCACCTCACGACCCACTCCCTGGCGTCGTGATGTACCGTTGGCCACCATAGTCCTACGAGAAACACCTTTTGGGCTATGGTGTCTAGACCCATGTGTCCACCTGCGGGCCCTTCGTGTGCCTCCCTTAGTACACTCGAGACTTCTTCCTCCATGACACAATGGCTTACTATCTGGTCCGACCCCATTTTGTAGAGTAACTCGTTAATGAGTGAAAAAGTCCTGCTCCTTAATGCGAGCTTTCTTCGTTCTCCTGGAGGCATACCCTCCGGAAATCGAGACGTCGATAGGTACTCTCCAATCTTTCTGTACCATGACGGGAGTATGGCTATTTGGAACAAGTGTGAATCTGAAAAATCATCATTTACTCCCTCTGGAGGTTCCCCCGACTTAATCCAGGACAGCTGGTCGGCTATGACATGGCTTCGCCCTAGTCTTACCACAATTAAAAATGTGAACTCTTGTAGTAGCAATAGCCAACGACTTATCCTCCCTTGGATAATGGGCTTGTTTATTAAATACATGAGTGCCTGGTGGTCTACGTAAAATGTGAATGGTGTGGCTAGGAGGTAATGATGGAATTTCTGTACGGCATAGACCATACCGAGTGCTTCACGTTCTGTGATACTATAGTTTTTTTCAACCTTCGAGAGCAACCTGCTGGCAAAATAAACGAGGTGGTCCAGCCCGTGTCCTCCTACTTGGGCTAATGTAGCTCCGATGGCATAGTTTGAGGCATCCACGTGAATGTAGAATTCCTTATCCCAATTTGGGTATGCTAGTATGGGCGCTCCCATCAACCTTGTCTTCAGCTTTTCGAAGGCCTTGCTCTGTGGCTCTGCCCAAATGTATGGTTCCCCTTTCCTTGTCAACTTATCCAATGGGTGGGACACCTCCGTGAAGTTCTTGATGAACCTCCTGTAGTACCCCACATGACCAAGGAAGGACTTTACCCCCATGACATCTGTAGGAGGTTCCATTTCTACTATTACCCGAATCTTGTCCGGGTCCATTTTCAATCCTTCTTTACACACAATGTGTCCCAACAATCTTCCCTGTGGTACCATGAATCTACATTTCTTCAGGTTGAGGGCCAATCATGCCATCCGACACCTCTCTAAGCACTCCCTGAGAGTTTTTAAGTGGATGCCCTGTTCGCTGTAAATAGACCAATCATCCAGGAATGCTTTGAAGTTCCCCATCGACATCTTGTCGAAGATGTGCAAGATGATGTGTTGAAAGGTGGCAGGCGCATTGCATAGACCAAAGGGCATTCGGTTGTATGCATACACACCATCCTCCACCACGAAGGTTGTTTTCAGCTTATCTTCCTCCGCGATGGATATCTGGTTGTAACCAGAGAACCCATCCATGAAGGAATATATTTCATGTCCAGCTACTTCCTCCAAGATGCTGTCTGTGAAGGGTATGGGAAACGGGTCTTTTACGGTGATAGCATTTAGGCATCGAAAGTCTACATAGATCCGGATCTGATTGGCCTCTTTCTTGAGGGAAATCACAATGGGGGACACCCATTCGCTTGTCTGCACTTTGAAGATTATGCCTGCTTCCAACATCCGCTCAATTTCGTCGTTCACCCGTACAACATAATTTTTGTTCATTCGGTACGGCCGCTTCCTCACTGGCTGGGCTCTTGGTACCAACGTTATTCGGTGCACACATAGCTCTGGGGGCACGCCCTTCAAGTCCTTGTATGTCCATGCAAAGACATCCTTGTATTCAAGGAAAATTTTGAAGGCTGTGGCCTTCAACACTAGATTCCAATCATCTACGACAAGGATGATCTTGGGGTCACTTGTCTCCCCAAGATTCATTTCCTTTAGCTTGGCTTCCTGATACTTAATAGGCTCCCCCTTTGGGAATTGGTGTGCCGGTGTCTCATTCACTGTTGCCTCCCCTTCCTTATACTCGCCATATTCTAGGGGAAATATATCTGGTTCTTCTTCGATGCTCAATATGTTGCACGAGGGTGTAAATAGTTCATAATCTCCCATTTGCCAATGGAAGAGGCCATTCAACGAGTCCCCATCGTCCCCTGAGCATGCCTCCAGTTCTAACACCCCTTCATCACTAGGCTCCATGCGGCATCTATTTCCACCCTCCGCTAACTGGTGTCCCTCAGATTCTGAGTCGGAGGAAGAGGCTAACTCTTCGCTCACCATCTGCGTATGGAGATCGATTACGTACTTCCTCCCGACGTTTTCCAAAGAAAGGGTATTCCGCTTCCAGTTATGTTTCGCTTTTGCTGCAATGAGCCACCCCCACCCCAGGATGGCATCATATCCTTTCTGCTTCAGGGGGATTACCACAAAATCCAGCACGAATGGCTGTGTGCCGACCATCACCTGTTGGCCTATGAGGGTACCAATGGGTTTAATCCCATGTTGGTCGGCCCCTAGCAAGTTGAACGTAGGGGGCCACAACGTAGGCTTTCCCAAATTTTTCCATGTCGCTTTTGGGAGTACATTTACTCCTGACCCTCCGTCCACAATAGTGTCTGTTAAGGTAGTCCCTAGTATACCCATTTCTACCACCGCCGGGTGGCGTCCACTGTTGACTACCAACAACATGGGGTTGATCGCGAGGCTCATGACCTCCCTAAGCCCGGGGTTGGTTGTGGTGCTCACGACCTCTCTCGTTTTCACTTGTGGGGGTACAGAGTTTAAAATAGCCGTTTTTAGCTGCAGCATAGCCTCCAGGAGGTCTTGAATTCTCACGGGTACCTCTACCTGCAATATTTGCTGTAAGATTTCCTCTTCTCCCTTCGTCCGTGGTGGACTTGCTATCTGGTGACTGTTCTGTCCTTGTGCGGCCATTTCCTTTGTGATCTCATTTCTGGCCTCTCGCACTCTGCTGGTCTCCATGTGGGGATTTGGGTAGGCCATCTTTTTAGCCTGGGCCCTTGTGATTGCCAACACTTCTGCCTTCATAGGTTCTATGTTTAGAAGGTTTACACCAGGCTTCGGGCAATTTGCGTCTTCATGGTCGCCTGGCCCACACCATCGACAGAGGTGCTGAGGGTTGGCTTCCTTCGTGCAATCGCGGGCGAAGTGTCCCCACTGATTGCAGGCCCTACATTGAATCATCGGCCGACCCTTGGCATCGTACTGGATCCAGTTTTTGTTGTTGTTATTGTTATTATTTCTTTCACCGCAGCATCTATTATCCCGGTATCCTCCAGATGATGTCGTTGTGTTAGTCTGCTGGCCCGTACCTGCTGGTGCGGATGTTGTGGCCTTCTCCATGAACAACACCTGGTTCGTGCTTCGGGTTTTCATATTATATGGGCACTCCTTGGTGGAGTGTCCCATCACTTGGCGAATCTCACAGAATGCCTTCTTCGGGCAAGTACCCTTTTTGTGTCCGTCACTCCTACAGTCTGTACACCACACTTCATTTTCTTCCATCTTACTTGTACTCCCTTTCATGGCTTTGAATTCTTTCAGCATTCGTTCCATGTCCTTCTGGAGCGCGTGTACCTTTTTACCTAATTTGCCACCGCTACTGCTCTCCCCGTCAGAATCTTCATCGTCGTCAGATGAATATCTATTACTTTTCTTCTTCCTTGATGTTTTGTATTCACTTTCTAGATCCATCGCCCTGTTATAGGCGTCATCATATGACATCGGGGGTACAATCTTCATTTTTTTCCGTAGGGAGGATTTCAATCCTTCCACAAACCTTCATTTTATTAAGCCGTCAGCCGGCTGGCTCTCCATTTTACCCAAGAGTTCTTTCAGCCTCCGACTGTATGCCCGTACTGTCTCCTTAGTACCTTGCTTGGTACTGTATATCTCTGTTACAATTTCATTGTCATCACGAAGCAACCGAAACTCCTTCATGAATTCCTTCTGTAGGGTAGCCCATGTGGCCACTTTTTGCTTATCTACATCGGAGTACCAATCTATGGCGACTCCACGTAACGTGGCTGGAAACTGCTGTACCCAGTTATCCTGGTTTGTTACTCCGTTGGCAGACCAAATGGTTTCACATGTACGGCAGTGCCATAAGGGGTCTTCCTTGTCGTCCCCTGTGAACTTTGGTAATTTTTGTTTGCTCGCCATCCCTGGTCATCTTCCTGGAGGCGATTGTGTCTGTGTCTGTGGCCCTGCGCTGCTTCCTCTGGTGGTGTTGGTGGTGTGTCCTGGAGGTATGGTGTCTTGCCTGTCGTGTGTGGCACCTACACCCGTACTTTTGCCCTCCCCTTCGCTCTGACACGCTCCTACTCCTGCTTCCCGTTGGCGATCTTCACTCTGTGGAGTAAGGGATAAGTTCCTAAACTGATCCCAAGTCTACTCGACTAGATTTCACTGTAACCTTGTTTCTTCTAGAAATTCTTCGTGACTCTGCGTCCTACGATGATCTGGCGATGCGTAGAAATTTTCGTCGGCCTCTGCACCTTCCATGACACCTCCTTGGTTCCCCTCGGGCCCCCCTTCGGCAGGTCATCCTTCAGCAAGTTGCCTCAGCCTCCGTCTACGTTCTACTTGCTGCTCCAGAATCAAACCCCTCTGCGTGGCCTCCCACTTGTTCATTTCTAGTTTTCTATTTCTATCTTTATTCAATAAGTTTGGCATTAATTGTCGCACCTTTCCATAACTCTCAATTCTTAAATCAAAACATGTCTTTATTAATTCATCTGCCCAAATATAACTCGTGTCAATGACACTTTTATTTGAAAATAAGAAGTTCACAGTTCAATTCCCTCCTGGCCTGGCGCCATCTCTTTCCGTGTCCCGTCGGCTGTTCTCTTCATAGCATTGCAGGATTTGTTGTCGTCGCTCTTCCCGGGCAGTCTCCTCCAGGCGGGCCTGTTGTGCCAGCGATGCCTGTGCAAGCAACCGGGGGAGGTGGTTCATCAACCGGTTTACTGTCGGGCTAACCTCCAGTGCTATCCACATGACACTTGGTGGGATTTCTGCCTCCACCGCTTCTCGTCGAACGTATGTCTGAATGGCTACCTAGAGCAAAATTGAAAATTCTCGCGTTGTTGTGTCTTCTCCTGTGTAAAGTTTTGTCCGCGCATCGTCGGCCTCCAAGTTTACCTCACCAACGGGTAGGCCCATTGTGTCTGTGTGCCATCCGTGTCTTCCGTTCCCGAGTTCGTCTAGGCAACGACGCCAAATGTTTGCCCTCTCAGGTGAATAACTTAAGACATAAAGAACATAACGCAAAATAATGCCGTAAATATCAGACAAAGTATATCAGATGATCTATTCATAATAAGTGTCTTTTACAAGTTACATTCCGAAGTATAAAAGGGTACCGAGGGGGTGCGAGCGCCAACCGTCACACCGCAACTTCCACCCCTTGGTTGCCAACTAACCAAAACATTTACACATAATTAACTAATGTTGTTCCCATGTACAATAATGCTGCCAACAATGGTTTACATTATAATTTATTTATAATGACTCTCTTTTTTTATTAATATTAAACAATAAACTTGTTTTTAATAAAAGGATATATAATATGGTATGTTTTATTAATTTATAATTGACTTTTCTTTATTATATAACATTAGAATTTGTCTTTAATATATTCTTGGATTAACCTTTTCTTTAATTAACAAATATATATATCGGGTTTTTTTTTACTTAGTTTAATTCCATAATTACAATACATTATTCAATATTTACGAAATTTAAACTTGTAAGTACTCTTTTCATATATTTACCTACCTGAACAAGAAGGACATAAAAACCCAGGGTCGGTATTCGTTTTTGACACATTTATCTCTTTTAACCATAAAACATACTATTTCACAATTACTCAGACAACTTATATTTATTTCAAACACTACTCACATTATGCAATTAATGCACTTATATAAACATTTAAATTAATCTACTACTTATTCGAATTTCATCATTTTAGTTTGAACAAACACTCAATTAAGATCATTTAAATCATCCACACTTTCAAGATGCAAAATATAAATCCTAATGTGGTGTGTGAAAGATTCCCTTTTCTATCAAAGTCATTTAGTTAAAGCAATTCTACCTGATTCGTGTTCTCGCCTTCGACCTCCTTCACCGCATCCTGCATTACTTACACTCAAAATTTTATCAGCAATGACAAACCCCAAAAGAATATCAAATTTCTTATCATTTGCAGGAGTAAGAAGCATATTATATTTCCTCATAATAGATTATGAAAGATATAATCTATTTGAATCTCAAAATCACATTACATCTTTAATTTGCACAATATTAAATAAAACGATTCGTGACATCCTTCCCCTCTTGGAAGAGACGTCGTCTCGATGTCTTGCCACTCCTCAATATCCACCAAAACCATAATATCTCACAAAATGTCAATCTTTACCTCAAATTCAAATAATAATACCAAGAGCACACAGGCTATCCAAGTTTACATCATAAAATAATAATTGTTTCAAAATATCCAAAATTAAATAGCAGTTATTTCCTAAGAAAGTAAATGAGGAAAACGACGGTCAATTGTCTCAGCATCCTCCCATGTAGCACTATCCTTAGAATATTGGTCCAAGTGGACCTTATACTGAATGAAATCTCTGCTACGTAGCTTCACACTACGCTGATCAAGGATTCGGATGGGCTCCACTAGCACCACCCCTGGATCCTGAACCTGTAAGGATTGCCAATCAAGAATATGAGATGCATCAACATTGTAAGGTTTCAATAAAGACACATGAAACACATTATGGATTTGAGCTAGAGCAGGGGGTAAAGCTAATCTATAAGCAACTGGATTGATAACTTCTAGTACATCAAAGGGTCCCACATATCTTGGAGCCAATTCTGATGATTTTCCAAACGAGATAGAGCTCTTATGAGGTTTGACTCTCAAAAAGACTTTATCTCCTGCAACGAATTGTCTAAAGGTTCTATTTCGGTCTACATAACTCTTTTGTCAGTCAGTTGCTTCCTTCAATCTACTCTTAATCAACACCATCTGCTCATCCATTTCCTTAAGTAAATTTGGACCAATAATGATCCTATCTTCTAGTCTATCCCGACTGATAGGTGTGCGACATTTTCGCCCATAGAGTGCTTCAAAAGGTGCCATACCTAATGATGCATGAAAGGAGTTGTTATAAGAAAATTCAACTAAGGGCAAGTACTCCTCCCATTTGTACTGTTGATCCATGCAATACATTCTCAAAAGATCCTCCACTACCTGATTAACCCTTTCTGTTTAGCAGTCAGTTTGAGGATGATATGCTGAGCTAAAATTTAGCCTTATTCCTAATGCTGCATTCAATGTTGTCCAAAATCTGGAAGTCATCCTGGTATCCCTATCAGATATAATAGTTTCTGGAACTCCATGTAATCGAAAAATTTCTTGCACAAATTTTTTGGCAGGAACAAATGATCCATCTTTTAGATTACCAGGTATGAAATGTGAAACTTTAGTCAACTTGTCCACTACTACTAAGATAGTGTCATGCTTATTCTTACTCATCGGTAATCCTTGGATGAAATCCATACTGATTACCTACCACTTGTATTCTAGTATAACATGTTGAAATAGAAGTCTTGCTTGATGAACATGTTCAGCTTTTACTCTTTGACATTCCAGACATTGTGCTACATATTCAACCACTTCTTTCCGGAGCTTAGGCCAGAAATACAATGTTTTCAAATCAGCTACCATCTTTGTTATTCTAGGGTGTCCTGAATAAGGTGTATTGTGCATCTCATGTAAGATCAACTTCCTCAACTCTCCTCCTTCTGGTATATACATCCTTCCTTGATATCTCAAAATACCTTCAGGTTCTATCTCATATCCATCATAGCAATGGTCTGAAGAGTCTCTTTCTAAGGCTTGGTTAACTCTTATATAATGTTCATCTTTGGAAAGATTCTACAACACTTGTTGCTTCAAATTTGTCCTTGTTGTAACCATTGCAGATAGGTGTCTTCTTCTGCTGAGAGCATCAACTACTCTATTTTCCTTCCCTTGGATATATTCAATACCAAAGTCATACTCACTTAGAAATTCAAGCCACCTTTCTGTCTTGCATTTAGGTTAGGTTGTGTAAAAATATACTTCAATCCTAAATGATCCGTTTTAAGCTCAAAAGGCTTCCCTAAAAGGTAATGCCTCCACATTTGCAATGCATGCACAATAGCTAGTAGTTCTAAATCATGCGAAGCATAATTCATCTCATATTTCTTTAGCTTTCATGATTCATATGCAACCACCTTTCCTTCTTGCATCAATATTGCTCCCACACCTTCACCCGAGGCATCTGTAATTACTACAAAATGTCCGTTGGGATCTGGTATTGTTAATACTGGTGTTGTTGTCAATTTCTTCTTCAGGAGCTGAAATGATTCCTCGCATTTCTCAGTCCATTCAAACCTTTTCTCCTTTTTCTGAAGTGAGGTAATTGGTGTCGCTATCCTGGAAAATCCTTCCACATATTTTCTATAATATCTGCAAGTCCCATAAAACTTCGAACTTCTGAAACATTCTGGGGTGTTGGCCAATCTACTATTGCTTCTATCTTTGTAGGGTCAACTGAAATTCCTTCAGCGGATATGACATGACCTAAGTATTGTACCTTTTCCTGAAACAAGACACACTTAGAGAATTTTCCATAAAGTTTATGATCTCTCAATCGTTGCAAAACTATCCTCAGGTGCTTTCTATGTTCTTCTTCATTCTTAGAATAGATCAATATGTCATCAATGAAGATTAAAACAAAGTCATCCAAGTATTCTCTGAAATTACTATTCATGAGGTTCATGAATGCTGCTGGGGCATTAGTTAAACCAAATGGTATAACTGTGAATTCATAGTGCCCATATCTTGTTCGGAATGCAGTTTTAGGAATATCTTCATCCTTAATCCTTAACTGATGATATCCGGATCGAAGATCGATCTTGGAGAATACAGATGCACCTTTCATTTGATCAAATAATTCATCTATCCTAGGTAGAGGATATATGTTTTTGATGGTTACTTTATTCAACATCCTATAATCAATGCATAACCTCAAAGTACCATCTTTCTTCTTGACAAAGATCACTGGTGCACCCCACGGGGATACGCTTGGTCTAATAAAACCTTGCCTAAGCAATTCTTGCAATTGAGCCTTAAGCTTATACAGTTCTGTCGTTGTCATTCTATATGGAGCCTTCGATTGTGGCTCCATTCCAGGTAAGAGTTCTATAGAAAAATCAAACTCTCTCTTAGGTGGTAACTTGGTAAGATCTTCTGGAAAGACATCTAAAAACTCTGCAAGGACTGGATAATCTGTAGGACTTTTTTCTACATTATTCAAATCATTAACGGCAATGATGGAACATCCTTTTCTTTGGGCCTTTTTGAGTTGCATTGCCGAAATGTATCTCAATTCAAGAGGACTTTGAGATCCGATAATTTCAACGGAATTCCCAAAATCATCCATGCAACTAATGACCTTATCTTCACAGTTCACTATGGCTTTATGTTCAGTCAACCAATTAATACCTAAGATCACATCATATGATCCTAGTGGTGCAACATAAAGGTTAACTTGGGTTTGGAAACTAGGAAGTTCTAATTTACTGTAAAATAGACAAGTATCTACCCTCTTTTCTACTCGATTTCCATACTGAACCATCCATGAATTTGAAATATAACTAGGTTTAACAGATATTCTAGAAACTACTTGTGGATCAACAAAACATTCAGTAGCTCCCGTATCTATTAAAATAGAAACTGTTTGTCCAAAAAGCTTACCCGTGATCTGGATAGGTGCGGCTTGGAAATCAGCTTGACGATTGTCGACAGCAGTGTGAATCTGATGTTGAGGGGCTCCTTGCTGATATGATCCTCTCTGTGCTGAGGTACATTGTGGACAATTGGAGGTGTAATGATTTCCTCCACAATTATAACACCCATCCCTAGGACCATGATGGCCACCTGACCTTCCTCTGTCCATGTTTTGTCGAGCATTGGTGTTATAGTTTGCCTTCTTATTTCCATACTGATTTTCTTTTCCTTTTTCCTGGGTGTTGGGTCCCCTCTTAAGATTTCTTATCTACCGATTGTTGCTATTATGATTCCTTTGGAAATTTCTATTTCCAAAATTCAGTCGGTTGTTCTCATTCTTTCGGAGGTTCCCCAACTGTTGTAACTTCTGCTCTTGCTTAGTCGCCTTTTCAAATACCTCCTCCACGGTTAATGGGTTATGGATGTCCACCTCCGCTCCTATATGGGTTCTTAATCCTAAAATGAACTTTCGAATGTGGAACCTTTCATCCATCTGGTATTGCGGAACGTACTTAAGGAGATTAGTAAATTTCTCCCAGTGTTGTGTTACCGACATACTACCTTGAGTAAGGTTTTGAAATTCTGTCATCTTCTTGTCGAAGAATAATTGTGGAAGCCATCTTTTCCTGAAGGATTGTAAAAACAAATCCCAAGTGATCTCTCCTGGTTGTAGTTTCCTTTCTGATTTTTCATTTTCCCACCAAGTAGCAGCTTCACAAGACACTTAATAAGCAGCCCAAACTGCCTTGGTTTCATTTGACATATTGCGGAGACCAAAATATTTCGCCATTTCAATGACCCATGCCTCTGCACCATCGCCAATTGTTTTTCCATCAAACTTTGGTGGGGCTATCCTTTTTAAATCCTTTGCTAGCTCTTCCTCTATTCTAGCTTGGTTGTCGGGTTGCTCCTCAACCCTTGGCGCTTCCTGTCAGACTTCTCCGACCCTTTGAACCTCTTGTTCAAGATCATTCATCCTTGCACTTTGCTGATTGAGCAGATCAAGAATTTGATCGAACCTTTCATTCCCATTACTTGACCCTGCCCTTGTGGTTCTTGAGGCCATTTCTAGATATTAATTATGCAATAGGGAGATATTGATAATTCTTAGCGATAAGAGACATATTTGTTATGTTACGTCTTTCCTATTAGGATTTCTAAAAGTTGCAATCATCCAAATTTAAAAAAAAAATAGAAGTGCAAATAATAGAGATTAAAAATTCTATCAAACTCTCCAAATCATCTAAAGATGCAACGAAATAGCACATTAGATGTTTAGGAAACCTAAAAGAAAATTGATTATCCCCATCCCTAGAATTTTTTCCAATATGAAAACTAAAGATCTATCCTAGCACCAATCTTTCGTAACTTTTATAATATTCCCTAACTTATAGCCTTATAAAGCAACTAGAGAGTTTAATACTCCTATTGAATAATTAAGAAAAACAATTTAAAACATAACAATATCAAATAATTTCATTCTACTTCTTTCCTATTTACTATATAAGTTAGGTTCCAAGTATATATATAGATATCATTAAGGAATACACAATTTTAACTCAAAATAGTATAGGAGACATCTTTATTGATAATAGTAGAAGAAAATACATCTTTATTTTATAGTAGAATGGATTACATCCTTATTTTATAATAGAATGGATTACATCCTTATTCTTATAGTAGAAGGGAAGACATTTTATTGAAGTGTTGTAACATGTTACATCACTTATTGAGAGAAGTCAGGGAAGTGGATTCTTCTGACTCATTTAGACTTAATGGGGTATATCCATCCGATTCAATCTCACTTAGAGGGGTGTAGCCCTCAGATTCCTCAGAACTGATCACTATGGGCCTGATAGGTGAATACTCCAAATCAGGCTCCTTTTCTTTTTTAGGGATATTATTCTCAGTATGACATTTTGTAATGTCCTTTCCTATTACAATATTCTTTTCCGGAACTGGTTTTGCTTCAAAAGGAGCATCATCCAAAATCGGCTTAACAGGTGATTGAGGATCCTTTTTAACCCTCAAGTAATGGGCAAATCCTCCTACCGACTTTCGGGCTGTCTGCTTGGTGCGAACCATTTCTGAAAAACATAAAGCTATTAATTTCCATATTTATCTTAGCGAAGTGACTCATATAGGTCCTAGTGTTATAAAACCTAGGCTCTGATACCAAAATGTAAAGACGTCAGTTTGGAATCTAATCTTTCTAACTCTCAAACTAATCTAACTCTCTATCAAACTAATCTTTCTAACTCTCCCTTCAAGAATTTCATTCTTCTAACTTCGTGTGAGAAAAGAAATGTAATTGTGAGAGGGTGCCTACGTCTATTTATTCAAATTTGCTGCTAAGTTTTCTGCTATCCTCTGGTTTATATTAATTGTTCCACGATTGCGGTTGCAACTATATTCTCCATGCATGAAATCTGTCAACTACTGCAGTATTGTCGCATACCAAGTCATGAGAAAGTTTAAGTCTCCATCGTGTTGTATATTGCTTTGACTGTCGTGGATGGAGGAAGTGTTTTGCACGTTTGTTTATGCTATAAATGGGCGTAGTGGTGGTAGTATCTCCTACGCCTACCTAAACATCTTGCCTCCTGCGTTAATGCTCTGTTAGTAGCCGCCGATGATGGAGGAAGACTGGTTTACATGTTTAAGTTTATGCTTTATTAGTGGTAGTGGTGGTATCTTAAGCCATGCCTATCTAAGCGACTTTGCCTCCATGTTGACCTAGTTTTAAAGCTCTTAACAACAATAACCGTGGGTGGAGGATACTACCATGCGTGGAGGAAGACTACCACGCATTTAAAGCTTTGCTAGCACTCACCGAGGGTGGAAGGGGGTTCTACGTCGAACACAGCTATCATGGTGGAGGAGTCTTCACTGACCAAGTCGGCCACCGTGGGTGGAGGGAGTTTGTTAAAACACTGACCAAGACAGCTTCTATCATTTGCTTTACACGTCGACCTCCTTTTTCAACCCGCCACCCTACATTTTAATAAAAGGATATACATTACAATACGGTGTTTTATTAACTTGTTTAATAAAGGAATATGTAATATGGTTTACATTATAATTTATTTATAATGACTCTCTTTTTTTTATTAATATTAAACAATAAACTTGTTTTTAATAAAAGGATATATAATATGGTATGTTTTATTAATTTATAATTGACTTTTCTTTATTATATAACATTAGACTTTGTCTTTAATATATTCTTGGATTAACCTTTTGTTTAGTTAACGCAATTCTACCTGATTTGTGTTCTCGCCTTCGACCTCCTTCACCGCATCCTGCATTACTTACACTCAAAATTTTATCAGCAATGACAAACCCCAAAAGAATATCGAATTTCTTATCATTTGTAGGAGTAAGAAGCATATTATATTTCCTCATAATAGATTATGAAAGATCTAATCTAGTTGAATTTCAAAATCACATTACATCTTTAATTTGCACAATATTAAATAAAACGATTTGTGACACACTAGTTTTGGATCCAGTCCTGTCATGTTGACCTATGACCAAGAAAAGTTTATTGGTCTTTGTTTGAAGAACTGGATGAGTTTTTCTTTTTCTTCTATTTTGAGAGATTGAGTCAATTGTATCTTGTGTATGATTTCAACATCTCCAATATTGACTTCCTCTATTTTTGCAACAAGCAATGCTAACCTTTCTTGATCAATGGGGAGGTAATCTAGTCTACTCCTGTTTGTATTTTCACCTTCTTCCACATTTGTAGAAGTGGAGCTTGTCTCTCTAAAATATGTTGTCCCATCCTATCCTATCCAAGTCTATTGTAAATCTAGCTTTAGATCATCATAGGTAAATCCATATCGTGTACCCAGGAATTATACAATAGCTTCATCATTTTCAAACCAATCAAGATGTGGTTGGTCATATTGCCCCCAGTCTATCAAGTGTGCATACATGAGACAAAGGTCTATGTCTTCATTAGGAGGAGGTGATGCTGATATCATGCAAGTTATTGTATCAAAATGATGTCGCCAGGAATTTGGGTCTATTGCTTTATCTTCATAAATGATACCATCATCAACATGCGGTTGATGATCATAAGATGTATCTACTATATAGTTGCTACTTCTATGGAGGGACATCCATTCATATTCATGAGAATATGTTGTTATACTTTCGATGTAAGTATCTATAGCTGACCCATCTTCATATGGTTCATCATTCTCTTCAATTGAAGGGAGTGGAGTTTCAATATTGATAAATAGTGGAACATTCTCATGACTTGTGGATCCTTCTTTTGTGTTAGAGATGACACTCAATCCTTGGATGAGAGATTTAGATAATGTGATGTTGGTGCCACCGACTGGTGCTATGCCTATTTCTAATGATGCATTGGTCGAAGATGATGATGAAAAATAGGTTCTTGATTCATTTGTTGGTGTTTTCCCATTTCTATAATTGTATTTGCATTTGATTTTGGTGTTATTTCCACTTTTATAACTATTGGGTGAATATTTTGTCACCAGCGTACTAATGACAAAACATAAAATTCACACAATGCTATGCTAAGAAATTAATCTCTCCTCTCATCAAGGGGAGGTTCCCTATGAAATTTCTCCTCTAATTAACAAGAAATTAAATTTGTGGGTTGGTGTTGGGCATATAACTCTCTTTTTTTAGAGTTTATGTATTCTCCCTTCACCTAGTTACAATTTCTCTAACTCTTTAGATACTTAAAGAAAAGAACTATTAATCTAACAAACTACACAAAGAGTTACTTTTAAGCAGCACAAAGTCTCCTTTATGGTAACACTAATTCGCATTGATCATTACAAATCAAACAATTAGAAACTTAGCTTAAAGCACAAAGTCTTCAAGTATAGATTTCTAATCCATTAAACTACTAATAATTGCAGCAATACAAAGCTTACTACAAGTTACTTCCTTTATCAGTAGATTTCTCAAGTATGCTAAGAGCACAAAGTCTATTGGCAAGATTTGAGAGCTCTTTAACCATGTAGCAATATCTTAAAGATCAAATAAGTAAAGATAATATGTATTCAATGGACATAGGAACATTAAATAATATAAACAAATTTATTGATACACCACAAAGTTTGCAATCAACAAAATTGTTTTCTTTATTTGTTTGATTGAATTCTCACCACAAAAGCCCAAAGTCTTAATTGGGATAAAAATCCAGTAGAGTTTCGCTAAGCATGAAAAAGATAAAATATTTACAAAAAGGTCCTCCTTATATAGGAAAAGAAGTTGAGAAAAAGGTGGGCACGGTTGACTTGATCAATCGCACAGTCCCATTTTAATACAGCTACTACATAAAGCAAACGTGTAGCTGCATAAAAGTTGACAACATCTATTGGTGTAGCTACATGAAGAAAGAGTGCCAAAAGGGGGAACTTCATTCTTGATTCTCTTCTTCATTGGATTTCCGAAAACCTTCGAACTTAGTGAGGATGGCTTTGACCTCTGATTCATTCAACATCAAGGCAGAACTTGTGATGATTTGAACGCAGGACATTACATCTTGAATCTTCACGTGCTTCTTCTTAACATCCTTTATTATGGATGCGAGTACTTCAAAGCTGACCTGAATTTCTAACAATTTATCAAATGTATCAAGCGAGAAGTCTTGTCCCATGCATTGGTCCATCAAGGAAAGAAATTCTTGGGTGACGACTTCAGCAGTGACGAGATTTTGATCACCATCATACAAATAGCAAGGGAGATCACCTACTTTAGCAAAAATAAGGTCAACCTCATCATCACCTTCTTTCTTTTCACAATCCAGCTCTGCAATCATTAATTTCATTATCTCTTGTTTATGAGACAATAATGACAAGATCTGAATATACTTCTCCCTTGTGGGAATTACCTTGTCCAACCAGGACATCTATCCTAAAATCCTCCATTTTGCTCCAAAGGGTAGTGCTTTTCACAACTTCCTCAATTTCTCGGGATAAAGAGGTTCGACTCTGGATCACTTCATAATTAGACAATAATTCCACCATTGAACTCAGAAAATGAGAGCCTTCTGACCTTAGCCATGAGATCCATTTGTCCATTACTTGGCCTTTAGCTCCTACCTGCTCAATCCTCTTGAGAGCTTCAGTATCTATTGATGATCCTATAGGTTCAACCTCTTGAGAAGATTGTGTTACCTTTAAGAGGACATGGTTAGCTGCTCACACTTTTGCTTCAGGTTATTTTTCTCATCCCTCTCCTGATCCAGTCTTCTTAACAAAGAATTAAGGGTTGTCTGAGAATCTAATTTCACACTTTCATGTGTCTCCACTCTGAGCTCCACAACCTGCATGGTATAATCTTCTGATCGTATGTTTCCTTTGTCCTTGTCTGACGATGGCACCATAACTTCAGCATATTTTCTTTTGGAAGCTGGGTCTACTACCACCCGAGATACTGTCTTTGGCTTCTTCGTTCCCTTAGGCTTTGGAGGTACCAAAAGTTCAAAGTCAAATTCATCAGGAGATATTACTCGTTTTTTCCTCTTAGGGGCCACTACTTCCATCCAAGGGGGTAGTTCTGGATTGGATGATGGAGTAGTAGCTCCTTGTTGACTTGGGGTCAAAGATTCTAGAGTAGGTTGACTGGAACTTGGAGTAGTTGTGAGTGTAACTGATGGTGCTGATATTGAAGCATCTAGTGGAACATTTGTTGCTGCTACCTCTTCAGTTACAGGTGGGAGAGTTGAGGGTGTCGTGAGTGTAACTTTAGCACTTACCAATGAAGGGATTGTTGTGACGGTGGTAGTAATGGTGGGTAAATCTACCGAAACCTGTCCTGCAAGTGCATCTTGCAAGGTTTCATTAAAATCCATCATGGTAGACTCAAAAGTAGATGAAGGGATATCATCTAAAGTAGAGAAGTTGGTTATTGTAAAAAATTGACCAACGGTCTTTGATTGCGGCATGCCCATACTTAGATCTCCATCTTCATGAACATCTTCATCCTCTTGATCAGAGTCATAGTCAGAATCAATAGAGTGAATGACTACTTGTGAGATAACCGGGGCATCAACTTCAGCTGGGTGTGATACTTCTTATGCTTGTACTTCCTCTTGTTGAGGAATTTCACCTTCTTTGACCTCTTTTCCCTTTCCAGCTTCACTGGCGGGCAGTTGTTCTGACTCTTTCGTCACTGCTTCCTATGATGCGGATGATGATTCGCCCTGCTTCGACCCTTTAACTATAAATTTGATTTTAGGTCCTTTACCATTTGATTGTACCACAGGAGTTGAAGATAGTGCTTATGAGTCTGCCCTGCTCTTGGTTCTTGTTTCAGTTGTCGCTGTCTTGCCCAATGGACCATCACTGTTGTCATCATCTCCTAAACTAGTGGGAAGTTGTTTCATCCTGAGATTCTTCTTTAGCAACCAAGCATTGGTGTTTGCTAAGATGGGAGAGATCCTTTGCGTAATGGACTTACTTTCCTTCTTTGACCATTGCACAAGTGGAAGTCGGGAATCGACAATCTTCTTCTCATAATAAACAGGATCCACTATGTCATCTGTGTCTTCCATAGTCATTGGGATCTTAGCTAGATCTAGATTTTCAATTTGTTCTAGAGTAAGGCAGCTGAAATCCATCCTTCTTATATCCTCCTCATTCTGACAATCCGCCCAAACATCCTCAAACCTATAAACATGAGTGTATGTCCTTTTGAGTTTGCTCTTTATACCCTGAAAATCAAAATCAGTTTGGGCCTTGAATCTTCTCATGGTATTCCACTGCATTTCCTCCTCCATATTTTTGGCTTTGGGATTGGTTAACATGGAATACTTGCCAATTGACTCTGGGAATTTTAGCCTAGTCTTATGTGCTTGTGATTTTTTCTCATGCATACTAATCAGTTGTCTGCACAGCTCCATGAGGATGATTTTATCTAAAGGAAACCTTGGAAGGATGAAGGGCTCACCTGAGAAACATCCAATTCGGATATAGGTGAATGTGGGAAATTGTAAAAATACACACTCGAAATGAGACACCTTGTTGTAAGCAGCCTCTGATATTCTCCTCTTCTGCAGGCCTTTATAAAAAATGCACTTCCATACAGCAAATAAGGTGTCATTAACCCTCTTGTAATGATTACCTTGATTTTTGATAGTTAGCTGATCATAGTACTCCCAAACGGGCACCACTCTTCTGTCACCCTTGGTTGACAAGCCTGGATATTGCCTCATAGAAGCAGCTGCGTAAATCAGGTATGAGGTCATATAAAACTTCAGTGTTACCTTGACCTCTTTCAATTGGGCACAAAGCACATCACTGATTTGTTCTCCCCAATCAATTCTTGCAGCTCCTTTTCTGATTATATTCATGTAGTAAATCATCCAGCTTTGGAAATAATGAGTCTTTTAATCCTCTCACTCTAGATAGCATGGTGACCATGTCATTATATTCTCCATTAAAATCACTCTTGTGGAAAGACTTAGGCCATCGTGAGGTGAGGGAAGGTCTAGCAATAGAGAGATAAACAGTATTGATCACCTTTTTGCATTTACCCTCATGTTTCTCGTAGTACTCTTGAGCACTCTCTTGAGAAATATCAACTACTTCTTCAGCTGATGAGCCTTTGAAAACACTATTGAAGAATACACTATCTAGAGTCATGATGACCTTCTGATCATCATCTTTTAATTGCCTTGTGCTTGGAACAAAGTGATCAGCCACTGCTAGTACAAATTCAGGATCGTGAACTGCGACTGGGAAAGATGCATACTTATGTAGCTCAAATTTGATTAAACTGGTCAGGCGTGTAGGAGCCTTCTGAACCCGGTCGACAAATTCTTGCATGTCAACATGCCCAATTTTGGTGTCCCTGATCTCCTTAATATTTGAGTCCACTGAACTCTCAGGGTACATATTGAAGTACCTGTCGTACTTGTATTTCATCTTTTTTGATGATGCTTTACTTGGAGACAGTTGTCCTGAAGAAGACTCGGGCTTCTTTGACATTCGTGCACAATGATTGCATTCAATACTGATAATTAGCTATTCATCATAATCAAAATCATTTTTTCTCAAATGAATCAAAAAATAGGTCTCAAAACAGGCTTAGGAGTAAAACTACCAAAGACAACAGGTCGGAGAAAAAAGTCTGATCTACTTCTTCACAAAAAAAACATGCACATCGAAGTTTAAAACCCGATGTGTAGACTTAGGATAGGTTATCAGCACATTGGATTTTAAACTTCGATGTGTAATCTGTAAAAACAATCTGCACACTGGAGTTTAAAACTCGATGTGCAAGGTAGGGAAAAACATCAGCACATCGAAGTTTAAACTCCAATGTGCAGGGAAAAACTTACAATAAGCACATTGGACTTTAAAGTCTGATGTGCGATCTAAAAAGATTAAAGGCACATCGGACTTTAAAGTCCGATGTGCTTTTAAAAGGGATGAATAACTGGTTGATATGTCGGGTTTTTAAACCCGACATGTCAACCCCTACCCCTCCGCATATTGGATTTTAAAGTCCGATATGCGAAGGTACAACTCTTCGGTTGCACACCGAAGTTTAAAGTTTGAGGTGTAGGGAAGATAAGGGTATCCGGAGGACAATCGAGTTTTGAAGTCCGATTGCTCTCCGGATCAAAGGAGGCAATTGGACTTCAAAATCCGATTGTCCTCCGGATAGAAATCCGAAAAACAAAAACAAAAGCGAAAGGAGAACATGAAAACAAGCAAACAAAAGCAAATAAAAACCCGAAAACAGAAGAACTTACCTCTTTTGCTATGATAATCGAAAAACTTGAGTATGAAGTGATCCAATCAAGCCACAGAGAAGAAAAAATCCGAGTTGCAAAGGAAGAAAACGGAGGGGCACGCAATAAAGACCAAAACAAAAAAAAATGCAAAAATTAACTTTAAAAAGCTTTCTAAACAAACCCTAATAACAATTAATACGACATTAATTACAACTCGCAGTTGCATGTCAGGCTTTAAAGTCTGACATGCAAGCTAGGAACACTTGCACGTCGGACTTTAAATCCCAACATGCAAGCTAAGACAAAAAACCCATGCAGTTCGGACTTTAAAGTTTGAACTACAAGCAAAGACAAAATGTAGTTCGGGTTTTAAAACCCGAACTGCAGTCAAAAAACCAAACTATAGTTCGGACTTTAAAGTTCGAACTGCAAACTGCAACAAATCACAAATACACTTCGGACTTTAAAGTCCAAAGTGTTATTCATTAACAAAGAACCCTACAGTTCAGACTTTAAAGTCCAAACTGCAATCCTAAGAAACAAGGAAAACAATAAAAACGAAAAGCAAAGAACGAAACGAACTAACCGACCAAGTTGATTAAGCTCTCCTGGAGACCATAAGGTACGAAATGGACCAGTTTCATAGGGTTGCCTCATGATTTTGGCCAAACTGAAATCGAGGACAACAGTAACTGCATTTATGTGTGATGCTAGTGTAAACACAATCATTGATAAGTTGTTCTAATTTGGTGACTCGAGATATCATTCTCATTTATGAGTTGTGGTGCTACTGAAGTCGGTAGATTTAGTATAATGGAGGTATTTGGTCTGATTGTTCTTCTTCTTCTTGTCATGCTACTATATTCTAAACCTTGACTCCTTGGGTTTTCAGATGGTAATATTGGTTTTATGATGCCTTGATCATATTCTCCCAATCTTGTTGTGCCATCACAACCATGTTTTTGCAACATATTTAAACCATTACCATATTGATCTAAAGGGAGGATTTTTATGTTTGAACTGTCATCTTCTTCTTTATACAACCATTTGTTCACATCCTCCTCTAGGGATTCTTCATTTAACTCTCCCCATCTTATAAAAGAACATGAGGAAGAATATCTAACCACCTCTTTTTCTTTGTCTTGACTTGTTGGGTTTGGTAGGGATCTCCTAAAGGACCTAGGAGACAATTTCCCCATAAATAATGTGTTGGAACGAGAATACCCTCCACATCCTTCCTTCTTAATCTAGAGAGGAGGTATTGTAGGTGTGCGAGATGATGATGCTTGTGTGTCTGAGATTTTTAGGGATTCTAGTTGTGTGGTGAGAGGAGTTGCTTGAATGATAGGATCTTGGTTGTCTGTGCTCACTCTTAAATGATTGCAATGTTGGAAGGGGTTAAGATCACCTTGTATCATGATATCAATTCCATTCTAAGGAAACTTAACACATTGGTGGAAAGTTGATGGCACGGCCTGCATGGCATGTATCCATGGGTGACCCAACAACATGTTGTATCCCAACTCTCAATCTGGAACTTGGAATGTGACATTAGTGGTAACAGGTCCAACCTGTACAAGCAAAGTAACCACTCATTTTAATGGGTGTTCTTCATCATCATATGCTTAAAAGTTTATTCCTTTAGTAGGATCAATATGATGGTGTGAGTAGCCCAATGCTTTGACCAGTTTAAGATTGCATATGTTTAGACTAGCTCCACTATCTATTAATACTCTTTTGACTTTTCGCAAGTATTAATGGATACTTCTAGATGGAGGGGGTCATTATGCATAGGTCTGTCTATCGAGACATCTTGTTTTGTAAATGCCACATGAGAAGCAGCCATATTTCCAACCATGGATTGGAAATTATTCTCGTCTATGTCATGGGAGACAATAGACTCCTGAAGAGCTTTGTCCAGGATTGCCTTGTGACTTGGGGAGATGTGAAGCAACTTAAACAGTGATATATGTGCAAGGGTCTTTCTTAGTTGATTAATCACATTGTAGTTGCTTATTGGTGGAGGAGGATTGGATGAAACTCCTTGCAATGTGACCTTTAACCAACGAGTAACAACTCCACACTCCTGGTTTCTTGGGTTAATAATAATGGTGGCCACTATCTCATCTCTAACACTGACTACACAAATGGTATAATCATAGGCTAGATTAGTGTAGTTTGCAGTGTTATCTTGTGTCTCGTAATTGGAAGCCTTTCCTTTGTCATGCTTGACAAAAGGATCCTTGCATATAGCATGATTTGTGTTGGTAGATCCTTTATTAGCATCCATAATAATGTCACCCTAATCTATGAGATCTTAGATCAAGTTTTTGAGTTTATAACAACTTGATATTTTATGCCTTTGGTGTGATGGTATTTACAAAAATCATTGTCATTCCACCATGTTGGTTTAAAAGGACCTGGTCCATATGGCCTTATCTTCAGTAGGGTTATTGCATTTGTTTGTATAAGGTTTTTAAGGGCCGACTCAATTGGTTCTCCAAATGGCGTGTAGTTTCTTCTAGGTTCATTAACTCTTGGAGGTTTGGGGTTATCGAATTTGTAAGGAAAGCAAGTGCAGAAATTCGCTTCCCTAATGTCAATTTGTAGGGGAAAACAAATGGTGATTAAAAATTTTGCAACTTTTATAGAATACGGCACAAGCATGAGCATACACAATTAAACAACATAGAGAGAAAACACACAGGATTAACGTGGGAAAACCCTTTCAGGAGAAAAACCCACCACCAACAGATAACAACTTTATTAACAGTATATCAAAAATACAATAAAGTCTAGTCTGTAGACTTCATTAACTTTGTCATACAATCATTCCAGATGAAACATATAACACTCAGGTCGAATTACTTCACAGATTGCTTAACAACTATTTTGGTTCATCACCTTCATTTGGTTTACATTTGACTTCAAATACCAAACTGGTTAGCCGTTACATCTACCCGAGATGGTTGGGAAGTCGAACTGCTTATGTCGGTCTGCAATCATGGAAACCAATTATCCCACATGCATCAGGCAACTAGGTCAGTTTGTATTCATATACATCGATGGGACAAGCTTTAGTATCTGAATGTTCACCTTTTTTGGACCTCAGTTGGATCGCACACCCATAGTTTGCCTCCGCTCCATTGACCATCGGTATAGCTTTCTACCGGTAGAGTCGATCACCCGATGATACCCGATCACTGAGGGCGACTCCATCAGGTCATCGGTAAAGCATGTAAAATGTTACCCTGATCTCCGATAACCAAGAGTGGACCTCATTAGGACATCGACACCAACCTTGAGAAGTTATCCTGATCTCTGATAGCCAAGAGCGCACCTCATTGGCCCATCGGAACCAACCTTGAGATGTTACCCCGAACATGCATTGTTATCTCGATAACCTAAGGTGGTCTCATCGGGTCATCGAAACACGCTCAGAATTGCTATACCGATGAGCAAAGCACTCTGAGACAAAATAGAGCGGACTCATCGAGACATCAGCATAGCCTTCAGCACATCAACCTGATAGCCAATATCGACTCGAATGCCAAAGGTAGCTCCATCGGATCATTGACACAACTCTCAAGCAGTCATCCCGAAAGTCAAAGTTATCTTGATGACCAAAGTCAACTTCGTCGGGTCATTTGAATAACATCAAACCTGCTCCTTTGAGCTCCGATAGAAGAGGATACATCGGTGTAAGTCATACCAATCAGAAGGTGTTCTACCACCAAGAAGGTAACACTTTGATGTTCCATCGGTGTAGTCTAGCCCGATCAACCTGAACATGTCAAGTGAATTAGAGGCACATTTCCAACAGAATTACACTGCATTTGCATTCATTGATGTTGCACTATTGTCTTAGGATTGATTTCTATTTGGTTTAAAGGAATCAAATGGTCCTTATAGTGACACCACTAGATAAGATTTGTTGACCACATGGTCATCTACAATCCCATAATTTATCATATTCTTGTTTTTCGACCAAAACTTTGATTTTTCATTGCTTGTGTTATTTGTCAAAACAATTTCCTTATTGTTCATCAAAATACCTTGCTCTATAAGACCTTTTTCACACTTTAAGCCTTTTTCTATGATTTCCTTGAATGTGCCGAGACATTGCATTTGCAATGGATACTTAATCTGCGGAATGAGATTTTCAGTGAACATGTCCACTTGTTCTACTTCTGGGATATCACTAAGACATTTACAGTACAAAGATCTCCATCGCTGCAAAATTGAAGCAAATTTCTCACCTTCCCTTTGTTTTGCACCATAAAAATCCATCAAGGTCACTATTGGTATTTTGGATATGTTGATATGGTTTTGTCATTGATCTCAACACCTATTAACACTTATCAACTCTGGCACTTTGGAGGAATGACAATGTTCACCAACAAGCAAGTGACTTTATGCACAGTCACCGGTATCTGGTTCACCGACAAGATATATTGTTCACTGTCATGCCCAAAATTTAGGGCAAAAACGGGATGATTTTTTTTTTTAAATAACAACTAAATAACATTAAGTTCGCTAACACGACATGCACTAATGTATTTTGTCAAAACTATATTTGAGCTAATTTTGTTATTAAATCAAGTAACGAAATTAATTTAAAATTTATTTGCGGAATACTAGACGATTTAAATTTATTTTCTCAAGAAGCCTAGTCAATAGATTAAATATGTCCCCATAGACAACCAAAGTTACAATCGAGCTAAACCTCCTAACTTTTAAATTCAAGTTCTCATACATAGTTAATCTAGCAATATTTAATTTTTAATTTAAAACTTCTCAAGCTAATAAAGTTAAAATAAATATTAACTTCGCAAATATTCATTTTAAATCATTTCGTACTATTTGAAAATCAAATATTAATTCCATAACAATTTAACTTAAACCATTTCTACCTACCTATATATATATATATATATATATATATATATATATATATATATATATATATATATATATATATATATATATATATATATATATATATATATATATATATATATATATAACTTCCTAGGGTTTTACCCATGCAAACCCTATCTAATAAAATACCTATTTCATAAAACCCCTTTCTTTTTAATTATAAAAATAAAGCTTCCCTTATGATATTTTATTATTTTACCCTAATCATATTTTGCTTGCCCTAACCCCAAGTTTTGGGTTAGGGCATTCCATTTTATATTTTTTTTTTGTTCCTTTCATTTTATTTTTGGCTCGGACTGTGCAGGGCCAAAACCCATCGAGCGGCGGCCATGGTGGAGCTCGCAGGTCAAAGAAGGGGTGACGGGGGCGCCACTGTGTGTCCACACAGTGGCGGCCGCAGCGGCCCACACTGTGTGTCTACACAGTGGAAGACGTGGCCCACACTGTGTGTTCACACAGTGGAAGCTGCGAGGCCGCCCACTGTGTGTACACACAGTGGGGTCCACGGCCAATCCACTGTGTGTCCACACAGTGGCCTTCGGCCCTTCGACATTACTCAAATAAAACCCCCCCTTTTTTTTTCAAGTTATAAATTATTTTTATGTTTATGTATTTTTTTTATATTATATATATATTCAATGCATTTTCTTTTATTTTCTTTTAAACATATTTGTAATGATATACATGCAAACTGCCTGCCAATAGAATTATATATTTGTATGAATTTATAAATTCTAAGAGACATCCAATTAAAATAAATAGGCTCTAGTATTTTGATTTAGATGAAGAGGATATAGATGGATTAATAATATTCAAACTTCATTCTACTATATTGTTTTTACAGAAAATAGAAATATATAATTTATTTTCAATCTACAATATGCATGCAAATCTAACTTATGCCTTTTCTGTTTTATTTTATTTTTAAATGCTTTAAGAATGGAATAAATTTCCTGCTAATCAATTTATCATAAACACATCATATATATGTTTTTTTTTACCTTGGAAATACTAACTTAGGGATACTTATTTCTTTTCTGCAATAAATAAATTTACTGATTCTGCAATTACTACAACAACTGAATCGATAATATAATTTCTTTTATTAAACTCTAACAACCATTACAACTCATATTTTTTGCATTTCAAATGAAGACAAAATCGCAAATAAAAAGGAAAAACACAGAATCAAATGAAAATGATTTTTTTTATTTTTTTTATTTTTTCAGTGGGCTATTGCATGCAATTTAAAAGCTTTTCTTTTCAAATAGAAAGAAGAGTATATCTAGCTTATTTCATTTCCAAAAAGGTATTTTGCAAATTTTACAATATGTTTCTTTATCTAAATAACAAATAACTAATCTCATGTCTTTATTTCTAATTTACAATTAGCCTCTCATTTCAAAAGAATGAGGGTATATTTCTCCTTTTAAAACTAATATTTACAACTGCAAATAATTTCTGCAACAATGACTCTTGCAACCTTGCATTGGTCCTATTCTTTTCTCCCAAAAATCCTGCATATTAAATCTCAACTATGACCATGGAGTGCTCACCTCCCAACCTAGGCTAACTAGTAGCCACCCCCGAGCTCGGAGAACCAAGCCCTAGACGAGAAACAAACATGCAAACACATAGAAGACATAATACACACAGATTTCAGACACACTCCCATCCCGACTACACTGCACCACACTTTGGTGATGACCTTTTTAAGGGTGGTAGTGGACCAATACCCTGAGGAGAATTGCAAGTATGGAAAAACATGTAGCCACCTCATGGCACAACAAATACATCAAGAATTTTCAACCCCTTATTCCTTATGCCCCCCAAGGCATTCTAGCCTTATATCCCTCCTTATGACCCCCATTGCACAAACAGGCCATGCAACAAGGGTCACATAAAAATCCCTTGTGATCGCTCTCATAACGAGAGTCTCTCACTCGAGGGTTGTCACTGCTACCACCCACAAGATCCTCCTCTCTCCCAAGAGTAAGAGGTCTTGAAGACTCCCAAAAACACATACAAAACATAATACAAAATACCAAATGAAATTCCCAAAAAGGACATACAAGGAAACAAATTTCTTACACCAACATACTTTCAAACACATGCAAAAAGAAGTCATTTTAAGAAGAATGTAACCAACCTTAATCTGCCCAAAGGTAGGATAGTATTGTTTGAGGAACAGCTGCCCAATTCCACGGATCTTCTCCTTCTACCCTTAGCCAAATTTCACTATTCCAAATCTATACTATTCTTTTTTTTTTCAAATTTCTCTTGTCTCCAAAAATGGAGAGTGGGTGATTACCCTCAAATTTTCAAATTCTTGCTTAAGAAGCTCATTCTGTGAGTTCTCACAAGTTTCTAAAAACTAAAGAGGAAGGTAAGACATAATGGGAAAGGGAACTCTCTTTCGAAAAGGAAAGTTTACAACTAAGTTCAATCTTCTAATTTCAATTTTCGCACAACTCAGAAAAGTCAAATTTTAGGGTGTCTAAAAAGTCACTTAGGAGTAGAAACTTGCCTAAAATTACCCCTAACCCTTAGGTATACCTTATGGGCTTTAGAAAACCCTATTAAACTACCCCTAGGTGTTCATTTAACCCATTTTAAATCCCTCTGAAGTTTATTTTCGGGTCAAACCTATGTTGACCACCCCAAAGATTCTTTACCCAAGGTATTTATGACATCACGTTACATTAATTAAAAAAACCTATAGTTGAACACTTTCCCACCAAGAGACAAAAATAAAAATTTAAACTTAAATCCACACGTGTCAAGTGACACAAAGAAAACACTTTTACAATTTAAAACATGAAATCGTCTCTTGTGGATTTTACACAAGCCAATTAAATACACTTAACACACATGCATCATATACTGTTACAAATAAAATACAACACAAATGGGGTGTTGTCTCTCCAAATAGACAACCCCTGGCTTACGAACATACATAGGTCTAGGTTTGGTTCTCCGTAAATTTTCCATGGTCACATGGATAACTTCCAAGGCATCTCAATTTACACATTAGTACTTTCAAATATCCACATATAATATAATTCAAAGGATTAATAATACACATCATCACTTGCATGCAATTTACATCTGAACAAATTAAATACATCTTTTATCCAAGCAATTTCACATAAGCAATTCATCCTAATTCACCTAAACTTAAACATACATCATAATTCTATTATCATATTAAAGTCCTGCAAATTCAATAACGACATTTATCACCGAAATTTCATCTTATTCAAAAATCATGTAGTGTTCTATCTCATAAAGCATATAAATAAATCATCAATATATAGCAATGTTATCCAAATCCTGAAATCATATAAGTTCTAAATTCCAAAATGCATAAAAATAAAGTATCCATAATAGTCTCAATATAAAAATCGCTGAAATGTCAGTCTGAGTCGAGGTGAGGCCTCACATTCACCGGCACTTGGAATGACATGGAAAACACTTGGTTATGTTGAAGACATCATTTGGACTCTTTGTCTTGGAGATTTGTTCATTGGTATATTCGTGTTTTCATATTTTTTGTTTCCGACAAATAGGTCCAGAATAAGCATCGACAGGTTTATCTATTCCAGATCAGCACGACGCGCTTTGGAGATGATTTATCAATGTTGTAAATGCATTAAGCCGAGATGTTGAATCGGATATTGCATCGGTTATTGATTTATTTGTAATTGATTTTATTGTAATATCTTTTAGAGCCGACCTACTAAAATTGGTCTTAGGTTATGGTATATATGTAAGATCTTATTTGTAAGATTGATAGGCGATTGGGAAAAAGAATTGTAAGAAGGTATATGCAAGAATTAGTAGAGCTATACATGCAGACATCATTTGAAGGTGAAGCAAGGTTTTTGTGAAGGCATATTAGAACTGAACTGGTACTGAATCCAGCATATGAAGATGCTATTTTGAGCAATACATCATTATTGGATTTAACCATCCAATTGTAGTCAGTGTGACTCCTATTTGTGATTGAGCAGTGAGCTCTAGGTGCTTGGCCTTTCTGTATGTGCAGACCCCATTTGTATACACATACTATCTATAGTAGTATCATTTGATTGTGGGTAAGGTTTCCCACCGTGGTTTTTCCCCTTACATGGTTTCCATGTATAAATATCGGTGTTATGTGTTGTGGATGTTATTGTCTTTCTGTTACATGCATTAATCTTTACCAGTACTGCAATTAACTGATAAATTGTCTACAACATAAAGTTTGGTTCACCGGTATTAAGCATTAAGTTTGGTTAAGTTGTTTTTGGTTTGAATTTATTTGACAATTGATTCACCCCCCCCCCCCCCCTCTCAGTTGTCTTCGGGACCTAACAATTGGTATCAAAGCTTAGTCCTCTTTTGCAGAAGTTTAACAGCTTGAGGAGATCTAATGACAACTAACTATTTCAGGAAGGACAACCCTAAACTTGATGGAACCAACTATGTCATATGGAAGATTAGGATGGAGACACATCTAAATTGCATTGGAAAGGACATCTGAGAAGTTACAAAGAATGGCTATATTGCTCCTACTTAAAATCAGCCTAATCCACCTACCTTAGGAAAATATGAAGAAAATGATTACAAGGCAAGGGAAGCACTTTTGAACACATTATCAAATCAGAAAATCATGGGATTATCAAATAGATCTATTGCTAAATCTATTTGGGACCATTTGGAAACATTGAATGAAGGAGATTCCTAGTCAAAATTGCAAAAGTTGAAAGATTTCGGGTCAGGTATGAAAATCTAAAAATGGAAGAAGATGAAAGGATTTATGCTTTTATGGAAAGAGTTAATGAAATTATTTTGGGTATTAAATGTTGTGGAGGAACCTTAAGTGAAGATGAAATTGTTTCAAAAATTTTAAGAGGATTGCCACAGGCATACAAAATGAAAGTTACTGCTATAAATGAATTAAGAACAATGCCTAATACATTAGTAACTAGGGACACATTGATTGGAAAACTTTTAGCTTTTGAAATTGAGGAATTTGGTCCTGTTGCTACTATAAAGACAGATTTAGCTTTTAAGGCATCAACATCATCTGCACCATCATTTGACAAATCTAATTGGAAAGCCTTTTATGCAAGAGAACTTTAAGAAAGCAAGAGAGAAAATGAAGAACTTGAAGAACTTGAAGAACTATTTGCAAGAAAAATGCCTAAAGATCTAGTTGGAAGTAAGTGTGAAGGTAAAGCACCATTTAAATGTTTTAACTGCAATAAGATTGGTCATATGGCTTCAAGATGTCTTGATAGACATGCTAGACTAAGAGAAGAAGCTAGAAGAACATACAAGCCTAACCCTGAATATCAAAGATACAGATTTAAGAAGAATAAAGATAAATCCTGTTATCTTGTTGATGAAGGAGTCACTGATGATTCTGATGAGGATCTGACAGACAATGGATGGGTCTTTGTTGCTATAGCAGAAGATCAACCGACACCTACTGTTCAATCGTTGGAGTAGGCCCTGACAGCTAAAGTTGAAGTTAAGGATGAATGGATCATTGATTCAGGATGTTCACATCATATGACTGGTGATAAAGGTAAATTCTTGACTTTTCAGGAATATAATGGAGGTCTAGTAAGATTTGGAGATGATAAAGCTTGTTTGATCAAAGGAAAAGGTACTATATCTCTTGATGGTAAGCATAATACCGACAATGTTTACTATGTAGAAGGTTTAAAGCATAATCTTTTGAGTGTTGGTCAATTAGTTGAAAAAGGATTTCAGTTACATTTCAAGAATGGAAAATGCAAAATTATGAACAGAACTGGTTTGGAAATTGCAACCGGTAATCAAACTAGAGGTAACATCTTTCATTTGAATAACGATGAAAAGACATGCTCGATTGCACATATTAATGAAAGTTGGTTGTGGCATAAGAGACTCTGTCATGTAAATTTTGATTGCATGGTGAAAATCAGTACTACTAAGGCAGTTAGAGACTTACCTAAGATTGTCAAAACCCACAATCCAGTATGTAAGGAATGTCAATTTGGAAAACAAGTTAGAGCATCTTTTAAAAGTTCCAGAAAAATCCAATAATGCTCTTGACTTAATTCATACTGATTTATGTGGTCCAGCTAGAACTAAAAGCTTACAAGGTGATAGATATTTCATGCTAATCATTGATGACTATTATAGAATGTGTTGGGTTACTTTTCTCAGAGAAAAATTAGAAGCACTTGGAAAGTTCAAAATATTCAAGGTAATGGTAGAAAATGAAACTGGTAAGAAAATAAAGTGTCTGAGATCAGATCTAGGAGGTGAATTTACATCTAAGAAATTTAATGCATTTTGTGAAGTAAATGGAATCAGAAGACAGTAATCAGCACCCCGGACACCACAAGGTATATAGACTCTGAACCAGCAATAGAAATATTGACAAATGAACCTACATTGAACCCACCGGTACAAAATGAAGATCCAGTTACACCGGTATCATCTAAAAATTCTACTGTAACTAAGGAACAACAGCAAACGAAGACACCCCGGTATGTAAGACTAAATCACTCTGAAAATCAGATAATTGGGAACAAGTATCAAGGAGTTATGACAAGAGGAAGACTAGCAAATGAAGAGGTATGTCTTATTTCTCAAATTGAACCATCATCAATTAACGAGGCATGTGAAGATAAACACTGGATTAAAGCTATGGAAGAGGAATTAGAACAAATTGAGAAGAACAACACATAGACATTAGTTCCCCGACCTAAAGACAAAAATGTGATTGGAACAAAATGGGTATTCAGAAACAAACTTAATGAAGATGGTAAGGTAATCAAAAACAAAGCAAGACTAGTGTGTAAGGGATATTCTCAGAAAGAAGGAATTGATTATAATGAAACCTTTGCACCGATAGCTAGAATTGAGGCAGTCAGATTATTCTTGGCCTTTGCAGCACACAAGAACAACAAAGTATATCAAATGGATATTAAATGTGCATTTCTGAATGGAGATCTTGAAGAAGAAGTTTACATTGAGCAACCTGATGGATTTTCTTTGACAGATAACAAAGATATGGTTCGCAGGTTAAGGAAAGCTTTGTATGGGTTGAAGCAAGCTCCAAGAGCTTGGTATGCTAGATTGGATAAATATCTTTTGAAGATTGGTTTTTCTAAAGGTAATGCTGACAACAATTTATACTATAAAGTGACTAATGATGACATCTTGGTTATAGAAGTTTTTGTTGATGATATAATCTTTAGAGGAGAAGATTGATTATGTAAAGACTTCTCTATTGAAATGCAACAAGAATTTGAAATGTCTATGATTGGAGAGATAAAATTCTTTTTAGGATTGTAGATTTCACAAACTGATAAAGGTATATTCTTGAGTCAATCCAAGTACTTGAAGGAGTTACTAAAGAAATTTGGGATGGAAAACTCTAAACCGGTAAGCACACCTATGACTACAAATGACAAATTATCACTAAGGGATGAATCTACACCTGTAAATCCGACTAGGTACAAATCTATAATAGGAGGTCTACTGTATTTAACACAAACAAGACCTAATATTATGAATGCAGTATGCATTGTTTCAAGATTTCAGAGTAATCCTAAAGAAAATCATGAATCAACAGTAAAAAGGATTTTTTGATACTTACAAGGCACTACAAATCTTGGCTTATGGTATCCTAGAGATGAAAACTTTGAATTATGTGCATACATAGATGCAAATTGGGCAGGAGATGTGGATGACAGAAAAAGCACCACCGGCGGAGCATTTTTTCTTGGAAGCAGATTAATTTCTTGGTTGAGTAATAAACAAAGTTGTCCATCTTTATACAACAACAGAATCAGAATATGTTGCAACAACAACTAATTGTACACAGGTATTATGGCTTAAGCAAATGTTGAAGGACATAAAGGTAAAATGCAAGGAACCTATAACTATCTATTGTGATAACACAACAACAATTGATATATCTAAGAATCCGGTACTACATTCCAAAACTAAACATGTCTCTATCAAATTGAATTTTCTGAAGGAGAATGTTGAAGCAAAAGAAGTAAAACTGGTTTATGTGAATACTAAAGAGAAGATTGCAAATATTTTCACTAAGCCTTTGCCTAAGGAAACTTTCAAATATCTCAAAGATCAGCTTGAAGTCATACCCCCACCGATAGAGACTTAGACAATTGATGTTTGTCATGAACCGACAGAATTAACAGAGAAATCTTTTATTCCGGCTTTGATGAAGAGAGCTACTTCTCAAAGGGAGTAGTTGGTATATTGAATTGATTGGTATTTTGTATTTGAACTTGGTTTTGTACTAGCTTTGGCATTTGATGTCAAAGGGGGAGAGATTGATATGGAAAAACACAAGGAAAACTCATGTTACTCCTAGGGGGAGTGATTGTTACTTTGGGGAGAGATTTATTACTCTTTGTATTTGAATTTTGATTTCTGGTTATGATCTCTTTTGGGAGATTATTGGTTTTTGGTATTTGACATTTCTATTTTGTCACTTTGATGATTTTTCCATCTTGTTTTGCCATCAATGCCAAAGGGGGAGATTGTTGGTGTTTTGGATATGTTGATATGGTTTTGTCATTGATGTCAACACCTATTAACACTTATCAACTCTCGCACTTTGGAGGATTGGCAATGTTCACCGGCAAGCAAGTGACTTTATGCATAGTCACCGGTATCTGGTTCACCGATAGGATATATTGTTCACTGACACTTGGAATGACATGGAAAACACTTGGTTATGTTGAAGAAATCATTTGGACACTTTGTCTTGGATATTTGTTCATTGGTATATTCGTGTTTGCATATTTGTTGTTTTTGGCAAATAGGTCCAGAATAAGCACTAACAGGCTTATCTATTCCAGATCAGCATGACACGCTTTGGAGATGATTTATAATGTTGTAAATGCATTAAGCCGACATGTTGAATCGGATATTGCATCGGTTATTGATTTACTTGTAATTGATTTTATTGTAATATCTTTTAGAGCCGACCTACTAAAATTGGTCTTAGGTTATGGTATATATGTAAGATCTTATTTGTAAGATCGATAGACGATTGGGAAAAAGAATTGTAAGAAGGTATATGCGAGAATAAGTAGAGCTATACACACATACATCATTTGAAGGTGAAGCAAGGTTTTTGTGAAGGCATATCAGAACTGAACCGGTACCGAATCCAACATACGAAGATACTATTTTGAGCAGTACATCATTATTGGATTTAACCATCCAATTGTAGTCAGTGTGACTCCTATTTGTGATTGAGAAGTGAGCTCTAGGCGCTTGGCCTTTCTGCATGTGCAGACCCCATTTGTATACACATATTATCTGCAGTAGTATCATCTGATTGTGGGTAAGGTTTCCCACCGTGGTTTTCCCCCTTATAGGGTTTCCACGTACAAATATTGGTGTTATGTGTTGTGGATTTTATCGTCTTTCTATTTCATGCATTAATCTTTACCGGTACTACAATTAACTGATAAACTGTCTACCGACATAAATTTTGGTTCACCGATATTAAGCATTAAGTTTGGTTAAGTTGTTTTTGGTTTGAATTTATTTGACAACTGATTCACACCCCTCTCCGGGACCTAATAGTCACTGGATTTGTTGGCAATATGAAAGAATAGATTATGTGTTGCATTGATGTCAACACTAACTTATTTGGTTGTCTATCGGGTTCTGGTAGAATGGTTGGTTTGTGATGATGATCAGGAGATTGGTCTCTGGTATGTTTAGATTGGTAGAAATGGTTTGGTTTGGTCATTCATGTGGTTCAAATGTGTGTCATATTCAGTTGGTTAAGGATTTGGTGATCTGGAAGCTATCATATGTTCTAGTAAGCCTTTTGGTCACCGGTAAGGGTTTTACTGACAAAGCTTTGTTGAAGATCTTTTGATGGATTTGATAAGTGGTGGTGGTGTGGCTTCTATAAGGTTCTCAAGATGTTGATGGTTATCATGTTCATGTTCCAATTGATTGGTGGTGTTGCATTTGGCTTATGGTGGCTTATTTTAGGTATGGTGCTATTTTGTGTTATTAACACCTAGGTTATGGACCAGTTTGTGTAACGTGTTGGTGGATGCTCCTGATGCATTATCGATTGGATTTATTGATTGGATAATGTTGTTTCGACCTCAGGCCGACTTGGGTTATCATTGGATTACGGATTTATGTAATAGATTTATTGTATTATCTTTTAGGTGGCCGACCTAATTGTTTAGGTCCAAGGTTTGTATAAATATGATGTAAGATCTCTTTGTAGATCATGGTTATGATTATGGTTATGGGTTATGGGTTATGGGTTATGGGATTATCTATGTGCGAATAAAGTTGTAAACATATGCAGAGGTTTTGGTCAATCATAGGTGATCGAATTGGGTTTGTGTAAGAGGTTTAACACCTCCGATATTGACCTTAACCGAAACTGTACTCAGGCATAGGACATGTTATTCTTGCAGTTCAATCTTCTTTCTGGATTGTAGTCTTAAGATTTTTTGTAGTCAGTGAGGCTCTTTAGTGATGAGCAGTGCACTCTAGGTAGTGTGCCTTCCTATATGTGCAGGCCCCTTATTGTAATCACATACTTACTACAGAAGTATCATCTGACTATGGGTAGGGTTTCCCATTGTGGTTTTTCCCTTTATCAAGTTTTCCACGTACAATTCTTGGTGTTATGTGTTGTGGATGCATGGTAAATGTTTTATGATTTATGTTTGTACTTAATTGATATCTCTGCTATTTTAGTATTTGGTTTATGCATTTCGATAAAAGGTTTTAAGTGATTAAATTTTCATAATATGTTGACAGCTGAGTCACCCCCCCCTCTTAGTTGTCCACTAGTTATCCTAACAATTGGTATCAGAGCTTGGTCCTCTCTATTGTAGATTAACCGCTTGAGGAAGATCCTATGACGACTAATAGTTCAACTTCAAGTGTTTACCAAAAGGACAACCCTAGGCTTGATGGAATAAATTACAAAGTGTGGAAGCTTCGAATGGAGACACATCTGAGATGTTTTGGCAAAGAGATTTGGGAGATCATTGAGAAAGGCTATACTACTCATGATCCGACATCTGGCAATCCTGCACTGGCAGACTTGGATAAGAACATTGAAAACGATTGCAGAGCTAGAGAATCCCTTTTGAGCACCCTTCCAAATTAGCAAATAATGGGATTAACGGACAAATCATCTGCAAAAGCTATATGAGATAAGTTGGAGACTCTGAATGAAGGTGACCCTACTGCTAAATTTGCTAAACTTGATGGTTACCAGATGAGATATGAGAACCTAAGAATGGAGGAATATGAAATAATTATTGCTTTTATGGAAATAGTCAATGGAATTGTCTTGGGAATTCAATGTTGTGGTGGATCTCTGAGCGAAGATGATATTGTTTCTAAAGTATTGAGAGTTTTCCCATTGACATAAAAAATGAAGGCCACTACAATCAATGAGATAAGAACAATTCCTAACACTTCTTTCAATAGGGACATTTTGGTTGGAAAGATATTTGCTTTTGAGCTTGAAGAATTTGGTCCTCAAGGAGTTGCAAAGACAGAATCCACTTTCAAGGCATCTACATCATCAACTGGTAAGAAAGATTGGAAAACATTATATGTAAAGGAACTAGAGGATATGAAGAAAGAAGATGAAGAACTTGAGCAACTTGAAGCCCTATTTTCTAGAAGGGTACCTAAAGATTTGGTAGGAAGTGAGTATGAAGGAAAATCACCTTTCAAATGTTTTGCATGCAATAAGATAGGTCATTTTGCATCTAGATGTCTTAAAAGGAATTCAAGATTTGAAAAAAAAGCTAGAAGATCTTTTAAGCCAAACCCTGAATATCAGAACAAGCATAAGTACAGGAGGAACAAAGACAAATCATGCTATTATGCTGATGAGGAAGGTGTGACTGGTGATTTTGATGAAGAACCGACAAAAGATTCAGCTAGTGGATCTAACAATGGAAAGGAATGGATATTCATAGCTATCAAGGAAGATGCTCAGAAACTTGTCATTCAAAATGAAGAGAAGGCCCTTGCTGCTAAAGTTGAAGACAAGGATGAATGGGTGATAGACAGTGGATGTCCTCATCACATGATTGGAGATAAAAGGAAGTTTCTATCTTTGCAAGAATTTGATGGAGGTCTAGTCAGATTTGGAGATGACAAAGCATGCATGATCAGAGGAAGAGGAACTATATCAATGGATGGTAAGCATAACACTGATAATGTCTATTCTATAGAAGGTTTAAGGCATAATCTTTTGAGTGTAGGATAGTTGGTGGATAAGGGATTTCAATTACAGTTCAAGGATGGAAAATGCAAAATCATCAACAGATCTAGATTGGAGATTGCAATCGATACTCAGACTAGAGGTAACATCTTTCATTTGAATTCAATAGTTATTATGAGAAACATGGCATAAGGAGACAATTGTCTGCACCCCAGACACCTCAGTAGAATGGTATTGTGGAAAGAAAGAACAAAACCATCTTGGATGCAGCTAGAACTATGATGATGGAAGCCAATTTGCCTTATATCTATTGGAGAGAAGGTGTGAGCATGGTAATATACACATTCATCAGAGTTCATATCAAAGGAGATATCGGTAAGACACCTTAGGAGTTATGGTTTGGTCATACACCTACAATTAAGTACTTTAGAATCTTTGGTAGTAAATGCTATATCAAAAGAAATGATTCCATTGGAAAGTTTGATCCTAGATGTGATGAAGGGATATTTCTTGGTTATTCAATTGAATGCAAAGCATATACATGTTATAACAAAAGATTGCAAAGAATTGTGGATAGCACTAATGTCCAGGTGGATGAGTGGTGCAGAGGTCAAATCAAAACTTATGACAAAGAACCGGAAGTTGGAATTATCATAACTGATCCGGTAATGCTTGTACCAAAACAAAATGTTGAATCAATTACCCCAACATTATCAAAAAATTCAACAGTAACTAAAGATTAGAGCAGAGAAACAAAAAGTCAGAAGACTTCCAGGTATGTAAGGTTGAATCATTCAGAAGGTCAGATCATTGGAGACAAGGGCAAATGAGTGATGACAAGAAGAAGGTTGGCAGCTAAAGAGGTATGCTTAATTTCTTAAATTGAATCGACATTAGTAGTTGAGGCATGTAAAGATGAATGTTGGATGAAAGCTATAGAATAGGAATTGGATTACATAGAAAAGAACAACACATGGACTTTAGTTCCTTGGCCTAAAAATAAGAATGTTATTGAAACTAAATGGGCTTTTAGGAATAAATTGAATGAAGATGGACAAATTGTGAGAAACAAGGCTAGATTGGTCTGTAAAAGATATTCTCAAAAGGAAGGAATTATTATAATGAAACTTTTGCTTCAGTAGCAAGGATTGAAGTTGTGAGATTATTTCTTGCTTATGCTGCCCATAAGAACTACAAGGTTTATTAGGTGGATGTTAAGTGTGTATTTCTAAATGGAGATCTTGAAGAGGAAGTCTACATTAAGCAACTTGATGGATTTTCACTTTCGGATGACAAAAACATGGTTTGTAGATTGAGGAAAGGTTTATATGGATTGAAGCAAGCCCCTATAGCTTGGTATGCCAGATTGGACAAATATCTTTTGAAGCTTGGTTTCAATAAAGGTAATGCTGACAGTAACTTGTATTATAAGATTACTAATTATGACATATTGATTATTGATGTCTTTATTGATGATATCATTTTTGGAGGTGAGGAAAAGTTATGTATGGAATTCTCTGGTAATATGAAGAATGAATTTGAAATGTATATGATTGGAGAAATGATATTTTTATTAGGTTTGCAGATTACTCAAACTAATAAAGGTTTTTTCATCTGTCAAACTAAGTATGCTAGAGAGTTGTTGAAGAAATTTGGTATGGAAAATTCTAAACCGGTTGGTACTCCTATGGTTACAAGTGAGAAATTGACAAAGAAAGATATATCAGCTCTGGTAAATCCTACAAGGTACAAATCTAAGATTGGAGGTTTGTTATATTTGACTCAGACTAGACTAGATATAGTGGATGCAGCTTGTATTGTATCAAGATATTAGAGTGATCCAAGAGAGAATCATGATAGTGTGGTGAAAAGGATTTTCAAAAATTTACAAGGAATAATTGAATATGGTTTATGGTATCCTAAAGATGATGACTTTACACTATGTGCATATACAGATGTAGATTGGGCTGGAGATATAGAGGACCGGAAAAGCACATCCGGTGGAGCTTTCTTTCTTCGAAATAAACTTATTTCATGGATCAACAAGAAACAATCATGTACTTCTTTATCTACTGCTGAAGTTGAGTATGTTGTTGCTGCTACTAACAATATACAAATTCTATAGATGAAGCAAATGCTAAAAGACCTAAGGATAGACTGTGATGAACCGATAGTTATTCATTGTGATAACTCTGCTGCTATTGACATATCAAAGAATCCGACATTTCATTCAAAGACAAAGCACATATCAATCAAGTATAACTTTTTGAAGGAAAAGGTAGAAGCAAAGGAAGTCAGATTGGTTTATGTGAACACTAAAGAGCAAATTGCAGACACCTTCACTAAACCTTTTCCCAAGGAATAATTTGAGTACTTTAGAGACAGATTGAGGGTCTCTTCCCCTCAAGTAGAGACTTAAGTGATACTAATTGGCATCAGTCTAGTATGCATTATTAGAGATATTATTCATTCTGGATTGATGAGATGGTACTACCACTGAGGGGGAGTAGTCAACTATATGGTTTAGAGGATCTATTGTTTTTATTTGATGTTTATGTCATATTTCTGGCATTGAAGTCAAAGGGGGAGAGATATACATGTGAAAAATAGAGAAAAATAGAGATATCAATCAAAGGGGGAGAAACAAAAGTTCCGATTGGTTGTATCCCACAGGGGGAGTTTGGTTCAAGTCTATGGATGGTTAACTGGTACATAGATAATTGGTTCAGAGCATCATTGATATATCATTTGTGGGAGATTGTTGGGTGTCTTCCATTGGCGGAGACTTGGTTGGCATTTCTTGGCACTTGGATGTTTTTCACATCTATTGTTGTCATCAATGCCAAAGGGGGAGATTGTTGGAAATATGAAGGAATCGATTATGTGTTGCATTGGTGTTTGTCATTGATATCAACACTAGCTTATTTGGTTGTCTACCAGGTTCTGGTAGAATGGTTGGTTTATGATGATGATCAAGAGATTGGTCTCTGGTATGTTTAGATTGGTGGAAATGGTTTGGTTCAGTCATTGATGTGGTTCAAATGTGTGTCACATTCAGTTGGTTCAGGATTTAGTGATCCAAAAGCTATCATATGTTCTAGTAATCCTTTTGGTTATTGGTAAGGGTTTTACCGGTAAAGCTTTGTTGAAGATATTTTGATGGATTTCATAAGTGGTGTTGGTGTGGCTTCTAGGAGGTTCTCAAGATGTTGATGGTTATCATGTTCGTTTTCCAGTTGATTGGTGGTGTTGCATTTGGCTTATGGCAACCTATTTTAGGTTTGGTGCTATTCTATGTTATTGACATCTAGGTTATGGACCAATTTGTGTAACGTGTTGGTGGATGCTTCCAATGCGTTACCGGTTGGATTTATTGATTGGATAATGTTGTTTCAGCCTTAGGCCGACTTGGGTTATCATTGGATTGTAGATTTCTGTAATGGATTTATTTTATTATCTTTTAGGTGGCCAACCTAATTGTTTAGGTCTAGGGTTTATATAAATATGATGTAAGATCTCTTTGTAGATCATGGTTATGCTTATGGTTATGGTTATATGGGTTATGGGATTATCTATGTGCAAATAAAGTTGCAATCATATGCAAAGGTTTTGGTCAATCAATGGTGATCGAATTGGGTTTGTGTAAGAGGTTTAATATCTCCGGTATTCAGCTTAACCAAAACTGTACTCAGGCATAGGAGATGTTATTCTTGTAGTTCAATCTTTTTTCTAGATTGTAGTCCGAAGATTTCTTGTAGTCAGTGAGGCTCCTTAGTGATGAGTTGTTCACTCTAGGTAGTGTGCCTTCTTGCATGTAAAGGCACCTTATTATAATAATATACTTACTATAGAAGTATCATCTGACTGTGGCTATGGTTTCCCACCATGTTTTTCCCTTTACTGGGTTTTCCACGTACAATTCTTGGTGTTATGTGTTGTGGATGCATGGTGAATGTTTTATGATTTATGTTTGTGCTTAATTGATATCTTTGTTATTCTGGTATTTGGTTTATGCATTCTGGTAAAAGATTTTAAGTGATTAAAGTTTCATAATCTGTTGACGATTGATTCAACCCCCCCCCCTCTCAGTTGTCCATCGGTTATCCTAATAGGATTATCTATATTATGTGAGAAGTTTGTTATAAATTTCTCAACTAACTTGCTCCATGAGGCGATCTTTGGTGGCAAGTGGGAGAACCATTCTATTGTTGTTCCTCCAAGACTCTTGTGGAATAGGTGCATCAAATATGTGTCTTAATGAGCTACCTCCATGCATGCAGTGAAGAATTCCTTGACATTATCTCGGGGGTAACCTTTCCCTTTGTATTTATCAAACTTGGGAGTTTCAAAATGTGGTGGAAAGGGTGGCATGTATAGAGTCCTATCAAAGGGATAGGGACATAGATCCTCCATGTTGTAGCTTTTCTTTTCATTACCAGTTTGAATGTTTATCATATATCTTTAGAGGTTTTGAACTTGTTGAGACAAGATCTCCATTTGGGTCAAAGGTGCACTGGTCGCATATGTGTTCCCCACAAAAGGATTGGTGTTTGTGTATACCGAGGATTGTTGGAACATTGACTGATTATGCAGTTGTGTGCTATGGCTTGCACTGGGCATTATGAAATAGGCAAATTGTGTCCTAACATTGGGCTAACTTGATCCATATAATTTGGTGGAGCCTTGATTCAAACTCTTACCACTATAAGTAGATTCCACAAAGACTGATACTACTGGTTGAGAAGTACTTGTGGAAAATGTATTGTGAGCCACACTTTCTTGAGCTTGCGCTAAGGTATTTAAAACATTTGATGTTGGTTGTGAAGTAACATTAGCAGTTTTTTGAGATGTGACATTTGCAGTTGAGGACACAATGACCGATTTGAAATCGTAATGGCTTAGGTTGCTATCGCTTGTGTGTTTTGAGGTGAACTATGATTTGAGCTTGAAGATGCAGCCTATGTTTGTGAAGACTTTGGTGTATGATTCATATTTTGACTCAAAGTTACTCCTGGTGGCAAGATTGTTGAAATGTCAAAGTTTGGGGGTAACTTGGCTCCATTATGCATTAAAAGGGAAAGATATTTGTCCTTGTCATGATTAATAAGCGTATAGAGCACCATGAGGACTTGTGAATCTTTTTGGGTGGCCTCAAGTTCTTTGTGTGTCAAGTTTTGTTAGATTTCTTATGTTGAAGGCATGTTGTTCATATTTGTTGGTAGTATTGTAGCTCTGTGGGGCTGCATGTGCCGGTAGGTTGATAAGTCCATGTTCCATGTGGAATTGAGCAATGGCTTGCTATTTGGGTCCATCTTTTTCTTAGCCTTTTGTGATTTTGTTAAGGGTATGAATGACTCCTAGGACAACTTAGGAAATGCAAGACTTGTGACAAGTTATAATGCACATAGGATGACAATTCTAGACTCTTAGATTGAATGAAATTTAAGTATGCAATTCTGACACTCTTTTGAGGATTGGGATGAGGAGGTTGTTGTTGTTGTTGCAGTCTTAGTCTCTCAAGCCTCTATCGAACAATTTGTCTTTAAGCTGCTCTTTGAATAAGGACCGCTTTTCATATTTCATCATCTATGACAAATTCAACTCCCATATACTAGGAACACTTGTTCTTAGCCTCCAAGCAAGGTTATCAAGATGGTCAATGATATATTCCTGATCATCATTTGGTCCCAAATCAAATTGTAGAAATAGAAAGAAACCGTCACCATGCAAAACTATTGTGACACATGCTATGAATATGCAACTAATTGAGGTGACTTCCTAAAGGGAATGTGCAACTAAAGGAATACTCAACCTACTAACCAAGTGGTGGACACTTCTCAAAGATATAAAGAGTTGTCGATGACCCAAGTTGGAATTTTGGAAAAGCGATTCTCTATGCTAGATTGATGAGCAAGGGAACCTGGATTTATATGATAATTGATCGGAAGTTGGGGGTCTTTTGGACTTAATGACCTTTGAGAGAATGCTTAGACTTGATGGAGATGAAGCCTGACAAGCTTGGACTTGATGCAAAGTGCAAAGTAATATGAGGATTGGGAACGGACTCGGAAAAGACAATTCAAGTTTTATGCAAGATAAACTAGGCAAGGACTAGATGTAATATGGATTGTGCAAGGACTATATGAGGACCTATTTGGATTAACTATGCAATATGAGAACTAAGGATTTTGAACCAACTTGTGCTTGCAAAAGATGTGAATAGGAAACCTTGTTTGGGGATTTTGAAACCTTGTTTGACAGTTTTGTTGTTGATTGAGTGACCTTATTTGAGCACTTTTTTTGTTTTTTGTTTTGAGGGGTTTTGAAAACACTGCATACAAAGATAAAATATAGTATGGTCAACCGGACTTATTTTGACAACTCTAAAAATTAAAGTTATGTGAGCATAAGGGCCTAGATTGGTCCAAGAGGGATTGAATCTTACTGGCTTAAAACATCGAACAAATTAGAGATACAAAGAAAGCATTTTCAACTCAAGCAAGAAATTGGAAACCATTCAATAGGGCCTCTACAATAAAATACCTCATACGAGACAAACAGATAGAGATTTTGGTAGCATTGGCTCCCCCACCATAGTACTCACTTTTTGGGCATACCAAAATCTCTTACCCTGAAGATTTGGAGATCTTATGACCGGGGGATTCCTATCTCATCAAGATGGGTACATGAGAGGTATCTATGGGGTATGATCTACACTCCATGAACCATCAAATGTGGGATTTTTGGTAAGCTAAAAGAATTGGCTCGTAGTATAGTTATGAGGGATCACAAATCTAGCAACAGATTCTCCAAGAAAGCCACTTAAGGCTTTAACTAAGCTTATCGATGCAAAGGGGGTCTCCACATACGTTGAATTCACTTAGCGCTCCAGCTGCCTAACCAACATATTTACGCAGTAGCTCAAAAAACCCGCTCAATCTCTTATTGGGAGAGTCAATATCTCCAATGTGTTCCAATTCGAGATACCTTATGGGGTGATGAAATCCCTAGTCAAAGATACCCCTCACTACTAAAATAAAATTCGGGTGTCGTTGTCACTTTTCCCTCTCTCCCAAGACCCCAAAGGCGTGTGGAAAGGTACTTCATGCAACTATGGGTCCACCCTACAAAATGAGCAAGAACTCCAAACACGACAGACAAGAGTTCATTAACATTTAAACATTTTAATGTGTGATCTATTCTAAACATAAAATAGCTCCATGCCCATTTTTACTCCCAAATCGAAATGTGAATTGTATACACATTTTTATTTTAAAAGCACCAAACTGAAGTGTGAATAAAAAAAGAAATTAAGAAAGGAAATCCTGCAATCCACAAGTTGGTAGTTTCAATTAAAGTCTTGGACAGATCAAATATTCCTTGTTTTCCTCACCACATCCTGCAGACAGAATACCATAAATAAAGAAAACCATAACAGAAAGAACAAAAAAGAAACAGAGAGGTATCTACCTTAACAGTCTAATGCAAAATATATACTATACTAATACAAAATTCTGCATATGACAATGTGAATTTCTGACTAACCTATTACGAAATGCAATCAGAATGTATGCAAAATGTTATTAGAACGTATGTGAAACATAAATACAATAGAGGCAAAAAAAATAAAAAAAGCTTACAAAATTGAAAATTGTTACAATGTTAGATCATCAATCTGATTCCTTCGATCATGTCGCACTTCATTATGTAAATCTGGATGCATCTCTAGTATTTGAAATAAGCAATTTTCAATTCGGGCTCAACAAATTTTCTTTCTACTTGTAGGGTTCTTTGAAAATACCTCTATTGCCTTCTATGTTCAGATCGTCTTCTAGATCTTGAAATTTTAAACCTAACCTTTTATGTCATGGGTTAGGTACATTTTAAGGAAAGCTATAGATATACATGCAAACTTCCAGAACAAAGAAACTTATTTTGATTCGAAAAGGTGTTAGGAAAATGAGTAAAAATGCATAAGATCCTCACCTTGTTTTCTACCTTCAACGGATGTGAAATGCACAACAAACGAATGTGAAAACCTCGACAAACGCATGTGAAACGCTGGAAGGATGAATACAAAATTTTGATGAAGCATATGTGAAATTTCGCGTAGGTTAATGTGAAAACATGCGTGCTCCTGTGAGAATCCGTATAGAAAACTTGTAAAAAATACAAAAACACACAAAAATATAACTTGTTGTACTTCACGTCGATATCACCATTGTTTTCACACAAAAATCATGAGAAATTAAGCTAATTAGGCTAAGGGAAATCACGAAAACCCAACTAATTAACTAATTCAATGCAAATCAATGAAAGTATTGCAAAATAAGGAAATTAAACTAAATAAGAAAATCCCCCTATTAGCAAATTCACTTCCATTGTCCTTCTCCTCTCTTCGTAATGCTAGCTTTCAATGTTGCTATGATTAACCTGCAAAATGGCACAAAGATTCAAAGTTCGTGATTAAGAAAATTGAGGAGAATTTGGCTGAATTTATAGATTCTAGAGGATGAGAATGGGTAGTTGAGATTCATTTTGGAACATAATCGATCAATGGTGGAGATTGGTTGAGACAAAATTGATTAAGAGTTTAACTCATTTGATTGATGGGTCAACTGAATTGATTGATCAGTGAACTGATTAGATTTATCATTGAACTGAGTTGATTGGTCTATTAATTAATTCGATTGCTTTGTTCCAAAAAGGTGATTGAGAGTTGAAAAAGGTGATTGAGGAGTTAGTTGGGGAGATGACTGAATAGATTGCTCGGTTGATTGAATTGATTACCCAGTTAGACCAAAAGTCAATGGGAGTAGAATTTCAACACGTGTTGTAGGAATTTGATATGAAATTCACATTTCATTTTTATTTTTATTTGAATTTGTATTTTCAAAAAGTGAAATGCAAATGTAATTTATTGAAATTTGATGAAATTAGAATTTGGGGATTTGAAATCTTGAATTTTGAATTCGAAGAATGAATGAATGAATGAATTAAATAATTTAAAGAAATTATTTAATCATAAGAAATGAAATTTAATTAAATAATAAATATTATTTAATTAAAGTATTAAATCACAATTAATTAAATTATAAATATTTAATTAATTATAAAGAAAGGGTTAAATGATTAATTAATTAAAAAATAGAAATAGAATAACTACTAATGTTGAAATGCGATGATTAAAATTAATTTAGAAGAATTTAATTAGTTTAATTTAATAATTAAACAATTATTTAATTAATAAGACAAATAGTTAGTGCACGATCAATGAGACATTTTTAGTTGTCTACAATGGAAACTTTAGTTTGTAATATGTGACTCAATGAACTAGATTGAAAAAAGATTTGTTTTTGTGTAATTTTCAGAACAACACCTATCTCATGCATATATTTTTAACAATGGTATCAAACACAAGGTTTATTAAATTCAAGAGTCTATTAATGCAATAAATTTAAAGAATAAAATAAATTCTAAACCTTCTTTACCAAAGTTCAAGGTTCTAATACTTAAGCAAAAATTTTGGATTGTTTTGGTTCACTATAATGATAACTACTGATAGTATGGTGTCAATTTCATGATTTAAAGGTTATAATTTTGATCATTGGAGAGATCTATTAAAAAAAGTATTAATATGGAAAGGAGTATGAGACATACTAGCAAGTTCATAAGTTGAATCTTGAGAATGCAATAAATTGCATGTAAAAAATAAGTTAGAGAAGAAAAAAGAGGAGAAAATAGATATGCTCAATAATTTTCTATATTTAATGTATTAGAAATCCAAGTATTTATCTAAGAATAGTGTTTTGTAAGACATCAAAGGGAGCATGTATGATTTTAGAAGTTCCATGTCAAGGTATGGATTAGTTTGGGGTTGCAAAGCATCAAAACTTAAGGTAGAGTTTTAAAATTTCAGAATGAAAGATAATGAAAAATTGAAGATTATAGCATTAGAGTAATAAATGAACCAAGGGAAAACTAATGTGAAGGCCTATGGTTAGTTTCAATCCAAATAATCATAAAATATTCAAATAAATATAAAAGAAACCACTATACCTTCACATGTATTCTCTTTCTCCTTGGATTGAGCCTTTGATGAAGTTGAATTGCACCCCAACTCCACTTGATTGGATTGGCTCTTGATTTAGGGTGTGGATTGCTCTCCAATACACAACAAACATATGGATTAAGGGATTGATAGAATAATGGATGATAATGGCCAAGTATGGAGGGATTTGACTATAATGTGGATGCTAAGAGAGGATTTCTAAGCACAAAAGAGCAACATAAGATTGCATAAATATGAGATATGGAAATGAGGGGATAAGACTCCAATTTATGGACTTGAGAGGGCCAAAATGGAGGGCTAAGATCAATTTGAAATGAAGGGTAGAGATTGAAGGAAAGTAATGGGAATGATTGAGAGGGCTTGGTGTGGAGATCAAGAGATTTTCCATAAAGGCATTTCTTGTCTCCACACTCCTCAAGGTGCATAGGGAAGAGATCCTTAGGCACACTAGAAGAATTAAAAGAATTAAAAATTCATTGGGAAGGGACAAGGGAATTAAAAATTCCTTAGAAAGGGACAAGGGAATTAAAAATCCCCAAATAGAATATTACATATAATGAATAAAGGAGGAAAAGAATTAAAAATTATGTTAGGCAACAATAATGAAGGAAATTGAGAGGGGGAGGGTGAATCAATTTTTCACTGGATCTACAAACTTAACCACAAATACAAATCTGATAAACTACAACAATAAAAAAGACAAGCAATTTGATATCACAACACACAACACCAAGATTTTGATGTGGAAAACATGGTTAAGGGAAAAACCATGGTGGGAACCTTCCCACAATAAGATGATACTCTGCAGTAGTATGTGAAAATATTATAATGGGGAATGCAAATGCATCTAGGCACACCGCCTAGAGCTCAGTGCTCAAAAGATAATGACCCAGAAGGCTACAACCTTCAAGGAAGTCTCACTGACTTATAATAAGATTTAGACTACAATTCGGAAGAAATAAACTACAATAATAGCATCTACAAATTCCCGATGACAGTTTTGGTTAAGCATAATTGTCTGCTCTACAACACCAATCTCTACTCAATACACCATAGTGAAAGATGAATCCTTGTTTGCACATACACCACTCTTTGATAATGTAGACACAACCTCTATATCCAAATTACATGACAATATCACCTATTTATACAATTCATCAACCTTGACAACAAGGTTAGCTAAACCCTCAATTCACAATTACAAAATTATATCACATGATACAAAGATCAACCATCAGACCAATATAATGATATACATGAAATAGCATGGACCTAAATCAAATTCCCAAATTCTCAACTCCATTGAAAATCATGCCAAGATCAACCACAACACGCTACACCACTGAAAAAACTACATTACACAAAGAACATCACCGATTCAACAAAATCACCAAAATATCGTACAACGATCAATGCGGATCACCAAAACAAAAAGGACACAATTAGGAAACACTATCAAGCACATTAAAATCATCAGCAATAACTACACCAACCCACTTATCAAATCTTCATCGATCAACATCTGAACTTCAAGAACACTCAAACAACAACAACTGTCACAAAGAAAGATAACTTGTGGAGCATCAAATCATGAAACATCTGAAAAGAAGATGCACAAGATCATCCCAAACAATCTCCTAAAGACTCAGCTCAAGATTACATCACACCAGAATATACTGGAGGAAATATTGAACTCTGCAAAGCACTGATCGGAAAAACAAACTGCAAAACTAGATCATATGTTATGATCAACTAAGCTTCCTGAATCACCAAAACCAATATAGAGGAATATATTGATACTATAAATAATCCATACACCAAACCATATACCTAATAAGCCAATCTTGAATCACCAGAGCAATAAATCATAGGAACATGTTGACATCAATGACAACAACATATCCTGGCAGCAACAATGTCCAACAATCTCCCCCTTTAGCATTGATGACAACATATGAATGTGAAAATTAATCAATGCAAAGAAAGAAAATAACTCTAGCAAACTCCCCTAAGATCAAGCAGATAGAACAATTTTTCACATGCTTCTCTCCCCCTTTGATAGCAATGCCAAAGATCTCAAAATAGAAAACCAAACTTACTCCCCCCCTTTAGAATATAAAACATGAATCTCTCCCCCTATGAAATACATAACCAAACTACTCCACCAGAGGAGCAACACCAACTCATCAATCCGAATAAAAGAAATAAGACTATGAAGTCCATTGGATTGATGCAACTCAATGCATCTAGTTCTCATCAGGAGGGGTGGGCATCCCTAGCTTGTCTCTCAAGTAGACAAATGTATCTACAAGCAAAGACAGTGAAATTATCAACAATCTTTTCTTTTGTAGACACATATTCCAACTTCTCTTCTTCTTCACTGACTTTTTCTCTCAAGCAATGATATTTGTTTAACACGTGTTTAGTCTTTGAATGTTGCATCAAATTCTTTGACATGTTAATAGCACTGAAATTATCACAGTATATGACAGTAGGCTCATCATATATAACTCTGATATCCTTCAACATTTGCTTCATCCAAACCACCTGAGTGCAGCTACCAACAACAACAATGTACTCATCTTTAGCAGTACATAATGACACCGAATCTTATTTCTTGCTAGCCGATGAAACCAATTTCTTACCCAAAAAGAAAGCACCACTGGAGGTACTCTTTTGATCATCAACATCACCAGCCCAATCAGCATTAGTCTAACTACATAACATGAAATCATCATTCCTCAAATACCATAAACCATAAACCATAACCCACAATTCACTTCAAGTATTTGAATATCCTCTTTACAACAGTGACATGGCTCTCTTTTGGATCAGCTTGATATCTAGCAGACACGCACACAACATGCATAATATTCGGCCTAGTCTGAGTAAGATATACCAGTCCACCAACCATAGATCTGTACAAACACTAATTAGCTTCCAGAGATTCATCATTCTTAGACAATTTGCAGTGAGTTACCATAGGAGTTCCAACCGGTTTGGAGTCATCTAACCCAAACTTCTTCAACAATTCCTTCACATATTTAGTTTGAGATATAAAAATACCTTTCCCATTATGTGAAATTTGTGAACCTAAGAAAAAATTCATCTCACCTATCATATCTACATCTCAAATTCTTTCTGAATATCACCGACAAACTTCATACTCAAGTCATCATCTCCTCCTGGAAGATAATATCATCAACAAAGACTTCAACAATCAAGATATTATCATTCTCGATCTTAAAATACAGATTACTATCAGCAGTCCGTTATTCTTTTCAATCTGATCTAATTCTTCTTCCATAGCTCTCATCCAATTTTCATCTTTTCAAGCCTCAACAACATCTTTAGGTTCAATTTTAGAAATCAAACATACCTCTTCAACAACTAGCCTTCTTCTAGTCATCACACCTTTATTTTTATCTCTAATAATCTATTTTTTAGAATGATTCAATCTTATATACCTCAAAGTCTTCTGATTGTTCTAATTTTCAAGTTCCTTCACCTCTCCACTGACAACAACAACATCTGGATTAACTATCTCTACCAGATCATTTTGTTTTAATTCTTCAATCTGAATAGGTGTCAGAACAATATGTTGACCATCATCATATCCGCAAGCTCTGATTTCTTTTCTGAGGTTCTCATCTACCTTCACATTTGCACTTTCCACTATCTTTCTCAGTCTTTTATTGTAGCACCGGTAGGATTTTCTCTTTGTTGAATATCCCAAGAAAATTCCTTCATCACTTCTTCCATCAAACTTTCCTATGTCGACATCTCTCTTGATATAACATTTGCTACCAAATACTTTGAAATATCTCACAGTAGGAACATGACCAAACCATAGCTCATAAGGATTCTTACTTGTATCACCTTTAATATGAACTCGGTTGAATGTGTAAACAATAGTGCTAATAGCCTCTCTTCAATAGATCTTTGGAACATTCCCTTCAATCAACATAGTACTTGTAGCATCTAAAACAGTCATGTTCTTCCTTGCAACAACTCCATTCTGTTGAGGGGTTCTAGGAGCAGATAATTATCATCTAATCCCATTCTTCTCACATAATGAATCAAACTCACCGAAATAAAATTATCCTCCCCTATTAGATCCTAGAATTTCACCTTCAATCTTGACTTAGTCTGAACCTTTGCTTTGAATATCTTGAATTTGTTTAATGCTTCAGATTTCTCCTTCAAAAAGACAACTCACATCATCCTAGAATAATTATCAATTAGAAACATAAAATATCTATCACCCTGCACACTTCTAACATTTGTAGGTCCACAGGTCAGTATGCACAAGATCTAGCAATCCATTAGATGTATATTGCTTGCTCTTGAAAGAAATTCTTGTTTTCTTACCCAATTGACATTCCTTACATACTAGATTAGTAGGCTTAACAATCTTAGGCAGATCTCTAACAACTTGAGTAGAATTGATCTTAATCATTGAATCAAAATTAACATGACACATTCTCCTATGCCACAACCAACTTCCATCAATCTGAGCAATCAAACAACTTTTCTCACTAGCATCCAAATGAAAAATATTACCTTTAGTCTTAGTTCTAGATGCAATCTCTATACCAGAGGAATTTAGGATTTTATATTTACCGTTCTGGAATTGTAAATCGTAACCTTTGTCAACCATCTATCCAACACTTAAGAAATTATGCTTCAAACCTTCAACATACAAAATATCATCAGTGTTATGTTTACCATCAAAGGAAATAGAACCTCTACCATGGATCACACAGGCTTTGTCATCTCCAAATCTCTCGCTATTCCACCATCATATCTTTCCATACTCACAAATTTTCTTTTATCACCAGTCATATGATGAGAACAACCGTTGCCAATCACCCATTCATATTTTTCCTCAACTTTAGTAGCTAAAGCATTCTCCTCAATAGTGCAGCTAGTGGAATTGACAGGTACTAGTCCATCTTCTTTAATGGCAAGAAACACAACTCCATCTCCTTATTATTCTTCATCTGTAACACCTTCATCAAAAACATTGTCACAACCCTCCTTTATCACTTTTGATTTGATACAATTTCTATTATATCTTTTTTGGTTGAGCTATTGAATATGGTTGAATAAATATTATAAAAAGGTTAGATAATGGACCCACATACACACTTGGAGAATATAATTTAAAAGACATTATTTAATTTAATTTTTTTTCTCAATTATGGCACATGTTGTAGGAGAAATTAGAAGCTTCTAGAGGAATCTTCATTCTTTAATTCCCTTGCATATAACTCCCCCACTAGGATATTAATCAATTTTGCATGGATCCAATATTGGAAAAAGAATCTCATTTTCAATTAATTCCTCTAGATAGTGGAGTTAAGGGGTTTCCCCTATATATTGTATGCAATTTTCAAAAAAAGGGAGTTGATTGTTTTTTTTTGAAGAAAAGTTTTCTCAAGTAGTTTTTTTTTTTGGTAGTCACATTTTTCATTTGGAGAATAGTTAAGTTGTTTTGAATAAATTTTTCCAAGCTTGCAAGGAAGGATCAAGGAAGGCTAGGCTTGAAGATTTGGAGAGGATTCAACATCAAAAGGCTTCTCCAGGTTCCCTCCCTTTTTGTATTTTGCTAATTGCTTATGTAAATTTTTATATTTTCAAAAGAAAATATCTCCTCTTAGATTCTTTTATTTGAATATAATTTTCTGAATGAAATTATTTCTTAGATAGATTAATGAGAAAGGAAAATCTATTTTTCATTAAAGAAATGCATTGATAAAAGTTTCTTTTTTTTTTTAAATGCAAAATGCAGATTTCTCTTTTATTTGTTAATCTGTTTAAAAGAAAGAAATCATATTTCTACTTTTTCTGTTTTTTTTAAATCTAGAGAAAATCTTGAATCTGGAAAAATCATGCTTTTCAACATCTCTACTTTTCTTGAAAAACTCAAAATTCTTTTTATCTCTGTAAATAGTTTTTTTCTCTATGCATTAGTAATCCAAATATGAATTTTTCTTTCTTCTCAATATTGTTGTATGAACTCCCTGTGAAAATATTATCTTTTATTTTTTTTCAGAAATCTCTCTTCCTCTGTGAATATTAATTTCCTGAAAATCTCATCATAAAAATTTATGTTATCTCAACATAAGGCAAATTTGTTGAATATGATCACTGTGAAATTGAAACTTATACATTTATCTATCTCTGAGGTAATTTAGTTCTCTGTTGTATTGCCGAAACAAATTTCTCTATTATCTTTCATTCCTGTGATCAGATTCTTAATTTTATTTTTATAATAACATTTATATATATATACCCCTCTTAATCTATTAATAAAATTGGAATAAAACCATATATATTTATATATATATTGCTTTATTAATTTTATATGATATACAAAAATAAAATAAAATAAAATAAAGTAAGTTTCAAAATTTTTTGCTTACATAAAAGAAGTTAAATGGTCAATGCATAGGGGGGAGGCGGAGTTAATGTAACTGTCGGGGAGTGGTACCCTCCACTACCCCTGCGGTCACTGTTACGGCAGTGGCCGCAGAGGGAGTGGAGAGGCCCACGGTGTCCCCTCATCCCTGCAAGCCGGGGTGATGAGACTCGTGGCCCCCACTCCCCATTTGACAATTAAAACTTAATGTCGTATTCTTTTTTTTTTATTTATTTAGATTTTTTTTATATATTAATTTGCAAAGGAAATTGCTAATATTTTCTTTAATTTAAATTTTAGTTAGTAAAACTAAACTTAGAAAAATTTATAAATAATTGGAGTCATTGTTTAGTAAATTTATAATTGTAAATTAAAGTATATCAAATTTTATGATTGGAATCTCTCAATCTATTTGAGATTTATTGGGTTACTTAGTTGGTATTTTAGATTCATTAAAAGCAATTAATTTATATTATTATGATTTGATCCAAAAATTTGTCTAATGTCTAAACTAATTGCTATTTTTGAACTAGTGACTCTATAATTAATTATTCTCGTGGTAGGAATAAAACATTGCTCAATCTTACATGTACGTTACACTATTCTTGCATCATGTGAATTACTTATACATTATTTGCATTTATTGATGAGCAAGTTACATTCTCATTATCTTCATGCAAGTTACACGTTTTAATTATCAATATGTGAGTTTCATAATTGTCATTATTGTGCAAGTTATATTTCAAGTTTGAAATATTAAATAGTTTAGTTGTAGAAGGATGGTATTTTTATCAAGTGGTACATAAATACCATAGAAGTAGTTATTTCAATTAATTAAACTTTGCAATGTCTAATTATGCACATTCATTTCATAATTGTTTCAAGCATGATGCTAATTAAAAAGTTTTTCATAGCTTCTTAGTTAGAAAACTAAACAAAGGAAGTCGGAAAACCAAAACCTAGCAGCGTTTGGTATTTACGGTGCCTCTGGGTCACGCTTACGGGTAATGTTGTCGTGTTGAACTACTGCACTTAACACCTAATAAAGCTGCATCAACGACGTCTGTGGCATCATCCCTATATATCGTCGGGGAGTAATAAGGGACACTTGGAAGTTAAAATCCAAGGGGCGGGTAATCCCCCTTGGATCGATAATCTAATAAGATAATCCTTAAATGATTTTACATCCGTTGAGTTAAACCATAGTAAACCCCCTTTAGGGTTGATTGAGTGAAATGCTTTTATGAAATTGACTTAATCTCGAAAGAGTTGTTGATGATTGAAAATTGGGTCAAGGGTGACACTTATGATAGGATTAGGATCTAGTTGTTTTAGGCCACAAGCAAAAGGCCAACGTGAGCCTTTGCTTAAGTGCTACCATTGTGGGTAGCAACCACAGAGAAATTGTTTGGGACATTGACCCTAGAAAGGGTTGTGTACCCACCAAACGGTTTACATTAAAACATAGATTAGAAAATAGAACTACATACTTTACGCCTTAATCCCATGTCGAAACGGGTATGTAGGTAGTCTAGGGACGAAGTTGTCCCTAGTACTCAGGCATTCGTGGATGGGGTCTAGGTTTTGGTAAGAAGAAGGGTTGCAAAGAATCCTAATTTGAAAGATAAGTGTAATAAAAGAAAAATTAATTTAATGCATACTCGGAAGGAATCCCGTATGGTTTCGCTTGACTTCCTGAGGCTTTAAGCCAAATCCCGAGGCGGAATTCAAGCTTGCATTATGTTATTTTGATTTCTCCTAAGGACGGTGACCTCGGTGCACTCCTATTAGAGGATTGTAGTACTTAGTGAGTGACTCAAGACCCGAATGGTCCCGATGAGTCTAAGTCTCTGGCTAGAGCACCTCCTATCCCAATTGGATAGATGCCTACCCTGTATGGGTAGATGCCTATCCCGTATTGGATAAATGAAACCTTTTGTTCCATATGGACAGATGCCTAACCTGTATGGTTAGATGCTCATCCCAAATGCATGAATGCCTAATCCAAATGGATGGATGCCCAGAGTATGTGATTGAATCAAACACAAATGATTAAATTAAACAAAAAAAAAGAGGTCAAATTTTTGTTGAGTTAAGTATAGTGGGCTATTACATGTGGTATCAGAGCAAAGGTTCAAAACTAGGCCTTGTGCTCACTCCAATTCACACAACTAAGGGAATGTCTTGCAATGGTAGAGATTGAATTATAAAATCTTAAATCAAGAACTAACTACATAATTTAATTTTCAGGTAAAAACCCTAGATGGCTAGAGGAAGGGGAAGAGGAAGAGGAAGAGGAAGGGGAAATGGAAGACATGCTACCACTAGGAGACAAAGGGAAGCTAACCATGAGGAAAATCATGAAGAAAACCATGAGGAAAACCATGAAGGGAATCAACATAACCAAGGGAATAATGAAGATGGGGTCGAGGCTATAATCAACCTGCTAACCGAACAAAGGGATAAGATCAACTTCTTGGAGAAATCAATGCAAGACCTTAGGGCAAGGCCGAATGACATTGAAAATCAAAGTGGAATTGAAAATGGGAACCCTAGTAGCAATCAAGGGAATGTGATGGATAATAGAAAAGAAAATAACATATTGGAACTCTCTAAGGATTTGAAGAAAATCACCCCCTTGAGTTCGATGGGAGGCAAATTGGTGAAGGAGCCAACCAAGGCCTTATGGGGTTCCTTTCAACTCACAGGGGAGGCAGCCAGTTGGTGGACCAACACCAAGGAGCAAAATGGGTATAGTAGGGATACGATCACATGGGATCAATTTGTTCACCACTTCCGTAAAAGGTGTCTCCCTCAATTGTTCTTTGATGAGAAGGTGACAGAGTTCCATAATCTACGACAAGGGCCCCTATCAATCCAACAATATTGGGATAAGTTCGCCAAATTACTTAAGTACGTACCTATGTACCAAAAAGATCAAGAAGGTCAAGCGAGGAAGTTTATTTTGGGACTAAATACCAACATAGGGGCAGAGGTTGACATGCATGGACCCAAAAACATGAACGAAGTACTTGAAAAGTCCCTAAGGTAGGAGAGAAAGATTCAAGCCCTAACAGCAGCAAGGCAGAACTATAATGGGAACCACTCTTTTAAAAAGAAGCAGGAATTCAAGGGGAACACTAACTTCAACAAAAGTCAAAGGAATAATTCTTCCAAAAGAAGGTCACCCCCTAATCAATATCAGAGGAATGAAAATAATAATAGGGGCAATAATAACAGGGGAAACTATAATAGGAATGACCAGTAAAATAGGATAACTTATCCTCCTAGGGATCAAGGCAGGAGGGGACCTCCAGGTGGATGTTTTATGTGTGGGGGAAACCATTTTGCTAGAGAATATCCCAGGATGCAAGGTCAGATCAGGGCTAATCAACCACAACAAGGGCCCCAACAAAGGATTCATGCAGTAGTTAGGAACCAAAGAGCAAGATTCCAGAATGTTCCAGTGGAAACTACAGGTACACTATTTGAACAACCAATTTCAATTCTAATTGACATTGGGTCATCTGAATGTTTCATCTCACCTGAATTAGTAAGAAAATATGCATTAAAAGTTAATCAAATGGAGTCATCATGGATGGTTCAATATGGGGATAAGGCAACTAGGGAAAAATCTAAGTGTTTGCCGAGGGCAAGAGTACAATTTCCTGAGTTTGAAACAAGGGTAGATCTCTATGTGGCACCCCTAGGGTCATATGATGTAATTATTGGAATGAGTTGGTAAATGGATCATCAAGCTAATGTAGATTGCTATAACAAAGTTGTTGAATGTTTGGATGATGGGGGGGAAAAAGGTCAAAATCCAAGGAAAGTTTAAACCCATTAATATAGAAACCATATCAACCATGCAATTAAAGAAGGAAAGAAGAAGAGGAGGCCTAATCTATATGGTTGAAATTGATGAAGGAGAAGAGGAAAATATCCCAACCTTTGAAAATACCCCTTTCTTATGAGAATTCGAGGATGTATTTCCAGAAGAGTTACCAGGCTTACCCCTAAAAGGAAGTTTGACTTTTCTATCGACTTACTACCAGGAGCTGAACCAGTATCAAGGGCACCTTACTGAATGAACACAAATGAATTACAAGAACTCAAAATGCAATTAGAGGAACTCTTAGCTAAGGGATTAATAAGGCCAAGTGTATCACCATGGTAAGCACCAGTCTTATTCATTAAGAAGAAGGATGGAACCTTAAGACTATGCATCGACTATAGGATGTTGAACAAGGTCACAATAAAGAATAGGTATCCTTTACCTCGAATAGAGGATCTTTTTGACCAGATGAAAGGAGCAGTAGTTTTCTCGAAGATAGACCTCCGGTCAGGATATCATCAACTCAGAATTAAAGAGGAGGACATTACAAAGACAACTTTCAGGACTAGATATGGGCATTATGAATTCACAGTAGTTCCTTTTGGGGTAACCAATGCCCCAGCTGCATTTATGAACCTAATGAATAGTGCACTCCATGACTACTTGGACAAATTTATTTTGTTATTTCTAGATGACATATTGATTTACTCTGGGAATGAGGAGGAACATTTAGTACACCTACAAATGGTTTTGCAAAGGTTGAGGGAACATAAGTTATATGGGAAACTGTCAAAATGTTCCTTCTTCGAGGAAAGGATTCACTACCTTGGGCATGTAATATCAAAGGAAGGAATAAAGGTTGATCTAGATAAGATAAAGGCAATAGTAGAATGGCCGATCCCTAAAAACGTTTAAGAGGTAAGAAGCTTTATGGGGCTAGCAAGGTACTATAGGAGGTTTGTGGAAGGATTCTCTAAGGTAGCAAACCCCATCACCTCATTGTAGAGGAAACGTAAAAAGTTTGTGTGGACAGAGCAAAGTGATAAGGCATTTCAAATTTTGAAGGGAAAGCTAACTTCGACACCCATTCTAAAAGTACCAGATCTGAATGGAAACTTCACAGTCGTAACTGATGCTTCTATCAAAGGTTTAGGAGGAGTACTTGTCCAAGATGAAGGGGTAGTAGCTTACAAATCCAGGAAGCTGAACCCTCATGAAGTTGATTATGCACCCCACGACTTAGAGTTAGCAGTGATTGTGCATGCCCTATAGAAATGGAGACACTTCTTACTAGGGAAGCCCTTTGAGTTAAAGTTAGATAACCAAGGACTAAAGTACATCTTTACCCAACCCCACTTAAATGCTAGACAAAGAAGGTGGTTAGAGTTTCTAAGTGAATATGATTTTGAAATTGAATATATTAAGGGGAAGGAAAATAGGGTGGCAGATGCTTTAAGTAGGAGGAGACACTTGATGACTATAGCAACATTCAAAACTTCTTTCAAAAGGAAAGTAATAGATGAGAAGGGACATGACCCATGGTATGAGTAAGTCAAATTGACTTTAGAATACGATCCAACCGATCCTAAGGTTGAAGGGTATACATTAGATGAAGATGGGTTGCTCAGCTACAATAATAGAATCTATGTTCCTAATTTAGGAGACTTAAGGAAGGTAGTCTTGTTGGAGGCTCATAATGCCCCTTACTCGGGGCATCCGGGGGTTAACAAACTTTATGAAGATCTAAAGAAGTTATACTATTGGCAAGGGATGAAGAATGACATAGTCAAATATGTGGCTAAATGTTTGGAGTGTCAAAGAGTAAAGGCAGAGCATAGACATCCAGCTGGATTATTACAGTTACATGATGAACCGCAACACAAGTGGCACGTTATTAGCATGGATTTTGTGAAAGGGTTGCCCTTGTCACCTTCTACGCATGATACAATAATGGTGGTAATTGACAAACTCACTAAGGTGGCACACTTTATACCAGGGAATCTGACGGATGATGCACCTACCTTGGCAAGACGCTTTGTTAAGGAAATATTTAGGTTGCATGGAATGCCAGAGAAAATCATATCAGATAGAGATGCTAGATTCACTTCAAGGTTTTGGACAACTCTTCAATCAGCTCTGGGAACTCAACTAAATTTTAGTATTGCATACCATCCTGAAACTGACGGTCAAACAAAGAGGACAAATTAGATTTTGGAAGACCTACTTTGCATGTACTGCATGGACCAACAGAAGAAATGGGAAGATTACCTACCTCTGGTAGAGTTTGATTACAATAATACATATCAAACATCTTTGGCAATGACACCTTTCAAAGCATTGTATGGTAGGCCATGTCGAACACCTTTGTGCTGGGATAGTCTTGAAGATAGAGTAATTGTTGGACCAGATATGTTGAAGGAAATGGAAAGGAAAACTAAGGAAATTAGGCAAAGATTGAAGGAAGCGTCAGATAGGCAGAAAAGTTATGTAGACAAGAACAAGACACCAAGGGAGCTTGAGGTGGGAGAGAAAGTCTTCCTAAGGGTTAGGCCACACATGAGTTCCATAAGGTTTGGGAAGAAGACTAAGCTTGCACCTCGTTATGTTGGGCCTTTTGAAATATTGGAAAGGATTAATCCAGTTGCATACCAGTTGGGCTTACCTCCCTAATTGAGCCAAATCCATGATGTATTCCATGTATCTCTTCTTAAAAAGTATGTACCTGATGAGAAACATATCTTTAATTGGGATACTTTACAGGTCCAAGAAATGGGGGGAATAATACTAGAGCCATTCAGAATCTTGGAGAGGCGCTAGTGCCAATTGTGCAACAGAGAGGTTGATCAATGCAAAGTATAATGGAATCAGTATGATGAAAAGAATGCCACATGGGAAGATACCGGGGAAATGCAACAGTTGTTTCCTTTTTTGTTTTAAACTAATCATGAACTATAGGCTCTATTTGGATACATTCAATAAGTGCATCGGGACGATGCACAATTTAAGGGGGGGAGGATGTCACAACCTTCCTTTATCACTTTTGATTTGATACAATTTCTATTATATCTTTTTTGGTTTAGCTATTGAATATGGTTGAATAAATATTATAAAAGGTTAGATAATGGACCCACATACACACTTGGAGAATATAATGTTATGTGCGGTCTGAAGTCCCATTACATTTGTCATCTCTGAATCAGTCAGGGTACTCAACAATGCTTCCTTTGATCTAATGTTATGTTCAGCTTCCTTGATCTCATCAACAGTAACCAGTCCATTTGGAGGAGTAGAATAGGCATTCTTTGTAATATTATAGTAATATTCTCCAAGACATCTCAAGTGAACTTCCATCTGGTTCTTCCATATAGCATAGTTACTTCTATAAAATCTCAAACTCTCCTTCTTAAAGATAACACTTTCACTTCTAGTTGCCATCCTGGATCTCCCCAAGCGATTGAGCTTATTTCAGAGGATCTAGCTTTGATACCAATTGTTAGGCAACAAAAATGAAAGAGAACTGAGAGGGGGGGGGGGGTGAATCAATTTTCACCAGATCTACAAACTTAACCACAAATACAGATCTGATAAACTACAACAATAAAAAAGGTAGTCAAATAGATAGCACAACACACAATACCAATATTTTTACGTGGAAAACCCAATTAAGGGAAAAACCATAGTGGGAACCTACCCACAATAATATGATACTCTATAGTAGTATGTGAAAATATTACAAAAGGGATTGCACATGCATTTAGGCACGCTGCCTAGAGCTTACTACTCAAAAGATAATGACCCGGAAGGCTAAAACCCTTAAGGAGGTCTCATTGACTTACAATAAGATTCAGACTACATTCCGAAAGAAATGAACTCCAATAATAACATCTACAAATGTCTGATGACAATTCCAGTTAAGCACAATTATGTGCTCTGCAACACCACACCGAAAGATGAATCCTTGTTCGCACATACACCACTCTCTGATAATGCGAAAACAACTTCTATATCTAAATTTCATGACAATATCACCTATTTATACAATTCATCAACCTTGACAACAAGGTCGACTAAACCCTCAACTCATAATTACAAAATTAGATCACACTGTTGGATCTTAGATCAACAGATTGGATAGGTTCTAAGGAGATTCCAACTCCTATGATCAAACCCTCCAATTGACTTGTCCAACTTGTAGAGTGAACCTATTTGGTTACTAACTCCCTCACTTTAGGCTTTGCAAGACCTAGGCGGGTATACCTATTCACTAGTTACTTTTGATGACTAATGCTTTTTATAGCAGATTGAGTGTCTTGATCTAAATCTTTCCCTATCTCAGAATGGCATAGGTTCCTAGGATAGGTGGATTTTACATGAGTTCAATATTATTGTTGTGAAAGCAATTCGATCTTTGTGCTTGAAATTTATATGTATACACTATTGCTAATTGATTCTATATAACCTACTCAACTATTCCTATTGCTTTAAAGTAAAGGTAATTGATATGGTAAAAAGTTATTGTTTATGAATGATCAATGTCTTTCCTCTTGTTTGGGCCACAAAGTCTATTACTTCAGCAAGACTTAATGTATGCTTCTATGAGACAATTTTTAAATCACCCCCAGGTAGATATATCAGTCACCTTTCCTCAAAAAGATCCATTTTAATAGCCTTATGCTATAATTTGCTCGAATGAATTTAACCCTTACTTTAAAAGACCATTCAAGGAAGACTTACAAGGAACAATTACAATCCACAAGTAGGCCTTTTATTCGAATTAATAGCAGTAGGAAATAAACTTCACTAGGAAGATACAAGCAACCTTATCTTCTATGAGACAATATCACAAAACAATTGCCAATTGAAATAAACAACTCACAACACATATGTAAAGGAAAAAACAACTAATTATATTGATAGAGTTTCGAAAGTTACAAACACTGCTAGAGTATATTGTACATCTCTTTCTTGAATATATTTTTTTCTACCTTTCTAATGTTATATATATATATATATATATATATATATATATATATATATATATATATATATATATATATATATATATATATATATATATATATATATATATATATATATATATATATATATATATATATATATATATTACATTTTAGGGTTGTAACCCTTCACTTTGAGTGATGCAATCTTTCATTCGATTCACCATCTTTAATAGGTTAAAAATATTTTAATTTTAGTCCCTTTGTATTTAGTGAAGATAGTTATGATAACTCTCCTTCACTGACAACATCTCGTAATAATTTTCACTTGAAAAATAATCCTTCCTTACACAAACCATAATGCATTTCGTATGGAAAAAATATTTAAAAGTGTCCACTGTGAATTATCATACTCTTCTTGGTCATTGAAAAAATATTTCCCAACTTAATAAAATATTTTCCTTGATTGAACACTTTACCCACTTCTCATCAATCACCCCACAGTGAAATAATCTTTTCTGACCTGATTTTATGTGGATGCTAACAAAGTATCATAATACACTTTATAACATTCACCATGTAAAACTCTTTTGAAATGATTTTATTTTTCTCAAAATAATTCTTCCCTTTCATTAACAAAAAGCCTCCTCATTATAGTCACCTTTATGTAATAGTTTTCATCATTGGGATAAAATATTATTACCTCAATAATCTTCCACCTTTGAATAATATATTTAATTTTTTACTCTTTGGAAATATTTCCTCTTCACTTCATGTTCTCACCGAGCCCAACTCTTCTTTAGTTTCATATTATAATATTTTCTCTTTATCGAGATGACATATACTATAGGAGTAATATTTAAATTTCTTTTCGATAGTACAAAGTTATGCTAATAAGTTTATTTCATCTTTACCCTAAAAATAATCCTCCTTTCTCAATAAAAATATTTCACCTTTCAAAGTTCTTCTTTTGTCTATAAATTTTCTATGTACTTGCAATTTCTATTATCTGTACATATTTTCATCCAATTTTATATCTTCCAGGTAAAGTAATTACCAACTCATTTAATTCCCTTAGTGGAAATGATCACTCTTTGGTGAAAATATTTTACAATTGCATATTACACCGTCACTAAAATTATATTTCCTCAAGTTGTGATTATTTTAATAAGTATTCATTTTCAATTTCCAGTTGGCCTTTGAAATTTTTATACATCTCCCCTTTTTACCTGTCATTGCTCACTCTTCCATCTTTAATATTTTTGTCCATCTTCAATTCAGATAAAATGTCCATAACTTTTTCATTTCTTAACGAAATTAAGAATTTCAAAATATTTTGGAATGATGGAGCCGAGGAGCAACTAGCCGAGAAAACCATTTTGACAAATTCATCTTTATGAATGAGCAGATTTGATCACAATATGACGGGTTTCTTTGTTATGTTTTAAAAAATTAAAACCTTTAAAACCATTCCAACACATATTTCTTGTGCATATTTTGTAATTATTATATTCCTGAGACAATATTTTATTGAGGTGCTTGGGTTACATTAATATTGCGTACTCATCTCTGAGAACAATTTTTTCAATCCACTTTGGGTTCAAGTTTCGTGCCTACTAGTTGCATTTGGCTTTACATCCAACGATTGTATTGGCTTGAAATTTCGGAAGACATTCTTCAAAAAATTCATCTCCTCTTTGTTGTAACTTAGCATTTCACTAAAATTTATTTTTGTCATATAGAGAAGCTCCACTGCCATAACAGACCGTTGTTGGAACCTTGGGGACCCACCAATATTTTTGATTGTGTTAATCAAAATCTGCACCATTATTTTGTTGTAACATACCATTTCAGAGAAGCTATTTTTTGTTATGTAGATTAGCCTTGTTTTGCCGATAACACAATTGAGCAAACTCTTCTCTTTGCGGGGTCCACCACTTTGGCTCATATTAACCAACTTAATGGTTTTTGTTTTACCATCACATATATTGTTTATATATATATGATCATCTCTTATAATGCTCCATAATGATTAATTTAAATCATTTTTGATTGATTTAAATTTTAATTTCTCTTGAGTGTTATTCCTCTTCAAACATATAATGTGGCCATTTGAAATATTATTATTGGAATTCAAATAACAAGATATTATGGGTTTGCACAGATGAAAGTTGATCCCCTTTTAAAACTATATGGTGGGCTCTACCCTTATGGGAGCCGCATATATCCCCACATATAGTAAACATTTGGTTTCAATAATATCAAATATATTAATTTGAATTATCAACTTTCATAAAGAAGATGTATTTCATTAATGAACTTGTAACAGTACTAACGTTATCTGATGATCAAATAAACCATTCTTATTGAACCAACGCTCCATACCTCGCTCTGACTAATTTTGCCAAATAATTCATTTGAACAGGTGACATGAACAATTCAAAGTAAATTTTTGGTCTTGAATTGATTAAACATTATCAAATTGTGCACTCTGACATTTTGTAAAAAGTGTCCAATCATGATTTTTGCATCCAGAATCAATATTGAAAACTATCCAAATCATACCATGAGGTCACGAAAGTTGGCAATCATGTAGACATTTAACCAAAGATTGCAATGCAACTAACAACTCTGATAAATTCCTTCTGAGGTGAAAGATATTAATTTCCAAAGTAGGCTCCACAATTGATTTTCATTTGTACAAGTTTTATATTTCATAAATTGCATTTGGTATAAGCTTAGAAAAAATATCAAATGGATTGTTAGGGCTCTCAAAACTTGCACAGGGGTTCATAATGGTATGGAGAATTGCAGGGAACAACTGGTTTGATATTGGGATCGCCAGGTTGCAAAATATGAACTTAAATAAAGGGCCACTTGTAGTAGTTTTTAATGAAGAAATGAAATAAATTGCAAATGATATGGGTGTAGGAAAAATAGCAAATTAGGTAGTGAGGATCTGCAAATTTGTATAGGAATACTTTGTTGATAGGGAAATTGATTGGGACAAATAGATTAGTATGAAGACTCGTGAAAGATATTACTCCTTGAAAATGGCTACTCAGAAGGGTTGTGTGACTCCAACTGGTGTGAACCATAAATTTTGTTGTTTGAGAGAGGTATTAAATTTGATAGTGGGGAGCTCAATGTGGATTATAATGCTTATTGACAAGTGTTAACCTAACTGTAAGGTCAAATTTCTTACCAAGATCAAGATCTATGAGTGCATTTTTAGGGGTGTCCATTGAATTATCTCATTGAGGGGACCCTAAATTTTGCCAAAATTTAGGGTTCCAACACACACGATACAAAGATCGACCACCAGACCAATATAATGATATACATGACATAATGTGGACCTAAATGAAATTCCCAAATGCTCAACTCCATCAGAAATCATGCCAAGATCAACTGCAACACGCTACACCACTGAGAAAACCGCATAACATGAAGAACATCACCAGTTCAATAAAATACCAATAGCTCACACAACGATCAATGTAGATAACCAAAAACAATAGGACACAATTAGGAAATACCAACAAGCATGTTAAAATCATCAGCAATAGCTACACCAACACCACTTATCAAATCTTCATCGATCAACATCTGAACTTCAAGAACACTCAACCATCAGCAACTATCACACAGAAAGATAACTTGCGGAGCACCAAATCATGAACCATCTGAAATGAGGATACACAAGATCATCCCAAACAATCTCCCAAAGACTCAGCTCAAGATCTGATCACACCAAAATATACTGGAGGAAATACTGAACTCTACAAAGCACTGATCAAAAAACAAAATGCAAAACGAGATCATATATTATGATCAATTAAGCTTCTCGGATCACTAAAACCAATACAGAGGAATATATTGATACTATAAATACTCCATACACCAAACCATATACCCAATAAGCCAATCTGCGATCCCCAGAGTAATAAATCACATGAATATGTTGACGTCAATGACAACAACATATCCTAGTAGCCACAATGTCCAACAAATTCTTTGGGAAGAGAGGGCATGGGAATGTGCAAAGGATTTTAAATCCCTTGACATGACCAAAGTAGGTGCATTTAAGGTTTGGAGGATGAAGGGGGACAAACTATTTATAGCAAATGGTTGACTTGTTACTAATCATGAAGATTAGGAATGTGCAAATGATTAAGAAGGGTAATTAGGAGGGTTAATGAGAGATTAGAGTGCAAGTGGGAAAGTTAGGAGGATCTGACATGGGGAGAGAGAATGAGTAGATGAATATAAAATTGGGAGATAATGATAAGAAAGGTTCTAGAAGAATTAATTAGGCCAAGTGAGGATTAGGGAAAGTGTTTTGTAGGAATCACTTTAGTTAGGTTAATTAATTAAAATTAATTAACTAAATGGATTTAGAAGAATTAATGTTTTGAAGGGACTTTAGAAGAATTCAGAAAATAATCAATTTATTGATAAGTTAATTATTAGGCTATATAGTGACAAAATTAATTAAATCCACTTTAATTAATTATGAGAAGCATAAAAGATAAATATAATTAAAATAATTAATTATGTAGAAAAGCTAAATTAATTAAATATTTGGGGTTGACCCTGTAGTGCAACAATTGTTGCAACTTTGTGTTGATACAGAGGTCTCTAGTTTGAATCCTCAGACCCTTCAATATGCTCGTTGTGTTTGTGTTTCGATGGCCCATGCAGGTACTCACTGACTGCTCATCATGGAAGAGTGTTCATGCTCTTCTGACACAGAGGCTGATGTTATTGAAGATAGAGTCAAACATGAGAGACTTGTTGGTCCGTGCTCATTCCTCCTGCGATGGTATGTTCACGGTCTTCCTTGCCACAAACTGGTGTTCATGCCAATTTTGTGTTGAATCTGTGTTTCGTGTTACCCTGCCATGATACCTCGCCAGGTTTGAATGTCGATGATTCAAGATACCCCTCGCCAAATTAAGGAGCGATAAGGTGCTCATGTTGGAGAGATAAGAAGAGAAGTAATGGAGTGATAAGGAGAAGTATGGAGAGATAAGGCATATGGAGTGATAAGGAGAGACAGGTGTGGCATAACAAATATATGAAAAAGAGGCATACAAATCATTGAGTAGGTGTTAATACCTCATCATGTAATTCCACGGAGAGGGGGTCCCCCATTGTGACCCCCACTGGTTCATGCTTCGATCAAAAGCGATTTCCAATGAATTTTTTTTTAACTAAATATTTAATTTAATTAGTTTTAGGCATCTACAATAAACATAAAGAATAAGATGAGAACATGTATGGAGGTAGTGAAAGAATATGTGGTTGTGGAGAACATTTTGAGATATCTTATGTCCCCTTGTACATATACATTGTTATTTTTTAGTAGGGTGCAAACATTTAGATACTTTAAAGGTTGAAGACCCAACTGGATCATTACTTACCCATTTTAGGTGAAGGTAAAATGTATGGGTGGTATAAATAAAGTACTCTTGTCAAAGATAAATATCAATAATAATTATTGGTATAGGCATCTTAACCTCTCTCTTAATGTTAACACTACAAAAGATGTGATTTTCATATATAAAATTAAAAAACATTTATTTTTTAGGTTATACACTCTGTCGTTGGCTAAAATAAAAATGTCTAGTTTCTTGACATTGCTTATGGTGGTGCCTCTTGAAAAGATCTCTTTGAGTACTTCAATTTAAAAAATTAGGTTCAATCGACCTACTAGATCAAAAGTCATGGCCTCCAAAAGTTTTCATAGGAAATTTGAAAAGTTGTTGGACACACAAAAGATCTATAAAGGGGAGTTACACATATTGACCGACTTACAGTAAGTATAGTGACACATCATGAGGAATCTTTGATTGGGGAATAATATGGGTGTCACTTTTGGGTAGTTTCAACTCATGGGTTTCTAATCACCATTTGATGGTTTTGAGTTGTGTATCACATGTATATGAGGTGCTTGAGATGGAGGTTGCATGTAGAGTTTTGTTGATAAGTTGTTGTTATAATAATTCCTCTCGACATTTAGTTAGCAATACTCCTTAGAAGGATTTCTCTACAAGTTTATTGCAATTATGATTTACTAACAAATACATTGAATTGCTTTGGAGTGTGGGGTTTTTCTTTTGAAAGGATTTTCCCCATGTGCACTTTTTTATGGCATTTATTGTTTATTTTACACTTAAATGTGTTTTTTCTTTCAATAATTGTTAAAGAATTGAAATCTACACTACATTCCTTATAATATTAGAGTATGAAGTTTTTCCACATACCATAATTCCTTTTAATAATCAAGGATTAAGTACTAGTTTCCTCAAGAGAATAAGGGGTAGAACACATGAAAGGGTTTGGATCTAATTATAGACGAAGAGGACAAAATAGAGGCCATCATTTACCAAGAATCGTCTAGTCAAATTTGTCGTAGGAAGGCAAGTAGTGTTGTGTTGTTACTATAAAAAAATAATCTTATGGACAGATTGTACAAGAATACAAATGACGGAAGAAAATTTGATTATACATAAAAAAAAAACACAAATAATGCAAATGAAGGCCTTGAGAAATGAAAATATGAAGATCCAATGCACCACAAATAAAAACCTGAAGAATACATATGAAGCAAGAAAAAATAACTATGCATAAGAAAACAAAAATAATGCAAATGGGGGCAGCCTTAAGAAAGGAAAATATAAAGATCCACTGCACTACCCTCTTATATGTAGTAAAGTTTTTTAAAAAAAAGTAATGTGGTACAAATTTTAAATTCGTGTTAGTTTTCTATCATACAATAGGTTATAAATTGTAGCAATTTCAAATATCAATGATTTTCTTAAAGTGATGTTAAATTGGTTGAAAATATCTTGTTCTTAAAGTTTATGGAATTTTTTTTTTATAAAACTAAACAAGAGAAGAATAAATGTTGATGTTACCACTCATCACAACTAAGACACAACATGATGAGGGCCTATTAATGGGCCTAAAAGGGTAAATCTTGTAGTTACAGGTGAGCATGTGTGATGGGGTTCACCTAGCTTGCTCACACTTCACCTAGCTGGTGTTGCTCAATTCCACCAACTCTCCAGGCCTAGCTATGCTCTAAGACCTCCAATTCCTTCTCAATCTCTTCTATGTTTTTCTTCTTGTCAATTTAAAGGTGTTTTCTTCAAGTGTTTTCACTAGGAACCCTACCAATTCACAATGCTTCCCATGTGCTCATTATGGTTGTCTTGGCTTCAACTTGTCAAATTGACCTCCTACTATTGTGAGTTGATGCAGAGGTGTGGAGGTGGCTTCTAACATATTTTTAATACCTTTTGGTTCCATTTGAGGTTTTCAATCTTTATCTTTCTTACCAATTTCACCATTTTGCCTAGAGAAGGGCTATAAGGATTGAGCCCCAATTAGGCCTCCAAAATTAGGTTTTCTAGGGCTTGGAGGAAAACGGTCCAAAAGACCCTGCAAAAAGTTTGGATTTTATTCAAATTTAAACCTAACCTCAAGTGATTTTTGTGGTTTTGGCTCCTTATCCCACTGTACAATGCCCTATCCCCAAAATGAGGGTTTTGAAGGGTTTCTAGGCCTTCTAACCAGCAGTGACTGGTCTAGTTTGGAAAATGAGTATCAAACAGTTTTTTTATGGATTCCCCTTACACATGAAACTCTTTAATAACTTCATGGACCCATACAAAAGGTTATATTGTGGTTTGGCATTCACCCCTGCACTTTGCACACCAAATTCACCCTGTCCCTTCTAGCCGGGTTGCTCTTGGACTCACTTAGAACAAGGTGACAGTCACATCAAAATTTATCTCCAGCACTTGTCCCTACATATATACACTACACAAGTGGTTTCCTTCCATTTCCCAATAGGTCGTGATGGTAGGACGGAGGGAAGTCATGGGGCAACCATTTTACACAAAAGAGCTATTTACAAGCCAAAACTGGCTGTTTGCAAACAAAATAATGAAAACACTAATACAACCTAACTTCAAAGCTTTAAATGAAACTATTAACTCTGAAACACACCAAAGAAACTCAATCCATTACTAGATCAATGGATTCAATCCATTTGCATTCACAAAATGAGCAAAATAAGCCAAAATGATGACAAACAGTCCAAAAAATGAGTAGTTTCAGATTGTTGATCTTACAAAACAAAGACTCTAACCTTGGTAACCATGCAAGAGAATATTTTTATAGTATTCCCCATGTGTGGAGTCATTCTAGGGCGTTTGTCCATCCCTAACTCCATCGCTAAGCAATTTAGGACAAAAATTGTCATGACAACTTTCAAAAATTGTCATGACAACTTTCAAAAGTTGTCATGACAACTTTTTGCAACTTTGCCATTTTTGCACTTTTTGCTCTTCTAATCTATGAAACCTATTCTAAGTCATTACTCATGAATTTTAAAAAATTTCTAAGACTATTTCAACCCTCCCTAATTCCTATACCAAGTTTTGACATTTTTTATCATCAAGAAGGTCAATTACTTACTCAAACCACTACCTAGGCACAAAATGTAAAGCTAAGAAGAACTAACTCAATCTAGGCCTACATTTTACTCATCACACTCACTCTTGGACCCTCCTAGAGTCCTTATTCAATACCTGACTTGGCTAGGGTCACTACAAGATAAAATAAGAAAAATCTCTAAGCCTAAGTCCTAGGTGCTCCTGCACCAACGTGTCGATGGAAAAACCAAAGAAAGGATGGTTGTTCAGATCAATTTTGATGGTGCATCGCGTGGTAATCTAGGTATCTCGAGTGTGGGATGTATAAAAAAAAATGATGAAGGTTTGATTTTGGCAAAAGGAGCACAAAGGTTACCAAGTGGAACTAATAATTTAGTTGATGCAAAGGTTGCTTTGTTGGCGGTAGATTTGGCAAGCAATCTCAAAGTTTCAAAAGTGCATTTAGAAGGCGATTTAAAAATTGTGACAGATGCAATTTCTAAGGGGTCCTCACAGTGTTGGCGAATTAATAAATTTATTAATATTATTTTTAGAAAATTAAATTTTTTCTCAAGATTTTAAAGTCTCTCACATTCCTAGAGATGGTAACATGGAGGTGGACACTTTGTCCAATTTGGGGTGTGAGTTGGACCTGCAAACAGTCCATTGATGTGGTTTGTGTGAATTAACGCTTGACACTTGGCATCCGTTTTTGGCCACCTTGCTACTGGTAGGAGATAGGCTTTTAAAAAAATTTAAATTAAGTTTTAAATTTCCTAATTGATTTTGAGTATGTTGCCACCTTGCTTGTCATTATTGCAAGCCCTCATTTATTGGCATGGCGAAGAGTGCCATGTGAGTTAAGGTGTTTTCGTTTTGGGTGCAAGGATTTCACATCTAATTTAATCAGATTCAGTAGTTTTAATTATTACATATCATGTTTTTTGAGTTTAAAGAAGTGTTTTGCTTTTGGTGGCGTTGCGTGGGGTAGAAGCTTGGTGGATAGAGGGCATGATCTCTAACGCACAAGTTGCAGAGATGAAAGCTAATTTCACTTTGCACTCCCTAAAACAACAACTAGCCTTTTTGGGTCATATTTTTGATAAACGTTTAAGTGGTATTTTTTTGTTTGATGCGGAGTTTTTGGAAATAATTAAGGAATTGTTGGTTGATGATTTTTTGGTGTCTGAATTTAGGTATAGGACCAACACGGACATGATTTCGATGTTAGTGGCTTGGGGTCTCACCTTTGGAATGAAGTTGGATGTGGAATGGGTGGCTAAGATGTGCATTCCTACACATTCTTTGTGCGGCCTGGTTTTGCTAGGTAGAGTGGTTCCTAGGTAGGGATTGCAATGACCCTTTGGAGAAGGGGTGATGCGAGACATAATTAATGTGGAATACCATCCTTTTGTGCTTTGGAGAGATGGGGAAGATAGGCTTGCAAGGTCTGAGGAATCCTATGAGGTGTGGAGAGATTTAAATATCTTCATTTGCGCCATTGAAGTGGAGAGGAGAATGGCTCGTGAGGCAAAGTTGAAGCAACAAGGTGAGGGAAATAAGGTCAAGTTCGATGTAGAAGATTATTGGGTTAATGGTCCTAGGCTGAAGAAAAAATCCAAGTAGGGTTTGTGTTTTAAAGGCTAGTTTCTTCTGGTAGTGGTTGTTTTATTAATAGTTTTTACTTCTAGTTGGGGAGATTTTGTCTACTTACAGATCAATATGGTTTATATTTTCATGTTTCTCAGACTGCTCTAGTGTGTATGGTTTATAGTTTTACATTTCAGACTATTTTGGGGTTCATCCTAGTTTTTTATCATGGTAAATATATGTTATGTACTCAAAATTTTATTATTAATATTAAAATAGAAATTTATCAACAAAAAAAAGACAACATGATGAGTGTTGAATATTCTATATATGTTATAAGCTCTTAGCTTTGTGTGTGATAAAGAATATTCTATTGCGATATGTACTCTTTGGTCTGACTTTAGAGTGTGCTATTGAATTTATATCAATAGGGCTCTAATAAGGTGAAATATAAAATGTCCTTTGTTTGGAGTTGAAATCACCCTTGTACGATAATCCTTAGATTTACAACACTAAATTTTAATATAGTCTTGAACTATCAACTTATAAATTTAAATTAGAAGCAATAATTGACTTACATAACTATACATTAACATTACGTCATTTTGAAACATATCTTGTAATAAAAAATTAACTCAATTTAAACCAAACAAATAAACACTTATAACTTTAATGGAGTCTTAATCCATCAACCTATTACTTTAATTGAAAGCAATAGTTGACTAACATAACTTTATATTAACATTACATCATTTTAAAACATATGATATACTTAAAAAAATAATTCAATTTAAAGTACACGAATAAATACTGATGCTCTGCAAAATGGGAGATGTTAGACAAGAACCTGTGGTCGTATAACACAAGAAAACACACAAGAAACCAAGAGAAATGTTAGTGTTAATCAACCAAAAACTAGTCTAAGCAAGCATACCAAGAGAGACACTAAAAACAAAGTAAAGCATTTAACTATGAAAATGCAAGAAGACATCTCCAAATGTCTTCTACCATGCTTGTAGCTCTTCCTCCCTTGTTCCTCTCCTCTCCAAGTTCCAAATAAGTCTCTCAACAACTTTTTGCACTATGGATGCCTTATGGAGGTTCAAGATGAAAAATGATTTACTTATGCAATGCAAGTGTAAACAAAAAACTAATATTAAATGATATGGAATGAAAATGGTTTATTTTAATCCAAAATAACAATATATTAATGATTTATGCTAAATGCTCTCTAAAAATGACTATAATGTAAATGCATACAAGTTTTCAGGATCTGAATTATGAAGAAATGGGCTCTATTTATAGAAAAAATGGAGCAATGGATGGTTGAGATTGAGTAATCTCAACAAGGGTCTGGATTGAATGATATTCAATCCATGAGAGGGCTTTCAACCCAATCCCATGTTGGCAAGTGTCAACATGAGATGGGTTGAGAGGAGAGGGAATAAGCATTAAATGTTTGACATGACCTGAGGGTTAACTTGGGAGGTAAGGTTAAGGTTGGGTTGAGTGAATAAATTCATTATCCAAAGAATAATGTTTTTATCCAATGGATAAACTCTTGTGCAAGAATTAGTGAGGATAACCATGGTCAAAGCAATAAATTGTTGAGAAGACATATGGGTCACTTGCGGGTTGAGTTAGGGGTCAAAGTCCCTAACCATGGGTGCAAGTGGATTTAACCATAAATGGTCATGTAAGAGCCATTAGTGGTTTGGAAGACTTTAGAGGTTAGCTTGTTGGACACATAAAGCATGAAATGCTTTTCAAAGAATTTGGAGTCTTTGAGAAGTGACTCCAAGTTGCTTAGGAATGTGACAATAATTAGGGGATGGATTAGGCTAATTAGAAAGGGGCTTAGAAGAATCTAGAAGGGGATTAGGATTGCAAGTGGGTTTGGTGGGTGAGGGAAAATAGGATTTTTATTAAGAATTAAAATTCATTTATTTCAACAAATAAGTGCAAGTTGCATTTTTAGGAGAATGCAAGTGGGGGGATTTGATGATTTAAATAAATGTTTTATTTAATTTATTTAAAAGAGGAAAGGGGATTAAAATGAATAAAATAGGATTTATTCATTTAATTGACTGTGAATTTGATTTAATGAATTAATTAAAATAAATTAAATAATTTATTTAATTAATAGGAGAATGTTTGAAGATGAATTAATTAAATGTTAATTTAATTAACTGATGGCTAGTGGGTTTTTAATCAAATAAATAATAAATATTCATTTAATTAAACTGGATAGATTTGTGTGACTACATTTGCCCCTCTTTAAGACAGTGTGGTTTATCGCGTTGTTTCAAAAAAAGAAAAATAAGTGTGAATAAATATGCCCCATAAAATGTTAATTCAATGGGTGGTATGCCCCCTCGAGAGATGAGCCGAAAATTTCAAAAAATTGGGCGATCTCTCGAAAAAGAATGAAAATTGGTGGGGTGGTAGAAGAGAAGAATTTAGCAATACTAGTGAAAAAGAGAAATAATCGGAGATAAAATGGAGAAATGGGAGGCTCTGGAAGTTCACGGGGACCATGGCGGTGAATGGGGTAAAATTAGGGTTGCGACGAAGGGTATATATGGGAGGAAAGGGGTGAAAATAGGTTCATTTGCATTCGTCTCCATAGTGATTTATTAGCTCTGATAGTGACCTTTTGGAAAGAGCAAGCAACAGTCAGGATGTCGGTACCGATAGCAGATCATCGGCTAGAGCGAGTTCGTCAATTTCAGCGGCCAGATGATTACGGACCAACGGTATGTGAATTTGAATTTTTTATTTTTATGCATTTTTTATAGGTTTTTTAGCTTGTCCAAGTTGAGTCAGAACAATAGTGCTAAAACTATGTTTTGGCATTGTTGTCAATTTAATTAGCACTATTGTGCCGCTATAGCGCTATTGCATAGTGGTTTTAGTGCTTTTGCCAAGTCTAACGCTATTGCATAGTTGATTTAGCGTTGTTGTGTTTTTAGTGCTATTGGGCATGGCTTGTAGTGCGTTTGTTTTTATGTGGTGCTATCGTATAGTTGTTTGAACGCTATTGTTGGTTTAGCGTGATTGGGTAGTTGATTTAGTGCAGTTGTCAGAAGATTAGCGCTATTATTTGCAGAGTAGTGCCTTTGCATAGGAAGGTAGATGCCCCAGTGTGTTAAAAAAAGAATCTCCTGATGCCAAAGGTGGATGGATGGAGATGTGAGTTGAGAGTTGTTTTGAACCATAGCAGCCCTATTGAGACTTAGGTCATTTTAGGATAAATGTCTGTTGGAGTCTAGGTGTGCCATGATTGCTTACTTGTTGAGACCCGAAGATACTTGATCAAAGTATCTGTTATAGTCTAGGTTTAAACTTAAGAAAGTTTGAAACAAAACAACTCATGATGATGGTTGATGCACGTGTGTAGGAGGATCTTCGCATCTTGCAGATGTGCGAGAGGCATCCCGCCACACAGGTGATGCGCGATCGATTGACAGAGGCCAAGGTGGATTTCATTGCAACGACAGACATGTATGATGTTATGTATATGCCCGTGAATCGGACAAATCGCGGTTTGATCACAGCATTGGCAGAGCGGTGGCATAGTGAGACATGCACGTTTCACTTAGCGCAGGGGGAGATGACAGTTACACTGGAGGATGTATGGCACATCCTACACGTTCCCATTCGAGGAGAGCTGGTGACATATGATCGAGCTTGGGGGACGACAACAATGCAAATATTTTTTGATGAGGATGTGTTTATTGATGATGGCATGATAGCATGGGAGGATATAGCTGCTTTGTATGAGCCACTACCGGCTGTGTTATCAGGTATTGTTGGGGGACTGCTATGCCCAAATCGACGATCGCATGGATTGGCCATTGGTTGGGGGCAGGTGATCAAGAAGATGATGACAGAGGGGACCCAGTTTGCATGGGGACCGTGCGTATTATCGCACTTATATCAAGAGCTACATGAGGTAGTATATCGAGAGGTGAGCTCATTGGGAGTGGGGATCACTCTTCTTCATATTTGGGCATGGGAGAACCTTCCTATGACTTGACCGGTGAGTCTGAGATTTAAGGCAGTAGACCAGCCCTATATATATATATATATGTATGTATGTATGTATGTATGTATGTATGTATGTATGTATGTATGTATGGCGGTATGATGAGTCAGCCCCACCTGGGGAAGTTAGAGTGGTGGTGGCGAGCGCTCGACGATTTGGATATAGTGATCTGGAGGCCGTATATTAAGTGCGAGCCTTGGGAGGATGATGTAGAGGCCTTGCCTTATGTGTTTATGACATGATGTCTCATTGGTAGGAAATCCTAGAATGTGGAGAGACAGGTATCGGGGAGAGTGTTGAGACAGTTTGGGCGGAGGAAGGGATTGCCTAGTGGATCGGGAGAGTATGCACAGGTGGTCCGAGAGAGGTTCCAGTGGGGACCAGTTTTACCTTATGATCAAGCTTTGGCAAAGTTCCGCATGCTACAGGCGAGACCATGGTAGATGAGGTCGGGGATGGTAGATGCAGGGGTGTCATATGAGTACACTTAGTACATTGTGGCACATCCGATTGCTCAGATATCAGATCCATCAAAGCCTATTCCATCCTTTGAGGAGGAGAGGAGACAGAGACGGAGGAGGAGAGGAGGGCGCATAGGTGGACGAGGGAGAGGGGATGGAGGAGGTGGTGATGGAGGAGGAGGAGGTGGTGGTGGATTTGGCAGAGGAGGTGGGGGTGGTGGATGGTTATAGCAGAGAGGGAGAAGTGGGCAGTCTTTGCGGCTATCACAGGGACCTTTGATGCAGGGAGGCATGAGATTAGGTGGCAGGGATGCAGGGGAGGGAGCCACTGGAGAGGCACTGATGGATACAGGGGAGGGAGCTATAGGTGGAGATCTGTAGGACCATATGATATTAGTTTTGCAGACACGGCTAGAGGATATGGAGGCAGAGGTGGCAACTAGAGATGTGCAGTTGTTTGCATGAGAGTCAGAGTTGACTGTAGTGTTGTAGGAGAGAGATCAGGTTGTGGAGAGATTAGCAGAGCTGTAGGAGAGAGTCCGGGTTGGAGTAGGAGCACAGGGTCCTACTGGGGATGTGTTAAAGGAGACTCGGCGAGCACAGGCTGAGATAGATTATTAGCGAGGGTTATATGAGCAGGTGGTGCCAACTAGTCAGCGAGCACTGAGCCATTCCCAGATGCGGTGGACAAGATCAGAGCAGTTTAGAGGATGCAGAGCAATGGTGGTGTGATGGGTCCTCCATGACAAGATAGGTTAGGTGGTGCAGGGGGTAGTGGGGGAGCAGGGAGTGATGGTGGTGCAGCATCTGGTCAGAGTGGCATCTGAGAGAGCATTTATATATGTTATCATATTGTCATGTTGGACTGTATCTTGGATGGCTCTTGGTAGCCGATATGTTTTGGACTTCATTGTACTCTGATACATGTATGTTTTTGCGATGAGGAGATATATGAGGAGATCCCATATTTTTGTGATGGTATGCATGTTGATGATATGCACGGATTTTTATGCAGGATGATGATCTATGATGTATGCTTAGATGGATATTTGTACTTGCTATATGTATGTGCTTATGAGATGATTCCTATATGCATGTTTCATGATGATTTATTCCTACATGATGTCTATATGCATGTTTTATGAATGTGATGCTAACATGTGGATGCAGGTTTATATATATGCATGATGTGTTGGTGAAATGCTTTATGTATGTAATGCCATGATGCTGATGATGTATGCATAATTAAATGACACTAACGATGATATAGATAGTACTTGTGTTTTTATGTTGATGAGATAATGAGATGATGATATGCAGTGATGATTGATGCCCTATATGAATGATTTATGCAAATGCATTTAGATGTTTAAAATGAATGCACTATGGATAAACAAATGTAAAGTAAAAATGTTTATATGATGATTATCTAAATGTATTTATATGTAAAATGTATAAATCAATGTTGATACAAATGGTTTTGTTATGATTTGATAAAACATGACTAAGCGAAATGATAATGTTATGATAATGCAATTTATGAGTAATGAATAACTGCACCTTAATGTAATTAGAAAGGATAATGAATGCGTTCTAATGAATCCTAAATGAATTTTGTGAAATGTAATGAATGAATATAAGAATATACTAGATGGATAAATGAATGTACTTAACTAATGGATAGATAAATAGATGCATGCAACTATGGAAATCTAAACAAATGTATGGTAAATAAGTTTAAATGATAATAAATGATGAGTTGTAAATGATACTAAATGAATGCATAGTAATGGCTAATAATGGTAATAAATATAATTATGAGAAAGTATAAATGAATCTAAATGTTGTGATTGTGCAACAATGGAATGATAATGAAATTTAGGTATGTAAATGCAACTAAATGATATTAAACGCACTTGAATGAATATTGAAGAATGAGGTTAATAAAACCTATATGCAAGTACATGATAATGAACTATATGCATTTAAATGCAACTAAATGTAATGAAACGATTATGTGCTTATGATAGATGAAAGCAAGGCTGATTAGACTTTGCATGATGCACTGATGATGTATCAGAGAACTCTGTCGTGATGGTATCCAAGACCAAGTATTTTTTCAAATTCTTGTTCACACTTGCATACAAAACCAAGCATATGAATAATGAATGATTAAATGGATGGGTGATATGCAACGGAATGCAATATAAACAGATGAGATGGAATGACGATCCATAGTGCTTTATTTTCATCATTGAGCATGATAGTATCAATCTTGGACGAGGCAATAGGAACCAAGCATAGAGCATTGTACCAACAAACAAACAACATAAATAAAGAATAAAGAATATGGACCCTCCATAATGGTTCATGCTCATATGGTCGAGTTATACATTGTAGTTAGCAAGCCCTAGTGATCCATGACTGCATTTTGCATAAGATCGCATAGCTTAGTGAACTTCCCACGTAGACACCATTAGTACATGCCCCAGAACTTCATTGGAATAATTCACAAAATATAAACAAACAAAATGATACTTAGGAACCATCCCAACCACTTTAATCACTTGTGGATATCCCAGAGTAGCGTAGGAACCTGATATAAATGAATAAATAACCTACAAACCAACCAAGTACTTGATAGCTTGAACAAAATTTTATTGTCAAAGAAAATGTCATCTTGTCTTTATTTTGGTAAGGAAGGATGCATCCTTTGTTAAGACAGCTTGCGTGTCGATGTTGATTATTTCGTTGATGTGATAAGCGGTCATCGTTTGAGTATTTCACAATGATTGTTGGGTATCTACTTGGATGCATATGTACAAAGGTGGTTCCATGTTTTTTATTGATTTTTGATGTTTTATCATGTTTTTGGATTTTGTGAGTGTTTTTGAATGTTTTTGGTATTTTGTGAGACAATTTTCAAATGTTTTTGGTATTTTGTGAGACAGTTTTGAATAAAGAACCCAATGAATCACAAGTAATGCAAAATCCACTTCCATCAATAGGTTAATGACATTGCCTCCAGTTTAGACATGATTATGAAAAAGCGGGATGTAAGACGCACGAAGTACTATCCTTAATTGCAGATCAATAACAAACCATGATTTTGACTGATGGATGTGTGGATGCGATGAATGTGATCACAACAAGTTTGAAATACAATGGATCCATAGCCTTTACGAGTGGCGCCTGTTTGCTAGGTTTTCATCATCGCACTTACCCAAGGTGCCACCAGAGTGGTTGTTATCCGTTTGGATGCATGATTTTTCTTTACTATTTTTTTATTTTTTTTGTATTTTCTTCAGAAAATTTATCTGAATGTTTTTTGGTGTTTTTTGGCATGTATGGGAGCCTGATGCTCTGTGCAACTTATGTATAAAATCGTTTGAGGTGCATGTTGTTGATCGGATTTGCTAGCAGTTCTCCTTCTTAAGTAGCCAACTGATGTGCCCCGAACCTAAATATAGCAGTGATAACATATGGACCCAGCCAGTTTGATTCAAACTTTCCTTAATGTTCTTTGTTTGGTTGGTTACGAGGATTCTCTCAAAGAACAAGATCACCTACCTCAAATGTATGAGGTCTAACTCGATGATTATAGCTCCTGCTCATGAGCTGTTGATAGGCTTTGAGGTGATTGTATGCAGCTTGTCGTTTCTCATCAAGTAGTTCCAAGTCTTGAAGACGTGATACTCTGTAGGCTTCATCATCTATGAGATTATGTAAGGAAACCCATAGAGATGGTATCTCAACCTCGATAGGAAGGATGGCTTCTACTCCATAGACCAGTGAGTAGGGAGTTGCACTTGTAGGGGTTCAAATGCTAGTTCGATACGCCCATAGTATTGGATTCAATTGAACATGCTAATCATGGCCGACATCATTGATTGTCTTCTTGAGGATTCTCAATATGTTCTTATTCGATGCTTCGGCCTAACCATTTCCTTGTGGGTAATAGGGAGTGGAAAAGCGGTGTTGGATGTGAAACTTCTCACAGAGCTCACGAACATCCTGATTTTTGAAAGGAAGCCCGTTATCTGTGATGATGGACATGGGTACACCATACCGGCAAATGATATAATTAAGGATGAATGAGGTGATCTGCTTGCTGGTGACTTGGGTAAGTGGAACAACTTTGATCCACTTTGTGAAGTATTCAGTAGCAGTAATAATGAATTTGTGGTCGTTGGATGAAGATGGATGGATTTTACCCGCAAGGTCAAGTCCACATTGACAAAAAGGCAATGGTGTTGTGATTGGTTGCAATTCCTGTGTTGGTGCATGTATCAGGTCTCCATGAATTTGGCATTTCTTGCATTTTTTGATAAAATAATAGGAGTCTTTTTCCATGGATGGCCAATAGTATCCAGTGCGTATGATTTTCTTAGCTAGTGAAGGGTCGCTTGCGTGAGTTCCACAAATTCCTTCATGTACCTCTTCCAAGGCCTTTGTTATCTCATCCTATTCCAAACATCGAAGGAGAGTACCATCAAGATTGCATCGGTATAGGGTTTCAACAATAATGTTATATCGAGCAATTTGGCGAATGAAGGTTTTACGTTGGTCATTCGATTGGTTAGGAGGAAGTGTGTGATCACGTAGATAGGTGTAGAACTCACCGTACCATGGGGATTCAAAACCGACAAGTTGAGATATCATCTCAGATTTGGGGATATCATAAGCGGGAATCCAAAGTTGTTCTACCAAGAACTCGTAGCATGTCGAATTATGAGGAAGATCTAGGAGAGATGCAATGGTAGCCATAGCGTCAACAACTCGATTCTAATCTCTAGGTATCTGTTCAAAGGTGATAGTAGTAAATGATGCTTTTAACTTGTCCACCATTTGCTTGTACGGCATGAGTTTGTCATCCTTGGTTTGATATTCATCTGTTACTTTTCAGATGACCAGTTGGGAGTCGCCATATATTTGTAGCTTTTTTAACTTCCATTGGACGGCTAGTCGGAGTCCTGTGATCAAGGCCTCATACTTAACTATGTTGTTCATGCATGGAAATGTGAGCCTGTAAGACTTTGGGATGCTATCACCTTGAGGTGTGATAAACAAAATGCCTACCCCCGAGCCATGCCTAGTGTATGAACCATCAAAGTATAGTTTCCATGTTTGTGCTGTTGTGTTCATTAATATCTCTTCATCTGGAAAATTGGAAATGAGAGGATGATTGCCTATGAGTGGTGCATTGGCCAATTGATCTCTAATAACTTGACCCTTTATATCCTTACGGTCCACATATTCGATGTCAAATTCACCTAGAATCATCACCCATTTGGCCAAGCAGCCAATCAATGCCGCTTTGCTGAGTAAGTACTTTAGTGGATCAATCTTTGCAATGAGTTGTACTTTATGTGTTAACAGATAGTGCCTTAGTTTAGTGGCTGCCAAGATTACTACTAGGCAAGCTCGCTTAATAGGGGTGTAATTGAGTTCATAGCCAACCAGTGTGTGAGAGATATAGTAAACAACATACTCTTTCCCTTCTACATTGTGTTGTGCCAATAGTACACCTAATGTTATACTTGTTGCTAAAATATAGAGCAATGGAGGTTTGCTCGGATCTGGTGGGATCAGCAATGGTGTATTCATGAGATAGTCTTTAAGCATCTGGAATGCTTGTTGGCATATGATATCCCATTGAAAGCAGATGTTCTTGTGTAATAAGTGTGTAAATGGGTGACACTTATCTACCAGTTGTGCAATGAATCTTCGGATGGATTGTAGTTGTCCTTGTAATGTCCTTAGCTGACTGATGTTCCGTGGAGGTGGCATGTCCATGATTCCTTTGACTTTGGTTGGGTCGACCTCAATGCCTTTTCTTGAGACAATGTATCCTAGAAGCTTCCCTGAGGTTACTCCAAAGACACATTTCTTTGAGTTGAGTTGAACATGATATTGTTCCAGTCTATCAAAGATTTTATCTAATATGTCTAGATGACCTCCTCTAGTGAGTGATTTTGCTAGTAATTCATCAACATAATCTTCCATTATAGTATGCATCATGTCATGGAAGATTGTGGTTATTTCTCGTTGATAGGTCACTCCTGCATTTTTTAGACCGAAACGCATTACATTCCAGCAGTATGTTCCCATGGACATGTGAAGGTCATCTTATGTTGATCTTCTAGTGTGATCTTTATCTGATTGTACCCTGAAAAGCCATCCACAAGTGAAAGCATGACATGTCTTGTTGTTAGGTCCACTATTATGTCGATGTTGGGTAGGGGGAAGTCATCTTCAGGACATGCTTTGTTCAGATCTCTGAAGTCAATGCAAATACGAATGCCCCCATTTGGTTTTCCAATAGTTACAATATTGGATATCCATTCTGCATAATCAATTGGTCTAATAAAACCAACATCCAGGAGTTTCTTAAGTTCAACTTTGACTAGTACCACAATCTAAGGATGCATCTTGCGAAGTTTCTTCTTGACAGGTTTGGCTCCTTCTGCGACGGTGAGGTGTTGCATTACTAAATCCAGATCAAGACCAGGCATGTCTACATATGACCATGCAAAGTTAATGTGGCGCTTCTGGAAGAATTTGACAAACTTAGGTTGTTCCTCTGGAGTTAAAAGAGATGCCAAATGTATGTGGCGAGGAGTTTCAGGAGTCCCCACGTTGTATTCTTTTGTCTCTTCAATAAGGATTGTTGATCATTCCTACTATGTACTAGAGGGGAGGATGTCAAACCTTTCATCCTTAGGCATCTCAGAGAGGTTTTCACCGTTGGATACGCTCTTTCATTTTACTTTTGTGGGATCAAACAGTGCCACAGTGTGGTTTTCACTGGAAGATCCATGTTTTATAATTATATTTTTGCAACTGAAGGTTTGGCATCCACCCCAAAGTATATTGCGCTATTAAGTTCAATGGAGAATCCTGCTTTGTGATCCCCGCTTGGTATGTTATCCCTCAGTTCCAAAAAGTCAATGATCGCCTCATCATTTTGGAATTGGTCAAGGCATGGGGGATTAGATTGGTTCCATTCGATGAGTTCAGGATGTTTAATAGGCATTACCTCATCGATCAGGTTAAGTTCATAAGAGGTGTCAGTGAGGGTCAAGATGTTGTGGTGAAGGTCATTGATGGTACTCTCCCTGTCAGAATCAGGCATAGGATGTGACGTAGGGTTTGTGGAAGAAATTTCTAGTTCAAGAATCCAAGAGGTCTTTATCTGTACTTCTCCATAAATAGGGATGTCTTTGTGAGATGGAGGTAGTGATGCGTCTTCCTCATCTGAAGTATTGAGATGTATTAAATCAAATTCCCACTCATGCGAGTCGGTCTCTAAGTCACTTTCCAGTATCCGATTACTATACCATATCGGGATATCCTTTGAATTAAACACTGCAGGTGTGATCGGTTGATGTACCTTTGTAGATGAAATGATTGGTGCTGTAGGAAGGATTATGGGGATCAATAATTCTGAAACAAGGAGTATTGGGAGTGTTGAATCTGTTGCTTCTGTTGGAATTTCCAGTGTTGTCGATACTGTTGGGGGTTTTGATAGTGCTAATGGTGTTGTTGATGTGGTTGTTGTGGTTGATGGGATTGCTGGTTTGATTGGTGGGATGATTGGTGTTGTGGATGTTATTGTTGGGATGTTTAGCCTTAGTGGGGCAGTTGGTGTGGTGCTTGGTGCTGCTGATGTAATCAAAGGTGACCTCTTTAGAGTTTTAGGCTGATATAGAGGTTTGTTGGGTTTTCCTTTGAATCTGAGTTTAGGATGGATCGCCTTTTGAAAGCCTAAGCCAGTGTTATCTTTGGGCTTCAATTTTGGCTATAGCGGCTCATGTCGTCTTTGCTTGCAAGGTCCCAAAGCACTCTGACCATCATAACCCATTCTTTGCATAATGAGAAGGCCTTTGCCATACTGATCTGTGGGAAGCTTAGCTTGTGGGATGTCCGCGATGATTGGGTCTTTATAGATCCATTCTGCTAAGTCTTCATCTCTGGTTTCTTCTTCTTGACTCTTTCCAAGGATGAAAGGCGTCAAAATGCGTGCTGGCTTGACTAGTGGTGTTTGAAGTAACCATTGAGGTTTACCATGAGTTCTAGGAGAAGTGGGTAATTTCCCAACATAAAAGAGTTGCATGAGATTATATTCCCCAGGACCTTCCTCTGTCATTTTCATCTTGAGCTTCTCTTGCTTGGGTATAGTGGTGTTTGAACTGGAAAGAGAGGCAGGACTTACGTATGATGTGGATGAGGTGGCTTCTCTGTTGTTAGGAACGATAATCTCTGGTTGATGGTTGATATTGTTACAATATGCAAATGGATTTTCATCACCCAAGATTGTAATTTCTACACCATTATGAGGGAACTTTATACACTGGTGGAAGGTGGATGGAACAGCTTGCATTGCGTGTATCCAAGGTCTTCCTAACAATAAATTATTTGGCAAAGGAAGGTCCAGAACTTGATATATGATGTGCTTCACCACTGGGCCTACTCGGATCGGTAACACAACTACTCCTTTGGATGAACGCTCTGCATCATCATAAGCTTTTATGGTTATCTTTTTGCGGGGATCCACTGATTCAATTGCATACCCCAATGTAGTGACCAATTGTAGTGTACAGCTATTTAGGCCTGCTCCATTGTCGATCAAGACTCACTTGATCTTATGTTGGTTGATAAATCCTTCAATATGGAGTGAGGCATTATGAGGTTGCTGGAAGGATGTATTGTCACTTTCAGAGAAAGTGAAACATGGTGATGACCTTAGATTTCCAACCATGGCTTGGAATTGATCTACATTTAGATTCGCAGGGACTGACGCCTCTTGGAGAGCTTGATCCAAGATTGTTTTATGAGATGGTGATAGGTGCAAAAGCTCTAAGATGGAGATAATCACAGGCATCTTATCTAACTGTTCCACAAGGTTATACTGCTTTGGGATAGAAGGTGCGCCTTGTGAAGCTGGTTTGATGGTAATTTTGTTGCGACGCGTAACAACATTGCAGGTAGAGTTTGGATTTTTTATGGTAATGGTTGCAGTTTGTTCATTGGCATCATATAGGTGGTTTATAGTGTAATTATAAGCAGCTCGCGTATAATCAGTGGTATCTGTGTTTCGCCCTGAAGTGGAAGGACCCATTTGATCTTGTGATGGAAGTGGATTTTTAAACATAAGATGATCATTGTTTGTTGTTTTTGGGTCGTGGCCTTCAATTCCAATCTCACCTCAGTCAATGAGATCCTAAATAAGATCTTTCAATTTGTGACAATCGCTTGTTTTATGCCCTTTCCCTTGATGGAATTCGCAATGTTCAGTGTCTCGCCACCATGAAGGTTTAACCTGAGGTTCGTAATTGGACGTCTTTGGTAAGGTCACCAGATTTGAAGAGACCAACTAACGTAACACTGTTTCAATAGGTTCTGATGCTCTGCAAAAAAGATTAGAAAATCTGTTTGATGGCAACACACACAAGAGCACAAGAAACAAACGTTAGTGTTAGCAACAAAAGATTATCCTAAACAGGCATATCAAGAGAGATATTAAGCATGAAATAGAAAGCATATAAACATAGAATAAAATAGCTAATCAAGATGCTCATAGTTGCTCCTCCCTTGTTCCTCTCCTCTCCAAGTCCCAAATGAGTGTAGCTCTCAGCTTTTAGCACTAGCCATGGATGCCATATGGAGATTCAAGATAGTTGAATATGATAAGCAAATGCTATGCAAGTGTAGATAGTGATGCTATGAGAAAACTCTATGCTAATGCCAGTATAACAACAATACTCTAGTGCTTCTTTTTTTTTTGCTTGAGGAGAAGGGTTCTATTTATAGAAGAAATGGGGAAATGAAGGGTTAAGATTGAATGGTTTAATCAAGAGCCAAGTTTGAAAGTTGGGGATCCATGTGCACAATTGGCACCAATAAAATGGTGACAAGTGTCAACATAGGATTGGGTTGAGAGAAGAGGTTGGAGGCATTAAAGGTCTGAGAAGACCTCATGGTTATCTAGAGGCTAAGGGTCAAGTCCAAATTAAGATTACCCACTGGATTAAGAGTTAATCCAAAAATAAACCTTTGTGCAAATGTTTAAGAGATAATCATGGTCAAAGCATTAATGGCCTGATGAGACCTTTGGGTTGGGTAGAGGTTGAGTCAAAACAAATGTTTTAACCATGTGGGAGGGTTTGAGGTAACCATTAATGGTTGTTGGAGACTTTGGGGATTAAGTGGTTGAAGGTTGAAAGCCTTCAATGGTTATCAAAGACTTTGAGCCATTTAGTGGTTGAAGGTTGAAAGCCTTTAATGGTTATCAAAGACTTTGAGGGTTTGAGAAGTGACTTCCCTTTTGCTTAGGAATGTGACAAAGTTTAGAGAAGGGGTTAGGTTATTTAGAAGTGATTAGAAAATTTTAGAAGGGGTTTAGGCATGCAAGTGGATTTTGTAGGAAAATGCAAGTGGGAGAAATTTTGGTATTTTCAATTAAAATAAAATCATTTATTTCAATTAAATGGTGTAATTTGCATTTGGATAAATATTCAAATAAATATTAATTTATTTAAATGAGAAAAATGAAGATAAAACATTAAAATGTTTGAAGACTTTTGAGGGAAACCATTAAAGGCTTGAAAACTTTAAGGAAAACCATTAAAGTCTTAAGAAGACTATAGAAGGAAGCCATCAAGTTTGAAGACTTTAAAGCCATCAAATTTGAATACTTTAAGGGAAACCATTAAAGGTTTCAAGTGGGTGAGGATAAATAGGATTTTAAATAAATAATTTATTTAAAATAGTTGTGCAACTTGCTTTTGTAGGAAAATACAAGTGGGTGGAGGATAAAGGTGATTTAAATAAATTATTTATTTAAAATAATTGTGCAACTTGCATTTGTAGGAAAATGCAAGTGGGTAGAGGATAAAGGTGATTTAAATAAATGATTTATTTAAAATAGTTGTGCAACTTGCTTTTGTAGGAAAATAGAAGTGGGTAGAGGATAAAGGTGATTTAAATAAATGTTAATTTATTTAAATGTGAGAGGTGGGATTTTGGGGGATTTAAATAAATATTAATTTATTTAAATGTGAGAGAAGATTTAATTAAACAAATATGATTTATTTATTTAATTAATGGTCTGAATTTGGTTAAGTGAATTAAATCAAATAAATTGAATAATTTATTTAATTAATAAGAGAAGAGGGTTAAGATGAATTAATTAAATATTAATTTAATTAATTCATTAATTGATGGTTAAACAATCAAATAAATACTAAGTATTCATTTAATTAAGTGGACAGATTTATGTGACTACAGGTTCCCGTAAGGGAGTGTACGTTCTTTTTTGTTTATAGTTTTGTTGGCATTGTCTTGGTTCTTCTTGCGATATATTGCGTCCTTGATTTGGTGGGGGAGAAGTCGTGTTTGTCTTAGGAGGGGGTTTTTGCCCTGCAAAGCGGACCACAAATTGTGCACTTTTAATACTTCTTGCATCTACAACTCCATAATTGACGATATTCTTGTTTTTATCCAAAAGTTAGGTTTATCACTATTGAATCGCGGGCGAGGCGCATCTTTGGGTTCATTGTATATTTTGATAAGCCCCTTTTTAATGAGGGCCCTTCACATTTTAAACCCTGTGTGATCGTGTCATTGAAAGACTTTGTACCTTTCAAGTGGGAGAAATTTTGGTATTTTCAATTAAAATAAAATCATTTATTTCAATTAAATGGTGTAATTTGCATTTGGATAAATATTCAAATAAATATTAATTTGTTTAAATGACAAAAATGAAGATAAAGCATTAAAATGCTTGAAGACTTTTGAGGGAAACCATTAAAGGCTTGAAGACTTTAAGGAAAACCATTAAAGTCTTAAGAAGACTGTAGAAGGAAGCCATCAAATTTGAAGACTTTAAAGCCATCAAGTTTGAATACTTTAAGGGAAACCATTAAAGGTTTCAAGTGGGTGAGGATAAATAAGATTTTAAATAAATAATTTATTTAAAATAGTTGTGCAACTTGCTTTTGTAGGAAAATACAAGTGGGTGGAGGATAAAGGTGATTTAAATAAATTATTTATTTAAAATAATTGTGCAACTTGCATTTGTAGGAAAATGCAAGTGGGTAGAGGATAAAGGTGATTTAAATAAATGATTTATTTAAAATAGTTGTGCAACTTGCTTTTGTAGGAAAATAGAAGTGGGTAGAGAATAAAGGTGATTTAAATAAATGTTAATTTATTTAAATGTGAGAGGTGGGATTTTGGGGGATTTAAATAAATATTAATTTATTTAAATGTGAGAGAAGATTTAATTAAACAAATATGATTTATTTATTTAATTAATGGTCTGAATTTGGTTAAGTGAATTAAATCAAATAAATTGAATAATTTATTTAATTAATAGGAGAAGAGGGTTAAGATGAATTAATTAAATATTAATTTAATTAATTCATTAATTGATGGTTAAACAATCAAATAAATACTAAGTATTCATTTAATTAAGTGGACAGATTTATGTGACTACAGGTTCCCCTAAGGGAGTGTACGTTCTTTTTTGTTTATAGTTTTGCTGGCATTATCTTGGTTCTTCTTGCGGTATATTGCGTCCTTGATTTGGTGGGGGAGAAGTCGTGTTTGTCTTAGGAGGGGTTTTTTGCCCTGCAAAGTGGACCACAGGTTGTGCACTTTTAATAGTTCTTGCATCTACAACTCCATAATTGACGATATTCTTGTTTTTATCCAAAAGTTAGGTTTATCACTATTGAATCGCGGGCGAGGCGCATCTTTGGGTTCATTGTATATTTTGATAAGCCCCTTTTTAATGAGGGCCCTTCACATTTTAAACCTTGTGTGATTGTATCATTGAAAGACTCTGTACCTTTCAAGTGGGAGAAATTTTGGTATTTTCAATTAAAATAAAATCATTTATTTCAATTAAATGGTGTAATTTGCATTTGGATAAATATTCAAATAAATATTAATTTATTTAAATGAGAAAAATGAAGATAAAGCATTAAAATGCTTGAAGACTTTTGAGGGAAACCATTAAAGGCTTGAAAACTTTAAGGAAAACCATTAAAGTCTTAAGAAGACTACAGAAGGAAGCCATCAAGTTTGAAGACTTTAAAGCCATCAAATTTGAATACTTTAAGGGAAACCATTAAAGGTTTCAAGTGGGTGAGGATAAATAGGATTTTAAATAAATAATTTATTTAAAATAGTTGTGCAACTTGCTTTTGTAGGAAAATACAAGTGGGTGGAGGATAAAGGTGATTTAAATAAATTATTTATTCAAAATAATTGTGCAACTTGCATTTGTAGGGTAGAGGATAAAGGTGATTTAAATAAACGATTTATTTAAAATAGTTGTGCAACTTGTTTTTGTAGGAAAATACAAGTGGGTAGAGGATAAAGGTGATTTAAATAAATGTTAATTTATTTAAATGTGAGAGGTGGGATTTTTGGGGATTTAAATAAATATTAATTTATTTAAATGTGAGAGAAGATTTAATTAAACAAATATGATTTATTTATTTAATTAATGGTCTGAATTTGGTTAAGTGAATTAAATCAAATAAATTGAATAATTTATTTAATTAATAGGAGAAGAGGGTTAAGATGAATTAATTAAATATTAATTTAATTAATTCATTAATTGATGGTTAAACAATCAAATAAATACTAAGTATTCATTTAATTAAGTGGACAGATTTATGTGACTACAGGTTCCCCTAAGGGAGTGTACGTTCTTTTTTGTTTATAGTTTTGCTAGCATTGTCTTGGTTCTTCTTGCAATATGTTGGGTCCTTGATTTGGTGGGGGAGAAGTCGTGTTTGTCTTAGGAGGGGGTTTTTGCCCTGCAAGGCGGACCATAGGTTGTGCACTTTTAATAGTTCTTGCATCTACAACTCCATAATTGACGATATTCTTGTTTTTATCCAAAAGTTAGGTTTATCACTATTGAATCACGGGCGAGGCGCATCTTTGGGTTCATTGTATATTTTGATAAGCCCCTTTTTAATGAGGGCCCTTCACATTTTAAACCCTGTGTGATCATGTCATTGAAAGACTCTGTACCTTTCAAATGGGAGAAATTTTGATATTTTCAATTAAAATAAAATCATTTATTTCAATTAAATGGTGTAATTTGCATTTGGATAAATATTCAAATAAATATTAATTTATTTAAATGAGAAAAATAAAGATAAAGCATTAAAATGCTTGAAGACTTTTGAGGGAAACCATTAAAGGCTTGAAGACTTTAAGGAAAACCATTAAAGTCTTAAGAAGACTATAGAAGGAAGCCATCAAGTTTGAAGACTTTAAAGCCATCAAATTTGAATACTTTAAGAGAAATCATTAAAGGTTTCAAGTGGGTGAGGATAAATAGGATTTTAAATAAATAATTTATTTAAAATAGTTGTGCAACTTGCTTTTGTAGGAAAATACAAGTGGGTGGAGGATAAAGGTGATTTAAATAAATTATTTATTTAAAATAATTGTGCAACTTGCATTTATAGGAAAATGCAAGTGGGTAGAGGATAAAGGTGATTTAAATAAACGATTTATTTAAAATAGTTGTGCAACTTGCCTTTGTAGGAAAATAGAAGTGGGTAGAGGATAAAGGTGATTTAAATAAATGTTAATTTATTTAAATGTGAGAGGTGAGATTTTGGGGGATTTAAATAAATATTAATTTATTTAAATGTGAGAGAAGATTTAATTAAACAAATATGATTTATTTATTTAATTAATGGTCTGAATTTGGTTAAGTGAATTAAATCAAATAAATTGAATAATTTATTTAATTAATAGGAGAAGAGGGTTAAGATGAATTAATTAAATATTAATTTAATTAATTCATTAATTGATGGTTAAACAATCAAATAAATACTAAGTATTCATTTAATTAAGTGGACAGATTTATGTGACTACAGGTTCCCCTAAGGGAGTGTACGTTCTTTTTTGTTTATAGTTTTGTTGGCATTGTCTTGGTTTTTCTTGCGGTATATTGGGTCCTTGATTTGGTGGAGGAGAAGTCGTGTTTGTCTTAGAAGGGGGTTTTTGCCCTCCAAGGCACAGGTTGTGCACTTTTAATAGTTCTTGCATCTACAACTCCATAATTGACGATATTTTTGTTTTTATCCAAAAGTTAGGTTTATCACTATTGAATCGCAGGCGAGACGCATTTTTGGGTTCATTGTATATTTTGATAAGCCCCTTTTTAATGAGGGCCCTTCACATTTTAAACCCTGTGTGATCGTGTCATTGAAAGACTCTGTACCTTTCAAGTGGGAGAAATTTTGGTATTTTCAATTAAAATAAAATCATTTATTTCAATTAAATGGTGTAATTTGCATTTGGATAAATATTCAAATAAATATTAATTTATTTAAATGAGAAAAATGAAGATAAAACATTAAAATGCTTGAAGACTTTTGAGGGAAACCATTAAAGGCTTGAAGACTTTAAGGAAAACCATTAAAGTCTTAAAAAGACTGTAGAAGGAAGCCATCAAATTTGAAGACTTTAAAGCCATCAAATTTGAATACTTTAAGAGAAACCATTAAAGGTTTCAAATGGGTGAGGATAAATAGGATTTTAAATAAATAATTTATTTAAAATAGTTGTGCAACTTGCTTTTGTAGGAAAATACAAGTGGGTGGAGGATAAAGGTGATTTAAATAAATTATTTATTTAAAATAATTGTGCAACTTGCATTTGTAAAGTAGAGGATAAAGGTGATTTAAATAAATGATTTATTTAAAATAGTTGTGCAACTTGCTTTTGTAGGAAAATAGAAGTGGGTAGAGGATAAAGGTGATTTAAATAAATGTTAATTTATTTAAATGTGAGAAATGGGATTTTGGGGGATTTAAATAAATATTAATTTATTTAAATGTGAGAGAAGATTTAATTAAACAAATATGATTTATTTATTTAATTAATGGTCTGAATTTGGTTAAGTGAATTAAATCAAATAAATTGAATAATTTATTTAATTAATAGGAGAAGAGGGTTAAGATGAATTAATTAAATATTAATTTAATTAATTCATTAATTGATGGTTAAACAATCAAATAAATACTAAGTATTCATTTAATTAAGTGGACAGATTTATGTGACTACAGGTTCCCCTAAGGGAGTGTACGTTCTTTTTTGTTTATAGTTTTGCTGGCATTGTCTTGGTTCTTCTTGCGGTATATTGCGTCCTTGATTTGGTGGGGAAGAAGTCGTGTTTGTCTTAGGAGGGGGTTTTTGCCCTGCAAAGCGGACCACAGGTTGTGCACTTTTAATAGTTCTTGCATCTACAACTCCATAATTGACGATATTCTTGTTTTTATCCAAAAGTTAGGTTTATCACTATTGAATCGCGGGCGAGGCGCATCTTTGGGTTCACTGTATATTTTGATAAGCCCCTTTTTAATGAGGGCCCTTCACATTTTAAACCCTGTGTGATCGTGTCATTGAAAGACTCTGTACCTTTCAAGTGGGAGAAATTTTGGTATTTTCAATTAAAATAAAATCATTTATTTCAATTAAATGGTGTAATTTGCATTTGGATAAATATTCAAATAAATATTAATTTATTTAAATGAGAAAAATGAAGATAAATCATTAAAATGCTTGAAGACTTTTGAAGGAAACCATTAAAGGCTTGAAGACTTTAAGGAAAACCATTAAAGTCTTAAGAAGACTATAAAAGGAAGCCATCAAAATTGAAGACTTTAAAGCCATCAAGTTTGAATACTTTAAGGGAAACCATTAAAGGTTTCAAGTGGGTGAGGATAAATAAGATTTTAAATAAATAATTTATTTAAAATAGTTGTGCAACTTGCTTTTGTAGGAAAATACAAGTGGGTGGAGGATAAAGGTGATTTAAATAAATTATTTATTTAAAATAATTGTGCAACTTGCATTTGTAGGAAAATGCAAGTGGGTAGAGGATAAAGGTGATTTAAATAAATGATTTATTTAAAATAGTTGTGCAACTTGCTTTTGTAGAAAAATACAAATGGGTAGAGGATAAAGGTGATTTAAATAAATGTTAATTTATTTAAATGTGAGAGGTGGGATTTTGGGGGATTTAAATAAATATTAATTTATTTAAATGTGAGAGAAGATTTAATTAAACAAATATGATTTATTTATTTAATTAATGGTCTGAATTTGGTGAAGTGAATTAAATCAAATAAATTGAATAATTTATTTAATTAATAGGAGAAGAGGGTTAAGATGAATTAATTAAATATTAATTTAATTAATTCATTAATTGATGGTTAAACAATCAAATAAATACTAAGTATTCATTTAATTAAGTGGACAGATTTATGTGACTACAGGTTCCTCTAAGGGAGTGTACGTTCTTTTTTGTTTATAGTTTTGCTGACATTGTCTTGGTTCTTCTTGCGGTATATTGCGTCCTTGATTTGGTGGGGGAGAAGTCGTGTTTGTCTTAGGAGGGGGTTTTTGCCCTGCAAAGCGGACCACAGGTTGTGCACTTTTAATAGTTCTTGCATCTACAACTCCATAATTGACGATATTCTTGTTTTTATCCAAAAGTTAGGTTTATCACTATTGAATCGCGGGCGAGGCGCATCTTTGGGTTCATTGTATATTTTGATAAGCCCCTTTTTAATGAGAGCCCTTCACATTTTAAACCCTGTGTGATCGTGTCATTGAAAGACTCTGTACCTTTCAAGTGGGAGAAATTTTGGTATTTTCAATTAAAATAAAATCATTTATTTCAATTAAATGGTGTAATTTGCATTTGGATAAATATTCAAATAAATATTAATTTATTTAAATGAGAAAAATGAAGATAAAACATTAAAATGCTTGAAGACTTTTGAGGGAAACCATTAAAGACTTGAAGACTTTAAGGAAAACCATTAAAGTCTTAAGAAGACTATAGAAGGAAGCCATCAAGTTTGAAGACTTTAAAGCCATCAAGTTTGAATACTTTAAGGGAAACCATTAAAGGTTTCAAGTGGGTGAATATAAATAGGATTTTAAATAAATAATTTATTTAAAATAGTTGTGCAACTTGCTTTTGTAGGAAAATACAAGTGGGTGGAGGATAAAAGTGATTTAAATAAATTATTTATTTAAAATAATTGTGCAACTTGCATTTGTAGGAAAATGTAAGTGGGTAGAGGATAAAGGTGATTTAAATAAATGATTTATTTAAAATAGTTGTGCAACTTACTTTTGTAGAAAAATACAAGTGGGTAGAGGATAAAGGTGATTTAAATAAATGTTAATTTATTTAAATGTGAGAGGTGGGATTTTGGGGGATTTAAATAAATATTAATTTATTTAAATGTGAGAGAAGATTTAATTAAACAAATATGATTTATTTATTTAATTAATGGTCTGAATTTGGTTAAGTGAATTAAATCAAATAAATTGAATAATTTATTTAATTAATAGGAGAAGAGGGTTAAGATGAATTAATTAAATATTAATTTAATTAATTCATTAATTGATGGTTAAACAATCAAATAAATACTAAGTATTCATTTAATTAAGTGGACAGATTTATGTGACTGCAGGTTCCCCTAAGAGAGTGTACGTTCTTTTTTGTTTATAGTTTTGCTGGCATTGTCTTGGTTCTTCTTGCGGTATATTGCGTCCTTGATTTGGTGGGGGAGAAGTCGTGTTTGTCTTAGGAGGGGGTTTTTGCCCTGCAAAGCGGACCACAGGTTGTGCACTTTTAATAGTTCTTGCATCTACAACTTCATAATTGACGATATTCTTGTTTTTATCCAAAAGTTAGGTTTATCACTATTTAATCGTGGGCGAGGCACATCTTTGGGTTCATTGTATATTTTGATAAGCCCCTTTTTAATGAGGGCCCTTCACATTTTAAACCCTGTGTGATCGTGTCATTGAAAGACTCTGTACCTTTCAAGTGGGAGAAATTTTGGTATTTTCAATTAAAATAAAATTATTTATTTCAATTAAATGGTGTAATTTGCATTTGGATAAATATTCAAATAAATATTAATTTATTTAAATGAGAAAAATGAAGATAAAGCATTAAAATGCTTGAAGACTTTTGAGGAAAACCATTAAAAGTTTGAAGACTTTAAGGAAAACCATTAAAGTTTTAAGAAGACTATAGAAGGAAGCCATCAAGTTTGAAGACTTTAAAGCCATCAAGTTTGAATACTTTAAGGGAAACCATTAAAGGTTTCAAGTGGGTGAGTATAAATAGGATTTTAAATAAATAATTTATTTAAAATAGTTGTGCAACTTGCTTTTGTAGGAAAATACAAGTGGGTGTAGGATAAAGGTGATTTAAATAAATTATTTATTTAAAATAATTGTGCAACTTGCATTTGTAGGAAAATGCAAGTGGGTAGAGGATAAAGGTGATTTAAATAAATGATTTATTTAAAATAGTTGTGCAACTTGCTTTTGTAGAAAAATACAAGTGGGTAGAGGATAAAGGTGATTTAAATAAATGTTAATTTATTTAAATGTGAGAGGTGAGATTTTGGGGGATTTAAATAAATATTAATTTATTTAAATGCGAGAGAAGATTTAATTAAACAAATATGATTTATTTATTTAATTAATGGTCTGAATTTGGTTAAGTGAATTAAATCAAATAAATTGAATAATTTATTTAATTAATAGGAGAAGAGGGTTAAGATGAATTAATTAAATATTAATTTAATTAATTCATTAATTGATGGTTAAACAATCAAATAAATACTAAGTATTCATTTAATTAAGTGGACAGATTTATGTGACTACAGGTTCCCGTAAGGGAGTGTACGTTCTTTTTTGTTTATAGTTTTGCTGGCATTATCTTGGTTCTTCTTGCGGTATATTGTGTCCTTGATTTGGTGGGGGAGAAGTCGTGTTTGTCTTAGGAGGGGGTTTTTGCCCTGCAAAGCGGACCACAGGTTGTGCACTTTTAATAGTTCTTGCATCTACAACTTCATAATTGACGATATTCTTGTTTTTATCCAAAAGTTAGGTTTATCACTATTGAATCGCGGACGAAGCGCATCTTTGGATTCATTGTATATTTTGATAAGCCCCTTTTTAATGAAGGCCCTTCACATTTTAAACCCTGTGTGATCGTGTCATTGAAAGACTCTGTACCTTTCAAATGGGAGAAATTTTGGTATTTTCAATTAAAATAAAATCATTTATTTCAATTAAATGGTGTAATTTGCATTTGGATAAATATTCAAATAAATATTAATTTATTTAGATGAGAAAAATGAAGATAAAGCATTAAAATGCTTGAAGACTTTTGAGGGAAACCATTAAAGGCTTGAAGATTTTAAGAAAAACCATTAAAGTCTTAAGAAGACTGTAGAAGGAAGCCATCAAGTTTGAAGTCTTTAAAGCCATCAAGTTTGAATACTTTAAGGGAAACCATTAAAAGTTTCAAGTGGGTGAGGATAAATAGGATTTTAAATAAATAATTTATTTAAAATAGTTGTGCAACTTGTTTTTGGAGGAAAATACAAGTGGGTAGAGAATAAAGGTGATTTAAATAAATTATTTATTTAAAATAATTGTGCAACTTGCATTTGTAGGAAAATGCAAGTGGGTAGAGGATAAAGGTGATTTAAATAAATGATTTATTTAAAATAGTTGTGCAACTTGTTTTTGTAGAAAAATACAAGTGGGTAGAGGATAAAGGTGATTTAAATAAATGTTAATTTATTTAAATGTGAGAGGTGGGATTTTGGGGGATTTAAATAAATATTAATTTATTTAAATGTAAGAGAAGATTTAATTAAACAAATATGATTTATTTATTTAATTAATGGTCTGAATTTGGTTAAGTGAATTAAATCAAATAAATTGAATAATTTATTTAATTAATAGGAGAAGAGGGTTAAGATGAATTAATTAAATATTAATTTAATTCATTCATTAATTGATGGTTAAATAATCAAATAAATACTAAGTATTCATTTAATTAAGTGGACAGATTTATGTGACTACAGGTTCCCCTAAGGGAGTGTACGTTCTTTTTTGTTTATAGTTTTGCTGGCATTGTCTTGGTTCTTCTTTTGGTATATTGCGTCCTTGATTTGGTGGAGGAGAAGTCGTGTTTGTCTTAGGAGAGGGTTTTTGCCCTACAAAGCGGATCACAGGTTGTGCACTTTTAATAGTTCTTGCATCTACAACTCCATAATTGACGATATTCTTGTTTTTATCCAAAAGTTAGGTTTATCACTATTGAATCACGGGCGAGGCGCATCTTTGGATTCATTGTATATTTTGATAAGCCCCTTTTTAATGAGGGCCCTTCACATTTTAAACCCTGTGTGATCATGTCATTGAAAGACTCTGTACCTTTCAAGTGGGAGAAATTTTGGTATTTTCAATTAAAATAAAATCATTTATTTCAATTGATGCCCTCCTAAATGGCAAAATGTTAGTTCTTGATCAAAGAACACAAAACACACAAGACGTTAGAGTTAGTCAATCAAAAACTGAAACATATGAAGGCATTCCAAAAGAGATACTAAAAACACATGCTAATGAATCTAACTAAAGAAGTAAGACAATGAGATATCTCCAACTATCTCTTAACATGATATTAGCTCCTTCTCCCTTGTTCCTCTCCTCTCCAAGTTCCAAAATAGTGTAGCTCTCAGCAGCTTTTTGCACTATGGATGCTTATGGAGGATTGAGATTTGTAGAATAGCTCCCAAACATGAAATGAAAAGCTATTTTTAATGCTAAAATGATTGATTTTACCAAAAAGACAAGATTTAGTTATGCTATGTTAAATGCTCTCTAAAATGGCTATAGTCTAAATGCTTACAAGTTTTCAGGATCTGGATTATGAAGGAATGAGCTCTATTTATAGGAAAAATGGAGCAATGGATGGTCAGGATTGAAAGGTTTAATCAAGGGTCAAGCTTGAAAGTTGGGGATCCATGTGCACAATTGGCACCAATAAAATAGTGACAAGTGTCAACACAGGATTGGGTTGAAAGAAGAGGTTGGAGGCATTAAAGGCCTGAGAAGACCTCATGGTTATCTAAAGGCTAAGAGTCAAGCCTAAATTAGGATTACCCACTGAATTAGGAATTAATCCAAGGATAAACCTTTGTGCAAATGATTAAGAGATAATCATGGTCAAAGCATTAATGGCCTGATGAGACCTTTGGGTTGGATAGAGGTTAAGTCAAAACAAATGTTTTAACCATGTGGGAGGGTTGAATTAACCATTAATGGTTATTGGAGACTTTGGGGAATTAAGTGGTTGAAAGTTGGAAGCCTTTAATGGTTTTCAAAGACTTTGAGGAATTAAGTGCTTGAAAGTTGGAAGCCTTTAATGGTTATCAAAGACTTTGGGGTCTTTGAGAAGTGACTCCATTTTGCTTAGGAATGTGACAATATTTAGGGGATGGATTAGGCTAATTAGGAAGGGGTTAGAAGAATCTAGAAGGGGATTAGATTTTGCAAGTGGATTTGGTGGGTGAGGGAAAATAAGATTTTATTTAAAATAAAAATTCATTTATTTCAATAAATGTGTGCAAGTTGCATTTGTAGGAAAATGCAAGTGGGGGGGTTTTAAAATGATTTAAATAAATGTTAATTTATTTAAAAGAGGAAAAGGGGGATTTAATTAAATAAATTGATTTTATTTATTTAATTGATTTGAATTGGATTTAATAAATTAATTAAAATAAATTGAATAATTTATTTAATTAATAGAAGAATGTTTGGGGATGAATTAATTAAATATTAATTTAATTAATTGATGGTTAGTGGATTTTTAATCAAATAAATACGAAATATTCATTTAATTAAAATGGACAGATTTATGTGACTACATTTGCCCCTCTTTGAGACGGTGCAGTTTATCGCATCGTTTCAAAGAAAGAAAAACTGGTGTGAAGAAATGCCCCATAAAATGTAAATTTAATGGGTGGTATGCCCCCTCGAGAGATGGGCCGAAAAATTTCGAAAAATCGGGCGATCTCTCGAAAAAGAACGAAAATTGGCAGGGTGATAGAAGAGAAGAAGTGAGGTATACTGGTGAAAAATAGAAGAAATCGAGGGAAACTGGGAGAAATGGGAGGCTCGGGAAGTTCACGAGGACCACGGCGATGAGCGGGGTGAAGTTACGGTGACGGCGGGGGGTATAAATGGGGTGAAAGGGGTGAAAATAGGATCATTTGTGACCGCGACCAGTTGAAAACGAGAGCTCTGACAGTGACATTTGGAGGAGCAAGGAGGAGCGAAGATGCCGTTTCCGATTGCCGAGCACCGATTTGAGCGAGTCCGCCGGTTCCAGCGCCCAGCCGACTATGGACCGGCGGTACGCAAATTCGAAAACTTTCTTTTCATGCATTTTTGATATGTTTTTAGCTGAGTCCAAGTCAAGTCGGAGCAAAAGCGCTGGAACTAGGTTTTTAGCGCTTTTGCTCCATGAATTAGCGCTATTGTGCCGCAATAGTGCTTTGGGAAGCTAGTTTGAGCGCTTTTGCTATTAACTAGCGCTTTGGTAGGCAAGTTTTAGCGCTTTTGACAAATTAGCGCTATGGTAGGGTCAATTGAACGCTATTGATGTGTAATAGCGCTATTGTATAGCGGGTTGAGCGCTTTTGGTTTTTAGCGCTATTGGAGAGTTGTTTGAGCGCTTTTGATGTTGTTGTAGCGCTATTGATGTTGTTGTAGAACTATTGTGTAGAACTAGCGCTATTGTAGATAAAATAGCGCGTTTGCCTTAGGATAACGAGATGCCCCAATGTCGGACAAAATAAATCTCCTGATGTCGAACGATTGATGGATGGCGAGGTGAAGTGGGAGTTGTTTTGAACCATAGCAGCTCGATGAGACTTAGGTCATTTGTTAGAATAAATGCTTGTTGAAGTCTAGGCGGCCATGATTGCTTACCTGTTAAGACCCGAAGATACTTGATCAAAGTATCTGATGATAGTCTAGGTTTAAACTTAAGAAAGTTTGATAACAAAACAACTGATGATGGTTGGATGAATGTCTATGTGCAGGAGGATCTGCGCGTGTTGCAGTTACGCGAGCGCCACCCCGCGACACAGGGATTGCGGCATCGATTGACGCAGATAGAGATTGATTGTATTGCGGCTACTGGCCTCTACGAGGTGATGCATATGCTCGTGATTCGGATGAATCACGGCCTGATCACAGCATTGGCAGAGCGATGGCACAGTGAGACGTGCACGTTCCATCTGGCCTAGGGCGAGATGACGGTGGCTTTAGAGGACGTGTGGCATATCCTTCGGATTCCGATTCGGGGGTAGCTGGTGACATATGATCGATCTTGGGGGACGGTGTCTTGCCAGAGGATATTTGATGAGGACGTATATATTGATGATGGCTCGATCGCATGGGAGGATATAGCGGCACTATATGAGCCCCTTCCAGCAGTTTTGTCAAGGATCGTGGGAGGACTTCTGTGTCCAGACAGGCGGTCACATGGATTGGCGGTGGGATGGGGACAGGTGATAGAGATGATGGTGACTGAGGGGACCCGATATGCCTGGGGGTCGTGCGTGTTAGCGCACATGTATCAGGAGTTACATGAGGTAGTGTACAGAGGGCGGGGGTCTCTAGCAGTGGGCATGACGCTACTGCATGTGTGGGCATGGGAGCACTTACCAGTGACTCGACCAGTGAGTCTGAGATTCCGAGCCATGGACCAACCCTATATGTTTATGTATAGTGGTATGATGAGCCAGCCCCACTTGGCGAAGCTAGAGTGGTGGCGGCGGGCATTAGATGATTTGGATGCACTGATCTGGCAGCCATACTTGGAGTGTGAGCCATGGGAGGATGATGCGGAGGCACTACCGTATTGCTTCATGACCCGATTCCTCATTGGGAGGACCTCGTATCATGTGGAGAGACAGGTGCCGGGACGGGTGATGAGGCAGTTTGGATGGCAGCAGGGACTGCCGAGTGGATCAGGGGAGTATGCATGAGTGATCTGAGAGCGGTATGCATGGGGTCCAGTGCTACCGTATGATCAGGCACTGGCAGAGTTTCGAACACTGCAGGCGAGGCCATGGGACCTACGACTGAGGGTCGTGGATGCAGGGGTTACAACAGAGTATACACAGTATCGGGCGGCGCACCCGATCCTACCGATATCAGACCCGGCAGAGCCGATCCCAGCCTTTGAGGATGAGAGGGGACGGGGACGAGGACGGAGAGCAGGAGGTCGAGGAGGAGGAGGTGGAGATGGAGGTGGCGGAGGAGATGGAGGGGGAGGTGGAGGAGGAGGAGGAGGAGGAGGAGGAGGAGGTGGAGGAGGTTTGGGGATGCCGAGGCAGCGGAGAGGGAGAGGTGGACTACCTCTTCAGATATCACAAGGACCTTTGATGCAGGGAGGAGTGCAGCTGAGTGGGAGGGGGATGGAGAGAGAGATCCCGACAGCTACAGGTGCAGGGGAGGGTGGTGCAGGGGAGGGACCTAGTGGAGGGGGTGACATAGGTGCGGCAGCGATGGACATGGGAGAGGGAGCTATTGGGGATCTGCGGGAGCATATGATAGGTTATTTGGAGACCCGGGTAGAGAGATTAGAGGCGGAGGTAGCAGCTAGGGATGTGCAGCTTATTTGCACGTGAGTCAGAGCTGACAGTGGTGCTGCGGGAGAGAGATACTGCAGTGGAGAGATTGGCGGAGCTGCAGGAGAGAGTCCGAGCTGGAGTAGGAGCACATGGGCCGTCAAGGGATGTTATGAGGCATTTTGGGCGAGCACAGGCTGAGATAGAGTATTGGCGAGGTTTATATGAGCAGGTTGTGCCATTCAGTCAGCGAGCTCTCAGTTATACCCAGATGCGGCATACGAGATCAGAGCGATCTCAAAGGATGCAAAGCAGTGGGGGAGTGATGGGTCCTTTGAGGCGGGAGAGATCAAGAGATGCAGGAGGGAGTGGGGGTTCGATGAGGCCTCCACGGAGGGATGGATCAGGTGGGGCCGGTACCAGTGGTGGAGTAGGTAGGGGTGGTGCAGGTACAGCATCTGGCCAGAGTGGCATTTGAGAGAGCGTTTTTGCATACATGTATTGTATCATTGTCTATTTTTGGACTGTATCTTGGATGGCTCTCGGTAGCCGATTTTTGTAGACTTCATTGTACTCTGATATATGAGATGATATATATGAGGAGATCCCATATTGTGATGATTATGCATGTGATTATGGATGGATGTTTATGCATGATTATGTTTGCTTGCGTAGATGGATATGTGTACATGTATGCATTTGATGAGATGTTTCTTTTATGCATGTTTTTATGATGATTTATGATGTGAGATACTGACATATGAATGCAGGTTTACATATATATGATGTATTTGAATTTTGATGGAATGCTTTATGTATGGAATGCCATGATGATATATGCTTATGATGTGATGTATGAACAGGATTTTTGATGTTTCCTATTGTGATGCGATGATAAGATGATTTATGTGACGATGTTTGAATGAATGATGTTATATATGAATATGCATCTAGATGTGTTTAGATGAATGCAATATGGAGAAACAAAATGTAAAGTACAAATGTTTATATGATGATGTGTTTTAAATGAATGCATACGGATAAACAAATGTAAAGTACAAATGTTTATATGATGATGCCTAAATGAATGCAGATGGATAAACAAATGTAAAGTACAAATGTTTATATGATAATGTGTAGAATGAATGCATACGGATAAACAAATGTAAAGTACAAGTGTTTATATGATAATGTCTAAATGAATGCATATGTAAAATGGATATATTAGATGGTATGAACCAATGTTGTGAACAAATGGACTTATGAATTTAAATGCTTTTTAAATATGTTTGTAAGTACAAATGATAATGGGATGATACGATAACTTATGGATATAATAACTGTACCTTTAAATGTAATGATAATGAATGTAATGTGAAATGAATCTTAAAATGAGCTTTATAAGATACTTAGTGATGAATGAATGCATCGTTTAACTATAAAGAAAATGAATGCAAATGATAAATGATGAAAAGTTTAATAAAATGATAATGGATAATTGATATGAAATGAATGCTTATTTTAAATGATTTAATACAATCAAAGACAATTTAATCCCATGAATGGATCTAATTATTTATGATCGATGCAATGATGCAAATGATTTTAATGAAAACTAATATCCACAATGAACTATATGCAAAGTTTAAGTTTTTAAAATGACATGAATGGACGTAATGCAAGATGCACCTAAATGTAATGATGATATGACCATGAGGAATGCAAGGTTTTTTAAGACTTTGCATGATGCATTGATGATGTATCAGAGTACTCGGTCGTGATTTGTATCCAAGACCAGCGTTATTAGTCATTTTTGCATGGAAAAGCCTACATATGAATGAATGGATGGGTGATATGCAACGGAATGCAATATATAAACAGATGAGGTGAAATGACGATCCATAGTGCTCTTTTTTTTTTCATCATTGAGCTTTAAAATGTTGGAAGAGAATACAAGAATCTTGACACAATAATTCAAGATGACCTGAGTATTTCTTTCATGGATTTTAATATAGCAAGTTAATACAAACGACTTGATGTAAGGGTCAAGTCGACCAGAGTATTGCTTGCGGAACAGACAAGGATTATCTCCTTTCGTGCATGACTTGGATCGTCCTCCTTGATCTTAGGCTGATCAGATCCTGAGACAAGTGCATACCGTACTAAGAAAATAAAACCGTTATCCAAATTGGAGGAAGAGGAACCAAAGAATGAGCATTGTACCTGCAACCAAACAGTATATACATAAAGAATAAAGAATAAGGATCCTTGGTAATGGTTCATGTCCATATGGTCGAGATATACGCTGTAGTCAGCAAGCCGTAGTGATCTATGACTGCATTTTTTTATTTTTTATTTTTTGTCTATGATCTCATAGCTTAGTGAACTTCCTACGTAGACACCATTAGTACATGCCCCAGAACTTCATCGGAAATAATGCGCAAACGATACAAAACAATGCTGAAAGATCCCGATACAGATAAACAAATGAATTACTCACGAATCAACCAAGCATTTGATAGCTTAACATAATTTTCTTGTCAATGAAAACGTCATTTTGTCTTTGTTTTGGTAAGGAAGGATGCATCCTTGTTTAAAGACAGGTTTGTATTGTTGATGTCGATTGTTTTGGTTGATTGGTAAATGGTCATTGTGTGAGTAGTTTGTCAATGTTTGTTTTGTATCTGATCGGATAAATATGTACAAGGTGTTGCCATGTTTTTGTGTGATTTTTGATGTTTTCTGATGTTTTTGGATTTTGTGAATCATTTTTGAATGTTTTTGGTATTTTGAAAGTTATTTTTGAATGTTTTTGATATTTTCTGATGATTGCCTGAATGAAGAGCGTAATGACATATAAGACAATGCAGAATCCACTTCCATCAATAGGTTAAGGGTATTGCCCCCAGTTTGTAGACCTGACTATGAAAAGGTGGGATGCTAGACGCATGGAGTACTTTCTTAATTGCAGATCAAATAACAAGCCATGGTTTGGATGGATGGATGTGTGTGTGCATGAATGTGATCGCAACGAGCCTGAAAGATACTGGAGCCATTGCCTTTACGAGTGGCGCCTGTTTGCCAGGTTTTCACCATCGCACTTACCCAAGGTGCCACCGGAGTGGTTGTTCACCGTTTGGATGCATGATTTTTCTTTACTTTTTGGAATGTTTTTGTATTTTCTTCAGGACATTTTCTGAATGTTTTTGGTATTTTTCTGATATGTAGGGGAGCCTGAGGCTCTATACACCTTAGGTATAAAACCGTTTGAGGTGCATGCTGTTGATTGGATTTGCAAGCGGTTCTCCTTCTGAAGTAGCTAACTGATATGCCCCGGACCCGAACACAGCAGTGACAACATATGGGCCCAGCCAATTTGATTCAAACTTGCCTTGATGTTCTCTATTTGGTTGGTTGCGAGGATTTTCTTGAAGAAAAAGATCACCTACCTCAAATGTACGAGATCTAACTCGGTGATTGTAACTTCTACTCATGCGCTGCTGATAGGTTTTGAGGTGATTGTATGCAACTTGTCGCTTCTCATCAAGTAACTCCAAGTCCTGAAGACGTGAGACTCTGTATGCTTCATCATCGATGAGATTATGCAAGGAAACTCGTAATGATGGTATCTCAACCTCAATAGGTAAGATAGCTTCAGCTCCATAGACCAATGAATAAGGAGTTGCACCTGTAGGGGTTCGAATGCTAGTTCGATATGCCCATAGCGCTGGATTCAATTGAACATGCCAATCACGGCCGGCATCATTGACTATCTTCTTTAGGATCCTCAATATGTTTTTATTGGATGCTTCAGCCTGACCATTGCCTTGTGGGTAATAGGGGGTGGAAAAGCGATGTTGGATATGAAATTTCTCACAAAGCTCACGGACATCCTGATTTTTGAAAGGAAGACCGTTATCTGTGACGATGGACATGGGTACACCATACCGGCAGATGATGTAATTGAGGATGAATGAGGCGATCTGCTTGCCGGTGACTTGGGTAAGTGGAACAGCTTCGATCCACTTTGTGAAATATTCAGTGGCGGTAATAATGAATTTATGGCCATTGGATGAAGATGGATGAATCTTACCCACAAGGTCAAGGCCCCATTGACAAAAAGGCCATGGTGTTGTGATTGGTTGTAGTTCCTGTGCTGGTGCATGTATCAGGTCACCGTGAACTTGACATTTCTTGCATTTCCTGACAAAGTAGTAGGAATCCTTTTCCATAGATGGCCAATAGTATCCAGCTCGCATGATCTTCTTGGCTAGTGATGGACCACTTGAGTGAGTCCCGCAAATTCCTTCATGTACCTCTTCCAAAACCTTTGTTATCTCATCCTGGTCCAGACATCGAAGGAGAGTACCATCAAGACTACGTCGGTATAGGGTTTTGGCAATAATGGTATATCGAACAGTTTGGCGAATGAAGGTTTTTCGTTGGTTATTCGATTGGTTGGGAGGAAGGGTATGATCACGAAGATAGGTGTAGAACTCACCATACCATGGGGATTCGGAACCAACAAGGCGACATATCATTTCGGATTCGGGGATATCATAAGCGGGGATCCAAAGTTGTTCTACCAAGAACTCGTAGCGTGTTGAATTGTGTGGAAGATCTAGGAGAGATGAGATGGTAGCCATAGCGTCAGCAGCTCGATTCTGATCTCTTGGTATCTGCTCAAAAGTGATAGTAGTAAATGATGTCTTTAGAGTGTCCACCATTTGCTTGTATGGCATGAGTTTATCATCTTTGGTCTGATATTCATCAGTTGCTTGTCGAATGACTAGTCGGGAGTCGCCATATACTTGTAGTTCTTGTAATTTCCACTGTACGGCTAACTTGAGTCCTATGATCAAGGCCTCATACTCTGCTATGTTGTTTGTGCATGGAAATGTGAGCCTGTAAGACTTCGGGATGCTGTTACCTTGAGGTGTGATAAACAGAATACCTGCCCCCGAGCCATGCCTAGTGTATGAACCATCAAAATATAGTTTCCATGGTTGTACTGTGGTGATCATGAATATCTCTTCATCTGGAAAATTGGAAATAAGAGGATGATCGCCTATGAGTGGTGCATCAGCCAACTGATCTGCAATAACTTGACCTTTGATAGCTTTACGGTCCACATACTCAATGTCAAATTCACTTAGAATCATCACCCATTTGGCCAAGCGGCCTGTCAATGCTGCTTTGCTGAGTAAGTACTTGAGTGGATCAATCTTTGCGATGAGTTGTACCTTGTGTGTCAACAGATAGTGCCACAATTTAGTGGCTGCCAAGATTACTGCTAGGCAAGCTCGCTCAATAGGTGTGTAATTGAGTTCATAGCCAACCAGTGTGCGAGAGATGTAGTAACCAGCACACTCTTTACCTTCTGCATTATGTTGTTCCAGTAGTACACCCAATGCTCTACTTGTCGCTGAGATATAAAGTAACAACGGTCTACTTGGATCTGGTGGCATCAACAATGGTGGATTCACGAGATAGTCTTTAAGCGTCTGAAATGCTTGCTGGCATCTGGCATCCCACTGAAAGCGGATGTTCTTGTGTAGCAAGTGTGTGAATGGGTGACACTTATCAGCCAATTGTGCAATGAATCTTCGGATGGATTGAAGTCATCCTTGTAGTGTCCTTAGTTGACTGATATTCTTTGGAGGTGGCATGTCCATTATTGCCTTAACCTTTGCTGGATCGACCTCAATGCCTTTGCTTGAGACAATGTATCCTAGAAGCTTCCCGGAGGTTACTCCAAAGACACATTTCTTTGGGTTGAGTCGAACATGGTATTGTTCCAGTCTATCAAAGATTTTATCTAAGATGTGGAGATGCCCTTCTCTAGTGAGTGATTTTGCTAGTAAGTCATCCACATAATCTTCCATCATAGTATGCATCATGTCATGGAAGATGGTGGTCATTGCTCTTTGATAGGTCGCTCCTGCATTATTTAGACCAAAAGGCATTACATTCCAGCAGTATGTGCCCCATGGACATGTGAAGGCTGTCTTATGTTGATCTTCGGGTGCGATCTTTATCTGATTGTATCCTGAAAAGCCATCCATGAGTGAAAGCATGGCATGTCCTGTTGTCAGATCCACTATGATGTCGATAATTGGTAGGGGGAAGTCATCCTTAGGACAGGCCTTATTCAGATCTCTAAAGTTTGTACAAATGCGGATGCCCCCTTTTGGTTTACCGACAGGCACAATATTGGAGATCCATTCTGCATAATCAATTGGTCTAATGAAACCAACATCTAGGAGTTTCTTGAGTTCTGTTTTGACTAGCACGGCAATCTGAGGATGCATCTTACGAAGCTTCTGCTTGATAGGTTTGGCTCCTTCTGCTACGGTGAGGTGATGCATGACTAAATCAGGATCAAGCCCAGGCATGTCTGCATATGACCATGCGAAGTTGATCTGACACTTCTGGAAGAATTCTATGAATTGAGGCTGTTCCTCTATAGTGAGAAGAGATGCTAGATGTATGATATGAGGGTTTTCAGGAGTCCCCACATTGTATTCTTTGGTTTCCTCGATAAGAATCGTTGATCGTTCCTGTTGTGTGCTTGCAGGGAGAATGTCAAACCCTTCATCCTCAGGCGCCTCAGAGAGGTTTTCACCGTTGGATACGCTCTTTCTTTTTACTGTTGCCGGATCAAATAGTGCCACTATGTGGTTTTCACTAGAAGATCCATGTTTTATTGTTATATTTTTGCAGCTGAAGGGTTTGGCATCCGCCCCGAAGTATGCTGCGCTATTAAGTTGAATGGCAAATCCAGCTTTGTGATCCCCGCTTGGTAGATTATCCCTTAATTCCAAAAAGTCAATGATAGCCTCATCGTTCTGGAAGAGGTCAAGACATGGGGGATTTGGTTGGTTCCATTCAATGAGTTCAGGGTGGATAATGGGCATTACTTCATTGATTAAGTTAAGTGCGGGAGATGTATCAGTGAGGGTTAAGACAGTGTGGTGAAGGTTGTTGATGGTACTCTCCCTGTCAGAATCAGGCGTAGGATGAGACATAGGGTCTGTGGAAGATGTTTCCAGCTCAGGTACCCAAGTGGTCTCTATCTGTGCTTCTCCGTAAACAGGAATGTCTTTGCGTGGTGGAGGTGGTGATGTGTCTTCCTCATCTGAAGTGTTAAGCTGTACAGAATCAAATTCCCACTCATGTGAGTCGGTCTCTGAATCACTCTCCAGCATCCGATTGCTATACCATACTGGGATGTCTTTAGAATTAAACACGATAGGTGTGATTGGTTTATGTATCTTTGTAGTGATCAGTGCTTCAAGAACCGTGATGGGGTTTAAAGGTTCTGGTACAGGAAGTATCGGTATTGGTGACTCGGTGGCGTCTGCTGGAACTACTGGCGCCATAGATGTTACTGCGGGTTCTGATATAGTTGTTGCTGCTAATGGTGCTGCTGATGGGATTACTGGTTCGTTTGGTGGGATGAATGATATTGATGACGGTTGCGGTGGGGTTGTGAGCCTCGATAGGGCAGTGGGGATAGTGTTTGATGGTGCTTTGATTATGAAAGGTGTCCTCTTTGCAGTAGGTGGGCACAATGGTTTGCTGGGTTTTCCTTTGAATCTGAGTTTAGGAAGGACCTCTTTTTCAAAACCGAGGCCCGTATTACCTTTGGGCTTGAATTCTGGTAGCAGAGGTTCGTGTCATCCTTGTTTGCAGTATCCCAAAGCACTCTGACCATCATATCCCATTCTTTGCATAATGAGGAGGCCTTTGCCATATTGTTCCGTAGGAAGTGTAACTTGCGGTTTGTCAGTGGTGATGGGAGCTTTGTAGATCCAGTCCGCTAGGTCCTCATCTTGTGTTTCTTCCTCTTGACTTTTTCCAAGGATGAAAGGCATCAAGGCACATGCTGGCATGATTAGTGGTTGCTGGAGCAACTGTTGTGGTTTACCATGTGTTCTAGGAGAAGTGGGCATTTGTCCCACACAAAAGAGCTGACTCAAGTTGTATTCTCCAGGACCTTCCTCTGCTACTTTCATCTTAAGCTTTTCTTGCTTGGGTATAGGAGTGTTCGAACTGGCAAGAGAGGCGGGACTTACATATGATGTGGAGGAAATGGCTTCCCTATTATTAGGAACAGTAATCTCTGGTTGATGGCTGATATTATGGCAAAATGCAAAGGGATTTGCATCGCCCAGGATTGTGATCTTTCTACCGTTATGTGGGAACTTGATACATTGATGGTAGGTAGATGGAACAGCTTGCATGGCATGTATCCAAGGTCTCCCTAATAATAGATTATATGGCAGAGGAAGGTCCAGAACCTGACAAATTATGTGCTTTACCACAGGGCCCACTCGGATTGGTAGTACCACGGCTCCTTTGGATGAACGCTCTGCATCATCATAGGCCTTGATGGTGATCTTCTTGCGAGGATCCACTGATTCTATTGCATATCCCAATGCTGTGACCAACTGTAGTGTGCAAATGTTTAGGCCTGCTCCATTATCGATCAAGACTCGCTTGATCCTGTGTTGGTTGACAAAGCCTTCAATGTGTAGCGAAGCATTATGAGGTTGTTGGAAGGAAGAGTTGTCACTTTCGGAAAAAGTGAGACAAGGTGATGACTTTAGATTTCCAACCATGGCTTGAAACTGGTCCGTATTCAGGTTTGCAGGGACTGACGCCTCTTGGAGTGCTTGATCCAAGATTGTTTTATGAGAGGGTGACAGGCGCAATAGCTCTAAAATGGATATAAGCGCAGGGGTTTTGTCTAATTGTTCCACAAGATTGTACTGCTTTGGGATGGAGGTGGTGCCTTGTGGAGCTGCCTTTATGGTGACCTTGCCACGACGTGTAACAACATTGCAATTTGAGGTGGGATTTTTGAAGGTGATAGTTGCAATTTGTTCACTGGCATCATACAGGTGATTGACAGTGTAATTATACGCAGCCTGCGTATAATCAGTGGTATCAGGACCTCGTCTCGAAGTGGAAGGACCCCTTTGATCTTGCGATGGAAGTGGATTCTTGAACATCTGATGATCATTATTGGTTGTTTTTGGGTCATGCCCTTCAATTTCAATTTCTCCTCGGTCAATAAGATCCTGAATGAGATCTTTCAATCGGTGACAATTACTTGTCTTGTGTCCTCTTCCTTGATGGAACTCACAATGTTCAGTATCTCTCCACCATGCCGGTTTGACTTGAGGCTCATAATTTGATAACTTAGGTAGAGTGATCAAATTCTGAGAAATGAGTTGTCGCATTACTGTTTCAATGGGTTCCCCTAAGGGAGTGTATGTGCGTTTTTGTTTTTGTGGACGAGGTCTTGGTTCATCATGAGATGTGATGCGACCTTGATTAAGAGGAACATTTGTGTTATTTTGAGGTGGAGGATTTTGTCCTGCAAATCGAACCACAGGTTGTGCATTTTGGATAGTCCGAGCATCCACAACTCCGTCGTTGACGATATTCTTATTCTTATTCCAGAAGTTCGGTTTATCGCTATTGAAGCGCGGGCGAGGACCATCTTTGGGTTCATTAAAGATTTTGATGAGTCCTTTTTTGATGAGTGCCCGTTCACATTTTATACCCTTGGTGATCATATCGTTAAAAGAAACGGTGTCTTTGACATCCAAGTGAAATTCCATTTCTTCGTTTAAGTTGGAAATGAAAATTTCCACTAGTTCTCGTTCAGGTAACTGAAGAGAACGTCTGCTAGACATTTGACGCCATCGTTGCAGGAATACTGAGAATAATTCACCTGGTTTTTGTTTGGTGTTGCATAGATCAGCCATGGTGATGTCGCGTTCAATATTATAAGAGTAATGAGATAGGAACTTCTGGATGAGTTCCTCAAATGTTCTAATGCCACCTGGTAGTCGGGAAAACCATGACGTGGTTGTTCCTCCCAAACTTTGGGGAAAAAGGCGCATTAGGTATGTGTCTTCATATGCCACTTCAAGACAAGCGGAATGAAATTCTCGGACATGATCGCGGGGATCTCCCTTTCCTCTATATTTTTTGAATTTTGGTGTTTCGAACCCGCATGGAAAGGGTGGCATATAAAGATTCCTATCAAACGGATAGGGATAGATGTCGTTAAGTGAGAATTGATTGGTCTTAACACCACTATGAAGTTGTTGGGCGAGATTCTCAACTTGTTGCCGCAACATCTCTATTTCATTAGGAGGAGGAGGTGGTGGGTTACCTCGAGGGATGTTATATCTGATGGGATCTCTACGCCTTTCCTCCTCATGGCGACTTTGTCTTTCTGATGCTTGTCTTAATTGGGCAAGATCAAAGTCTGAGGGGAGTTTGGCTCCTTCTTGAGCGAGTTTTAAGAAGTGAGCATCTGCGTTGCTCCTTAGTATTTCATCAAATAATCTGTTAAAATGAGGATTATGCTGAACCCTTTCGATTGTTGAAGGAGTGGGTGTACTTGGGTTTTCATCATTCCCATTTCCTCCAAGTGCTTCTTGAAATTCATTGAGGTTGTCCTCTTCTTCCTCAATTTCTATTTCTCGTTGCCTTGATCGTGATCGGGTTTGAGCCATTTTGTTTGCAAGTTTGTTTTTGAAGTTGATTGAAGATGATGATGAGTGGTGATGAAATGAAAGATTGATTGGTTGGTGATTTGTGTTGTATGGGGATCTCTAGCACTCTAAGGTAGATGTAACCGAAATTCCTTCTTTGAATTGCTTGTTTGTTTTGATAAGATTTGATGTGAGAAGGTGTAGAGAAATCTGAGATGTGTTACAGATTTTGACTACCTAGCAATGAGAGGATTCACTCATGAACTAGTTTTAACCTGCGTAGATGTGTCTCTTAGGATGAGCTTATCCTAGATGTAGAAACAATCTAAAAAGTGATGTGATGTGTTTGATTTCAAGCAATATCTAAAAAGGAATCTTGGGACAAGAACCTCTTAATGTTTTGAGAGTTTTGGGATGGATTGATGATGAAGTGATGATGTATGAATGAGATGATGGATGTTTTGTTTTCAACTTTAATAAAAACTTTGTGTTACAAATGGAACAAACGCTACCTCTTCCCTTTCAGGCGTTGGTGGCACTTCTCGAGCTGTGTTGTAGGTGATACAGATGTTTGGGAAGAAGTTGGGATTAATCTTTCCTCCTTGATTTTTGTGATAATTCAGAGCTCTATATTGCATAAAAGCTCTGCGGTTCAATGATTCAGAATCAAACTCGTTTGTTTTACCTTGAAGGTATAGATGCATGTGATGTAGAAAGACTCTATGTGAGACAAAGATTTGTCTATTGAGATAGAAGAATTTCCTCCTTTTGATCAAAGCCTTTGAGCTTAGTGGTCTCCTTTTCAAGGTGATATTCTGATGACACTTCTTCTTTCGCAAGATGTGAAGAATGGTCATAAAAGTTATGACTCTGTGTTGTTTGCACTTTGTTTTTGGTATTTTTGGTTGTATTGACAGATGTTGGATGAATACTTTGTTTTTTTTGGGATTGATTCTCTGATTTTTCTTTTGACAAGAAAACAAAGCAAGCACACAAACACAAAATTGTAGCCTCAAAAGGCACAAATGAGTATGGGTCTAGATCAACCCAATCCTTAGACTTGTTTTTGACCCTTCCTTTAGATTTATTTTAAGGTATAATTCCAAAGCCTGAAGTCGGCTCAATTTGCACTAGGTCTGTAAAACGAACACACTTCAAACACTCTTTATCCCTAAGGTCAAATGGCCAGTTGTGATAAATTTAGCCCACATCTTGATATTTCTTCGACTTTGGTACTACATACCTTATGAATCCCGCCGTGGCAGGTAAGGATGTGATATACTAAGTCTTGCACGGGCATAACAAATAGATGATCCCTATGATGGGGGAGTCACCACTTTTATCAGGCCACAAGTGACCTTTCAAAAAGCTATGTTTCTACTCAAGGAAATATGTATGGTGAGTATCTTGGGAGCAAAACCATCTATGCTCTTGCACTAAATTATACCTCAAATATCCTCAATCAATAGAACAGGTGGGCTACTACTTAAAGGTGTTTAGTCATGTTCGATGTTTTTGGACATAAGTTCATTCTGCAGTGACTCACTTAAGAGCCTTGTAACTGGTGGTGGGGCCCATTTGTCCTTTCGGCCAGTTACACTGTAGGAACAGCTATACCCAAGGCTACAACTTTCGCTCTCACCTGATTTCTATAGCGGCTCGAAGGATTTACCGCTCGAGGTCGTTCCCAAGAGTATCGATCCCTTGGCAGGCCTCTCTTAAAAAATAAAATTTTGAGTGTTACTAACACTTTTCTCTTGCACCTAGGACCACGAGAGCCAAGGGAGAGGATAGTGTGTGTTAGAAGTAGGACCACTCGACTGACTTTTGTGCACAAGCGTGCCAAACACGAAATTCACTTGTTCTTTTTAATCCAACATTTGCAAATGTGATCTAACTATTTGGAGATGTTGCTCCAACAGTCATGGTGTTCTTTTTAACTTCAAAAAAACAATGTGTTTTTGTATTCTAGAATTTGAAATCCTGGTCAACTTAATGGAAAACACGTTTGCATGAAGTAAAAATCGCTTGCAAAAATCAAAACAAGTGGATTGTGTATTTTATTTGCACCAAAATTTGAAGTGTGGTTTGTAAATTTTTAAGTCCCAATTGATGCAAGAAAGAAAGTTTGTTTTGTTGATTTTAAGCACCAAAACAAAATGTATCCCTAACTAGAAAAGAAACAAGTTCTTTTTAAGTTCTTTTTAAGCACTAAATAAATAAAAAAAATTCGTGATTTTTGTTGTGTTGTTAACCTGCACCAAGAAAAGAAACAAGTTAAGAAAATTAATGCTCAAAGGGGGGGCTTCCACAAGCCTAATTTTTTATTTTTCGGTTACAAGTCCATTTGGGCAACATTCTGTCGCAATAGCGCTATTCTGTGTTTTTGCAGAAGCGCTGATTTATACGATAGCGCTAGTCTGCGTGAGCAGAAGCGCTAATTTAAACGGTAGCGCTGAAACAAAACAGAATCCCGAGTAGACAAACGCGCTGAAAGTATGTCAATAGCGCTGAAATGGGGACAATAGCGCTGAAATGTTGTCAATAGCGCTGGAACATTTTCAATAGCGCTATCTTAGTGTCAATAGCGCTAAAAGAAATTGTTGCAACAACGCTAAAACGCGTTCAATAGCACCGAAGCGCGACCTGTGTGGCAATTTCAACAAGAAAAATGTTAATTTCAAAAAAAAATCATCAGAAGGTTGCGTGTTCGATTCACGTCGGGTTCACCAAATGATGCCCTCCTAAATGGCAAAATGTTAGTTCTTGATCAAAGAACACAAAACACACAAGACGTTAGAGTTAGTCAATCAAAAACTAAAACATATGAAGGCATTCCAAGAGAGATACTAAAAACACATGCTAATGAATCTAACTAAAGAAGTAAGACAATGAGATATCTCCAACTATCTCTTAACATGATATTAGCTCCTTCTCCCTTGTTCCTCTCCTCTCCAAGTTCCAAAATAGTGTAGCTCTCAGCAGCTTTTTGCACTATGGATGCTTATGGAGGATTGAGATTTGTAGAATAGCTCCCAAACATGAAATGAAAAGCTATTTTTAATGCTAAAATGATTGATTTTACCAAAAAGACAAGATTTAGTTATGCTATGTTAAATGCTCTCTAAAATGGCTATAGTCTAAATGCTTACAAGTTTTCAGGATCTGGATTATGAAGGAATGGGCTCTATTTATAGGAAAAATGGAGCAATGGATGGCCAGGATTGAAAGGTTTAATCAAGGGTCAAGCTTGAAAGTTGGGGATCCATGTGCACAATTGGCACCAATAAAATAGTGACAAGTGTCAACACAGGATTGGGTTGAAAGAAGAAGTTGGAGGCATTAAAGACCTGAGAAGACCTCATGGTTATCTAAAGGCTAAGAGTCAAGCCTAAATTAGGATTACCCACTGAATTAGGAATTAATCCAAGGATAAACCTTTGTGCAAATGATTAAGAGATAATCATGGTCAAAGCATTAATGGCCTGATGAGACCTTTGGGTTGGATAGAGGTTGAGTCAAAACAAATGTTTTAACCATGTGGGAGGGTTGAATTAACCATTAATGGTTATTGGAGACTTTGGGGAATTAAGTGGTTGAAAGTTGGAAGCCTTTAATGGTTTTCAAAGACTTTGAGGAATTAAGTGGTTGAAAGTTGGAAGCCTTTAATGGTTATCAAAGACTTTGGGGTCTTTGAGAAGTGACTCCATTTTGCTTAGGAATGTGACAATATTTAGGGGATGGATTAGGCTAATTAGGAAGGGGTTAGAAGAATCTAGAAGGGGATTAGATTTTGCAAGTGGATTTGGTGGGTGAGGGAAAATAGGATTTTATTTAAAATAAAAATTCATTTATTTCAATAAATGTGTGCAAGTTGCATTTGTAGGAAAATGCAAGTGGGGGGGTTTTAAATGATTTAAATAAATGTTAATTTATTTAAAAGAGGAAAAGGGGGATTTAATTAAATAAATTGATTTTATTTATTTAATTGATTTGAATTGGATTTAATGAATTAATTAAAATAAATTGAATAATTTATTTAATTAATAGAAGAATGTTTGGGGATGAATTAATTAAATATTAATTTAATTAATTGATGGTTAGTGGATTTTTAATCAAATAAATACGAAATATTCATTTAATTAAAATGGACAGATTTATGTGACTACATCAATTAAATGGTGTAATTTGCATTTGGATAAATATTCAAATAAATATTAATTTATTTAAATGAGAAAAATAAAGATAAAGCATTAAAATGCTTGAAGACTTTTGAGGGAAACCATTAAAGGCTTGAAGACTTTAAGGAAAACCATTAAAGTCTTAAGAAGACTATAGAAGGAAGCCATCAAGTTTGAAGACTTTAAAGCCATCAAGTTTGAATACTTTAAGGGAAACCATTAAAGGTTTCAAGTGGGTGAGGATAAATAGGATTTTAAATAAATAATTTATTTAAAATAGTTGTGCAACTTGCTTTTGTAGGAAAATACAAGTGGATGGAGGATAAAGGTGATTTAAATAAATTATTTATTTAAAATAATTGTGCAACTTGCATTTGTAGGAAAATGCAAGTGGGTAAAGGATAAAGGTGATTTAAATAAATGATTTATTTAAAATAATTGTGCAACTTGCTTTTGTAGGAAAATACAAGTGGGTAGAGGATAAAGATGATTTAAATAAATGTTAATTTATTTAAATGTGAGAGGTGAGATTTTGGGGGATTTAAATAAATATTAATTTATTTAAATGTGAGAGAAGATTTAATTAAACAAATATGATTTATTTATTTAATTAATGGTCTGAATTTGGTTAAGTGAATTAAATCAAATAAATTGAATAATTTATTTAATTAATAGGAGAAGAGGGTTAAGATGAATTAATTAAATATTAATTTAATTAATTCATTAATTGATGGTTAAATAATCAAATAAATACTAAGTATTCATTTAATTAAGTGGACAGATTTATGTGACTACAGGTTCCTCTAAGGGAGTGTACGTTCTTTTTTGTTTATAGTTTTGCTGGCATTGTCTTGGTTCTTCTTGCGGTATATTGCGTCCTTGATTTGGTGGGGGAGAAGCCGTGTTTGTCTTAAGAGGGGGGTTTTGCCCTGCAAAGCGGACCACAGGTTGTGCACTTTTAATAGTTCTTGCATCTACAACTCCATAATTGACGATATTCTTGTTTTTATCCAAAAGTTAGGTTTATCACTATTGAATCACGGACGAGGCGCATCTTTGGGTTCATTGTATATTTTGATAAGCCCATTTTTAATGAGGGCCCTTCACATTTTAAACCCTATGTGATCATGTCATTGAAAGACTCTGTACCTTTCATGTCTAAATGAAATTCCATTTCTTTGTTCAAGTTGGAAATAAATATTTCCACTAGCTCTCTTTCAGGTAGCTAAAGGGAACGTCTGCTAGACATTTGTCGCCATCGTTACAAGAAGGCTGAAAATAGCTCCCCTAGTTTTTGCTTAGTGTTACATAGATCGGCCATGGTGATATCGCGTTCAATGTTATGTGAGTAATGTGCAATGAATTTCTGGACTAGCTCTTTGAATGTCCTAATGCCGCCTGTTAGTCGGGAAAACCATTGCATGGTTGTCCCTACCAAAATTTGGGGAAAGAGTCGCATTAGGTATGTGTCCTCATATGCCACTTCTAGGCATGCTGAATGGAATTCTCTAACATGATCACAAGGGTCTCCTTCTCCTTGATACTTTTCAAACTTAGGTGTTTGCAACCCTCATGGAAAAGGTGGCATATGCATATTCCTATCAAAGGGATAGGGACAAATATCATTAAGTGAAAGCTGGTTTGTTTTCACACCACTATGGAGTTGTTGGGCTAAATTTTTGATTTGCTGCCGCAACATGTCTATGTCATTTGGAAGAGGTGGAGGTGGGGGGTTTCCTTGATGAAGGTCATATCTAATGGGATCTTGACCTCTTTCATCCTCATTATGAATTTGGCATTCTAATGCTTGCCTTAGTTGTGCAATATCAAAATGAGAGGGTAGTTTGGCTCCCTCTTGGGCGAGTCTTAAAAAGTGAGCATCAACATTGCTCCTGAGTATTTCATCAAAAATTCAATTAAAGAGAGGGTTGTGTTGTGCCCTTTCTATTGCTGCAAGAGTAGGAGTACTTGGATTTTCTTCATTTGTGTTTCCTCCAAGGGATTCTTGGAATTCATTGAGATTTTCCTCCTCTTCCTCTTCAATTTCTTGTTGTCTAGACCTTGATCTGGTTTGAGCCATTTGGTTTACAAGTTTTTGTTGAAGTTTTCTGAAAATGATGATGAGTTGGTGATGAAATGAAAGATTGATTTTTGGTGAAGTGTTTTGCATACGAATCTCTAACACTAAAGGTAGATGTTACGAAAGGCCTTCCTTGAATTGCTTGTTGTGTTTTGTTGACAATGTTTGATATAATAAGGTTTAGAGAGATTTGAGATGTGTTACAGACCCAACTAACTAGTAATGAGAGGATTCACTCATAGACTAGTTTTAACTTGCGTAGAAATGCCTCTTAGGATGAGTTTATCCTAGATGTAGAGACACTCTAAAAAGTGATGTATTGTGTTTGATTCAAGCAATGTCAAAATAGAACTTAGGACAAAAACCTCTTGATGTTTTGAGAGTTGGAATAGATTTGATGAGATGTGAATGTGATAATGGATGAAATATTAACTTCAATAGAAACTTTGTGTTACAAAAGGAACAAACTCTTCCTCTTCTCTTTCAAGGGTTGGTGGTTCTTCCGTAGTTGAGTTATATGTGATGCAAATGTTTGGAAAGAAGGCAGGATTGATTTTGCCCCCTTTGTTTTGATGATAGCTCAAAGCTCTATATTGAGTAAAAGCTTTGCGGTTTAATGACTCTTGATCAAACTCGTTTGATTTTCCTTGAAGATATAGATGCATGTGTTGTAAGAAGGTTTTATGTGAGACAAATATTTGTCTGTTAAGATAGAAGAATTTCCTTCTTTTGATGAAAGCCTTTGAGCTTAATGGTCTTCTCTTCAAGTTGACATGTTGATGAAGATTCTTCTATCTCAAGATGTGAAGAATGGTCATATAGTTTGATACTTTTGTTGTTTGCTCTTTGTTTTTTATTTTTGTTGGTATTTGAAAATGTTTGTGTTGGATGAATACTTGTTTTTGGAACTGATTTTTTATTTATTTTTTACAAGAAAACAAAGCAAGCACACAAACACAAGATTGTTGCCTCAAAAGGCACAAATAAGTGTGGGTCTAGATGAGCCCAACTTTTGGACTTTTTATGACCCTTTCTTTCCAAAATGTTTTTGAATATGTTTTTCCAAAAAGCCTGAAGTCGGCTCAATTTATCATTGGTCTTGACTCAAAACGAAGACACTTCAAACACACTTTATCCCTGAGGTCAAATGGCCAGTTGCGATAATTTTAGCCCACATCTTGATATTTCTTCAACTTTGGTACTACATACCTTATGAATCCCGCCGTGGCAGGTAAGGATGTGATATACTAAGTCTTGCACGAGCATAAAAAATAGATGATCCCTATGATGGGGGAATCACCACTTTTATTAGGCTACAAATAACCTTTCAAAAAGTTATGTTTCTACTCAAGGAAATATGTATGGTGAGTATCTTGGGAGAAAAACCTTCTATGCTCTTGCATTGAATTTATCATAAATATCCTTAATCAATAGGACAGGTGGGCTATTACATAAAAGTGTTTAGTAATTTTTGATGTCTTTGGACATAAGTTCATTTTGCAGTGACTCACTTAAAAGCCTTGTAACTTGTGGTGGGGTCCATTTGTCCTTTTGACAAGTTACACTGTAGGAACAACTATACCCAAGGCTACAACTTTGGCTCACACCTGAATTCTATAGTGGTTCGAAGGATTTACTGCGCGAGGTCATTCCCAAGAGTGATGTGTCTCTTGGCACGCCTCTCTTAAAAAGATAAACTTTGAGTGTTACTAACACTTTTCTCTTGCACCTAGGACCATGAAAGCCAAGGGAGAGGATAGTGTTTGTTAGAAGTAGGACCACTCAACAAACTTTGCACAAGCGTGCCAAACATAAAAGACACTTGTTCTTTTTAACTTATCATTGCAATGATGATCTAACTATTTGGAGATGTTGCTCCAACAGCCATGGTGTTCTTTTTATCTTTCAAAGGCAATATGTTGAGTAAATTAGGAAAAATGAAATCCTAGTTAACTTAATGAAAAACTTGTTTTGCTTGAAGTAAATCGCTTTGCAAAAACAAAACAAGTTGATTGTTCTTTTTATTTGCCCAAACAAAGTGTGGATTGTGAATTTTTAACTTGAGTTGATGCAAGGAAATCAAAAGTTGTTTTGTTGAGTTTTAGGCACCAAAATGAAGTGTTTGAAGTTTGATTTTTAAGCACCAAATGAAGTGTTTGAAGTTTCATTTTTAAGCACCAAATGAAGTGTTTAAGTTTTTTTTTTTAAGCACCAAATGAAGTGTTTAATTTTGTTTTAACTTGCAATAAAATCAAGAAAAGGAAATTTCTAAAATTTTAAGCAATACAATGGGTTATTTAAAACCTGCACAAGAAACAAAAAGTCAATAAAATCTGAACACATGGTGGGCTTCCACAAGCCTAAGAAAAATTAATTTATAGGTTACAAGGCATTTTTTTACAATGCTTTGTTACAATAGTGCTACTCTGTGTGATAATAAAGATAAAAGCGCTAAAAGACAATATTATACAGATAGACAAATGCACCAATACGAGTGTTATTATTTACTAAGTTGTCATTAGTTTTATGTCCAAAGTCACCCTATATACTCTAGTCGATTAATACTATCGAAATATTCAGTCGATATGTACTAAGGCTGTCGGTTACAAAAGAAAGGCTAGTCACCGAGATGAGAGATACCAAGCTGCCTACCGAGCAGCAAAGAAGGTATACCGAGTTAATCTGAACTGAGTGGAAATGTGTTACCAGATTCAATGAACCTGGACACATATGTGGAAACGTGTTACAAGATTCGAGAATAGGGAATCGTTATTACATAGGAAATTGCATTCAAAGATTTTGTATGATTTTGAGGAAGTTTATCCAATGAAATAATTTATATGTTTATTCATTCAATAAAACATGTTTGTATGATCGATGTATGAACAAGATCATCGTCTCAGAGATCTATATATATGGAGTAATTTGAGTATCTAATAAGGAGGGAAGATTGATGATTTGAAAATGAAAATCATGAGAGAAGATAAGATGTGAAGAGTGAAAGAGATATTCAGAGGTCATCGAGAAGGTTTTTCAGAAAACAGTTTAAGGGACAAAATATACAGAAGAGGTCACCGAGTTGATTTATCAATTACTGAGGTATGCTATGAGCAAGGTAATTTCATATTGAGCACATAGAGTCTGCTATAACATTTCAGATGTAAAGTTGCAGATATTTGTAAAGATTTTTTATTGAATTATTTGAGTTGTAATAGAAACCTTTAACAGGGTAAAAGACTAACAAAGTCTATAAATTGTAAAGCCTTTAACCAGGTACAACATTTTGTAAAAGTGTTTGTAAAATCCTTTAGCAAGGTAGATCTAAAGATCTTGATACTCCTAATAGGGTAGGCTATCAGAAATAGCTAAACATGTAGCTCTAACCGAGCAACCTTTATTATTGCAGTAGTGAAGTTGTGGGTGCCATCCCCACCGCAGTTTTTCTCTCTAACAAAGAGTTTCTGCATAACCAAAATATTTGAGTTATGGAGTGAAATGTGTATGGATGTTATTTCTATGATTATGTTTTAGCATTATATATTATGAGATCAGCTATACACAGTTTATGTTTATCAGTAAGATTGTTTTTGAAGAAAAGTTTTGAAGTACTGATTCACCCCTCCCCTCTCAGTACATTAGCTTTCCTAGTTGGACCTAACAACGAGAACAAAAGCGCTACTTAAGGGTCAATAGTGGTATACTATAGCCAACAATGCTAAATTTTGGGACAATAGTGCTAAAAGACCAAATTTGCGATAGAGATAAAGCGCGAACAAAAGCGCCAAAGTGCGACCTGTGTGTCAAGCAAAATAGTCAAAAAGTTAGTTTTCCAAAAAAGGTTGGTCTTAGGTTCACGTCGGGTTCACCAAATGATGCTCTGCAAATGAGAGATGTTAGACAAGAACCTATGGTCGTATAACACAAGAAAACACACAAGAAACCAAGAGAAATGTTAGTGTTAATCAACCAAAAACTAGTCTAAGCAGGCATACCAAGAGAGACACTAAAAACAAAGTAAAGCATTTAACTATAAAAATGAATGCAAGAAGACATCACCAAATGTCTTCTACCATGCTTGTAGCTCTTCCTCCCTTGTTCCTCTCCTCTCCAAGTTCCAAATAAGTTTAGCTCTCAGCAACTTTTTGCACTATGGATGCCTTATGGAGGTTCAAGATGAAAAATGATTTACTTATGCAATGCAAGTGTAAACAAAAAGCTAATTTTAGATGATATGGAATGAAAATGGTTTATTTTAATCTAAAATAACAATATATTAATGATTTATGCTAAATTCTCTCTACAAATGACTATAATGTAAATGCATACAAGTTTTCAGGGTCTGGATTATAAAGAAATGGGCTCTATTTATAGAAAAAATGGAGCAATGGATGGTTGATATTGAGTAATCTCAACAAGGGTCGGGATTGAATGATATTCAATCCATGAGAGGGCTTTCAACCCAATCCCATGTTGACAAGTGTCAACATGAGATGGGTTGAGAGGAGAGGGAATAAACATTAAATGCTTGACATGACCTGAGGGTTAACTTGGGAGGTAAGGTTAAGGTTGGATGGAGTGAATAAATTCATTATCCAAAGAATAATGCTTTTATCAAATGGATAAACTCTTGTGCAAGAGTTAGTGAGGATAACCATGGTCAAAGCAATAAATGCTTGAGAAGACACATGGGTCACATGAGGGTTGAGTTAGGGGTCAAAGTCCCTAACCATGGGTGCAAGTGGATTTAACCATAAATGGTCATGTAAGAGCCATTAATGGTCATTTAAGAGCCATTAGTCGTTTGGAAGACTTGAGAGGTTAGCTTGTTGGACACATAAAGCATTAGATGCTTTTCAAAGACTTTGGAGTCTTTGAGAAGTGACTCCAAGTTGCTTAGGAATGTGACAATAATTAGGGGATGGATTAGGCTAATTAGAAAGGGGTTTAGAAGAATCTAGAAGGGGATTAGGATTGCAAGTGGGTTTGGTGGGTGAGGAAAAATAGGATTTTTATTAAAAATAAAATTCATTTATTTCAACAAATAGGTGCAAGTTGCATTTTTAGGAGAATGCAAGTGGGGGGATTTGATGATTTAAATAAATGTTTTATTTAATTTATTTAAAAGAGGAAAGAGGATTAAATTGAATAAAATAGGATTTATTCATTTAATTGATTGTGAATTTGGTTTAATGAATTAATTAAAATAAATTAAATAATTTATTTAATTAATAGGAGAATGTTGAAGATGAATTAATTAAATGTTAATTTAATTAATTGATGGCTAGTGGGTTTTTAATCAAATAAATAACAAATATTCATTTAATTAAATTGAACAGATTTATGTGACTACAAATACTATGAAGTAAAATCTTTATATCTATTTATACAAATTTACAATGATAAAACAAATATATGCACATAAATAAATTTTTATTTGATATTACTTAATATTCAAAAACTTTATTTAGAACATGGACATGCATAGTTTTCCCTTTTAACAAGCAAATAAAGAGAGGACAACATCAATTACAAGAGAGCACATATTCTATTAAATAAAACAAATATATACACTATAATAAACATTTATTTGATTTTACTAAATAGTGAACTCTTTAGAATAAAAAACATAGTGAGCATGGGCATGCATGGTTTTCTCTTTAACAACAAATAGGGATGAGCATAGCTCAAAATCATAACATAATGGTAGTTTGACACACTATAAAAACCCTAGAATTTTAGATATACATACTCCTCCAAAGGTTTGCATTTGAGCTCAGGTTCTTGCAATTTTGCCTGCAATTCATCAATTCTTGTACATCGATTCTTATTCAGCCATTCCTCAACAACTTCCATTGTTTGGATGATTCCTTATGCAACAAAGTGCTAAATCATTTCATTATCATCAGCTTCCTTCGCCCAACTTTTCACGTTGAAAGCGTAACATTCAAGTTCATTTCTTGCCAGTTGCTTCTCCTTTGCAGCTTCGTCCTCCCTATGAAGCTGGTGTGCATTAGCTATCATTCTATCAATCTCTTCCTTGTTCAGTCACTCGCCATTATTACAAATGGTAATCTCTTTATGATTCCCATTTTCTCATTAAAGGTCGAAAATGTTAAAATTCCATCAACACCCACTTCAAAACAGACTTTGAGATTTGGGACTCCGGCTAGCATCGGTGGAACTCCATCCAAAACAAAGTTTTTGAGTAAATTTTTGTCGACAACCAAAGATCTCTCACATTCGTAAACAGGGATGCTTACGGATCATTTATTGCCATACAGAGTGGTGAAAGATTTCTCTATCTAAGTAGGAATTTGAGTGTTCCGAGGAACAACCACACCCATAACGCCATTTTTGAATGAAATCCCAAGGCTCAAAGGTGCCACATCCTCGACCACGAGATGAACTCCATCCTTATTCAAGGTTGCAGCTTGAACAACAACGCCATAAGCCATAGCTTCGTCAGAATTTGACATATTTGGAGATTTTCTTTCCACAAAATATTTGACCCAGCAATTCATGGAGCTTTGGGGTTCTGGAGGAACCCCCTACTAACACGATGTTGTTGATTTGTTCCTTTCTCATCTTGGCATCCTCCAAACGTTTCTTGATGATTTGCATACACTTTTCAAACAAATCAGCGTTAAGCTCTTCAAACTTTGCTCTCCTAATTTCTATGTGAAAATCTTGTCCTCCATAAAGGTTGTCAATGTCGATTGTAGTATCTACCATGGAAGACAAGCTTCATTTTATCTCTCACACTCTATCTGAAGTCTTCTCAGAGCTTTGGGGTTCGCAGAGAGATCGATCTTATATTTTCTTTTAAACTCTTTCACGCAATACTCAAGCATTATATTATCAAAATCTTCCCCTCCCAAATGCATGTCGTCTCCCACTACTTTAACCTCAATCTTACCCCTTTCCACAGTGAGAATGGAAGCATCAAAGGTTCCTCCACCCAGATGAAAAACAAAAACATTTTTTTTCACTCTCGCAGATGCATGAAAGCCAAACAGATTACAGTAGCAGTGGGCTCATTGATCATGTTTATCATATTAAGCACTACGATTTTATCAACATATTTCATAGCCCTCTTTTGGGAATCATTAAAATATGTAGGAATAATGATAACAACATCTTTTACATCACAGTCGAGGTACTCTTTTGCTACCTTCTTCATTTTTGAGAGCTCCATAGACAAGATATCCTTAGTTGCAAACGACCTCTTTTTTTATGAATAGGCCTTCTCTATTAAGTAAAAATATTAAAGTACATATTCACAAAAAAGGTCGGTGGATACAAGATCACCCCGCGAGAGTCACACGGCTAGAAGCTGGAATCAAAAAACAAAGCTATTCATCAAAAAACTTCCTCAAGCAGCCAAAGCAGAGGCAACCAAGGGAGGAGGATCTGGATCATCTTTCTTGCCCCATACATCAGCGGGGTCAAGAGTCGGGTCCAGCATGGACCACCCATCTTTAGGATATTTGTCAAATTCTCCTTCCTCCCGCCTGGGAGGCGAAATCACCAGAGCCAGGCAGGGAAACTTGGAGGTGGTGGCAGAAGGCCACCTAGAGCCATCACTAGCAGGAGGAGCCAAAGTCACCGGAGCATCAGAAGGCCACCCCGAGGCAGAGCCACGATGTAGAGGAGAAGCTGAGAAATGCCTCCATGCATTGTCTCTCTTACTAGAGGAGTGGCGAGGAGCCTGAGACCACGGGGTCTGAGAGCGGTGGGCGAAGGAACTGCGGCCACGATGATGGCCATGGGGCGGAGTGCGGTCGACAAAGATATAATCCAGCGACACTCTAGCAACTGCACAAGGGGCATTGCCCCAATGTTGAAGGAGATCCTGTAAGTGGCCCGCCTCTAGAGCCACTTTGTCATCTTGTACCTGAATCTGCATTAATACACTATTACAAATGCAAGCTTTAGCATAAAGCGAGATATTAATATCCAAAGAGCTGTGAGTAAAAAGAATTGCATTTCTATCCTTCCAAAGAGTGAATAGGATCTTCATTTCGAAAGTATGCCATATCTGAGAAAATTTGAAGGTGATTCTAGGCGAATTGCTCAGAAGAGCCATATGCCAAGAAAAGGGCTCAGGCCAAAAAGGCTGAAAGAAATCATGGATCCAGCTCCAGTACTGTTGAGCTCTTCTACAAAACCAAAAAATGTGCACAAAAGTTTCTGGGTGACCACAAAAAGGGCATCAGGGATTAGGAACCCCCAAATGCTTAAGTTTGGAACCCAAAGGAAGCCCTTGAAAAAGCACACACCAAGTAAAGTATGAAATCTTGGCTTTAGTGGTGGCAGATCAGACAACAAGAAACCCGAGTCTCCAGGAAGTCTGAGAAGACTGCAAGTGCCACTGCTGGTTGAGAATATGGACCATAGGCAAATGGGGAACCGGCCAAAGATAACCTATTTTGGGTTTGTAGCTGGTGAAAGGAGTCCAAGGATACCACTTCCAATCTTTCCACCAAGTTCTGACAGACTGAATGCCAAGCTTATGTAACAAATGTGAGGGTAAGACCGAGACCAGAATGTCATAAGTTTGTCGATTTGGTCGAGACAAATGAAACTGGACCTGGAGGTCATCCCATGACCGAAGGCTCATAGAAGCTCTAGAAAAAATATCCTTAGGTGTTCTAATGTCACGTTTGTGAAAACGCAAAGCACTTACACCCTGAATTTTGGCCAATGGTAACCCTTGCACCTGAAAAAGAGGTGACCACCAAAGGTTGTGTTAATTCATGGAGATCTCGTCATGAAAACCATCACCCACCCATTGAAGTCAAGGCTTGATAGCTTCCCAAGCATGCTAGATGATTTTAACAACAAAAGTACCCTAGATCTGAATAGGGTCTTTCATAATGAGTAGGGTTTGAAAACCAATCCCCTTCCAAGCCGGCGTATTGGAAGAAAATCCTAAAGAAATGCAATGTCAGAGAAGGATTTTATAGGCCTTGTCGCCAGATAAGGCTCTAATTATCCATTTAGCACATAAGGAAAGCCCTTTTTTCTGGGTAGAAATAAGGTCGAGCCCTCCAGACTCCTTGGGAAGACAACAATACTCCCAAGTGACCCTGTGGAAAACTTGATGGTCAGACCCAAAGGCCCAAAGAAAAGCCCACAAAAGTCTTTCCAACTTCATGTAAGAGGCCTTAGAATGAGCCAAACATGAGGAGTAATAGACATGGGTGGCAGACAAAACCTTAGAACAAATTTGGAATTTAACAACTAGAGAGAGAGGCTTAGTAATCCAATAGGCCAACTTTTTCTCAATCCTGGCTAAAACAACATTCCATAGATCCACAAGCGAAACTTGAAAAGCAAAGGGAATGCCCAGAAAGAAAAAAATTTCACCATGATGAAGCCATTTCCAGTCATATTGAAGAATCCAAGGCAGAGCGGAAAGAAAAGACTGCCTATAACATTGTGTCTTGTGCCATTGAATGGCCGAACCAAAAGCCAAGCAAAAGGTGTCCAGACATTGAAGAGTGACATGTAAATTGTCTTCTTCCTCAATGAGAGTGAGGAAGGAATAATCAGCAAAATGGTCATTGACAAGTTGAGAAGATGACTCAGGCAGGGAGATACCACAGACACACCCAACAGAGATAGCATTAGCAAGTAAGTAACCAAACCCTTCCGCCACAAGAACATATAAAGAAAGAGCCAGAGGACATCCTTGGCGAATGGATTTGAAAAGGCCAAAAGCCTCAGACTGTCGGCCATTAAAGTTGATATAGGTTGAGGCATCTGTGAATAACATTTGGACATACTGAATGAATCTAGGATTGAAGCCAAGGGCTTTGAGCATAGCCAAGATAAATGGCCACTCAATGCGATCATACGGCTTAGCAAAGTCAATCTTAAGAAAGATTGCCCGTTGTTTAGAGCGTTTGGCCCAGTCCATCCCTTCCCAAACAACAATAATATTATCCAGAATAAACCTGGACTTGATAAATCCAGTCTGCTCTAGACGAACAATAAGAGGCAGGAGATGACAAATCTTGAGAGCCAAGGCTTTGTCGATGATCTTGTATGAGACATTAAGCAAGATAATAGGCCTCCAATTGAAAATGTCCTCTGGGTCCCCAGCCTTAGGGATAAATTTGATATTACCCCGATTAAGCATCGCTCCTAGGGATTGGGAATGAAAAGCTTCAAGGTAGACCTTATGGAGGTCAAGACCAACACAAGGCTAAAGGGATTTGTAGAATTCACAGGGGAAGCCATCACACCTAGGGGCTTTATCATATGCCATAGAAAAAATGACTTCCTTGAGATCATCAATTGTCAGTAAGAGATCACAGAAGGTCTGTTGAGACTCGGAGAGACATTTGGGAACAACAGCCAAGCAATCTTGCAAAGGTTGGGCTCTGGCCGAAGAGTCTCCCTCTGTTGTGTACACCTTCTCATAATGATAGACAAAAGATTGTAGAATATCAAGCAGCTCGATGAGAACAACTTGTCCCTCTTTGATTTTCTTGATCCCTACAGAGGTATGATGGGTGCAAAGCTAGGAAAAATTCATTGGAGGCCCTATCGCCCACCTTGAGCCAATGTAACATGGCTTTGATTTGAGCTACTCTGGCAAAATATCTATCTGCAACTTGTTTTTGATGGCGGAGCTAGGCTAATCAAAGTTACAGGTTATAATCAAAAGGATTCAAGGCCAGAGCTTCTGTGGCAGCCCAAAGATCTTTGGTGGTCACGTCATACGATATTCTATGGTACATGGCAAGTCATCTACCATAAATGCACAGAAACCTCGTAGAGCGAGTAATAACATCATTCCACCATGCAATCCAACCAGTGTGATGATGAGGCCTTGGCTCTAAATTCCAAACCCTTTGAATATGGGCCATCGTGGTTTGATGATGCAGGAGAGACGTGTTGAGGTAGAACTACGTCTTGGAAGGACGCTGCCTAGTTGGCTACCATTCAATGCAACCATTAAAACAACCTCTTTTCACCTTTGCAAGAAACTTGAATCATGGGCTTATCACTCTTTTCATAGAAAATTTATAAACTATAGTTTTTTGGAAACATAAATTTAAGATAAAAGAAATATTTAATATATAATTATTTGCATTATCACTTATATAAAATAATATTATACTTATTCACAAATCACAAGATTCCAAATGGGGTTAAATAACATAAAACATTAATGACAATGAAGCATCATCCAAGTGATTTAAATATTTCTATAAAGAGTAGGTATAGGACTGAAGAGGAAATGTTAAATTTTAAGTTAATGATGAAAGTGTCATGTGGTCATTAGTATCTGACTAAAATATAATTCCATGTATTAGGATAATAATTTTTTCAGTATTATAATATTGTTATTGTAGTCTTTTGAATATAATTTTATTAGAAATTATTTATGTTTTATATTTTTAATGAAGGTGGAACTAAGTTGATGTACATAAAAAATTAATAATAGAAAGTATTAAAAATTATGAAATATTTATAAGATTGTGTTTAAAATTTACAAATTATAGTTTTCAAAAACGTAAATTTAAGATAATTTTTTTAAATAAATAATTATTTGTGTTATCATTTATATAAATAATTTATACATATTTAAAAAATCACTTCAAGAATCCAAATGAAGCTCAATAAGATAAAACATTAAATTAAAGTTGAGTAGTGTAAAATTTTATTTTACCTTATTGTTTTAAGTTTTATATTTATAAATATAACTTTTTGGGTTTTATAATTTTGAGTTATAATTTTAATCTATTATTAATTGTGAAACTTAAACTAACATACCATCCATGTACATCTATAGACATCCTTCTTGAGGCACCTATTTTATTCCACTTGTAAATGTTGAATTGATTAAAACATAGATCCCTTGAGAAGGATATATCTTGACATCATAAATAGACTTATCTAAAATAGATATACTATGTTAATACATTTATTTTAACTATAAAAAGGTATCAATATTTAATTTTAAAAATATGATAAAGTATAAAAAAATAGAAGAAAAATGCTTACAACAAGCACAAGCATTATCTCTTCTTCACAAGCATTATCCCATAAATCACACCCTTCTCAAAACACACCTAAATGTCACAACCCTCCTTTATCACTTTTTGATTTAAGTACAATTCTATTATATTATGGTTAAGCTATTTAAAATGATTGAATAAATGTTATGAAAGAATAAAAATGAATACACACACACACACTTGGAGAATATAATTATTTTTATTTATTTATTTATTTTCCATTCCCAATTATGGTACATGTTGTAGGAAGAATAAGAAGCTTCTAGAGGAATCTCCACCACTTTGCATGTAACTCCCCCACTAAGTTTAATCAATTTGCATGAGTCCAATATTGGAAAAGAATCTCCTTTTTAATTAAATTTTCTAGATAGTGGAAGGGATGGATTTTTCTTATAAAATGATATGCAAGTTTCAAAGAAGGGAGTTGATTATGTTTTGAAGGAAATTTCCCAAGTTTTTCTTTGGTAGTCTCATTTTTGTTGCAGGATTTTTAAGTTGTTGTTTGAAGGATCTCTCTCAAGTTGCAAGGAAGGATCAAAGGATAGCTAGAGGATTCAACATCAAGCTTCAGTAAACCAGGTTCTCTCCTTTTGTCATATGAGGAATTTGTATTTATCAAAAAAATATATATAGTTTCTAGATTCTTTAGTTGAATATAGTTTTCTGAAAGAAATCATTTTTTTTATTTGCTAGATAGGAAGAAAATCTATTTTGTTTTCTTTAAAGAAATGCAGTGATATAATTCTTTCTCTTTTACAAATGCAGACTTCTCTTGCATATTTTATTTAATCTATATAAAAGGTAGAAAATCATATTTTTGCTTTTCTGTTTTCTCTTGAAAACTAGAGATGATATTGAATATAAAAATAAATAAATCTCTCTCTCTCTGTGAATGAATAAATAAATCTCTTCTTCTTATTTAGGAATAAAAGGTAGCTCTATTATTTATTTTATTTAGGAAATATGCACATGATCTTGCTTTTTGCTTTTCCAAAGATTTTAGATCTATCCAAAAATCATATTTCCCCTTATTTAAAATTATTTTTCTGAGATTAAAAATCTTCCCTGTGTGATTAAATGATATGAATCTTAATATTTATTCTCTCTTGAATTCTTTTCTCTGGCTCTTCGAATAGAAATCTGAAAGAAAATCTCTCTGAATATCAGTTGAAATTGAAGAATATATCTCCCTGTGAATAAACCTCTGCGTTATTCATCCCTGTGAAAGAATCCCTGATCTCATTTGATTTCATAAATACTTTTTTAATCAAGTTATATATTTCTCTCTATGAATATTAGTTGAAATGGAGGAATAGATTTCTTTGTGAATAATCCTCTGTGTTATTCTCATTTGGTTTCCTTAATATTTTTAAGTTTGGTTATATACTTCTCTCTGGGAATAATAGTTGAAAATTGAGGAATAAATCTATCTGTGAATAACCTCTGTGTTATTTACTCCTATAAATAAATCCATATTGTTTACATTAACATTTTATCTCTTATATACTAGTTAAATTCTACTCTCTATGCTTAAATAAATTAAAACTGGAAACTATAAATATATATATATATATATATATATATATATATATATATATATATATATATATTTATTTATATATATATATATATATATATATATATAGTATTTATAAATTTTATGCAAAGTAAATTTTTTTAATTGTTTGGGTGCATGATATAGTACTCCGTACGTATCGGTTCGCAGGTGGGGAGCGGAGTTAATACTCCGCAGGGGAGTGGTACCATAACGGTACCCTCCACTAGCCTGTGGTCACTGTTGCGGCAGTGGCCACAGGGTAGTGGAGGGGACCTGTGGGGTCCCACTCCCACTTGGCCCCTTTGTTAATGCCATTCAAATTTTAATTTATGGTAATGTTAATTGTTAGATTTTTTATATATATAAAATTTTAGTTTAATTAAATTTTTTTTTTTATATATATAATTTTTAATAAAATTTTAAACTTAGATAGAAATTTTTTAGATTTATAATTAGTTTTAGCAATTTATAAATTGTAATTTAAATTATACCAAATTTTATAATTAGATCTTCTTTTTTTTAGATCCACTTAGCAATTAATCCATATTAAATGATTTGAAGCTAAATTCTATTTTGGGATTAGTGGCTTTATAAGCGATATTCTCGCATGTAACTTACACTACCTTCGCCTCATGCAAATTGCTTTACATTGATTACATTTATTGGCGTTTCCATCTCCATGCAAGTTTCATGTTCAATTATTAATATGCAAGTTTCCTAATTGGCATTATTATGCAAAATTATATTTCAAGTTTTGAATAAAAAATAATGTTAGTTATGATTTTTATTCCATGTAATTCATCAAGTAGTTATTTCAATTAATTGAGCTTTGCAATGTCTAATTATACACGTTCAATTCATAATTATTTTCCAAGCATGATGTTTATCATAAGTTATAAAATTAAATAAAGGAAGTTGGAAAACCAAAACCTAGCAACGTTTGGTATATACAGTGCCTCTGGGTCACGCTTACCGGTAATACCATCATGTTGAACTACTGCACTTAACGCCTAATAAATCTGCATCAACGACGTCTGTGGCATCATCCCTATAAATCATCGGGGACTAATAAGGGACACTTGGAAGTTAAAATCCATGGGGCGGGTAATCCCCCTTGGATCGATAATTTAATAAGATAATTCTAAAATTATCTTTCATCCGCTGAGCTAAACTGGATAGTAAACTCCTATAGGGATGATGAGTGAGATACTTTTATGAAATTGATTTAATCTCGAAGAATTGTTGTCGATTGACAATTTGGTAAAGGGTGACGCTTATGATAGGTGTTAGGATGTAGTTGTTTTAGGCCACAAACAATAGCCCATCTTGAGCCTTTGCTTAAGTGCTACCACCGTGGGTAGCAACTGCAGAGAAACTGTCTTGGACATTGACCCTAGAAAGGGTTGCGTACCCACTAATTAGTTTACATCAAACCATAGAGTAGAAAACAGAACCTAATGAATAGTGTACGCCCCAGCTGCATTTATGAACCTGATGAATAGTGTACTCCATGACTACTTGGATAAATTTGTTTTGGTATTTCTGGATGACATATTGATTTACTCTAGGAATGAGGTGGAACATTTAGTACACCTACAAATTGTTTTGCAAAGGTTGAGAGAACATAAGTTATATGGGAAATTGTCAAAATGTGCCTTCTTCGAGGAAAATATTCACTACCTTGGGCATATAATATCAAAGGAAGGAATAGCAGTTGATCCAAATAAGATAAAAGCAATAGTAGAATGGCTGGTCCCTAAAAACGTTTCAGAAGTAAGAAGCTTTATGGGTCTAGCAAGTTACTATAGGAGGTTTGTGGAAGGATTCTCTAATATAGCAAACCCCATCACCTCATTACAAAGGAAGGGTAAAAGGTTTGTGTGGACAAAACAAAGTGATAAGGCATTCCAAATTTTGAAAGGGAAACTAACTTCAACACTCATTCTAAAGGTACCAGACCCGAATCGACACTTCACAGTCGTAAGTGATGCTTCTATTGAAGGATTAGGAGGAGTACTCATCCAAGATGAAGGGGTCGTAGCTTACGAATCCAGGAAGATAAAGACTCATGAAGTTAATTATGCACCCCATGACTTAGAGTTGGCAGTGATTGTGCATGCCCTATAGGAATGGAGACACTTCTTACTAGGGAAGCCCTTTGAGTTGAAGTCAGATAACCAAGGACTAAAGTACATCTTTACCCAACCCCACTTAAATGCTAGACAAAGAAGGTGGTTAGAGTTTCTAAGTGAACATGATTTTGAAAGTGAATATATTAAGGGGAAGGAAAATAGGATGGCAGATGCTTTAAGTAGGAGGAGACACTTGATGACTATAGCAACATTCAAAACTTCCTTCAAAAGGCAAGTAATGGATGAGCAGGGACATGACCCATGGTATGAGCAAGTCAAATTGACTTTAGAATATGATCCAACTGATCCTAAGGTTGAAGGGTATACATTAGACGAAGATGGATTGCTCAGATTCAATAATAGAATCTATATTCCTAATTCAGGAAACTTAAGGGAAGTAGTCTTGTTGGAGGCTCACAATGCCCCTTATTCAGGGCACCCAGGAGTTAACAAACTTTATGCAGATTTAAAGAAGTTATACTTTTGGCAAGGGATGAAGAGTGACAAAGTCAAGTATGTGGCTAAATGTTTGGAGTGTCAAAGAGTAAAGGCAGAACATAGACATCTAGCTGGATTGTTACAGTTACATGATGTACCTCAACATAAGTGGTAGGTTATTAGCATGGATTTTGTGCAAGGATTTCCCATGTCACCTTTTAGGCATGATACAACAATGGTGGTAATTGACAAACTCACTAAGGTGGCACACTTTATACCAAGGAACCTAACGGATGATGCACCTACCTTGGCTAAGTGCTTTGTTAAGGAAATATTTAGGTTGCATGGAATGCCAGAGAAAATCATATTAGATAGAGATGCTAGATTCACTTCAAGGTTTTGGACAACTCTTCAAACAGCTCTGGGAACTCAACTAAATTTTAGCACTGCATACCATCCTGAAACCAATGGTCAAATAGAAAGGACAAATCAGATTTTGGAAGACCTACTTCGCATGTATTGTATGGACCAACAAAAGAAATGGGAAGAGTACCTACCTCTGGTAGAGTTTGCTTACAATAATACATATCAAACATCTTTGGGAATGACACCTTTTGAAGCATTGTATGGTAGACCATGTCGAACATCTTTGAGTTGGGATAGTCTTGAAGATAGAGTAATTGTTGGACCAGATATGTTGAAAGAAATGGAAAGGAAAACTAAGGAAATTAGGTAGAGATTGAAGGAAGCCTCGGATAGGCAAAAGAGTTATGCAAACAAAAATAGGACACCAAGGGAGTTTGAGGTGGGAGAGAAAGTCTTCCTAAGGGTTAGGCCACACAAGAGTTCCATAAGGTTTGGGAAAAAGACTAAGCTTGCACCTCGTTAAGCTGGACCCTTTGAAATATTGGGAAGGATTAATCCAGTTGCATACCAGTTGGCCTTACCTCCCCAATTGAGTCGAATCCATGATGTCTTCCATGTATCTCTTCTTAAAAAGTATGTACTTGGTGAGAAACACATTTTGAATTGGGATGATTTACAGGTCCAGGAAATGGGAGGAATAATGATAGAGCCATTCAAAATCTTGGAGAGGTGCTAGTGCCAATTGCGCAACAGAGAGGTTGATCAATGCAAAGTACAATGGAACCAGTATGATGAAAAGAATGCCACGTGGGAAGATACTAAGGAAATGGAGCAGTTGTTTGCCTTTTTGTTTTAATCATGAACTATAGACTTGTTTTTTTTGTTTTTTTTGGATGCGTTCAATAAGTGCATTGGGACGATGCACAAATTAAGGGGGGGAGGATGTCACAACCCTCCTTTATCACTTTTTGATTTACGTACAATTCTATTATATTTTGGTTAAGCTATTTAAAATGATTGAATAAATGTTATAAAAGAATAAAAATGAATACACACACACACTTGGAGAATATAATTATTTTTATTTATTTATTTATTTTCCACTCCCAATTATGGCACATGTTGTAGGAAGAATAAGAAGCTTCTAGAGGAATCTCCACCACTTTGCATGTAACTCCCCCACTAAGTTTAATCAATTTGCATGAGTCCAATATTGGAAAAGAATCTCCTTTTTAATTAAATTTTCTAGATAGTGGAAGGGAGAGATTTTTCTTATAAAATGATATGCAAGTTTCAAAGAAGGGAGTTGATTATGTTTTGAAGGAAATTTCCCAAGTTTTTCTTTGGTAGTCTCATTTTTGTTGCAGGATTTTTAAGTTGATATTTGAAGGATCTCTCTCAAGTTGCAAGGAAGGATCAAAGGATAGCTAGAGGATTCAACATCAAGCTTCAGTAAACCAGGTTCTCTCCTTTTGTCATATGAGGAATTTGTATTTATCAAAAAAATATATATAGTTTCTAGATTCTTTAGTTGAATATAGTTTTCTGAAAGAAATCATTTTTTTTATTTGCTAGATAGGAAGAAAATCTATTTTGTTTTCTTTAAAGAAATGCAGTGATATAATTCTTTCTCTTTTACAAATGCAGACTTCTCTTGCATATTTTATTTAATCTCTTTAAAAGGTAGAAAATCAGATTTTTGCTTTTCTATTTTCTCTTGAAAACTAGAGATGATATTGAATATAAAAATAAATAAATCTCTCTCTATGTGAATGAATAAATAAATCTCTTCTTCTTATTTAGGAATAAAAGGCAGCTCTATTATTTATTTTATTTAGGAAATATGCACATGATCTTGCTTTTTGCTTTTCCAAAAATTTTAGATCTATCCAAAAATCATATTTCCCCTTATTTAAAATTATTTTTCTGAGATTAAAAATCTTCCCTGTGTGATTAAATGATATGAATCTTAATATTTATTCTCTCTTGAATTCTTTTTTCTAGCTCTTCAAATAGAAATCTGAAAGAAAATCTCTCTGAATATCAGTTGAAATTGAAGAATATATCTCCCTATGAATAAACCTCTGTGTTATTCATCCCTGTGAAAGAATCCCTGATCTCATTTGATTTCATAAATACTTTTTTTATCTGGTTATATATTTATCTCTGTGAATATTAGTTGAAATAGAGGAATAGATTTCTCTGTGAATAATCCTCTGTGTTATTCTCATTTGGTTTCCTTAATATTTTTATGTATGGTTATATACTTCTCTCTGGGAATAATAGTTGAAAACTGAGGAATAAATCTATCTGTGAATAACCTTTGTGTTATTTACTCCTATAAATAAATCCTTATTATTTACATTAACATTTTATCTCTTATATACTGGTTAAATTCTACTCTCTGTGCTTAAATAAATTAAAACTGGAAACTATATATATATATATATATATATATATATATATAGTATTTATAAATTTTATGCAAAGTAAATTTTTTCAATTGTTTGGGTGCACGATATAGTACTACGTATCGGCTCGCAGGTGGGGAGCGGAGTTAATACTTCGCAGGGGAGTGGTACTATAACGGTACCCTCCACTAGCCTGAGGTCATTGCTGCGGCAGTGGCCGCAAGGTAGTGGAGGGGACCTGTGGGGTCCCACTCCCACTTGGCCCCTTTGTTAATGCCATTCAAATTTTAATTTATGGCAATGTTAATTGTTAGATTTTTTACATATATAAAATTTTAGTTTAATTAAATTCTTTTATATATATATATATATATAATTTTTAATAAGATTTTAAACTTAGATTAAATTTTTTAGATTTATAATTAGTTTTAGCAATTTATATATTGTAAATTAAATTATACCAAATTTTATAATTAGATCTTTTTTTTTTAGATCCACTTAGCAATTAATCCATATTAAATGATTTGAAGTTAAATTCTATTTTGGGATTAGTGGCTTTATAAGCGATATTCTTGCATGTAACTTACACTACCTTCGCCTCATGCAAATTGCTTTACATTGATTACATTTATTGGCGTTTCCATCTCCATGCAAGTTTCACGTTCAATTATTAATATGCAAGTTTCCTAATTGACATTATTATGCAAAATTATATTTCAAGTTTTGAATAAAAAATAATGTTAGTTATGATTTTTATTCCATGTAATTCATCAAGTAGTTATTTCAATTAATTGAGCTTTGCAATGTCTAATTATATGCGTTCAATTCATAATGATTTTCCAAGCATGATGTTTATCATAAGTTATAAAATTAAATAAAGGAAGTTGGAAAACCAAAACCTAGCAGCGTTCGGTATATACAGTACCTCTGGGTCACGCTTATGGGTAATACCGTTGTGTTGAACTACTGCACTTAACGCTTAATAAAGCTGCATCAACGACGTCTGTGGCATCATCCCTATAAATCGTCGGGGAGTAATAAGGGAAACTTGGAAGTTAAAATCCATGGGGCGGGTAATCCCCCTTGGATTGATAATTTAATAAGATAATTATAAAATTATCTTTCATCCACTGAGTTAAACCATAGTAAACTCCTATAGGGATGATGAGTGAGATACTTTTATGAAATTGATTTAATCTCGAAGAATTGTTGTCGATTGACAATTTGGTCAAGGGTGACGCTTATGATAGGTGTTAGGATGTAGTTGTTTTAGGCCACAAACAATAGGCCATCTTGAGCCTTTGCTTAAGCGCTACCACTATGGGTAGCAACTGCAGAGAAACTGTCTGGGACATTGACCCTAGAAAGGGTTGTGTACCCACTAATCAGTTTACATCAAACCATAGAGTAGAAAATAGAACTATGTACTTTACGCCTTGATCCCGTGCCGAAGCGGGTATGTAGGTAGTCTTGGGACGGAGTTGTCCCTCGTACTCAGGCGTTTGTGGGTGGGGTCTAGGCTTGGTAAAAAGAAGGATTGAGTAAGAATCCTAATTTGAAAGATAAGTATAATAAAATGGAAAAAGTAATTCAATGCATACTCGGAAGGAATCCCGTATGGATTCGCTTGACTTCCCGAGGCTTTAAGCCAAATTCCGAGGCAAAATTCAAGCTTGAATTATGTTATTTAATTACTCCTAAGGACGGCGACCTCGGTGCACTTCTGTTAGAAGAGTGTAGTACTTAGTGAGTGGCTCAGAACCCGAATGGTCCCGATGAGTCTAAGTCTCTGGCTAGAGCACCTCCTATCCCGATTGGATAGATGCCTACCCTGTATGGGTAGATGCCTATCCTGTATTGGATAGATGAAATCTTATGTCCCGTATGGACTGATGCCTAACCCGTATGGTTAGATGCTCATCCCGGATGGATGAATGCCTAATCCAAATGGATGGATGCCCAAAGTATGCAATTGAATCAAACACAATGATTAAATTAAACAAAATAAAAAATAATGGTCAATTTTGTTGGTTTAATTAAGGTGGTTTATTACACTAAATATGCAATGTTTGATTCTTGTCTTTCTTTATTAATGCATATTTTCGGCAAGTATAGTATTGTAGCCAATATTTCTTAACTAGTTATGTTATGTCCCTAACCCTATAGTGTGTATTGGGTTATGAGTAGCCAAGTTGAAGCTACCTTAACCCTTAAATAAGTTAATATACTCCTTATTATCATTATATATGTGTGTGTATTTAAGTTATCATAGGAGTTATACTTAAGTAAATATAGGATGTAGAGATTAATTATTATCATGATGTTGATAATTGAGTTCTTGTTGAACAATATTGGAGGTATGCCCCTCAAAGTGCATTAGGGGGTTCCCACCAGAGTGACATAATATTATCAATTATTTGTGGAATATTTCATATTATCTTCCTCTATGTGCAAGTGATTTCATAACAAGTATCTTGGCATCGTGAAGACTAGTAATTTTTTTCAATTTTAGAGGTCATTTTGTGAAACATATATCTCTCATAGTTAGATGAAATTTTGGTTGATTTTTAAAATTTTTTTTTTTTTAAAATTGAAGCATCTACAATCCAAATTTTAGAAGAGGGGTAATATTAAATAATTTGTTGCCAAATTGGGATTCTACCCAGATTTTTAGGAAGGATATATATCTCATAAATGAGGGAACTCATTCCTAATTTTTAAAGGATTGTTTAAGAAATCATTGAAAAGTATACAATAATTTTTTATATACTAAATATAGTTTGTAAACTTATAAAAAATACATTACTAAGAATCTATTGGAGTTGCATTAGACCAAAAATTACAATAGTAAGAACTATGTTCACAATACAGATTTCAGTTTGCTATTTAGAATGACTAACAAAATATAATCACAAAAAGACAAGGTAGTCATTCGATCCCATGAATCTATAATGTTATTGTTGCACTCTGCATCATCGCATTCAAAAACTCCTAATAGTGGTTCAATATTTAGTTCTATACACTGGTCCCATTCAATTTCATACTTCCTAGCAAGGGATTTATTCTTTTCATCCACCTGTTCCTTCGAAATACCTTTGTCTCTCAAGAACTATTTAAGAAAATTCTATTCTTCAGCATTCAACTAGTTTTTTCCATGGGGAAATTAAGTGGGTTGATTGAATATTTGATTTGTAAAGCAACGTCACTCCTTCCCTAAGCAAGATCATAAATCTAGCTTTTGGAATATCCATGGTAGCTATAACCTGAAACATGATAGACAAGATGTGAGTTCTCTTCTAAACTCAATAGGATACCTCCCTTTGGACTAAAATAGTTCTTTATTCCTCCTTTTCCACAAAAACCAAAACACTTCACTAGTAAAAACATACCAAAATTTGTTAAGATAAGCATCAAAGAAATCCACATACCAGATAAGATTTTCATCTAAGAAAGACCACCCTTTTCATCCCAAACAATAGGGAAGCCAAAAAATAAAGACCAAATAAAAGTAGCAAAATAGAATTCAAAAAACAAGATCTCAAAAGATTCAAATTTTTGGCAAGAATCACAAAAATTAGTGAAAAGACCAATATTGTTTGGTACATCACCAACAACAAGTTTATTCAACAAAAGAAGCTAGCAAAAACAATTTTTCTTTGGTTAAATGGGATTATGCCACAACATATTAAAAATAGAGATCCATTTGGAGTCCGACTGATCATTTCTCCACACATGTGTTTATCCATTATAAAGCATCAGAACTCTAATTTAACATGTCATAAATCTTCTTCATTGAAACCTGATAAAACATTGTGCCATCTTTCCATTGACCTATTCAATATATATTTATGTGCTATAAATCAGTTTTTTTAAAGGCCTAAACCCAATGGCTTTAGAGATCATGGTATAAGTTTTCTTATGCAAAGAAGAGATACCAAACTTGCATGCCAATTGTTCCCAGGAACACACCCTATCTTCAAACAACAAGTCCTTGATAGTGACAAAACCAAGAGAAGAATGCATTTTAGTAGAGAATCCCTGAGTGAGAGCTAGGGTCTTACCATTGGATGAGAGTCCCCACTAGGGGGATCTATCCAAAACACAATAAGAGGGATTCTTTCCAACTGCATTTCCATTTATAATCACCCTTTTGAGCTAAGCTCGGGACTTCCATAATTTAGCAAAAATCACAAAGCCAGGGACCTTAACATCAAAGTCACCAGAGATAATATCTAATATATTAAAATTGCTCTTAGATTTTCCCTTCTTAGGCTTTGACAGAGAAAGATTATTTCTGATAAGACCCATCCAAGGTTCATTGCTTTGAATGGCATTGTAAATCCATTTTACTGCTAAGGTGATTCCTTGAGTTTCTAAATCCTTAAGGCCTACCCCCCTTGCGCTTTAGGGTAGAAACACCATTTCCAAGCCACATGATGTCTCTTCTTATTGCCTTTACCATTTAACCACAAGAAATCCCTTAGGATCCTTTCTAACTTATTGAAGTGAACATTAGCAAATTGCGATGCAGGAGAATAGTAAATTGCATGTGATAAAAGGATCTTTCGGACAACCTGAATCCTCCTCGCAAGAGAAAGGAGGTGGTTCTACCACTTAATATGTTTCCTTTCAACCTTTTTTGAAGAGCCAGTCCCACATATCATTCAAGGAGAGGGAAACAACAAATAACACCCCTAAATATCTAACATTTTTGGATGGGCATGACCATCCCCACCCCTTGGAAACCGGTCATTAAAGGGGCTAATTAAACCATCCAAACACTATAGATTTGTAAGGAGAAATCTTGGAGCCTGAGACATCACAAAAAAATTGTAGTCTATTAATCACATTATCAAAATTTTCCTTATAAAGTTCAGTGAACAATTCAAACTAGGCTTTGAGAAAAATCTCTTTACTTGGAAAGAAAATGCCTTTAAGATCTAGGGAGAAAGTGCTAGTTCTAAGGATATAATATAGAGCATCGACTGTAATAACAAACAAAGTATTCAATATCGAGAGCTATCTTTCATTTGAACCAGAGGATATGTTGAAAGATTTAGAGGACTGTGACAGCAACAATTCTATCAACAGTGATCAGTTACGGGCAAAGGCTGGAAGAGAGGCTTGGCTAGAAGAACGGGAAAGAGTGAAGACTTTTGTAGTGAATGTGTGGGAAGTGTTTAGATGTGGTGTGTTCAACGGAGACATGGGCCCATTTTGACACATGACAAAAGATGTCAAGTGGTGGCTCCCTGAATCCTCCACCTTCGACGCGATAAGCATTGGGGATCATGTTGTTGAGCTGTATCAGGCCTTGAGTGGCAATATGTTATCTAGCATGTATATTGTGTAATTAGTTGTTGTGATAGGGCCTAGAATGCAAAGTTTGTTAGCCCACTTTTTGCTATACAGTGAGCCCAATTCTAATCTGTAACATTTCCAAATATCAATATAGGGCGCTATCCCCACTAACGATAGCACTTACCTTAAAAAAATAAAATGAAAAAAAACAAACAAACAAAGTAGGGGCTATAGGACACCTTGTCTAATAGATATTTGGAGTTCAATTGGATCTGAGAGTTGTCCATTAATATCAATCACAATTGAGGAGTCCTTGAAAAGTATATTAATCCATCTGCAAAAATTAGGGGGAATCCAAACGCTTACAACATCCCCAAGAGAAATGGCCATTCAATCCTATCACATGCCTTCTCAAAGTCCAAGAGAAACGTAACCACATTTTGTTTATCATGCCTATCCCAATGCATAGCTTCACAAATGGTAATCAAATTCTCATGGATATACCTACCCTTAATAAATCTTGTCTAAGTGATTGAGATGACCTTCCCAAGCACATCAATGAGCCTCCTTGATAAAACAAGGGTTTTCACAAGGATCTTATATGACAAGTTGAGTAAATTAATTAGCCTCCAATTATTTATTTGTGTTATATCTCCCTCCTTAGAGAGAAGTTTAATCAACATTCCTCTATTGATGTCTTTTCCCAAAGTTCCTTGCTCAAAAGCCATAGAATATAGATTCATAAATTCTTGACTAATCCAATCCATAGTCTTCTTCTTAAATTCTGTTGATAATCCATCTAAGCCTGGACATTTACTATTTGCAAGGGAAAGAATAGTTGTTACTATTTACTAAGTTGTCATTAGATTTATGTCCAAAGTCATTCTATATACCCTAGTCAGTTATTACTACTGAAATACTCAGTCGGTAAGCACAGAGCAGTCGGTTACAGAAGTTACAAGTCACAAAGTTTAGTATACACCAAGTTGTCTACTGAGTAACGTTCTATGACTACCGAGCAGCAAAGATGGTATACCAAGTCCATACACACCGAGTAAAATGTGTTACCAGATTCATTGAACTTAGACACATATGGGAAACGTGTTACAAAGATCGAGGAACAAGAAACCGTTAACACATTGGAAATTGCACTTATAGATTTTATATGATTTTGAGGACATCTGTCCAATGAAATAATTTTGTATGGTTATTCATTTAATGAATCATGTTTGTAAGATTGAAGCATGAACAAGATCACCGTTACAAGAGATCTATTTATACAACATGAATTGAGGATAAAATGTGTATGTGAAGCAAGACATATGTGAAAAGCAAAATCATGGGAAAGCACTGAGTGTTATGACTGTTACGATTGACAGAGATACATAGAGGTCACCGAGAAGGATTTAAGAGAACAGTCAAGGAATAGAGTAAACAGAAAGGTTTACTGAGTAAATTTATGGGTTACCGAGGTATGCTATAAGCAAGGTAATCTCATTTTGAGCACATAGAATCTGCTATAACATTTCAAATGTGAAGTTGTAGATATTTTGTAAGATTTTGATTCTAATATTTTGAGTTGTAAGAGAAACCTTTAATAGGGTAAAAGACTCTAACAAAGTCTATAAATTGTAAAGCCTTTAACCAGGTGTAGCATTTAGAATAAGTGTTGTAAAATCCTTTGGCAAGGTAGATCTAAAGATCTTGATACTCCTAACAGGGCAAGCTATCAAAAATAGCTAAACATGTAGCTCTAACCGAGCAACCTTTATTATTGCAGTAGTGAAGTTGTGGGTGTCATCCCCACCACAGTTTTTCTCTCTAACCAAGAGTTTATGCGTAACCAAAATATATGTGTTATGGAGTGAATCATGTATGATTGTTATTTATTTGTTTTAGCATTATATTATGTTACAACCGTTTTCGGTTTATGCTTAACAATAAAGTTATTGTTGAAGAAAAGATTTGAAGTACTGATTCACCCCTCCCCTCTCAGTACATTAGCTTTCCATATTGGGCCTAACAATAGTGTCGTCTATTTCTTGGATAGAGATATCCCTGTCAAGAGCCAAGACATCTTCCTTTGACACTTTCTTTGGGATGAACTTGAGGCAATCATTCAATGCTTCCTACGTTTTCAACCTATGTTCTAAAGAAAACAAGTTTTTGTAGAACTCATGAAATGCTTCTTTTATTGTCCCTTGATCATAGGACACGTAGTCTTTATAAGAGATGTTTTCAATGAATTATCTACTATGTTTAGCTCTAATTAATTTAAAGAAGTATTTGGAACCTCTATTCCCTTCCTTAGTCCATTTCATTATAGGTCTTATTTTTTGTCCCTGAAATTGATAGTTCTAAACCTTCCTCAACAAGCTTTTGATCCTAATAATTTTTACTTATGGATCTTCATTAGGTTCACAACTTTGTATCCAACTCCATAGAGGTCATTTTTTGATGGATTAAGGCTTCAAGAGCCTATCTATCTAGGGCCTTCTTATCAATGAATTGAAACATATTTTTCCACGATGTCACTAATTCTTCCCACATTTGGATGGGAAAAAGGTTTGGATTACAAGCTTTGAAAAGAACTATTATAGTATAAATTGCCTCCAAAGAATCCTCATCATTTATCAAGGAGAGATTAAGTTTATATAAGTTACCACCTCTAGGTCTTTGAGGAAAGGTTGGCTTATTAAAGGTCACACAAGCTCCAATAGGAGAGTGATCAAACACGAAGGCAAGATAAACTAAAATTGCATTACTATCCCTAGCATTGAAAGTGAACACCTCCTTGTTTGCATACCTCCTATAAAGTCTACAAAAAATTCTATAATCCAATGATTGGTTATTACACTAAGTGAACCAGATAGTAGAAGATGAACTCTTCAAGTTTGCAAGGGGATCAACAATATTAAATTTGTTCTCAATATTTTGGCCCCAAAAATTGTTCATCTCCTTTCCAACTAGAGCTTTACCCCCTTTTTAATCCTCTATGAATTCCACCATGTTAAAATCAGCAACCAAGATCCAGTGGGCTTTGGGGAGAGATAGGGCCAACCAATTCCAAATCAACGCTCTATCTCTATAGTAACTGGGTGCATAGAGAGAGAAAGTACCAACAACGTAATCATCTATCATCAAAGTTACCCAACAAAATTTGTTACAAGGGGAAGTTCCATATTGAACAACAATTTTAACCCACTAAGGGCTAACAATAATGGCAGAACCACCCTTACCTCTATCATGTTTTGTAAAAAAAGCCTTAGATTGATTCCTTATAAAATTCAAAGTACGAGAGGCTTGGTAACCAATCAAATTGATTTCCCATAGGCATAGAAAATCTATTTCTTTTTTACTGTTGTAGGAAGATCTCGCGACATACTTCCTATCTCTTGACTCTAAACTCCTCACATTTCAGCTAAAAATATTCAAATTCATTTAGGATCGAGGAAGGGGTTGGTGGTAAGTTCTTTTTATGTTTATACAACCTATCAAAACACTTGGGAATATCTCTCCCCTTTTTAACATTCTTTTTTTCTCACCACTAGAGTGGGATATAGATTGTTTGTCAATAAATTTTCTCTTTTTTTTAGAATTTGTACTATGATTTTATTTGTCCAAACAACTAGGAGGGGCATCCAACATATCAACTTCATTCTGAGCTACAATCACTTCTTTACCGACATAATCATTGGTGACACTAGTATTGATATCCATAGTTATGTTCTCACTATCTATCACTACAATAGGATGGTGCTCCAAGACTATATTCATGTCTGCTTTAGATTGGAGAGATTCAAGGGCCAAATATTGAATGAGCTTTCTAGTTGACAAAGACACAAAGGATAAAACTAAATGAGGAATGGATGGGTCCTTGGAAATAGGTGGCACATTAGCAAGGACCACCTCAAAATCTGCTTCAAATAGTTTACGAAGCAAGGATATTGTTGGGACCTCAAAATTTTGTCAAATTTTGAGGGCCCAAATTTAAAATTTTGATTATGAAATCCAAATGTACTTTGTAGAATACTCCTAAGTTGTCCACTTTGATGTCTAATATTTTTGCACCAGTTGATCATTAGGCCAAATCAGTACTCTTCCATGATTCTCTATATTTTTATTAAGCCCTATGTCAGTTGGCATGACCTTATGAATCCATTTCATGAGTTTTTAAGGTCAATATTTTATCCTAGAAAGATTTTGCCAAGACTTCACAATAGTCCCACCGAGAATGAATCCTTAAATCATATCAACAAAGGCCGATAGGATGAAAATTTGGTTTTTCTGAAAGGCCAAGTCATGTCGAAGAAGGGATTTTTAGTGAGGCACCTCCCATGTCTCATCGAAATAGGTGTGTTGGTGTGATAACATTGGTTTGTTAGAGTCAATGGAGATCTTGTCGAAAGCTAAAGTCTCATCGAAAGGGATTTTCAACGAGACATTTTAAAGGTCTTACCGAAATGAAAAGTTTGGTGTAAAAGCAAAAGTTCGCCAAAGCTAAAAGTGGTTTTGCCAAAGCTTCACGTCACACTGAAATCAGTCATGTTGAACAAAACGAGGGCCCCACTTGAACAAGCCACGACCCAAATGGACCAATAAACAATTGCCTTAGGGTACTTGTTGACATGTGAACAAGGTGGGCTCGGTACACTTTCCTGTCGTATGTAGTATTGTGCGATCGCTTTGCATGGGATCAACGACCTAGATTAACACTCAATTGTGCGATTACCTGAACTTGCTTATAGAAGCTAAAGTCGCAACTCTATAGCGAATGTGACATGTGGGTCCCGCAGGAGATGATGATAGATGCATGAACCAATGAGAGCATGGAAACATGGAGGGTCGAGCCACATAATAAGTGTGTCCAATCATCGTGAGGTTTTTCAATGTGACTTCAAGTTTTGCCAAGTCTTTCCAAGAGGTGAGTCGAAGTCATGGTTTCTTGTCGATAAAACTATTATTGACAAGACTCTTGTATGGTCTTGGCGATAAACAAGGGAGATCGATGTAATATCAATGTTCAGTGAGATGATTCTAAGAAGATGCTAAAGACCTTACTCTTGTCGACAAGCCATGACTAAAAGTGGGGACCACAGCTGACCACGGTTGACTCGCATTGACAAGTTAAGTAGAACATTGGTGATTGGTCCATGTTAGCTTGTGTGGTACATGGGCCCCGATATTCAAATTTGAAATACTAATGACTATCTCATGTCATCCCACATGCTCTTTGATACACAAAGGAAACAGTTATAGGGTAAGATGGAACAAAGGGATGATGTTATTCCCTACCACCCTGCAGGGCATAAAGGAGCACAGGGAGAGACTTGCAATTATGAGCGGGAAAATGAATGTGTAGAGAAATCAAATCTAGGGAATAGAAAGTAAAGAAAGGATAAAGAGAGTTGTTGCAAACATAAAGAGAAAAATCATATATTCCTCTATCTAAATGAACAGGGTAATAAAATGATAAAATTAGATATCTTGCAGATATGATCAAACAAAAGAAAAGAGACAACTATCAATTGCAAAAATAGAGATATTTTGTAAATCAGATTTCCATAAAGATAAAGGAGACAAGTGTCAACAAAGAATCAAATTTAGGGTTCCCCTCTTCTTATGTGTCTATCTTTTTTCTTTCTATTTAAGAAATTTGCAAGATTGTCACACTTTTCAATCTAGAAAAGGAGCTCAAGCAAGCAAAAAGATCTTTCTGAATTATCTCCAATATCTACCACTTGCAACCAATAGAGAGGAATTTTTATCTATGTCAGAGAGCTCAAAAAGTTAATTTTCTTTTCCTGTCAACCGGTTACCTAAATCTCGATTTTGTAAAAGGCCAGAAGCTTGTTGCATCCTCATTTTCTATAAGAGGATAATCAATGCCTTATTTTGGAGCTTCTTCCTCCTCGAGATAAAATAGATAATACATTTAGTTCTTAGAGAAGCCTGTATGTTTATCTTTCACCAAGGGTGAAAAATATGCAACAATGTTCATAGGTTTTGTAATGTAGTGTCATGATTCGGTAATATGTCCTACCTATAGTAAATTTTACAAAGGATAATGTGCACATATATTGTAGATATATAACATATTGAAATCCAATTCAATGGTTTCAAAAATTGTTTCTCTACACTTGTCATCCAAAATCTTATACGAGTTAATGAAATCAAGGGTTTTATGTTCATATGTCATCATAGTGTTGATGAGTTTGAGTAGTTTTTCAGCTTCTTCTAAAGTAGAAGACTAAATCTACTAATTTTATTCAAAAGGGTTATATGTAGAGAGAAAGTACATGGATACAGTTGTGAAACTCATTTCATGTTGTGACTAATATTAGGTATCAATCATACAAGGCAAAAGATGGTGCAAAATATGCATATTTTGTATTGCAATAATGGTTCACCTAGCATCTAGCCCAATGGAAAAGGCATTGATCATAATGTTGTGTTGCTAACTATGACAAGGAGAATTTTTTATCAAGTAATACAATAACCATTTTATTTTATTCAGTTTTTTTATTTTCAAGCATATAGGATAATTAGTTCTTATTGTGATCCGAATTGCATGAGGATTAATGCCACATCCTATGAGGTTTAAAGATCATTGACTCACATAATAGTCTGAGAACACATATTTTGTAGCATCACATAAGCCTGGAAATATTCAAAGGTGCTACTGTAAGGGATACCCACCTTAGTTTAAGAGAGCCTAAAGTGTAAAGAGTGTGACTAGTTCCTTATCCTTATTCATCACTTTGTCAGTTGGTCCACCGATTCAAGGCCTTGAAGATTGAGATTAGCCTCTCATAGGGTAACTCTAGAGTAATTAGTTGGAAAAACCAACAAAAATCATACCACGAGAATGCAAATCCTCTTGAACATCTTCAAGACATTTGATAGGATCGGATGCTCACTATGATTAATTTCAATGTTGGTCCCCACAGTATTAGGGTTAGAAGTACCCTCATCATCATTCTTATTAGAAATAGTTTCTTTCTGAGTAGCAATTTTATGTGCACACATGTCATTCAACACATCAAAAGCTTCATTCTGATTAGGCTTAATGGAAGGGAAATCCTTCCTTAAGTGGACATTCTTTTTTCTAGTAAAAGAATGCATTGAGATTCCCTAGAACCTAAATATCCAAAACAAACTTATGATTTTCAATTGTCAAGATAATTTTTTATGAAATTTAAACTTCTGGGTCTAAAGCCATCAAAACTCTCACATTGAGGCGAGGAAGTTACTCCAAACTCTTTGATTTGCAAGACATTTCCCAATGGTTTAAGCAATTTAGGTAAGAAACACCAATATTTTATATCAACATTTCTAATTTCCACCCAGCTAGGAGTGGATCTTGTAACGACTTTATCCAAGTTGCCCTTAGTTGACCATGGGCAAGCCCTAAACAAGGATTTTTCCATGTTAAAAAAAATTCATTTTAGAACCTTCTTGCATGGAATGATCTGAAAAATATCACAAACAATCCTTTTTGAACCATTCTACAGAAATTAACCATGATTCCCATCTTTTTTCCACACACATTACACACCCAATCATCTAAGAACTTTCAGGAAGGAAACATATTAGAATCCAAACAAAGGAAAAACACCACCATATTTTAAAGCCTATTTTGTTAATTTTTAATGGCTTTAAGCATATCTTCATTTGGAGATAGTTCAAGAACCTTTGGGCCAGAGGGAGGCATCTTACCCTTTGTTCTGTCTCTGACATAGCCAACATCGACGATGCCTCCATTTCAAATTCCATTGCCTCTAGATGCCAATAGTCCGTTGGTTTCCATCTCGTCACTTTTAGGCAATATATTTTGCATTGAACTCTGTTGTCAACAAGCACTCCCTTGGTTGAGATTCTACAACCAATGTTGTTTTGTATGGGATTTTTTCAATTTCACCACCTGACGGAATGTTTCCCAACGATTGATTACCACTTTTAACATTCTTGGTTTGATCATTAATGTCCTCAGGGCTAGGGTTGTCTCTGTCTGTACCTTCATTAATGTCTCTCATGAACCATTGGCTTGGGAGTCCACCAACTTGGAGGGGAAATAAATGAGGGTTGTATTTCCAATGGCTCTCATTAACATTTAAAATTAACAAATATACAATGAGAAAAAATTTTGTTATAAAAACCACACAGTGTAGATCCCACAAGAGAACAAGCTAAAAATAAAAATAAAATAAAAAATGAAAAAGTGAAAACAAAACCAAATAGACCAACCAACGAAAGGAGGATGAAGAACACCAATCTAATGAAGTGGATCAACTAAAGAGAGGAAGCAAATTGTAGCACTCCAAGGTCGTTAATGGTGAAAACCCTTGAATCTCCTCAAATTGTTGCGATCCTCCTCAAATTATTTTTCTTTTATCTTTTAAATAAATTAGAGTATAACTAAGTGATTTATTATAGAATTAGGGTTTCCAACGAATTCATTTCCATGGCTACAAATTAGCTTTTTTTTTTTTTTTTTTTGGTAATTGTGACCTATTCCTTGGTAAGTCATAGTAAAAAATGTAGAATAGTTGGACTTTTATTGTGTAATTTATTACAATTCATTTTTTAAATTTCACAATAAAAAGTAGTCAAAACAAAAGAAGAAAAAGAAAAAGAACAAGTAGAAGAGCAAGAATAAGAGAGAGAAAAAAAAGAACAAAAAGTAGAAAAAGAATAGGAAGTAGCAAGAGAAAAAAAGACACAAAAAAAGAAAAATAATATGGAGAAGAAGAAAAAGAAAAAGTTAACATTAAAGACAATGTTTTTGTAAATATGGGGCAATGCTATGCCTCTAACCCTATGATATGTATTATGTTATGAGTAGTCAAATTGTGGCTACCTCAACTCGTAAATAACTTACATAATCACTATTATATAATCAAATATATGTATTTAGATAATCCTACGAGTTATACTTAAGTATATAAGTCAACCTAGGTGGTATCCAAAGTAGAAGTATGACATGTATAGGAGGTATAGATTAGTTATTATCATCATGTTGAATATTTCAGTCTTGTTAAAGGCTTTTGAAATTATTGTCTTAAAATAGGTTAGGAAGTTGCCCACTCAATAACATATTATTATCAAGAATTTTTAATATATTTTATATTATATCTCCTATTTTACAAGTTACTATTATTTCTACTTGAAAATAAATCATATACTAGATTTCGTGCTATCTAAAAATAATAAGTAGCTTTTAAATTATATCCAAAAATAATAATTAGCTTTTATAAAATCAAGATGAAAACTTTTTAATTAAAAATATTTTTAAATGACATTCAAACAATCTGATTGACTAATATCTTCTACCTCTTATTCTAAGATTCATATTTATAAAATAATTATTGTTATCATATTTTATCCACTTGTAAAAACACTATTAACATATTATGTCATATATTCAAATCAACTTGCATCTTATAATTATGTGTAAAGAGAGATTAAATAAAGTGTTAAAATAATGGTGTGTTATTGGATAATATAGGTCTTATGTGGTAGTGGGCCCAATTGAAAGAGGATTGAATGCAATTTAATTTTATTTCCATGATCATGTAAGATGAGAGTAAAATTCAATATTTTGACAAGTTAATGTTTTGCAAGGAGATTAAATTTTGTTATACAATATAGGAAAAATAAAAATAGTTATTAAATAAAAGTCAATATATTTTATAAATAAATATGGATAAGTGGTAACAATAAGTTTATCGGATTTATTTTATCAATATATTCTTTTTTTTTTATAGATAAAGAGTTGAAGTCGTAAACACTTTTTGATTGGAGTTATGAATTAGTGAGATCGCATTTTTTAGGGATCTCATCCTTGAAATTGTTTGAAATTAACACTTTTATATTTCCTTTTGCCATCTTCCACTCCTTAAAAATACACACAATTTTTTGTATGTAGATACATAAAAATTTCCTTTAATATTTTTTTCTTCAATCAACTTCAATTTCTTTCCAACCATTAAGTGGATCCAAATTATTATATTTCTCCATATTATTATATTCATCCATACTATACTCATTTTTTTCATTATTTTCTCAATTACATTTAATAATATAATTGATTAAATAATACATATTCCATTATTCATTAAACTCACAAATTCCTAAATCCTTTTAGTATATCATCTTTGCCCTTTATTTATCATTTCCCACTCTTACCCATTTCATCCACCTATTGAATGTGGGATAAACACTCTTCTTGATATTGGATTCACCCTTGAGGACAATTATAGAAACTCAACCCCTCTCTCATTTCAACCATCTAGCGTTTAATTCATCTTTTGCATTTTACATTCTCGTTATCTCCTATTTCGCTTTCTCTTTCAATCATCTTGCATTTTAAATCTCCATTTCCTCATAGCCTTTCATGCATGCTTTTGAGAGCAATATTGTTAAAAATACAAAATCTTGAGGAATAGGAGTGCAATGGAGTAGGTTTTTAATAACATGCATGTGTGTTTTTAGATTAGATATTCATATTTGCATGTGTGTGATTTGCAAGTATCTCCATTGTTGGATGTTGGAAACAAGTTTTAATCCTCGATTCAAACACCCTCATTTTCCTCCATCTACAATCCCCTTCCTCTTAAGATTATTTAAATCGAATTTAATTAATCTTATGACTATAGTCCTATAATTAATTTATCAAAATTAAATATTTCCCTATCCTTCTAAAGTCATTATTGCTTCTTAACCTTTATTAGTTAATTAATTTCAATTAACTAAGCTAACCAAGTAATTCCTACAAATCACTTTTCCTAACCCTACCATCTACCCTACTTAATCACTCTCTAATCATGCTTATCATTTCCTTAATTTTATATTCGTCCACTCATTATCTCTCCTCATGTCACATCCTCCTACCTTTCTCGCTTGCATTCTAATCTCTCATTAACCCACCTAATCAATACCCTTAATCATTTGCACATCCCTAATCACCTTGATTAGGGATGAGTCAACTCTTTGCCATAAATAGCTTTCCCATCTCATTCTCCAACCTTAAATGCTACCCAATTTGGTCCTTTCAAGGATATTAAAATTCTTTGAATCTCCCCACGCCTCCTCTTCCCAATAAATTTTTAATTCATTTTCTCATTTAGTCTTCCCACATATCTTCTAGTTTGGAATTTTTAATTCCTCCTCACTTCCCCAAAGGAATTTTATATTCCTTTTCTCTTCCCAATGCACTTGGAGAACTCTTCCCCATGTACTCAAGGGGTGTCGAAACAATAAATGCCTTTATGACAAATCTCTTGAATCCCACATCTTATCCTCTCAATACTCTCCCACTTTATTTCATTATCAACCCTTCATTCCAAATCAATCTTGGCCCTCTATTTTGGCCTCCTCCACTCTATAAATAGGAGTCTCCTCTCCTCTCAAATCATCCACCTTTTGAATATTGTCTTGTTGTCCATATGAGGATGGAGATCCTCCATCACACTCTCATATGCCAAAATCTTACCAAAGTCAATCCATATCATCCACAATCATCCTTTTAATCCAATCCCTATTGTTGTGTAGTGGAGAGCAATCCACAGTCCGCCATCTTAAGGAGCAAACCAAGAGGAGCAATATAGGGTGCCTCTATTTCATCAAGCTCAATCGAAGGAAGAGAATAAAACTAAGATATAATAATTAATTTGTGTATTTGAATTCTTTGTTTGTGTTTTGATTTGATTTATGCACTACCCATTAGGCCCAAATTTTTTACCTCTTTAGAAGTTTCTTTAAGATCATCAAACTTTTTAGACTAATAACAATTAAAGAATGTAATAGTTTAAAATTTATAGCAAGAGACACACGAAGTACCTTCGTCATGTCATTTAATACCCTGTGTATTTTGTTTTTCCACCCAAGTGCATGAAGATGTTATAACATGTTATCATAATAAACCTCAATCTGATGGTCTACATACTTAATGTCGTTGTAGAGTTTACAATAATTGACTACACTTGACAATAAAATGGTGTAGCTCAAGGACTATGCTCTATCAAATACATTTCTCCTCCCCTTTATATATCCTAAGTTTGATAAAAAGTTTCTCATTGCTTCAAAAATTCCTCTCATGAAGTTTCATCTATCTATTTGGATAACTTCCAAATATGCATCATGCCCAAATCCTCAACTCTAAGCTCGTGATCTTCTACATCAAGTATTTAGTAAATTTGTTCACCACAACCTCTCAAATAATTTTAAAGTTTTCTTGATTTCCCCTTTATAATTCTCTCCAAAACCTTGTTCACAACCCTATCTCTATCATGTTGTGATAATTTATTAGTCCTATATTATGATGAATAATCCATAGAAAATGCAATCACCATTGTGAGTACAAGACCCATCCTCTACCCTTAATTTATCTCAAAAAAGATAATTCCCTTTGCCACAATCTCAAGTAATAATGGCTTCTTCTAATCACCATCATTGCCTTGTATGCTATGAATATTGTTTCCTCAAACATACCTCCTCTACCTTACTTCCATACATTATAATGTACTATATAAAATATTAATACAACTATTATTCAAACCCTCCACTAATGTTGTCAAAATCTAAATGCTTTGACTAGATATGACAAAAACTCAAATTTATTCATGATTTATACGTCAAATATACAACAAAAATTAACAATTGAAGAAAGCAAAGACATTCATCATCTTCCACATACAATGGATAGAAAAATGATTGCCTTGCTACATATATGGCTTCTTGTGATTTAGTGAAACAAGGTATTCATTAGTTTCCATAAAAGTGACTTGGGATGACTTCTTAATAGAAAACTTGTTTGTGGAGTTTCACATTTTAGAATTGGGAGACACCATTGTTGACATTAATCTTCCCTTTGATGGAGTTAATTCTTATTTAGTAATTGTGAGGGAACACTCTAACTCTCTTATTCATTCTCTACATGATCATTCATCACTATTTGACATGTGTGTAGATACTATCGGGAAAATAGGTGTTGTATACCTTGCATAGTTGTAGCATCCTAAATTATACTCCCTTACAATTTTGTCCTCATTTGGGCCCTCACCTTGACGTTTGTGTCTCGAGGCCCGATTTGAGCCTTTATTCTACTCACACCTTGTAAATAATTCATTTTTTTTGTAATGCATACTTTTTGATCCTCTTTTATTGGTCCTTGATTGGTCAGGACCAAGGCGTTGGTGCTATGGTCCTCAAGGACCAAAGCACCCAACGCTTTGGTCCTCCTAATCAGGGCCCATTTTGGGGCCCCTCAACGGTTACATCATTTGAGTGAGAATCCTGATCCCGTGTCAGCTCATGTTGGAAAATTAAATTATTTTTTGACAAGCAAGTATAAAAGGAGGTCTACCCCTCTCATTTGAACAACTGGAAAGCAAATTCAATCAATCAACTCAAGCAATAAAGCATTCAAATTCAAGTGAGCAAATAATCAATCTTCTTTCATACATTGGAGTAGAAGTAAGGTCAAGATTCAATCATTGGAGTTGACATTCATGTTCTATATTTATGAAGACTTCATGAAACCCTAATTCCACGTGGAGAAACAAAACTCCATTAAAAGGTATATCATTAGTGGTTTTAGACATTATTCAACACTTTCCTTAAAAATGAGATCATTTTTATTACTACAATTCAATTACATTTCATTTCTATTTCATTGTTAATTCCAAAACTGGGGTTTGACCTAAGGCAAACCCCTATTCCCAACCTATTTCCCTTCTCTAGTGTGTGCAAGAACAAGTACGAGTTGTGATATTTGGAATTGGGTTTATTTTCAGAGATGAACTGGTTCCCCTTTGGACAACAAAAAGTGTTGAGGACCAAAGCGACAGGCATTCTGGTCTCGACATTTTAGGGTCTCTTTCTAGGAATAGATCTGAACACTCTTCCATTATGTAGATCCAGGTTCGTGGCTTGATCCGACGATTGTAGCTCACTGTTCATATGTTTTCATTTCAACTCCAACATCTCTACCCGATAAACAACCACTACTAAGGTGAATCTAATAAGAATTCTCAACCCTATCCTTGCTGGTTGGAGGCTAGATCTATTAGGTTCACCCATTTTTTAATGTAATGGTCCCTAAGTCTAAATATTAGTTGTTTTTCATACATCTAATTGTGGTAGCCCTAATATTTTCACCATTAAAATAATAATATTTATAATTGTATGTATATGTATACATAAATGTATATATATATATGTGTGTGTGTATGTATTATATTTTCACAGGGGGTCTTTCCCCCACACCGTATTATGTTTTAAATACTCTAAAGTACTTTTGTTTTGGTGGCCCCCACCACCATACTCGTACTTTTTTTTTTTTCGTCTGTCGTTCAATTTATGGTCATTACCCACAGTTTTCCCGGCAACATCCTCCGTCCCACCTCTGGTCTACACTTGCCAACATCATTTGTTTTCCCGTTTGCGTAGCTGCTCCGCTTAGGGCCGACTTTCGCCTCCCATGACTTGCTCTAGCCCTGACACTGCTCCAGCAACCCCGACACCGCTTTGCCTCGGGCCAACCTCTGCCTCCAAGAACAACCATCGCAACCCCCTTTTGCTGCCCTCCATCGACAACCACCACCGTCGGGATCTCCTGCTATTCCATGCTGCCACGCGACAATCTTTGACTGCTCCGCACATACTGCCAAGAACAGCTAGGTTAGTGCCCAACAAGCACCAACACAACGCACATGTAGCTGCTAAGACACGTGGCAACTTCAAATTTGCCCATGCCGCAAGCTTTTACCACCTCGGAGAACATGTGGTATCTTTTAATTAATTGTTTATGCACAATCACTGCACTATCATATGCTGACTCAATGATCCAATCATCCGCCATGTCAGTGTATAGATCGAATTGTATTTTGCCACATCATCACTTTCGTATCGTACAAATATGTCGCGTAGGGGGGTGTGAAGTTCGAATGATGACCAGATGGGTGTCAAATTTAAGCCCGTGATTTGCTGACATCAGCATGCGTCAACACTTTTTTGAAAATTTTTGGACCCTCTCACCAATGAGCTTTTTGATTTTGTAGGCCAACTTTGGAGGCCCATAACTTGCTCATTTTAGCTCATTTTTTGGTGATTTTTTTTTTTTATTTGGGCTAATTTTGCATGCTCACTGCAGTGGTGGTGGATTTTTTCTGATTTTTGTGGACATAATTTTCATAATTTCCAGTTTTTCATAATTGTATTTGTCCAATCCTCGATTTGGTAACTTCAAAGGCTTCGTTTGAGGTCATATGACCTCCTTTTTAGGTGTCGTTTTTTTGAAAGTGCATAATTTTTTGTTTACTTTCATGCGGCGTTATCTATTTTTCACCATCTTGAGTAGAAATTATACTTTCAGTATTTGGTCATTTTTGGCCTATTTGGTACTTGTGTTTTGCTTGGATCTCGGTTTAGATTACTTGCAGTATTTATTAAAGTCTCTTGTAGCCTATTTAAGGTAGTTGTAAAGTTGAAATAAAAAATCCACCTTGCCTTGTTTTGCAAGTGGCCATTGTACACACACTAAGTATAAAGTGCCAAATCATCATATTTTTTTTTTTTTGGGGGGGGGGGTGTTCTTTGATTGAGTGAATTGGGGGGTGTCTTGTGTGATTGTGCCTCTCTTTTATTAGTGCTCTTTCATTTTGTTGTTATGGGTTCTCCTAAATTTCCACTTTTGACTCAACATAACTATGCTTGATGGAAAATCGATGTATGGAGTAAGCTAATAGAGAAGTGATTAACTCATTATATTGATGGAACTATCACTGCACCAATTGATCCTAATGCTCACACGGAATGGCTCACTAAAAATATTATGGATATTGACACATTGAGGAAATATATATCAAAGGATCTCATCTTTTACATTAAGTGTAAAACAATTAAGGATGCATGGGATGTCTTGGGAAAACTGTATGGTCAAATTGATGAGATTAGAGGCTATCAACTTGATAATGATCTCACCATGTTGGATTCCAAGAACTTTGATTCAATCCAATACTATGTTACCAAGGCATATGAGATAAGAGCACAGTTGAAGGATTGTGGCATTGATAAGAAGGATGCACAGTTGGTCTACAACCTTTTGGGAAAGCTTCCATTAGAGTATGCAATATTTGTTTCTAGGTTCCAAACTCATCGCTTGACAGTGGGTAGTTTCTTCACTATGCCCACATTTGATGCATTCATAAAAATATTGATGTTGGAGTAGTTCAAGTTGTTGAGCATGGGAATTCTCAAGTCTTCCAAGTCCATGGCTTTGGTGGTTAATCAAGAGAATCAAGGAAAGGATTCCAACAAGAAGCAGAAGCAGTCTAAGCCTAAGACATAACAAGACAGAGCATAATATTCCTCTTCACAACAAATGGATTCTACATCATCACCTAAGAGGAAAACATGTAAGTACAATCTTTCTTGTTCATATTGCAAGAATAGTGGTCATGATGAGCAACGTTGTCACACCAAGCAGATTGATGAGTTGACCAACATCCTCAAGAAGAACAACATTGATTTACCATCCACTTACAAAAAGAAGGATTCATCTTCTTCCCCTTCCTCGTAGTCAAAAGGTAAGGGACAAGCTCTTTGTGCTACTACTACAAGTCATGATTTAGGGAGATGGCTTCTAGATTCAAGAGCTTCTCATCATATGACATCTTCACAGTCTATGTTCTCTTCATTTGAGCCTTGTAGCATGCTTGATGGGCAATCATACATGTATGAATATGACTGGGAAATGATCTATTGTCATTGGGGATAACTCCTTCAATGATGTGTTGTGTGTTCCTCATTTGACAAACAATCTTCTTTCCATCTATCAAATCACTCGTGGGGTAACAAGGAAAACTATGGAGTTCACACATGATTCAATTATCATTAGAGACTTGGAGACTAGAGCTATTATTGCTACATGGGTGGTAGATCATGCATCTCGGTTGTACTCCTTTGTCAATTTTGTTCCTATTGATGAGGATGATTCTTCATATGTTGATCACACTTCTTGTGTTGTTTTAGATATTGAGAAGAACTTTGGTTACTTGAACTTGGGTGTTATCACATGTGAACCCATTCTTGAGCCTTGCATTTCATCTCATCCTATTGATATCACATCACATATTGCACCTGATGATGCATACATTGCAACAATTTTGTATCTCCTATTAGGACTATAATTGAACATACTTATATTCTAATGATGTGCCAATGAGATTTGAGATCTCAGGTTACATTCCTAGGCTAGGATCTCATTTCCTACATATTAGTGGGATACAAAGTGTCCTTAGATACAGTTTAGAGAGTTATTAATTAAGTGATAATTAAATTTTTTGGGGTACATAAATGAACCAAGATGTTAATCCAACGACATATCTAAAGTGCTTGTAAATGATCGATATGATACATTAGGGACATACTGCATTTTAATGCAATTGTATGTCAAATAGGTAACCCACTAGGTGACAAGGACACATACTCAAGCCCCCTTAGTCATCGTTTAGATCTATTGTGATGACACTCTTTGCCTTACCTTTAGGATCCTCATCATGCTTGCCATTAGATTTTGTATCCAACATAGCACTAAACACTCACCATATGTGGGTGTGATTGGTTGAGACCTTGGTTGCATGTGTTCACACTTGTATTGTATGCTTAGTATTGACATGTGAATGCTATGTGATATGGTTTATATCTTATGCATGCTTGTTGGCGATGTTTTCCACTTTGAGCACATTTGCGTTATGATGGTTTATCATACCTATTTGGCATATGCTGCCATAATAGTTTACCATAATTTTTTTTGCATGTGTGTGCTATGATGGTTAATCGCACTTGTTCGTGTGTGTATGCTATGATGGTTATTCATAATGTTTGGTGTATATGTGAGCCATACTCACCTTGTTTTGTGTGAGTATATGTGATTGTACCTAGGTGACTATCTCCGAGCATGATGGGGGTGGACATATAAGTACCACAAGGTTGGGTGGTGTGGAACTACCATTGAGGACTAGTGGATCCATTGGAGTGGCTTAGGATCATGCACTAGTTGGAAAATGGTTTATTTTATTATTGCCATTTCTTTTGCAAGAATGTTGTAAAATATATAATTGAGGATATTTGGACCCTCTTATGTGATTTTATTATTTAGAGAGAAATCTCTTTTTGGTAATCCACCCACATAAGTGTTGACAAAGTTATTGTGAAGGGCAAGGTAATTGGTTAAGGCACCGAACTATATAAAAACAAGGAAGAGAGGTGTAGAAAAAAATAAAATGGTGAGAAGTACTGTGATAGAAGCATATTGTCCTACAAGTAGTCAAGTCCAAAAAAAGAAGTTTTAAAATGTTGTCTCACATTAAAAAAGTGATCTTATATTACAAAAATAGAATGGTGAAAAAATATTAGCAAGACTGTTGTGTTACATCTCCATTCATATAAAATGTCTATATCACTAATTCCATCAATTTTTATTCTATTCAAATATTGCACCTCCTAATAATGGAAGTGCTCGTTATAATTATTTGGATGTACTCTTGTAATTTGTAAACAAACAAGTGCCATGTAGTGGTGAGTACTTGCTGTGTAGATTTGTAATATTAATTGAATAGGCAATGGAATAATTCAATCTTAAAAACTAGTACATACAAACGTAGTAAATAAATGAGAGGTTTAGTAAAGCTATTAATTTTATAAATGCATGTAAACAATAAATAATATCAACAACAGTCATAATATATCACTAAATTTAGATAGAATTGCTGATTTTTGTTTTCATTGGCTACAATAAAAGTGTGATTCATACAAAATAAAACTATTTCAGCTCTAGATGAAATAAAATGACATGCGCTTAGTCATAATATATCACTAAATTTAGATGGAATTATTGACCTTGTTTTCATTGGCTACAATAAATGTGCAATTCATACAAAATAAAACTATTTCAACTCTAGATGAAACAAAATGACGTGCACTTTGCAAAATCTTAAGCTAATGGCAAACATAATGGATGCATAATGACAAGATAGAAGGTGCTATTTAGCTTATATTTTTCTAAATATTTAAACTTCTTGAAGGTCTGGCCAACTTCCTTGCTTTGAATAAGATCTTTATTGCTTTTAAAGTTTAAATTAGAGTTTTATTTTATTAAAATTTGTTAAAAATTATAGTTTTAGTAGACAAATAAGATACATAAATATTTAATAAATTAAAGGTTATTTTATTTTACTTTCAAAAAATTATTACACTAACTAATTTTTTTACTTTTAATTTTATCCTATCTTTGGAATAAAATAAATTTGAAGGGATTAAATTTGGAAATTAGATCATCTAAAGAGTACTATTTGTGATATTGATCATATCTTTTAACATTCTACATGATGTACTCTTGCATGTCATGGTTTCAATAATCCATAATGTACCTTCCATCATGGAGATATCATGAAACACTATCTTCAATGCATATATTATGCAACCCTATTTCCAAAGGGACAATATTGAAACCAAAAAGAGAAAAATATGTTTAATGTACTCAACTCCACAAGCATAGTGATTAATATCTTACATTGTACAAACATTTTGTATTAGTCATAGTTCTAAATAAATTTAAACTCAACCATATTTATAATTCAATTTTTTTTAGCATATATTACTATCATCATAAATGTTAAAATATTGGATTAGTTAAAAATTTGTATTCTTCAGATCGATATACTATGTTTAATGTTATTTAATCATTTCATTTATTTATTTAGTAATCTAATTTTTGATCATATGATTACATGTAAATAAGAACTATTTAAAAAATATTAACAATTTATTCTAAATAATGAATATCTTTTATCTATAAGAAAAATTGAACTTCATGATATAACAAAATTTAATACAATTCTTGACTTATAAAAAAACAAATTTTGTTTATTATGTCAAACATATAGACACTATGAAACTTCAAGGACTTACCTAACCCTATTTTTTTCCTTTTTCAAATTTAATTTTACAATATAATTCAAAACACAATTAAAAGAATATAATACAGTTAAAGAATTGCAATTCAAATTCACCAAAATCTTTAAGATGAGTAATTCTAAACACCAAACATGGTTGAGAGTTGTACACTAGTGTAAAATATTAATCTACCTAGTGATCGATATCAATTGATATGAATTAATAGAGATCAATATATATCTTTGGAGTTTTAATTATATCATTAAAAAATAAAATAAACTATAAGTTAAAATCCCTAAAAGGAGTGTTTATTAAATATGGATAAAATATACTAAATATTATTTTAATGACTTAAAAATTTGTCTTATGTAAAAAGTGGATCCGGATTTGATGGGAGAAATCCGATAATAAGACACAAATTATTTGAGTCAATTAGGTTGAAGCAAAAGAATTTCTTGTAATTTGAAAACTTAAAAATCATGCATCTTAACTATTGAAAATTTTTAAAAAACCATTGAAAGAAAAAAATCATAAATATAATTGTTGGAAAAACAATTTAATAATAACAAGTTAATGAAAATTTGATCAACTAATTGCAATAGTACTAATAATAAGATTGACAACATTCAAACACAACATTCAATTACATTTTTTTCTATCATACATTGTTATATAAGAATTTAAATCATTTTTTTTTTATCATACTTATAAATTTGATAACAAAAAAAAAATTAACTTATTTAACACTCACTATGAAAAACCCTTCCTAATTAAGTTTTTTTTTTATCATTAACCACTACAAAATTTAAAAATATTCTTCTTTTTTCACAGCACCCGTTTGAAATATTTGGATAGCCCCAATTCATGGGACCATAAACTAAGAGCGTAAGAATACAATGTTCTGAAGAGGAAAATAGTTGCTGGGAGGCAGAGAGAAAGGGGGAGAAATGGCTTCAGGGTGGGGAATAACGGGAGGAAAGGGACGATGCTACGATTTTTGGATCGATTTCAGCGAATGCTTTTCGCGCTGTAAAGAGCCCAAAGACTGTGCTCTCCTTCGCGAGGACTACTTTGAATGCCTTCATCACGGCAAAGAGGTAACACTCCTTTCAATCCGCTACTCTGCTATACACATTTTTCCTTTTTTCTATATCTAGTACATTTTAGGTCAGAAATGATGTCAAATTATTTATTCCCTAAATGCTTTTGATTTCTTTTTAAATCTTGGGTGAGGTTGTCTGTTGCCTTGATCGCCGTGTGGCGAAAGCTGCGCTGTGTTTGTAAGAATTTAATCTTTTGTTGAGTCCAGTTCACTTAGAGTTTGTTATTTCACAACCTCACCAAATGTACGGCAGGGAAGGGAGGGCAAAACCGCCGGATGGGTAGGCAGTTAAAGAGATTTTTGTGCTTTTACCGTTCCAGGGCTGGGTTGATTTTTCCTGCGATTGGTGCAATTCTTGGGTCGCCGGCATTGTCTGCAAAGGTGACTGGTGCGAATTCTGGTGTAGATTTCTAGCAGTCAAGCTTGAGTTTGTGTTGCTAATAATTGCTGCTAGTGATTGAGCACCGAGTCTCACCAGCATAAGACACAACTAATCCAGAATTTGTTGTTGCATTTGGAGGATTATTGTGGTTCGGGAGTATTCCCCTCTACGTGATCATGGTTGCAGTAGAAGTGGGCTTTTATCCTTTTTATCGACTATTGAGATTCTCATATCTGAATTTGATAGATGCTATGGCAGAAATTGAGTATTCTTGAACGACATGGCCAAAAGCATCTTTATAGGTTGAATAGATCATGCTGATTTGAGTGCAGATTAATGTCAAACGTAAACTGAATTGTTTTAAACAAAACTAGTTCATCCTGCAAAATCTCCGAGGACGAAAAATCAAGTTGAAGTTGGAACCAATACGAATAAAAACTCAGATAAATTGTCTGAGGGATTGTATTTTAAAGGAATTGGTGGTGTACTTCTAAGATTGTGGCTCGGCTGCGCACCTCACTTTTGTGTGTATAGGAAGCCCACGACTACATTGGATATGCCCGTAGTATGTACCAAGGCAACGTTGGTGAAGTTGTGATAATGAAGATACAATAAAAGCACCTATTATAAAACAGAGGGCCACTTATCTTAATAAAAAATGAGATTGAAATTGAAAGTAAATTATAATAGTATTTTCTAATTCTTAAACTAGGTCATGGGGAATGGAGTAAATAGATAGGAATATTCGTTAAAGGGTGTACCAAAAACAAGCCATCGAGCACATCAAGCAAGGTAGAGAAGGAAGAGAAGGAACTTGATTGGTATATACTATAAATCTTGAAACAAATGTAGCAGGTGTAAGTAGAAAATATATATAAGGAGCAGGTATAAGAAGAAAATATATATAAGGAGCAGGCATAAGTAGAAAATATATATAAGGAGCAAGCATAAGTAGAAATTATATATGAGGAGCAGGTTTAAGTAGAAAATATTTAAATATATATATAAAGGGACACAATCCATTTGGTTCAGGTACATATTGCTCATGAATTTTGTTGAAAAGTTGTAGCCGAGGGGTGAGATTACTGTGTCCCTGTAAGAGGGGAGAATGTAGAAAAGGTAATTAATATATTATATCTGTCATTAATGTAAAGGGAATGAATAATCAAATTTTAAATATATAGGATTGTTTATTAGGTTAAAATTTAGCCTTTATAAAGCTTTTCACTTTTTAATCCCCTAAGCCTGAACTATATATTACTGACCACCCATCCATATACCCAAATAACTACTAATATTACTAACATTACAAATTATATATTACAATACCAACACAAAACAATTGTTGGTTGTAATCCTATGTTCCAACATCTAACACTCCTAAGTTTCTAAGTCGTTGCATGACAAAACTATAGAATAACACAGCTTTGGATCACACACTCTTAACAAAACCCCCTTGATCCAAAAGAAGAAAATATGGTTGATCTGCAGCCTCTAGTCGCTATTATGCAACTTTGCCTTCCCTAGTTTCTTGTAACTGGTATTGATTAATCTGTGTGTCTCACCTTGACATGATCTTGTTGAAATATCATAAACTCAACATGCCTATGAACATCTATACCCTGCATGTGATGTGAACAACGTGCTGCTCAACCTGTACCTGCAATCATTGAATTCATATCCACTTCAGATTATCTAACCACTTGCTCCACACTTATTTGTGAGCAACACCTGTTAATCTGTATTGATCACCATACATGACTGATCACCTAAACCTTGATCCTCCCCCACTAGTCATGACACAGAGATGATAGCATTCACACCACCTTCGCTCCTTATCAAAGCTCACTAAAATAGGGAAAGCCAAAATTGCAATGCAGTAAACTGAAATACTGAAAACAGAGAGTCTACTGATACTAAAGATGCTATTCAAGCATTTTATACAATCTTCAAGTGAATAGCTAAACCAAGATGGAAATGATAGTCTATCCTTCTGGTGGGTTTTCCAACCTCCTTTTAGACCCCCCTAGATCCTATGGTCCATACAAAATGAATAACTCCAATAGCTTCGATAGTACAATCACGATGCAAATTTTATACATCAATAATAAGCAATGTGACCATGTGAAGGCAAAAGAGAGAAACAATGGGTTGTTGCATTACATTGAAAATGCACTCATTACAAATGATATCTCAGTAAACACGTGGGAGATTCTGAAATGGAAAACCAACCTCACCGATGGATTTGGAATGTGCCAAAACCTCCTAATGAGTGGTTGCATCATTAGGCTTTGCAAAATGAAAAACTCAAATAAAAAGGATGGCAATAGGCTTTCAAAGTGTGATTTTGACCCCAAACCTCCTCGAACCATTGTTATAGATCAATGCAAACATTGCCATGTTTTTAATGTTTGTTAGTTTTTAAAGTTTACTTAGTATGCCAAAGTTTCATTTGCAATTCTTATACTTATTCTTGGTTTGCTCACAAAGTTACTGTAATGTCCCCTACCAGTACTATGCCTTATACACAGTAATAATCCTATTCAATATGGTTATAGTGTATTCAATATGGTTATAGTGTCTACCGATTCTACTTTAAGGGAACACTCTAATTACATCTAAGAATATAACCACATATTAAGCATTGACCACATTAATTATTTTTCATGCATGATTTACATAAGTGAGATCATGCCTTAACCAGTAGCTGATAACCTGACTATGGATAATCCTGCAATCACAAGAGTGCACACACTATACCTACAGCATATACATATTATGAGTCAAGGTAATAACACTAACATATAGACAGGAGAAGGTATCTTGGACTAAATGGGAGAGCAAGGGCTGCTTGTCTACCAGATCCAAGGGTTGGTTACTCTTAACCCCCTTGCTAGATGGGTAGTTCCCCTATGCTTCCTACTTAATCCTTAATGCCTTCAGACACCCAGACTTCACCTCTGTCTTGGGCAGACTGGCAGGGACACAGTAACAGGCCTCTTGACTCCATGGGTCTCTGACCACATGGCAGCCCCTCGTGGCAACTGTAAACTATTTCCAATGCTCTCCCCAAGATGGAGATAAACTGGACAGTCGAACAACTCTATCATGTATTCAGACTTACTTTACACATATAATTCTAATAATCAGATTGTATAATTATTTTAGTGCAGTATAATCACAATATATTGGCAGAGTTGAATTTATTATAAATGGATCATATAAGTATGTGTCAGGGTCTTATTTATACTGTTATAAACTTAAAGATATCTACTCAATATTCTTAGCAGGGATCACAATTTCATGTTGTAAAGCTTTAATATCCGCTATTGGTTTTGTGAGACCATATGTTTGTTTAGAATAGCGACTTACCTGTGCGTGTAGTAATTAAGCTCAGGCTGCCCGTTAATAGTCCTGATTTCTTTTTGGCTCTAAATGCTGACGTGAATGTGACAAACCACGTAACAAGTCTCTGGAAGATATTTTTGTCTTTTTTTCCTCTCCCCTTTGTCCCGATGCCTCCCCTTAATATTATAGGAAGAAGAGAAGAATCGTAACTCTTCAGTGTATCCCGAACATAAAACGCTTCATCACGCCTCCCTGGATAAGATTAGTTAGCAGCCCCTTATACTCTCTGTTTTGGTGGCGATAATGGTAATTGCGTGTTTTGTTTGATACGATGATGAACGGTGGATTAGTTGTTTGCTAAGTCGATCCTACTGATTGTATTAACATTGACCAAGGCTTGAATCCCTTCTATCTCCTTGTCTTGCTGATGATCGACAACAAATCTAGATGTATACCGCATAATAATCATTTTACTAATCGCTGTTCTGAGTTTCATCGATACTTAGGCTATTTGACATCGATCGTCCATGTATGATTGCTCTCACTGGATACTTATATTTATTTTATTATTATTCATTTATTTATATTACTTAAATATGATTTTTTTTATTAATATTTAAGAAATATAAATTTTATATTAAATCTTGTTTGTTATGATTTTATTCATTTATTTGGTTATATATAAATATCATTAAGCATTATCATGTTTCGAATGTTTTAGATGGGGACATCACAGTTACAAACCTCTGTCCACTATTGTTAATGTTCAATGCAATCATTGTCATGTTTTTAATGTTTATTAGTTTAAACTTTATATAGTATGCCAAAGTTTCATTTGCAATTCTTATACTTTACTTGCACCTCTTTTTACAACTAATTTTTTAAGTACTATATGTATTTATGCAATTCCCTTGCCACACCCCTGCTGCTGTCCACAAGCTTAGATTGTCCCCCCACCGTCTTCAAACATAGGCCCTTGGTCTCCCCGTCCCTGAAACCCGTTTCCCTGTCAGGAAACTCTGTGGAACTATGCATATTTGTGAACTTCTTGTATATATATTTTGACTAATCTAACTTGTTTGAAGCCTGATATACTAAAGGACTGCCATCAAAGGACTACCCTACTCCGTTAGGTAGGAAGCCTGACACCAAATATACTTCCCGAAAAAATCAATCAAAGGAAGATGCAACTATCACATAAATTTCCAATTAGGAAAGTGTTTCTTCTTGTCTCACTCAGATATAAGATTGTAATGGCCTTCTAGTTTTGGGTTATTAATGCAGTCCTGGGTGGTGTACCTGCAACAGGTAGGCAATACATTTGACACACACAAACATGCAATAAACTACAGCAGCAAATTATGACAGTCATAAAAACAACTGAAATGACAACCTCGCATGGGCTGAACAGCCTCAAAATACTTCTTTACAACCAGTTACAGGTGCGCACGCTTTGGCTTCTTATGACAGCCAATCAAATATATAAAACTACTGTACTGTACTCATCTGCAATTTGAACTTTTCTGCTACAGTGCCAAGGATGATATTCTGGTGATTTTGTTTGAACCCTCCACTAGTTTTCTGAACCTTATGTCTTCTCCATTCATCTATTCTCAGCTGTTGTGTTATGCTGTGCCAAGTATTAAATATCTACTTCTTTACTATGCCTCTACACATCTTTCTGCTGTGCAACCGGGATGAATATCCACAGTTTTTACTATTGTTGCTCCTTTAGTCCTTTCTCAAAAGGCACAACTTATGTTTTTGTATTCTACTTGTATTTATGGGGTCATGGGGATATTTTTAACTGCTTCCTATAGTAGATGATTCTGTCAAGAATAGATGACAGCTGCTGCTAGTTGGGGAAGAGGGCATATGTAACAGATGAACATTTAATTATATTCCCTTGTGATTGTAACTGCTGGCACCAGAGTTTTGGAAAGAAAATGGTGACTGCTGCTAGCCGCCTTGCGCTCAAAATAAGAATTATTTGACCGGCCCTTCCTTTTTAACTGCTACAATTTGTAATTTTCAACTGCTGAAAGTGAAAGGAAAAACAGCGTTGAAGTTTTGAACTGCCATCAGATGAAATAGAAAAAGATGGGCTACCTTTTGTGGGTTGAAGCTGCCAAGGATTAAGGGGTAAAGTCCAAGTCCATTCTAGAAGATTTATTGAAACAAAATTGAAGAGCAAAACCAGCTACAGAACCTGTGACCCTGAAGGCAAATCCAAAGAAAGAAAAGAAAAATGTTAGAAACATATTTTTGGGGTGTGCGGGATTGCATGAGCCTTGGAATGCTCCTGTGTCAGTTACTTATACCATCATCTGTGGTAATTTTCAATTCCTTACGAAGAATTTCACTTCAGCTTTATTATTGAAGTTTTTTCAAGTTCATATCAAAACAAATTTAATATTCCTCTGCCTTTACTTTGCCTGGGATCCCAGAGATCAAGATTGAGCTTGTTGGAACCTTCTGGATGAGTTTCCATTTTACCACAGGTGCAAAGGCCTTCATTATAATGACCTCTTTACAAGGGAAAGCTTTCTGAATCAGCATATAACCATCTAGAATTGCTTTGTCACTTTCATCCATATTATCTACTTTCTCTTGTTTTGGGTTGGAGGTAGAACTGACCAGTTCTGAAATCCAGGCTATTAATGTAAGGGTAACTTTCTCCACCTGCTTGGGTTTACCTTTGAATATTATCTTATTTCTATCTAACCATATATTCCATGTAATTAGAACAGGGGCTACATATCGATATCTGATCAATACTGAACTAGAAGGAAAGTTTTTGCACACAGAAGACAATGAATTTAAAAATGCCCACTGAATGAACATTTTAGCCAGAAAGTAAAATCCCAAATCTTTCACAAGAAAGCACATTGATGAAGATCAACATCCTCATCAGCTTTTAGATAAACAAAATCCTTAGAGGGGACTAAAATACCATTTTTCCTTAAGAGTATCCTAGGCATGGACCATGTTTTGAGACGTAGCTACATTATAATGCTGACCTTTGGAAGACCTTCAGTCCATATTCTTCCACGGTATCACTACATTTTTCATAACAACTTGATTCTAAGAAGTCCCCATCTTTCTTCTATCCTATATTCCACCAGATTTACCCCTAGGCCACCTAAGAAGATTCTAATTGTCCATGAATCTCTGAAGGATTCTAATGCGGTGGATTGTTTAGAAGTTTGTGCTCTGTCTGTTTCATTTCTATAAAATTTAGGGATTTCTAGGATTTAGGGAACAGGGTTAATTGTTTTTTCCTTTGTTAATTCCTTTTAGAAGCCTTCTTTAATGGTCTAGATTGAAATATGGGGCAAAGAGTAGTAGGAAAAGGTCAAACATTGCCATAGAAATCAGCTTTGAATTCATATTTTATCAATCAACAGAGAGGTTCCTTTGACCTTTTATGCTGTTTTGATGAACTTCTATATGGCTGATCCCTTATGATGTAGTTGTGGTCGGAGGGTCCAATTCAGGACTACCTAACCATGCAGCAAACATAAACTTTTAATACAAATGCATAGCAGAACAACAACATTCAGCAAAAAGACTGGTTTATTTATACCAATTTAAAACAAACTAGCTTCAAGAGCTTGATACATGCTATTTCTCAGTTGTTTAATTACAAAAGAGATCCTATAAGATCTCAAACTTTTGACACTCAATATGTTCCTGAGACTGTTTCCCAAAGTTTGCTAAATGATTGTCTTGATGCTCCCTAGCTGTCCTCAAATCATGCTGGACTTCAGTTTATATAGACAGGTGCAGAATGAGATGTGCTACATGAAAACATATTACACCATCATAACGATGGGATGAGAATTAATGGTTCCAAAATTAAATTATTTTATCTTCAGTTGGCCTTGGAATTGGGCACATTAACTTTGTAGTATCTAGTTTCACTGGTAACATGCAGATTCATCTTCTCCAATGTGTTTTGAGCTAGGAGTTTCCAAGTTCAATTTGCTTTTTTATACAACACCTTGTAGGACCCGAAATGAAATAGACAACCTTGGAAATTGGTGTGAAGTTCAAATACTTGTCACAAAACCCAATCCCTGCTACGTTATATAACTCAGTGTCATGCCCCCACCATGATACATTTTCCACCCTCCTAAAAAAAGAACTAAATTATTAAATTAGCTATGCGTCCATATGAAAATTGCCCAAATGACCTAGCAATTTTGATTTGTCTAAACCGACCCATACAATGAAATGCCTTCCCTTAATCAGCGAACTTATAAACTTAAAGAATCACTGAACATGTGGTTGCCAAGGTGTATGTGATTAATTTGGTAAGGACAGCGATTTATTAAGTCGAGGGGTAACGGGCAGATTGAAAGGAGACACCACTCTAGAAGGGACATTGCCATGAAAAGTTCATAACCCTCCATTACTGATGCAGGGATATATATTGCAGATCAGCACCGAAAGGACATCATCAAGGATATTGATCAGATCAGAAATCATTACATGTAATCTGCACTCATCAAAGGAGACCAGTTTGATGTAGGCTTCAGCATTCAAAATAGAGAAGTCTTGTGTCCTATCCATTTTATGGTTTGCAAAATAATGATAATATTTGATATATAATCTTTCAATATTTTGTTATCGTTATAATTAAAGTAGTCAATTTATATAATTATTTATTTATTCAATTAAGTCTCCTATAATCCATCATGTAAGGATTAGAGAGGAACCTCAATAAGGAGAGCAGATTCATGTTCCCCTTCTTAGTAGCCCACCTCATGTTGGATGGACAAGAGTTCCTGCCACTTGAGGCCAAGGGGTTGAGTCAGCTTTGTTGGATGCTCCATGTCCTTGGGCTTACTTGTGGCAAAATCCCTGGGCACCTTATTGTGGAGCCACGATTGGGAGAGCAGATACGTGTTCCCCTTCTAAGTAGCCCACCTCATGTTGGATGGACAAGAGATCCTGCCACTTGTGGCCAAGGGCTTGAGTTATCGTGGTTGGATGCTATGCGCCCTTGGGCTTAGTTGTGGTGAATGTCCGGGCGCCTTATCACGCTTCTTCTCCAATCCCTATTATGTTTAGCTATAGGAAATGGAACTATGAATGCTTTAGGTTTCTTAAGTTCAAATAGCTATTGCATGATTTATCTATATAGTTTATGATGATTAGTAATATATATGCACTTTTATGTTGTTGGACCCCTAACCCTTACAGAAATAATTGGTCTTATGAATTATATTTCAAATGTTGTCTGGCATGATTGCAGGACCTAAAACAGGATTTATCTTGCCAAAGACATTTTAATTGGTAAAGTTATAATTCTAACTATAATACACTTCTTATTTTAATTAAACTTGTGTGATTTTTAGGGCAAGATTTAGGATCATCCCAAAAGGGGACATTACAATCCAGTTAAGTTTCTTTAAACAAGAAACATAGATGCAATGATGAGAAACACAGCATTTGAGCTAGACATTCTAGTTGCTTAGTTGGCCTCACATTCCAAACTGTAACTCAAAAGTGTTACTGTAGAAAAATGTGACAGGAAAGCCTATGACTATGTCTATTCCTATGCTGGCTAGTTTGAAGCTTGAATGAAAGAAAAGCAAATGCAGGAGGATGCAATGCTGCAAACTTATCACACTTCATTGGAAGACGGTTAGAAAACTTAGAAAATACCTTCAAAACAAACCAACGCTAAAAGAAAATACTTTTTGATGATACAAGATTGCTTTGTACCTTGGATGCTCCCACATCAGACACCTTGGGTAATCCCTAATGTCCCTTAGGGAAAATAACTGGAAATGCCCTAGTTATGGGTCCTAGTAGGGTTGAAAGTACGTACCTTAATTTCTGCTAGTCCAAACCTGTACAACCAGGTTAGAAGATGCTTTGAATTATTTAAGTAATTAACATATAAGTAAGTATATTCAGAATTAACTATAAACTAAAATTAAGGTAGCAGTGTCAAAGACTAAATTATAGATTAGGAATAATGGGAAAATATACTAATGTAGGGTGTCTTATCAACAGTTTCCCATACTCAGTACTACCATGTAGGGTGCCCCATAGCACTTCTCCCTACCCGATGATCTTGTAGGGTGCCCTATAGCAGTTCTCCCTACCCACTTAGTGATCTTGTAGGGTGCCCTATAGCAGTTCTCCCCACCCATTTATCAGGTTGGGTGCCCTTCAGCAGTTCTCCCTACTTCTCAGGGATGGATTTGGTTCAGACTGTCGTTAGTAAATATGTTAGTATCAATGTTTGTGTCTTATTATCATTCTGATTATTTATTAGTTAATTTCCAGAATATTTACTCATATCAATTACCGCTAAATACCAATTGTTTTTTTATCTGTCATGACTTAATTCACTGTAGATTTTACTCTATTACCATTATTTTCCAGTCATATACTGTGTTCCCAGAATGATTCAATACGTATTTAATTTATTGCTGTTATTTATGAATATACCAATATACAGTGATTAATATTGCAGAATGATTCGATTTAAATTAATACTTCTATTTCTAAATACGTCAACAGTATGTTAATATCCAAAAGTGTTATAGTGTTTGCAGCATATAAATTCTCAGAATATTATATAGTATATTATTTCAGACTAAGAGAATGATTTAGAATACTATAGCGTTTGCACAGAATATTATTTCAGATTTAGAAGTGACATGTATATATCGAAAGGAGGACATGCTTTTATGTAAACATTGTTAAACCTTCATTATTCTGTCATACGTATGCATACCTGTACAGACTGTGGGCCAGTGTGTGGATATGGGCGTAACTTTTGAATCACCCTCAACTCTCTTATTAATCCTCCTCCCCACGTTTGCATTGAGAGTCGTGGCTGTTGGGAAAGGTTTGGAGGGCGGTGACTCCTAGAAAAGTCACCACTCCCCTTAGATAATCGGTTAACTTTATTTCCAACAATAATTCATTAATATCCTTATTTAATGAATAATATTTTTTTATTAATGTAAATTAATGATAATATACTAAATACTGATCAATGGATATTGTTTATTAATAAAAATCAGTGAATATTATTATCATTATTAACAACAATTAATATTATTTATTATTAAATTATATTTCAAAGTAGGGTCATTACATAATTGAAATGTGAGCCTTTATCTTTTGTTCAAGGCTTTCAGTCAAGGCAAAATTGTAACTGTAATCCTCAGCTATGGACATCCATGTGTATTCTTAAATTGTTTTATCTTTCCACTTCACAAAGTATTCTTCATAACTTTTGTTTCTATTTCTCCGCACTACACTTTTTCTCAGAATATCCTCTATCTCATCAGTCTTCTCTCTCATCTGACATGCAATCTTCTCCTGCAGTATCTTTAACATTCTCTCCACGATAATCATTCAAGTCTGAAATATGAACATAGGTGAAAGTTCATACCTCTCAGTTACTCAATCCAATATTTATTACTGGAATATTTTTGATTACCTTGCATTGTCCAATCTTTTTTTCTTCAGCTTATCATACGTGCCAACAAGAATTGTTTCTTTTCTCAGAGATTCCATGATCAAGTCTCCACCTTCATTGACCTTATGTCCCCTCTTTTAATAAGCACACTCTTTAGATTTAGTGTTGATTTTATCAAACTGTATTTTCATTTCCTGATGTAGTTTCTTAATGTGCTCTACCTCTTTTAATAAGCACACTCTTTAGATTTAGTGTTGATTTTATCAAACTGTATTTTCACTTCCTGATGTAGTTTCTTCATGTGCTCTACATACTCTTCAGCTATAGCATTCCTTTTATGATTTGTGGTAAGATATCTCAACTTCGAAACATTTCTTAGACTTTGTCTATACACAATTTCAAATAATGTTTTATTTGTACTTTATTTATTGAATTGTTATAAGCAAACTCAGCTTGTTGTAATGCTAAATCCCAACTTCCTATTTTTTCACCTGGCCAAACATCTCAATAAATTCTCCAAATTCCTTTTTACAGCTTCCCTCTGTTCATCAGTTCATAGATGATAAGCTGAACTAAACTTCAAAATAATACTTAATTTATTTCATCAACGCTCACAAAAAATAACCAACAAATTCCACTGCTCTATCTGATACGATGCTAGTAGGAAATCTCTGCTATCTTCCAATTTCTTTGAAAAATAGGTTGGCTATGTGTACTGCATCATTAGATTTTTTTGAAAGCAATAAAATGTGCCATTTTTGAAAATCAAGCAACAACTACAAGAGAGGAATCAACTCATCTTTGAGTTCTTAGCACACCTAACGCCAAATCCATACCAACATCATTGCATGGTCTCTTAGTATAGGCAAGGATTGGTATAGTGCCACATTTTGATTGCTGATTTTTTATATTTGACAAATTTTGTAGTTCTGCACAGATTTCTTGACATCCATATATAATTCAGGTCAATAGTATTATTTCACTTATCAATGCATATATTCAATCAATCCCAAATATCCTACTAGTTAGTAACTGTGTTTTTCCCTGATCAGATTCATTCTTAGATAACTTTTAGGATGGACAATTGATTTGAAGGGAAATTGCAGCAAAATATACCGTTTTCACATAACCCTCATGAGAGAAACGAACACAAAACAAGTATTCGGAAGCACAATGCAAAAAAATGTGTACCTTGGAAAAACTCTCTCAAGGGAAAAACTAGCCTTGTAAAGCACCTACAAAACTCAATGTATTATGTCAAGAAAAAAGATTACAAGCACCTACAAAACTCAATGTATTATGTCAAGAACAAGATTACAATACACTTGTAAGGTCTCCATGCAAGGCTTCTTGTTCTGAAGCATTAAGCAACTCAGTTGCACTCTTCCACATGAACAAGCAAATTAGAACCTTGTAGCCACACATCTCAATCCATTCTTCCTGTAATCACATATCAACTTACAAGAGATGCTTAACCCAACCTCTAACCAACAAGCCAAACTCAACAACTAAAAGACAAGCTTGCACAAAACTACTAAGTGCTATTATATAAACCATGAGCCTCAAAACCACGAGCTCACTCAACCATTAGCCCATAATTAAATATTTTAAAAGTTAATCAGCACAATGGATTCTTGATGCTGCCAAGTTGGAACTGCCTCAGACAATGGTCTTGCATGAAATGCTGCAGAAATATGATACCAGCAGGGTATTTGGACAAAGTTTCAACTCTTAGGGCACCACTTGATGATTCTATGGATTATGGAACACAAGACTTTGATAAACAGTTGTCTACAACCGGGGTAGTGGCAACTCCTTACAATAGGCCCACATGCAATGTGACACTTGCAGATTTTAAGGGGCAATGGTAATTGCTAAAAGTTGGGGATGTTGGTTGAGAAGAAAGTACAATTTAACTATCACAATATCAAGCAAAAAGCTGCTGATTATAAGACATTGGAGTAAGAAGTCTCGAGTCTGAGAAAAGAGAATGTGGACCTATGTTGGTAATTTGGAGGAATTGATTATGTGTTGCATTTATGTTTTGTCATTGACGTCAACACTAGCTGTTTTGGTTGTTTACCGGCTTTCGGTTGGTTCCGGTAGAGTGGTTTGATTATGATATTGATCCGGTATGCTTTGGTTTGTAGAATTGGTTTGATTTGGTCATTTATGGGTTCTTGATGCGTATCACGATCAGTTGGTTCAGGATTTGCTGACTCAGATGCTATCATTTGTTCTAGTAAGTCTTTTGGTCATTGGTAAGGGTTTTATCGGTAGAGCTTTGTTGAAGATCTTTTGATGCACGTGATAAGTGGTGTTGGTGTGGCTTCTAAATGGCTTTGGGGATGTTGGTGGTTATCTTGTTCGTGCTCTTGTTGATCCGTGTCGTTAATAGAATATTAAAATAATGTTAATTTTAGTATTAATGCTCAATAGTGTATATTCTATTTTAGTTAGATCGTCTTCGATCTTCTCAGCAGTTTCTTATTAGAAACTTGCTATTCTTGTAAATATCCTTGTATTATTTATGAGCGTCTTGCTCATTCTGTTAATAAATCAATTCTTTGAAATCCATTGCGTGTCTCGCATTGTTTTATGGTATCAGAGCTATAGGAGAAATTTTTTCGGAAATTTTTTAATTCTAAATTCCAATTAGTGGAAATTTTTGAAATTTTTCTGGTGTTTTAAAAAAAAAAATCCTTCAAGGTTTTTTTCCGTTGCCTAGCTCCTGTTTTTCGCGATCTGCAACCTGTGTTCGGCGTCGTTCGGCGTTGTGTGTCTGCGATTTGTGTTCGCGCGACCTGCAGGGTCATCGCGTTTTTCTTTCGCGTGACCTGCAGGGTCATCTTCGGCGTCGCGACCTCCGTCTGTCATCTCCGGTGTTCTGTTTGCGATATCCACCTGCAGACTTCGGCGTCGCCACCTTTGCAACGCGCGGCCTGCAACCCGCACCCTCTGCAATGCGCGACCTGCAACCCACGCCCTGCAACCCGTGACCTGCACCTTCGGTGACGCCATTTTCTGTGGAAACCATGGCGCCCACGACCTTCTGCAATTTTCGATTAAGGTGTTAACGTTCCAGTTTTTATCGAAAATCAATTTTTCTTGCAGATTCTTGGTGGGTTTTTCGAACACCAATCTGGGTAGTTGTCCATTTTTTCTGGGTGCCTCGATTTTCGTGCCTCGATTTTCGAGCCCGCGGATCCAAATTCTGACAGCAGATTCCTTGTGGGTTTTTCGCACAAATTTGTGGGTCGTCTTTGGATTTTTCTAGGTCAGCCGAATTTTTTTTGGGAAACGTGCAAATGGCTTCTCTCACCAACCTGATGTTAGAAGGCAGTCAACGCTTTAATGGCCACAATTACAACATCTGGAAACAGCGTATGTTGACCATTTTTGAATATAGGCGTCTTGACCAACTTGTTTTGGGAAAAGAGCTCAGTCCTGGTGCACCTGGTGCAGATCAAGATAAGTTTGATGAACGCAATCGGGAGGCAGTTATGCTTCTCAAACTCTCAGTGACTGATGATCAGTTACCGCAGATTCCTTCCGGCAAGACAGCTTCTGACATCTGGAAGCATTTGAAGGAATTGCATGAGACATCCGACAAGAGCCGAGCATTCTTTCTAAAGAATCAGCTATTCTCCATTATGATGGACGAACGTATGTCCTTATAGGAACACCTCACGAGGATTAAGGACATTCGAGATCAGCTCGAAGCTATTGGTCAGACTATGGAGGAAGAAGACATGGTAGTAATCACTCTGAAAAGTCTTCCGAAATCGTATGAACACTTCATTGAGACCCTCAATATTACTTCCACTAATGTTGATCTGAAGTTTTCAGAATTGTGCACCAAACTTCTACAGCAGGATTGCTGGAAACAACAGTTTGGTAGTGGTACTACATCAGCCTCCTCGGAAAATGCCTTCACAGCCCAATCCTTTCACAAGGATAAAGGCAAATTTCAGTCCTCTCAGTCTTCTCAGCAGAAAGGCTCTTCTCAGACACAGGATGGAGCTAAGAAGAAGAATGTACAGTGCAATTACTGTCACAAGTACGGCCATATGAAGAAAGATTGCCGTCAAAGGCTCGCTTCTGAACAAAAGAAGCAGGGAGGATCACACCAGAAGGCGCATGTTGCTGAACATTCTGAGCAGAAAGAGTTTGCCTTTTATGCCTTTATGGCTAAGAGGTCTTCAGATCATGCCAGGTCTTCTGCTTGGTACATCGACTTTGGTGCATCACGTCACTTTTCTCATCGGCGTGACTGGTTTACAAACTTCTCACCTTTCAGTGATTCCGTTGTATTTGGCGGAGGTGAGGAGTATACAGTTGTTGGCAGAGGCACTGTTCAGATACAGTCTAGTGGCAGGACTCTCCTTTTTCTGAATGTGTACTATGTTCCTGGAATGGAACTTAATCTGCTCTCTGTCAGCCAGATTATGAGGAATTCTCCTCAGCTAGATGTGGTGTTCAGTGCTCACAAGTGTTCCATCATTGATCGGGAGACTCGTCTTACTGTTGCTGTTGGTCTAGAGGATCATGGCCTATATAGGCTTCTTGACACTGGTGATTCTCCTGAAGTGGCTCTGGCAGCTCGTGTTTCTCCTCTCAGCACTTTGTGGCATCAGAGATATGGACATCTCAACATTCAGTATCTCTCTCAGCTATCTCGAGAGGGACTTGTTTTAGGGTTACCTGATATTCAGACTCAGCATCTTGGAGTATGTGGCGCCTGTCAAGCTGACAAACAACATCGGACTTCATTCACACATGGAAAGTCTTGGCGCGCATCTAAGGTACTTCAATTACTTCATGCTGATATTTGTGGTCCTATGAATACATCTTCTGTTACTAGTTGCAAATGCTTTTTGCTTATTGTGGATGATTTTAGTAGAAAGATGTGGGTGTACTTTCTTAAACATAAATCAGATGTATTTAGTATCTTTCAGAAGTTTAAGTCCTTTGTTGAAAAAGAGTCTGGACATAGTATCATTACTCTTAGGACAGATAACGGGGGGGAATTTTGTTCTGCTGCATTCTCCAACTTCTGTGATACCCATGGCATCAAATGCCAATTGACTACACCCTACACTCCTCAGCAAAACAGTGTTGTTGAGCGTCGCAATCGTACGATTGTTGAGATGGCTCGCTCTATGTTACAACACAGGAGTGTTCCGAATAAGTATTGGGCTGAAGCAGTGTTTACTGCTGTCTACCTTCTTAACCGTTCCCCTACTCAGGCTGTTAAGGGGAAGACTCCAGAAGAGGTTTGGTCTGGTCGGCAGCCTAAGGTCAGCCACCTGAAGGTTTTTGGCTCTGTTGCCTATGTTTGGATTCCAGATGCTAAGCGCTCCAAGTTGGATTCCAAAAGTCAGAAACTCGTGATGATAGGATACAGTGATCACCATAAGGCCTAAAGACTGATAGATATAGACACTGAATGTCTTATCTTTAGTCGTGATGTTGTATTTGATGAAGACAGAGGATTCTTTCAGTCCCCTTCTTCTGAGCAGAGTTCTGAGGATCAGCCTCACAGTGTTCTTATTCCATTAGGTTTGCCTGATGGGAGGGATGATGCAGAATCTATTTTCGATGATGCACTACTTGAGTTTCCTCTGGAGAACAATCCTCCTCCTGCTCCTGATCCTGAGCCTCTTCTAGCTCCTCCAGATGTTCGCACTTCTACTCTCCGGCTCAAATGGTGGCCAAGACCATTGGTGATCTCAGGGATACTGAGCTCATTGAGGGTAGAACCTCCCGTAATAAGAGCAAATAGCAGCATACAGTCAATTTTGCTCTCATGGCTAACATACATAGTGTTTTTGAGCCTCGGACATACTCAGAGGCTAAAGGTATACCTGAGTGGGAACAGGCTATGGAAGCTGAGTTCCAGAGTCTTCAGAAGAATCACACTTGGGCCCTTTCTGATCTTCCTTCAGGGAAGAAGCCCATTAGCTGCAAATGGGTGTACAAAGTAAAATACGAAGTTGATGGAACCCTGGACAAGTATAAGGCTCGTCTTGTTGCTCGTGGGTTCTCACAGAAAGAAGGTATTGACTACGAGGAGACTTTTGCTCCTATAGCCAAAATGAATACCATACGGCTCGTTCTTGCCTTGGCAGCCTGTTGTGACGTTTTCACACATCGCCCCATTGCAAATGGGGACCCATGTTTTTTGCTCGTTTTCGCTTTGCTTTTTAGGGTTTTGGTTTGAATCCAGTCGGTTTTGGGAGCTTTTTGAATTTCCTTTTCTAGAATGCAAATTTTGAATGCAATGAATTCGCCAGAATGGTCTAATTTTCAATTGGAATGTTGATGCAGAGCTTAAATTTGTCCAAGTGTTGAAGATAAAATGTGAATTTTTGTCCAATTGAATATTTTTGACCAAATTTTGACATTTTTGATTTTTGATCCTAGGCATCTCTAATGATTTGTTTTCGCCTTGTGAAGTGATAAAATGTGTAAAATCATGATATTTTGGCCTGTAGGAGCAAAATCGCTCCTGTCCCTCAGTGAAGGACGGGAGCTCGTTTTCAAATATCTTACTATTCCTGCAGGGTCAAGATGAATTACGAATTGGAAGTGATGGAGAAAGGCGAGATCTTTCCATTGAATATAAATTGAAGATTTTCATGAGCACAGAAATGCCTCCAGGGGAAAAATCGCTCCTGTCCCTCAGTGAAGGACCGGAGCTACAAATCCAATTTTGCTTTGTCCTTGCAAGATTTTAACGTCTTGACGATGTGAGAAGGTCCAAAGAGGTACATTTTATCAAATGAATATAACTTGAAGTGCTGTCGGGGAGATCACATGGATAAGCAAGTCCGGATTGAGTGAGGTCCTGATCCTGAAATTTGGCTAAGTCTGGAATGTCCTGACCCTGAAATTTGACTAAGTCTGGAAACTGAAAAAACCTCCAAAAACTAGATTTTGCAATATAACTCCTGGAGGTCTGAAACCACTCTCAAACATCCTGAAAGTATATATGGAATATAACTTAAAGTATAAGAAAGAAGAAACATAGAAGGAAATGTCACTTATACTTAAATGTTATATTCCATTAAAATTGTCCTGATCGAGAGTGCGAAAAGTCAAATTTCGCTCGTGTCCTTCTCCAAGGGTCCAGAGCGAAATGCGCTCCTGTCCCTCTCCAAGGGACCAAGGCGAATCGCTCGTGTCCCTCACCAAGGGTCCAGAGCGAAAATGCTTAGTTGAACCATTCCTGACCTTGTTTGGACGAATCGAGACATCAAAGGCATGGTGAAGGACGAAATGAGCATGATAGAACATCCAGACTTGATCAAAAACAATGAAATGATGAAGTTTTGCCTAGAGGGTCAAATTCGCTCCTGTCCCTCACTGAAGGACCAGAGCGAAGTTCTTCATAAGGTACGTCCTGAACAAAGACCAAGCAAATTTTATGTTCGAAGGCAAGAAAGGAAGTCAATCGAACCCGTTGAAGACAAATTGAAGATTATCAAACGTCAACAAAGGACCAAAATGCTTAAGTTCGCTCCTGTCCCTCAGGAAGGGACCAGAGCGATTTTTGTTGTAGATGATTTTCTCACCAAATTTCAACCGATCTCAAGGCATGATTGAATGAAAGGAGGCATTGCGAATCCGTTGAATATAATTTTCAAAGGTGATGAAGTGAAATGAGGCCCATAAGAGCAAAATCGCTCCTGTCCCTCTCCAAGGGACCAGAGCGATGAGGTACGTCCCCTTTGTTTTCATAGTTTTGGCGCTAAATAAACAATTCAAATTTCTTTAAATGCTAAGTTCGATAAAATTGAAAATCTAATTTAATTAGCATTTAATATGGCGTTGATCTTTTATTAATTATTTTTGCCTTTATTAAAATCGAAATTTGCAAATTAAAAAACGTAAGGCATTAATAATTAATTAATTAATTAATAAAAATCAAGAGGAGCGCTTAGATAGGGAAGTCGGCCTTGTCATTTTAATTTAAAAATCATTTTAAAAAGTGGTTTTATCTCCAAGTCGGCCTATATGGTAATTGTGGTGTGAGCGCTATAAAGGGAGGGTGGTGAAATCTTCATTTTCACATTATCATTCTTCATTCACATGCGATTTGAGAAGTGCGAAGTTGTATTCAAAGGAGCGAATTTCATTCCAAGCAAGGTGGTGCGAATCTTGAAGTTTCTATTGGTGCGAATTGTCAAAGGCATTGAAGATCACGTCAAGGACAACTCAAAAGGTGGCGAAATTGATATTTTGAAGAAAAGATCACGTTGAAGACTATCTATACGTCAATTTTGCCTAGGCAAATTTTTCTCATTTGCATTCTAGAGTTAGCTCTCTCATGAGGTATGGCGATATTGGATTTTTTGTTTTGATTTTGAGCGTTGATCGTCATTGCCTTAATTTTGAATTTTGAAATTTTGTTTTTCCTTAGCTCAATTGTTTTTAGGAAATGATTAATAAAGGACTTATCATTAAGTTTCCTAAAAAATTGCTCTCTAATTTATGTTATGTATTGCAAAATCATGTTACTAATTTTGAAATGTTGTGTAGGCATCGAATGAAGATCTCTTCAAGAAAAATCAAGCCGGATCAAGGACGGTCTTCGCCAGGACGATCAAGCCAGGACAAGGGCGAACTCTTTCAATCCAGTGTTCCAAGGCGAGGTACATCATCTTCCTGCACATCAAGGACGCAAGGAGTTAGAACAAGGGCTCGTTGAAGAAGCAAAATAGTTCTAGATGAATTAATTAAAGAAAGCTTCTCAACAACATCAAGTTGAATATTTACCAAAGTTACAAGTGTCAGATGAGGTGGCATCCTAGTCATCATTTCTCCAATCAGTGAGGTCCATCTCAGCATGTCCAGATTCAATGTACTTAACTCATGGAAGGTGGCACAAACTCCGATGTACCTACCCCGGCTATCCATTGGTCGATTTTTCTAAAAGGGACATGTGTCCAAGCAATACAATTTTATCATTGGTCAAACATTAAATGTTATGTAATGGTTGTAACAAACCCTAATTAGGGTTTTTCATTGTTGAATCTTGGCCATTGATCTTGAATTGATCTAAGCCATCAAATTGTATTGTGGGCACTATATAAGCCCAAACATTTCATTTGTAAAAAAATAATGTAGAATTAGAGAGAGATAGTATAGAAATAGTTGAAAGTAGTTAGTAGATAGAGAGTAGAATAGGAGGACAAGGCAAGAAATTGTTGCCATTGATTGTAAACAAACTCCATTTTCATTGAAGTAATGGTGAAATATGTCGTTTTCTTGCAATTTGCATGGTTTCTTGTTGAAGTCTTCAATCTTAGATGGTAGATGATTAGATGAATGGAGGAAATGTGATTAATTGATGATGGAATTCGTATATCCATACTACTAGCAGTTTGTTGATTGCAGACTTGCCTTGTGTAGTCAACTGGAATCGTTCAGCTCAAGCTCAATTTCAATTTGTCGCTTCTTCATTGATATGCATCAACTTGGATGGTATCTATGCCTGCGGTGATGATTTGAACATCATAAAGCTTCCTTAGAAGATCGCACTAGCCTTGTGTAGATGTTCCATTGATGTCAAAACAAGACCTAGTTAGAGTTTCATCAAAAATCAAATCATTGCTCCTACATTCTTAGTATTAGGATTAGATCCTCTCTTCGCCCTTATCCTTTTTCCATTTCTTCAAATCTAAGTTAGTCAGAGCCTGTGTCCAGCAAAGCAGATCGGAAGTTCAATGTAAGTCCCCTTGTGATTCCAGCAAATCACATCGTACCACGAAGAGCTTATCCACACGTAGAGACCCTACATTAAGGAACCTTGGAGTCATCCTAACTGATCCTTCATGCGAATCTTCAGCAGTTAGAGGCTTTATTCAAGAGAGGATAAGATGCCCTTAGGTATTTTATTCTGTGTATGATGGTGTACAAAATACACGTCAACACAGCCCAGTTCAGTTGGAAAGTCCATTAGATGGACGTCAAGAGTGCTTTTTTGAATGGTGACTTACAGGAAGAAGTCTACATGATGCAACCCCCAGGATTCAAGGTTGCTGGTCAAGAACAGAAGGTCTGTAGACTAGTCAAAGCACTCTATGGTCTGAAACAAGCTCCTCGGGCTTGGTACATGAAAATTGATAAGTATCTGATAGATCATAACTTTCAGCGGAGTCCATCTGATGCAAACTTGTATATCAAGCATTCTAGTAATGATATTCTGTTTGTGGTTGTCTATGTGGATGACTTAATCATTACTGGCAGTTCAGCACATTTGATCACTGGGATCAAACAGGATTTGTGCCGCACCTTTGATATGACAGATTTGGGACTTCTACATTACTGTTTAGGAGTTGAAGTTTGGCAGACTGAGAACAGTATCTTTCTCTCTCAGTCCAAGTATGCTAGAAGTCTTGTGGACAGGTTCAGAATGTAGGATTGCAAACCTGCCTCTACTCCTATGGAACTCGGGCTCAAACTTTCAGCTCAGTCATCTTCACCAGTTGTGGATGAATCTTTGTTCAGGCAACTAGTGGGCAGCCTCATCTATCTTACTGCCACTAGACCTGAGATCAGTTTTGCAGTGAGCTACATTTCACGCTTCACGACAGCTCTCAAGGCTGATCATTGGATAGCAGCGAAGCGTGTGCTGCGTTATGTGAGTGGCACTCCTGATTATGGACTTCTGTACACTCGGAGTTCTGATCCTATACTCAGTGGTTACGCAGATTCTGACTGGGCAGGTTCGGTTGATGACCGTAAGTCTACAGCAGGGTATGTGTTTAGTTTGGGATCTGGTGCTGTCACATGGACTAGTAAGAAGCAGCAGGCAGTGGCTCTCTCCTCGACAGAAGCAGAGTATCGGGGAGCAGTTAAGGCATCTTGTGAGGCGGTTTGGCTTCGACGAATGCTTGCAGATATGCATGTCTCCCAGGCAGGTCCTACTCCCTTGTTCTGTGATAATCAGGGAGTGCTCAAACTCGCCAAGAATCCAGTCTTCCATGAAAGAACCAAGCATGTGGAAACTCATTGTCACTATATTCGACAGCTGGTTGAAGACGGATCCATCCAGTTGCTGTATGTTCCTACCTCGGAGCAACCAGCAGACATCTTCACCAAGCCCCTTGGTCCTGATAAATTTGTAAAATTCAGGGGGTCTAAAGGTGTAGTTAATAGATTGAGCATTAAGGGAGGGTAATAGAATATTAAAATAATGTTAATTTTAGTATTAATGCTCAATAGTGTATATTCTATTTTAGTTAGATCATCTTCGATCTTCTCAGCAGTTTCTTATTAGAAACTTGCTATTCTTGTAAATATCCTTGTATTATTTATGAGTGTCTTGCTCATTCTGTTAATAAATCAATTCTTTGAAATCCATTGCGTGTCTCGCATTGTTTTAGTCGTTGGATTTGGTTTATGGCGACCTATTTTGGGTTTCGTCTTATCTTGCTAGGTTATGGACCGGTTTATGTAACGTATTGGTGGATGATCCTGATGCGTTACCGGTTGGATTTATTGATTGGATTATGTTTTTTTGGGTCTTAGGCCAACTTGGTTGATCATTGGATTATGTTTTTTTCGGTCTTAGGCCGACTTGGTTGATCATTGGATTGTTGGTTTATGTTATGAATTTATTGTATTATCTTTTAGGTGGCCGACCTAATTGTTTAGGTCCCGGGTTGGTATATATGATGTAAGATCTCTTTGTAGATCATATGTGGGATGGTTATGCGATTATCTATGTGCGAATAATGCTGTAATCATATGCAAAGGTTTTGGCCAATCATAGGTGATCGAATTGGTTTTGAAAGAGAAGTTTAAGATCTCCAGTACTGAGCTTAACCGGAGCCGTACTCAGGTCATAGGAGATGCTATCTTTGCAGTTCACTCCTCTTTCCGGATTGTAGTCTTGATTTCTTTTGTAGTCAGTGAGGCTCCTTTTGTGATGAGCAGTGCATGCCCCTCATTTTGTAATCACATACTTACTGCAGAAGTATCATCTAATTGTGGGTAGGCTTCCCACCATGGTTTTTCCCTTTACCAAGTTTTCCACGTACAAATCTTGGTGTCATGTGTTATGGATGGATGGTAGCTGTTTTGTGATTTATGTTTATGGTTAATTGCTATATCTGTTATTCTGGTATTTGGTTTATGCATTCTAGTATTGAGTTTATGTGTTCTGGTGATAAGTTTTTGAATGCTTAAAGTTCTGTAATCTGTTGACAACTGATTCACCCCCGCCTTCTCAGTTGTCCTCCCGTTATCTGAGCTATCTAACAACCTCAAGGCAGTCCTTGGGAAAAGAGAAGTGATCAAAAGGACTAGATTGATAGCTTCAGTTAAGTCCTGGGCATGCAGCAACATTTGTCTTTTGTTCCTCTTGTAGCTCCCTTTCCCACTTCAACTACTTCTAAAGCCAGGCCTTTGACCCTTGTACCATTTTTTGTTTTTCCAGCAAATGAAGTAACACTGGTGCATTAAATGACATATCAAATAAGTCAAATGACCAAAGAAAGGGTAACAGTGATTGGGCAGAACAAGATGCTGATTGCTGAAAAGGAGTCTCAATCAAGTATAAAGCAAACTTTGAAGCAGTTGCTTGTCACCAGGGTTGAAGAAATTGTTGGTGTGGCTGAAAGATTGTGGGATACAAGGAGGAAGGTAAAGAAGCTCAGGACTCAACAAATGACTACACTGGATGAGATCTCTTCTTTCAAAAACTTTTGGGTACCTAGGTCTACAGTGGTGGCCCACTTGGCAAATAAATTGCAGTAGTTGGAGGCGGAAGAGGGCCAAGGATTGTCCAGGCCAAAGGTCAAGGATAAAACGAAGGGCCTTGAAGTTGTGTGCAGGGCAATGAACAAAGTAGATTTCTATGTTGTCCGCATGGCAAGCATAATCAAAAGTAAAATGGAGACCTTGCTTGATCTGATCACTGGTGCATTGCCTCCACCTTGGAATGAAAACAATGTTAACGTAAGTGTAGCAAAGTGGAAGGCTGATATGAATATCCAGGTTCTTCTAGATGGTTTCAGTAAGGGAATAGTTGAGAAGGATCACTCTTATGTTTAGGATATCAGTATTTCCCTTTGAAGGATTTGGTTCCTTGAAGACTAAGGAAATGTGTACATGAAAAGATTGACTGCTATTGGAGATGGCCAGTGGGAAGGCACAATTAAATACTTAAATAAGATCAAGAATATGGAGCTCCCCTTTGATGCAGAATGGGAGAAGTTGGTAGCAGACTTTGGCTAAGGGTGGACCTGGGTCACATTTGAGTAAAGTTTTGGCAGTCAGATTGTTTACTTTTTCTCTTCTCTCTTCTCTCTTCTTTTTTCATTGTTCTTTATTATTCTACTTTTTTGTTTTTCCTTAGCTAAGAGAGTCACATGCTTTGCACAGGCCATAGCTTTTACAGAAGGATTGAGCTATAATGAGTTGGCTGGTTCTAATTATTGATTGGACAACTAAGTTTAGAACTGAGTAGAAGGATTGTACAAATAGATTTATATCAAAGACCTTCAAGCATTCCATTTTTTCAGTTTACATTGAGGAAGACATAGTTCAGTAGAGAAAAGCAATGACATCATCCTCAAATTATCAACACACAATAGAGAGACCATCAACTGATGAGATCATCAGAGAAACAAAGATGAGGTTGAGACCTTCTCTCTTCATGAGGGATGGACAATATAATTGAAGCAAACAATTAACTCACTACAAATTAAGAGGAGGTGACTAAGTGCCTTTAGTTCCTCACTGCAGGCTCATCCCACATGCATGCCACTGGTGTTGAGTTGCATGATTAGGGGAAGATCAGCAGAGGACACCCCATTACATCCAAGCTTGGAGTAACTTGCTTGATGTCAAGCGCCAAGAAGTGATGCATAGTCGCTGCTTCCTTAGGGCTGGTGGGGGCCCTCTTTGATTTTGTCCAAGAGAAGGCATGTGAATGCAACAAGGGACAATTGCCAATAAATCAGTAGGTGAGCACTACTTCCTTTTGCTATATATAGAGGTTTCTTCCTCTTGTTCTAGATTGTTTTCCTCTGTTTCTAGCTCAGGATCGAAGGTGGTGTATTTTGTAAAGAAGTCATAGTAATCATGAATGTCAAAGATAAAATCAGTTTTGTGTAGTCTGGTTGAGATCACTCTGTCAGGATGAGATTGTCAAGTATAGTGAAGGTTGCAGGGGGCTAGCAATCACTAATGGGGCACAATTTTGTTAGTTAAATCTTAGACTGTGGTAAGGCATTCATTCTGAAATGTATATCTGGCAAAAAAATGCTCAGAGTGCATGGTCGATTATTTCCATATCAGTATACTGCCATCTTTTGGATGGTACTTAGTTTTAAGGTTTTCATCTTAACTTGATGTCTCTTTTATGTGAATTTACATAGGAAATTAGTAAAAAATTCTAGTGAGTCAGATACAACTATTCTTGTATTTCTATCTAGATCTGTTAACTGGGTAATGTAAATCTACAAAAGAATGGTGAGATTCTGAAAATCACTGTGTTCTTCATGCATTTGCTATTAGTTTGCTCAATGGAGTTGGGCACCAGTCTGGATAACATGAAATTAATCAAATCTTAGAAGAATTGTTTGTTTTCTGCGTATTAAGGATTTAGGTTTTCACTCTCATTAATTTCACTAAAATCCAGTTTAAATTAGTTCTTAAATGAATATACATTTTCGTCAGGGAATTCATATTTAGGGAGCTGATTCTTGAACACCTTTAAGGGTCCCTGCTATGAAATAAACGATGCATGATTTCTTTTGTCTGCTGAAATAAGGGTCTGATTTACTCTTCACTGGTAAATTGGTGTTAAGAGTAGTTAGTAACGAAGAATTGTGATCCCTTATGCTAGTAGGTTTCAGTTTACCTGCAGATGAATATTGTGAATTTATCCAGTATTGAACATTAGGGATATGCCTCTGATGGTCTTGTAGAGCCAGAAGTGTAGAAGAGGAAATGTCCTTTTGTTAAGGGCCTAAATATCGCTGATCTCCTGATCATGATCTTTACATTTGTGATTAACTCACATATGTGGGAGTGCATTCTTTTGTAATAATCTATGATGCATTGTGCCCAGCTGTTACTAGGTAGCATATCTTCATATTAGACCAACTTGCATGGCTAACTGTGATTAGGCTATGGGGAACATATAGCCTAATCCCCTCCAAATTCAAATTTTTAACTTCGTCATTCAAGCACTAGATAGTCACTGTCAGGTCCCCTCAAGGTCCATGGATTGAACACAATATCATCTTATTTTTTCACTTGAATTCTGTATTTTCCAAAGTGCCTCATGGTCCACGTAGTCAATTGCACATCATATTGTTATCCAAATGAAGCAACATCTTCAATTATTGCTCAAGGACAGGTCATTAAATCAAGGGGGCCTTGGAATGGGACCCTTAACTAATTCTGAGATGGTTTCAGTTAGGATAACTGTAAGAATGAAGTGATATAATGTTCATGAGTAAGTATGAAGGATATGTGAGCCTGGACCAATTTCATTGTAATGATATTTGTTCTAATGTGGAATTATTTGATTTCTTCTACCAATAGTTGCTCTGTCAATGCCTTCTATCAAACCTTGGTTAGGGCATTGACTTAATATGTTTTTCGTCCTCTAGTCTTTGGTAGTCATTGGTCAATTGCCTATGCCATCCTCTCTTTTAAAGTTTTTACCCATTTTAAAATTACATGACACGGTTCTCATATTGTGTGTCAACTCTTTTAGGATAACAATAAAAGTTTGTGCAGTCTAGGATGTGCTATGACTATTACTAAAGTGATATTTGCTATATCTATAACCAGCCTTTGAATGATAAATTAATTACCATCATACTATCTCAGTTGGAAATTTAGCATAGGTTTTTCAGTATACAAGGGATAAAAAAGTAGGAGATTACATTTCATTAGAGAATTTCATTGCATTTAGCAAAGATTCTTCATTGTACAAGGGATAAAAAGGCAGGAGATTAAATTTCATTGTATTTAGCAAAGATTCTTCATTGTGCATTCTTGTAATGACTTTATGTCATGAAAATATCTGCAAGATTGGATTTAAAAATTGGCTTTTATTTTAACCGAGTATCTGCATGACAATGGAATGTTAAAGTCATGGTATCCTCCTGAAAACCCAGAAAAAATGGTAATGAATGAAGTATTTTGAAAGAAAAAAACCTAATTCTTTTAATTTTTTTGGCTAGTGAGAGATCTGCATGATAATGCAGACTTTGAACTTTTTGCAGTGCATTGTGAAATCTTTCAATCCCAGATTGAATAAACTAGAAATTGCACCTTGGTGTGCAATGGGTACACCGATCAGGTGTGGAAGGTCAATTAAGGAATTTTTTGGTCCATTTTTTGTATATATTTTGTGGAGTACATGAGGTCATTTGGTAAGGTATTTAGCAAATGATGTTGTTTGTACAACAAACGTCTCCATGAGGAAGTGATATCTTTAAATCAACTATACATCCACTTTAAGATATCAAAACACGAATTAGACAAAACCTTTAAATCAGGAAGATAATCGAGCTCCATTATTGATAAGCTCATGTTATGTTTACAATAGCGAGAGGGAAGGAGAGGGAGTTATAGGGATAGAAAGAGGGAGAGATAAAGGGGTAACGAGATAGACATAGAGAGGAAGATAGAGATGGAGATGTAGGTGGAGAAGAAGAGGGTTGTGGAGAGAAGGGATAGATAAAGAGATGAAGGAGAAAGAGATAGATAGAGATGGAAGAGATAAATATATATAGAGAGAGGTGGGAAAATAAAAATGGAAAGATAGAGATAGAATGCAAAGAGATATAAATAGGGAGAACTAGAGATGGAGAGAGACAAAGAGGAATAGGAAGAGATAGACAGAGGAAGAGAGAAAGAGGGAGATATCGATATATTGGAAGAGAGAGAGAGAGAGAGAGAGAGAGAGAGAGAGAGAGGGTAGGGATGGAGTGAGAGTGGGAAAGATAAGGGGAGATAGAGGGAGGGGGGCAAAGAGGGAGGGGGGAAAGAGGGAGAGATGGGTAGAGGAGGGAGAGAGATAGGATGAGAGGGAGACAAAGAGACAAAAGAAATGGGGGAGAGATGGAGAGATGGCTCAATAATAGATTGTTTAATAATTTGCAGATTGAACATAGCATAGATATCGATATATTGGAAGAGAGAGAGAGAGAGAGAGAGAGAGAGAGAGAGAGAGAGAGAGAGAGAGAGAGAGAGAGAGAGATGGGTAGACGAGGGAGAGAGATAGGTTGAGAGGGAGACAAAGAGACAAAAGAAATGGGGGAGAGATGGAGAGATGGCTCAATAATAGATTGTTTAATAATTTGCAGATTGAACATAGCATGGATATCGATATATTGGAAGAGAGAGAGAGAGAGAGAGAGAGAGAGAGGGGGCGAAAGAGGGAGAGATGGGTAGAGGAGGGAGAGAGATAGGTTGAGAGGGAGACAGAGAGACAAAAGAAATGGGGGAGAGATGGAGAGATGGCTCAATAATATATTGTTTAATAATTTGCAGATTGAACATAGCATAATTTAACGTATGAAGAAGTATCTAAGCTTGTTTCATTATATATAAGTATACATCATAACACAATCATTGTAAAAATTGTATAGTTGAATTTCTTTCCTAATCACTATTTGCCATTATTATAAATTTCAAAAAAATAACAAAAGAAATATATCATATAAAATAATTTTTTTAAATATATTTATGAAATACTACACATTTAATAAATTACTCAAACTTCTAATAAAATTCGAGTCTCAAAATATCTTCCCATTACAAATTGAAAATCTTACCAATAATCTTTACAATATTAAATTTTCAATTAAAAAATATTTCATTGAACTTAAATATACTTTAATTATAACTTTATAAGCATTCCTACATTTCAAAAAGCAAAAAATTCTTTTAATGAATTTACGTTCAAGACTTAAAATCCTGATATCTTACCATTACCGGTTATAACATTAACAAAGGATTTTCTTTTACATACTTGATAATTTCATGTATATTTATCCTTCACGTGGAACTTTCTCCTAATCTCTTAGTTTCCCTATATTCCTCTTCTTTGTTATAGGTATCAAATCGCCTTACATAGATAAAAAGGAAATACACATATTTTAAATGTTGCAGATTTTTTTTGGGCTTATGAATTAGTGTAGCAGGGAATAAAATGATTGGAAAGTGCCACGCAGATGTAGAAATTGTCCTCCCAGCTGTTGGCACAGGGGTCTATGAAGCTAATCGCCCCTTCACAAGACTGAAAATGATATACAAAATGCCTAGGAATCTTATGGTAGGGTCTGAAACAGTAACTAACATTGGAATCGTATGATAGGGTTTGAAACATTTAAGTAACATTTTTTAATCATCTCATAAAACATCCTCTATAAAAATAGGCCTAGGGACGCTTCCTAAGGAACACAACTTTTTTCATATCGTGGGATGCTTCCTAATGCACTATTATCAGTGTAATAATAAAAATTGGAGTGAACTCATGTTTCACGTGTGTTAAGGTTTTATCAATCTAAGATAAACAGACGACACGAGCTCATTGCAAAATGCACGGACACATCTGAACTTTTAGACATGAGTCAAGCAAATATCTTATTGTTTTGAGAGGTCTATAGGGGTTAGGGTTTGGATGATTGTCAATGGCGTCCTAACCATAAAATAATAGACAGAAGCAGTAGATAAAACTTTACAAGGACAAGCCTTTGTGAGAAGGGCATGTTGTTGCAGCACTGAGCCAGGGCTATGGTTTGGTGGAGTGTGTAAGCCATATAGTGGCTGAGAGGGTTATGGGGATGAGAAATTATAAGTCTTTTTGTTCACCAAATGATCTGCATTAGAAGAAATCTTGATAGTCTTTCATTGTTTTTTAGCTTTCTCAAATTTACAATGCATTAGCTGTTGACAAATGTGGCAAATTTAAATCCACTAGTCTTATGCAATTCATGTAGCTTTTTCTAATTCTAAATTATAGATGATTTAAATCTGTATGGCTCCCTGTGAACAATTTTAATGGCTGCAGTGGGACTCAATCCTTTGATCCTTGCTCAGGACTGTATTTTTATGTCATAATTTTTGCCATATTTGGAGGCTATAATGAGCTAATAAAGAAGCAGAAATAAGTCAACATATTCAAAGGGAGACAATGATCATGTAGCAACTCAAATTTGGGTATTTTAATTTTTTAGTCATATAGAGATAATTGATCATCTTAGTTTAAAATGTTGTTTATGTGTTTTTTGTAGTTATATTTATTTTTTCTGAATGAGAGGAATATCAATCAGGTAAAAACTTAAATACATTCTAGAGCTATAGATATGTATAAATAAGGAATTGTTTTGCTATCTGTATCAGTATACACAGAAGGAAAAATGGGCAGAGTTTGTTAAAAAATACCATGGATTTTTCAAACACCTATTGTTGCTGCACCCTGAAGTTCTCTTCCAATAGTTTGTTGTAAGTAAATTCTGAAACCCATAAATGAAAACACCAAACCCTCATTTTGCACCCTCGTAACCCTTGTTATACATATTACAAATAGATCAAGTATGTATGATAAGCTTAGTTGAACTGTCTTTGCTTGCGAATAAAATTTACAGTAAATGCATTTGCCAGTTGTACAAAACAAAATCAAATATGGAAAGCAAATCAAATATCTCCAACAAATAAAATCTTATCTCAGAATCAAATATTTGGTGTGTGGGCTTGTTTACAGGGGTTAAAAATTGTTTAGCAAGAAGATGAGAATTGTTTCCTGGCGTGAACAGTAATTCTGCGTGCGTCAACATTCTGCGTGCTTCAACATTTCGGTGAAGGCTTGACTGTATATTGGCAGGAAGAAAACCATGAACTGGCAGAAGAAAACCATATACTGGCCCATTCCAACATGGAGGAAGTGTTTGCTGTTATCGAGGGAGGGATTGGTAGATGGAAAAGGGGGTACTATGGAGATGCCAAAATACGTTTGCAAAAAATCGGAAAAGGGAAATACACTGAGCAGATCAACGGACAGTTTTGCTTCAATCGTCTTGATATGATGAGGTGCTGTATCAGCCATAGATTTTCTCTATCAGATCGTCCATCTCATACAAGAGACGCCTTCGGCGTAATAAAGCTATCTTGGATTTTGAAAACATCAAATTGTTTATAAGACATCTCAATGCATCTAAAACTCCCAGATGAAAGAAGATCCATGATTCTGAGATTTCAATAGGTATTTTATAATGTGCCCTTTTGGGATTACCCTAGATTTTGCCCTAGAAACACCAAATGAGGAATTAATTATATAAAGGAAGTGCAACTTGCCACTTTAAGTCTTGATTTAGACCCTACAGCCAGGTTAATTATCATTATGACAGAAGAGGAAACATATAATCAACAATATTGTAAAGAGAATCCTAATCATCATTGTAACTTACATAATGTTCATGTGGGATTCAATAATACTTTCCCTAACAACCTATCCTCATTATGGTAGGAAATCATATAAGGTGCCTTGAGCTTATCCCTTTCCATCAAGCCAAAGAGTATGGAATGGCAACCGCCATTTGGCCTCCTGGCCCCACCTGGTGTTGGCGTACTTGTATGAAACTTATGTGTTACTTGCACCCCTTGTTATGTATTCCATTCTACCCTCCATAATGAGATGGTTCGTTGGTCGAGTATTAAAGAGTCATATATATATAATCTTATTATGCATAAATATCTTAATGGCAAGAATAGCAACATATAAATATATATTAGCAACAGTATGATAATTGCTTATTATTCCTACATGCTATCAAGTGGAAGACAAGATAACAAGTCAGCAAGATCAGAGTTCTATGCATTATGCGTCATACTAAATACTTGAACAGTATATAAGTCTGCTAAGTTTTAATTATGAAACTGGAAGTCTCTTCCTTGATCGATTGTCTTCTTTCTCCTCTTTTTGGATGGCCTCCTGTTTGAATGCTTCTTGCCTCTTATATACCCCTCTAATAGAAACGAAGGGTTGTGTCTTCTACTTGGTGGCAACCCTTCCAAAAGGACGTCTTGCCTTGCTGCCTCTTCATGACTGAACCGCTGCTGCCTCTTTAATTTATCATCATCAATGCCTTGGTCTTTGTCTAATATACAATTCGTTTCATCATCATAATCTTTGTCTTTGCTAATTGCAATTGCTGACCATAATATAATTAATATTGTGTTTGAACACTGTCCATAATTAATTCCGATCTTATTATTATTAAATGCTACTGTATCGTCGCCTGCAGTAATAAAATGGCTGCCCTATGCATGGATGCTGAATTAGATCAATAGGATGGTGCAAGTGTGGGGTAGCATGGCTTGTTGTGACATTTTTACAGAATGATTATTTATGTCTATGCATTTTCAAACCCTATAACCCTGGATGAAGGTGGGGTGACAAGACCCTCAAACTAAACAAATTCAAATTTAGATTCTAGAAAAATAGAGGAAAAATTCTTAACTTTTCCCAGATAGATTACACAAGGCGTATACACTAAAAATCGGTTTGGAAAATTGAATTAATTAAATACGAAAATATTTAATTAATGACCTTTATTCTTCTACTATATAAATGAATTAAATAATTTGTTTATATAGTTCATTTTCTTAATTCATCCCACCAAAATCAATTTCTTCTATTTCCTAATTAAATAAATGAATTTGGTTAATTTGTTTATTTAATTATTCCCTCCCCATTAATTTGGGTTTCAAAATACAAATAGAATCTGTAGTAGTATTGATCAGCACCTTTTAAGGAAGAAAAAACAATTGTGGAGACTTCTACAATACTTCAGAATCTCTTTTCCTGTTTGTGTTCATCTTCTATATGTATTTTTTGCATAGTGATTGGGATTTTTTTTTGTTTTTAAAGTTTAACAAGCACCTGGATGGACTTAATTTTTTCACATTTTTGCTCGAGTTGATAAGGAATGTTGTTGTAGAAGACTTGAGTGCTTTATGAGTTTTTAATGGTACAATACAAAACTGATGTGTCCTGACAACAGTACTCCCGGAGGAATGCCGTCTACAAAGAAAAGCAACGGCAGCTGAGAGAAGCCGCTCAGAAGGAAAAGGGAGGGGAAGCAGGGGAACACCATACCTAGAGAACATGAAGACAATAATTTTTAAGATCAAGTTCTCATTCATGTCCCCTTCTTTTAATTTGAAATTTTAGACATTTATTGTTAACTATCCCAATGCTGCAGAGGTGCTGTACCTGTGTTCTGAAACAATTCAACAAGGGCTTTAATAGCAGAAACATTTGATAAACGATGCTTATCATGGTTTGCAATACGTTCTTATTTATTTTCTTTTGAAGAATAACAGAGGTTAGAACAGTGAACCTCATCTTGTCATAAACAGAAAGCTTTAATGTCATAATGTCATATGACGTTATGTTAGCAGTGGTTACATTGCATGATAAGCATTTGTATGTTTGGAAAAATATCTTGTGTTAATTGAAGGCTTCCAAGGCGGTTCAATTAAATATTTTGTTTTTTTGCCTCTGGGGGCATTTGACCCGTATCTTTTTAATTCGTTCTAACGTGCCCTCCATTGGTAATCATTATGTGACATTCTTCATTTTTGTAATAATTACTAGGCAAGGGTGCCCACTTAGTACACAAGCATCGTTAAGTATTGCACTATTAAGTATTGTTTAGTCTGGAGGAATGGTGAATGTGACCTCATTGCTTTCGGCTTTATATACTTTAGTCTCTTTCTCAGTGGCAAAGATTTTGGTGCATGTAATGTCATTTAAGTCACTCCTACCAATGTGAAATTATCAGTTTCTCTTACCAATGTGAGATTAATAGTTACGTACCAATTTTCAATTTGTTTTAAGTGAAGGCTTATATGTTATTTTAATCAGAATTATAAATTTTTTAATGGGAATTGACAGGTGTTTTCATAGTCATTTATTCATGTTGATTCTTATGTCGATACTCTGGTATATTTCTACTTTCGTTGTCATATACTGTTGGCTTATTTTTTTTTTGGTATTTCATATTCACTTGCACTTCAGGTATAGGTAATTTGATCTTTATACCCCTAAACGTTCACGTATATGTTTCTACATTGCGTTATACTCTTTCTTATCTCAGATATTTTGTATAGTTTTTTTTGTCTTTTTCATTTTCTTTTTGTAATTTTAAGTAAAAAAAAAGTGGTTGACTTCTCCTGTTTCCCCTATTGGTTTCTTGTTTACCTCATCATTCTCACTCCCTCCCTCTATTTAGCTAGCATCTCAGATATTTTGTATAGTTTTTTTTGTCTTTTTCATTTTCTTTTTGTAATTTTAAGTAAAAAAAAAGCGGTTGACTGCTCCTGTTTCCCCTTTTGGTTTCTTGTTTACCTCGTCATTTTCACTCCCTCCCTCTATTTAGCTAGCATGCATTGTCTGATGGTCACCATTATAACATCATATTTTTCTTTTCTTGTTATCTGCATCTTGATGATGGATCATGGAAAGTGACCTGAAATGTTTTATATATGATGATAAAATGATAATGATCAAAAGTGGAAACATTCAAACTAATATATAATGGATTGTGAAAATTGTCTTTAATTAGATGTTTTTATTTCAATATGACCTCACTGAGTAGTATCATTATAATGACATTTTTTCCATGTGTTAGTAACAATTACATCACAAACACGAGAATATTAAAATCTAACTGAAGGTGGTGGTAGTGGAAGCCTTCAATACCTTAAAAATACATAGTTATAATTAGTTGAAAGAGATCGGGAGGCTTAAAGCCCAAAGTGACAGATTACATTCACTCTACAAATAAATGCTTGAAAGTTCTTCTGTTTTGAGTTGTCTTGGTCATCAAATTTTGAGTAGTTTTGTTCATCAAAGTTTAACTTGCGATGGCAAATAATAATTCCCAAAACAAAAAAATTCCATTAAAGTTTTTGGCCTAAGCATTTAATTACTTGAAGAAACAATTCATTAAAGCCATCACATATTATTATCAAATAATTTCCCTCTTTGACAATAAATTGAAAATGAATGATAATGAATTGTCAGTGTCGACAACAAAACATGAGACTAACAAATCTTCTTTCCTCTTGATTCCCAACCTTCTTCTTCATCTTTTGCTTCTGTTCCTCTCATCACATTCTCTTTTAATATCGTAATGAATGCATACCATAAGCTTCTATATATTTAATCTTTTATTATTGATTAGATCATTAATAGAATTTTGATAGATCCAAATTTTACTTTGATATATTCACAAATGAGCAGTCATATAATTTCCATCATCATTAGGACTCCTATTCCACCTCTAATATAACATTAAATTGATATAATGGCACTTTCATTGGTGCATTAAGGTAATTTGATAGCTAAGAAGATTGGAGTATTATAGAAATATTAAAATAGAGACTCCAGATAAAAAATAAAATACACATTTGAAAAGAGTGGAAGACTTGAATTATGTTGGATAGAAAATATACACTAAAGTAGCTCCATTTAGGTTCTTTTATATTTATAATTAGTACAAGATAAATATTTTATATAGGTGGCTACTAGATGGGATATTAATAATATGTTTATAGGTGTCACATGCATATGATGTGATTTCTGTGAGGACATACGAGTGCTAGATGTTGAGTTCATATGGTGCCAAAGTGGTGACATGACCACTTGCTAGACATAAATGGTATTAAAATGATGGTGGAAGAGAATAAATACATATTTCCCATGTACATGTAGGCGGCCATTACTAAGAAAAGATGCATGACCTTACCATCGCCTTAAACTACGGCAGTGGTAATTAATTATTACGGCACTGGTTTTCTGCACAGTTTCATGATAAATGGTATAGAGCATGGACGCGGTTACCCCATCTAATCTAAAGTTTTCTGCTGAGTTTTTTTATTCTAAATGTTCTTCACCTAATAGCCCACTTGGTGTATGTGCATGTTCTATTTTTACTTCTTCCACAAAGAAAAATGGTAATAAAAACAAATCTGAATTATTTTTTGTGAAAATAATACTCTTCACTTAAATTTTCATCCATCCATTCTAAATTATATGTTACATTCTTAAAATAGGAAAAACAATTCTACCTATCTTGTTATTTTATTTTATGTGTTGAAATTATTGAGTTATTACTTTCATTCTATTTTTCTCAAAACAATGCTTCCTTAGATTTTAATATCATATTATTCTAAACCATGTCTTCCTATAAATTATTTAAAGTTTTTTATTATATTATTTGAATATTCTATTGGACACGTAATCTTCCACAAATCTTCACATTTTATTCCATAAATCTTCACATTTTATTGAGTATATTAAATGATCTATGGACTATTCTATTTTACTTTCCTCCACAGAAAATTTTTACTTTCCTCCACAAAGAAAAATGGTAATAAAAACAACTCTGAATTATTATTTGTGAAAAGAATACTCCACTTAAATTTTCATCCACCCACTCTAAAAAAAATTCTGCATACCTTGTTATTTTATTTTATGTGTTCAAAATATTCTACACTCCATTATATTTACTCTAAGTTTAATTTATTGAGTTATTACTTACATTCTATTTTTCTCAAAATAATGCCTTCTTAGATTTTAATATCATATTATGGTTTTTAATTTACTGAGTTATTACTTTCATTTTATTTTTCTCAAAATAATGCCTCCTTAGATTTTAATATCATATTATTCTAAATCATATCTTCCTATAAATTATTTAGGGTTTTAAATAATATTATATTATTTAAGATTTTTTATAATATTATTTGAATATTCTATTGGACACTTATTCTTCCACAAATCTTCACATTTTATTGAGTATATTGAATGATCATTTTATTAAGCATATTAAATGATTTAGATTTATTATGGCATACTGTAAATTATTATCATTTTTAAATTTGGTTCTTCCAAATATATTATTTAACTATATTTTACTATCGACGTAACACTTGCACCTCCTTTTGGTGCAAGTGCTAGTAGTTATTAGCCAATAGGCTATATATGGTCGCATAGCCACCGGATTTGTCTCATGTCAGACGCCGGAAAGAAAACTCGTTCAAAACTTGCTGGGCAAATGCCAAAAAAGTTCTTCCACTTTTTCCGCCACTCTCGGAAGAAGAGAAAGCGAAACAAATTAGGTTAAAGTGAATTGCCACGTGATATCGGCTATAGCTATTCTGGCTCCAAAACGACATGCCTCTACATGATGCCGAAGGCATACCATTCAAGTATGACAAGTCCATGAGACCGATGTTCCTGGGACCCACAAATGACATGGAGGTATTTGTGGCGGCGATGACGTGGATGATGTTGCCGGTTTGCGTTTGACGGAAAAGCTTGCTTGCGGTTAACATTTTCTCGACCGATGTCACGACGATGCGACTGTTATATTGGGTGAGGCAGTTACCATTTTGGCGGCCACACGGTTAACATTTTTGGTAATCAACTTTTTTGCATCCACGAGGTGACTAACATCGACGATCACATGTTATGGGCACAATTTTCAATAATTGTTTAAAATTTTTTGAATGAAAACTCGATTTCGCGAAATTTTTGGATATATTTTGTACTGGAGTTGCATGCAGAACTCTTAACGCAGTGGAGGGGAAAATATTCAAAGAAATCCATGTCAATCGTGGCATCACAATGTCCCTGGTTGAATCACTAAGCGAAGGAGCTGTGCTTTCATTGGAGTTATAGGTATGCATTGTCAAAATATTTGTGGCTTCAAAGGGGATGACAAAAGCCGATCGCATGCATAACGCGAGTTGTATGGGTATATTGTTATCACTTGTTAACATGCAAGTTTTTTCATGTGCAGGGAGGAGGTATCGTAGCGCATAGGTGGGTGGGATGTTTGAAGATTGTTGTGTAGCATTATGGTGGCATCGGTAAATTCAAACCCTAACAGATAACGATAGTTTTATGATTTCTTCCTCAACCCTGTGTTTTTGATTGCAAATTTTCTTATCATTTTTGTATCGCAGAGGTAGTTGTGAGTGTTCTCTTAGGAGGTATCAAGAGGACAACGATTTGGAGGGAGGCTTAGGCGACTACAGTAATTTGAAACCCTAAGACATTCAATAATTTTTTTTTAATTTCCTGTGTCATTTTGTGTTCTGTCTGTGAAAATTAGTCATCATTTTGTAGCATGGTCGTGTTAGGATACCAAGGTTCGCTGTTTGTGGGTTGGTGGAGTGAAGAAGATCTAGAAGATTTTAAAGGTATGTATATTTCCATAATTATATGTGTCAGTTTTTCATAGTGATCAGAGCTGTTAAAGATGAAATGCTCATTCTTATACATGCACATTAAAAGCCAGAAAAAAATAAACCGTTGGTGTGTGTGTGTGTGTGTATTGCTTCATATTCACACACACACACACACACACACACACACACACACACACACACACACACACACACACACACACACACACACACACACACACACACACACACACACACACACACACACACACACACACACACACAGGGGTTTGGCAGGCTGCATATATTCTGGCTCATTGTTGAAGGGCGTTCGATTGTTGAAGGCTTGATTGTTGAAGGGCGTTCGATTGTTGAAGGCTCATTATTGAGGGCAGATTTCTGGGACTACACTTTTCTATGTCGTGGTGGGCATGATGTATGTTGAAATCTGCCTCTATAACTCGTATTTTTCTTGTTTCTGTTTGGATTTTGTTTAAAATGATTAGGGTTTGCATTGTTTGTTTGTGGTTTGGCGTGTGCTAGTGTGTGTGTGTGTGTGTGTGTGTGTGTGTGTGTGTGTGTATATATATATATATATATATATGAAGCAATACACACACAGAGACACACACAAATATATATATATATATGAAGCAATACACACACAGAGACACACACACATATATATAGAAAAGGTGATGCAGATAATCCTCTGACCCTGCAATTCAACAAACATGTCCTTTGCAATACAGAGGAAAAAGACAAAATAAAACATAGACAAAAGAAACTATGGAAATATTATGCTCTATTTCCATTATTCTCAACTGCTCATTAGATCAAAAAAAGAAAACCTAACCCTAGCGGTCTCTAACCCTAACATGATGGTATGCGTCTATTCTGGCTCCAAAACAGGGAAATATTCGACATAGGTTGAAGCTATTCTGGCTACATATAGAGGCAAACAAGAAACACAAACAAACAATGCAAACCCTAATGATTTTAAACAAAATCCAAATCGAAACAGGAAAAATACGAGTTATAGAGGTGGATTTCAACATACCCCAAGCCGCAACATGACACAAAAAACTGCAGTTCCAGAAATCCCCCTTCAGCAATGAGCCAGAATACACACAGGCTGCTTCAACAAGGAGCCCTTCAACAATAATGTTTTCGTTTGCACATTAGTCTTCCTTTTTCCACGTTAGGCAGATAAAAAAGGCACCATGTTTGCTATCGTCAAACAAACATCAGATCAACTCTTAATTGTGAGCAAACAACATATCAACTCCTAAACAAGAGCAGGTCAAGCATAGCCAAGGAATGGTTGCATCAACCAGTCAACAACTTGATTTTGAGGAGTCTATTTGCATCAAAAGGTAAACAAAAATGATTTTAAACACAAAATGCAAACCATAACATGTAAACGAGGTCAAGACCACATAAAAGAAGCTCAATTTGAAACATAACATTTTACATGACTTTCTCTTTCATGTAGCTATTAGGTGCCTGCTACATGTATTTGCATATATATTTATTCTTAGACATGTATGTTGATGCATGTCGTTGGTACGATAGATCCGTTTTGAAGCCAAAATAGACATGTCTGACACAAGTTGGATGCACCTAATCTCACTCAAAAACTGCAGAATAAACATATATGCAAATATATGTGGGAGGCACCTAATAGCTACGTGTATTGTGGCTCGATAGGGGACCTATCGTACCAACGACATGCATCGACATATTTTTCCAAGACATGCATACCATGCCAACTTGTTGTGGCAGTCGGACCCACGGTATGTGATGTGGAGTTGCTATTGAGTTGTCGATTTCACTCCTTGAGGCCCACGCAAAATTATGTGGACATGCCGGAGGACAGCCACGACATGCTTCGTGGTTACTGACGGTTTATTGTGCATAACATGCATATTAAAAGCTTGCGAATGAAGGAATTGCGTTCGAACGACATCCCGACAAGAAGAAGAGGTCGCGGGCTCCAAAACTTGGTATGTTTGTTAGAGAAAAGACTAACACGAAACTCAAGTTAGGCTCGCAGCGGGACGCCTCTATTGTGGCTACAAAAAACAATATGGGGCGACTAACACCCCATGTTTGTGGCAGGTTTTTAATCGTAGGTTTTTCATTTGATGGCTGCTTTTGTCTAACAAGGCGTTGTCAGTTTGTATGATTTGTCTATTTTGGAGCTAGAATAAACACAACCTCTCGGACCATTGATCATGTACGGTTTGTGATTTGATGTAGCTAACACTGGTAAAGCCAAAGGCTAACACACGATGCAATTTACAATAACAAGGCTTGTTGGGCAGGTAAAGCCACTTGGTGTTTGAGTTGGAGTTGGAGTTAGTCAATAACAAGGCTCGAGAATAGACAAATCCTATTGCGTGTTAGTGACATGTTATTCAATCGCAACCATTGAATGTAAAATATAGTGTAAAACAGGTGACTAAGCTGCATGTTAGTCGCACCATAATGTTGATTTTGAGTTGGAATAGATGCATCTGTCCTTGAGCGCATAACAACAGTACCAAAATAGGTGGCTGATACACACAACTTTGGCACTATGGAAAATTGACACATATAATTTAGGTGATATATATTACTTAGTGGTAGTTTATATTGAATGTTAAACTACATTTTCATATGTGAACATGTAGGTTCCTTTTATGTCTTTTGAAATGCATTTACTTCCCAATGTAGACTACCACTAACATTAGTTATCCATGCAGGTTGTTGATTTTCAAGGACTATTGAGAAGTCCCCCTGCAAACGTCCAAACGTTCCCAGGTTGTTGCTCTCTCTCCCTTCTTTAATACTACTTGCATTGTAATGTCCCCTTATTAATAATCTTTGGGCTTGTGCAACTTTTTGAAAGGGGCTTGTTATATATATATATATATATATATATAGTTTGTTATATAATTTTTTTATGCGATAGAAATGTATGTATAAATTTTAGTTCTTGATCATGTAGTATTAATGTCCTTACTTTTACTGAATTTGATAATGATGAAAATGAACAATGTAATTGGCTGATGCCTTATATTCTATGCTATAGATGCACCATAGTAGACAATAAGATATTATTTTCCAACCTGTATGCAGTACGATTGTTATTTATGGATCTTTGAGTCATGAAACCAGTGTTGATTATATGAACCTGAAATCCTTATTCTTGCCAACTATGTGTTATAAATTTGTATATATTCTGTTAATTTGCATGAGAGTGTTTATGCTCATCCCAGTGTATTTGTATATCTAGATTATCGATGTTTGTGATGTTTGAGAACTACATGTGTTTGACGATCTAACTCCGATTTGAAATGTTATTTGGGGTTCTGTTTCAGATGTCTCCGATTGCATGATGAACTCCTCATGTATCTATCCTTCACAGGGTTTTTTCTTTTTCTTTTGGGAACTTAAGACTATGTTATTAATAATATTCCCATATCAACAAAGAGATGAAACCTTTAGAATAGATAATCATTTCAAAAGACATGTGTCTTCCAAATAATGAATTGGAGGTGTTTGTACCCATTAATTATTGTCAAAGACTTTTTTAATGGTAATGAATCCCTGTGTATTGTGTGACATAGACTAACCATCTTAATTGATGCACACTCATTTTACACCGTCGATTTTGCAATTAGCAACTACGATTGACTAACCTGTCACTAACACGCTGTAGAAAAGGTCTGTTTTGGACCCAGATAGATGCAACCGATGCATTAAGCGTGTTCTGCATCCTTCTTTATCAATCCTTAACAAAGTCTAGTTTTTGTGTTGTATTTTGGATGGGGAGAACACATGAAGCCTTTTTGATAGTGTTGGCAATGGATCATAGTCATTATTTCGTTGCAATTGGAACGAAATATGTTCTACAACAAAATGTCATGAATAGTTTATGGCTAAACTGTTAGTTGGGTTGTACATAACACAACGACATGCTGACTTTATATTGCAATGTGGGAATTGTTGGTATTTTGGTATGGTTTTGTCATTGATGTCAACACCCACTGAATACACCTACTTTGGAGATCCAACAACATTCACTGACAAGCAGTAATTTGTGCAATAGTTACTGGTATATGGTTAACCGGCAGGATATAATGTTCACCGGTACCTGGAATTACATGGAAGACACTTGGTAATATCAAAGACATCATGTGGACACTTTATTTTGAAGAAATAATCATTGGTATATTCATATTTGTATATTTGCTTTTACCGGCAAATAGGTCCAGGTTATCTAGGGCTACACCGGCAGGTTTATCTTTTCCAGATCAGCATGGCACGCTATGGAGATGATTTATTATTGTTGTGAATGCATTAAACCGACATGTTTAATCGGTTATTGCATCGGATATTATATTATTTGTAAAATGTTTTATTATAATATCTTGTAGAGCCGACCTACTAAAATTGGTCTTAGGGTATGGTATAAATATAAGATCTTATTTGTAAGATCAAGCGTGGAATGCGAAAAAGAATTGAGTAAAGGTATATGTGAGATCAAGCAGAGGCATACACGAAGACATCATTTGAAGGTGAAGTTAGGTTTTTGTAGAAGCATATCAGCATTACACCGGTACTAAATCCAACATATGAAGATGCTATTTTGAGCAGTACATTCTTATTGGATTTAACCATCCAACTGTAGTCAGTGTGACTCCCATTTGTGATTGAGCAGTGAGCTCTAGGCTGTTGGCCTTTCTGCATGTGTAGACCCCTCTTTGTACACTTACTATCTGTAGTAGTATCATCTGATTGTGGGTAAGGTTTCCTATTGTGTTTTTTCCCCTTACAGGGTTTCCACGTACAAATATTGGTGTCATGAGTTGTGGATGAGTTTATGTTTATGTTTCATGCATTAAATATTACTGGTATAGCAATTTACTGTTAACATTGTCTACCGACATACTTAACTGGTTTACTGGTATTAAGCATTAAGTTGGTTAATAAGTTTTTGGTTCAAATTTATTATACAACTGATTCACCCCCCCCCTCTCAGTTGTATCCGGGACCTAACAGGAATAACCTATCGTGTGTTGATTGTATCATTTGTGGTGAATGTGTGGTTTTATTGATAGTGTGAAGAATATCAATTGCATCTTTTTTTTTCAGTTCAATCATGTCAATTGCGTTGAGAAAAAGGTTGAGGGAAAGTATTGATCTTGATTATGGTTTAATGGAGCGAAAGGCAGATGATCTCCTGGGAGTTGGCTGCGTTCGCTTCCCAGTGACACGTGACATTGGCCTGCCTGTAAGCTAAGTGGTTTTAATGGATTATACAATATGTAGTATTCCTTGGTGTTGTCATTGTTTAATACTTAAGACTGGAGATCAAATTTGTATACCCAGGAGAGAGTTGGGCTTTCAGATGTGGGACCAGTTTGACATTCGAATTTGAAAGATTCAGGAGTTGGGCTTTCACATCCGGGAGTAGTTGAGGATTCAAATCTGAAAGAGTCAGGAGTTGAGCTTTCAGATGCGCGACCAGTTGGGGATTCAAATTTGAAAGATTCAGGAGTTGGGCTTTCACATCCAGGACTAGTTGAGGATTCAAATCTGAAAGAGTCAAGAGTTGGGCTTTCAAATGCGCGACCAGTTGGGGATTCAAATCTGAAAGATTCAGGAGTTGGGCTTTCACATCCAGGACTAGTTGAGGATTCAAATTTGAAAGAGTCAAGAGTTGGGCTTTCAGATGCGGGACTAGTTGGGGATCCAAATCTGAAAGAGTTAGGAGATGGGCTTCAGGGACTAGTAGGGGATTCAAATCTGAATGAGTCACGAGTCGGGTCTCCAATTTTGAACCCACTGTCAAGTCAACTTCTGAGTGACTGCACAACCACATTGGTAATTATTTATCATTGCATTATATTTTTTTTCCATCATTGCATGGCATGGTTGTTGGAAGTTGAGACTCATAAGTGGAAATGTAGATATATATATATGGGCATAAAAAGCATCGATGATGTGTGCTATTTTATTTAACAACATTATGATAGTGGCTCTACCGGTGAGGAAGATGAGGCCATTGGAAATGTAGATGAGGGAAATTATACTGATGCTCCAAGCGGTGAGAGTGAAAAAGGGGATGTTCGTAGTGAGCACAAGGTGAGCATAGAGCAGGAGACTGAACGACAAGGTGATTCTGTCAGCGCTCATGAATAGGAACAAGGAGGAGGGGCGACTAACGAGGAGGTCCACTATTAGTTGTTATATTTTGGATTTTCTTTATAATGCTTGATTAGTGCAAAATTGAATGTGATGCTTTGTCTCTGTTGGCTGTGCGCAACAAGAAGTCAATCACAAAAAATAACATATTAATGGCAGGTTGCACTACTTTTGTCTCTTCCGTCATTGTTCCCACAATGGAGGCTGTAAGTTTTGGGATCTAGGGAGGCTTAATATGCATAGAGCTAGAGAACATCAACTTCCATTATTGAGGGTTGCACGATGCAAACGTGAACCATGTGGTAGTAGAGAATGCAACACAGATCATACGAAGAAATCACAAATGTACTTGAAAAAGAGGGAGTCTAATATTGAATACCAAATGGGTGTACGACATAGTATGCAAAAAAAATGTGTCACTGAACGGGTGTGCATGAAATATGGAAAGAAAACAAGCGTGAGCTTCCTACCGAAGGGAAGGAAGAGATAAAGGAAGCAATGCGAGTGTACGACAACAATCCGGTTAGGGAGGCGAGAAGGAAGAAGATTTTGGAGTTACTGGAAAGGAAGAATATTGCAATAGAGGTAATTTTTAGTGATCGTATTGTTTTGTTGTTTACTAAATTCCTTTAAACATCTGAAGAATGTCTTATTGAGGTATCCTATCCTGCTGCCCAGAGTTTAACTGACAGTGCAGGCCATGGCGAGGAGGTTCTGGCATCGAAGGCTAATCGTGAAACAAACGTGCCAGTGAATGAGGTTGCACTTGTTTTGTTGGGGAAGCAAAAAAAGAAGAATGCTATAGAAAAAAGAAGGCCGACTTCAGATCCCGAAACAAATGAGGGTGCATCTATTTTGTCAGGGAAGCGAAAAAAGAAGAATGCTGCGAAAAAAACAAGGCACACTTCAGATCCTGAAACAAACATGCCAATCAATGAGCCTGCATTTGATTCGTCGACGAAGCAAGAAAAGAAGAATGGCACAAGAAAAAAAGGTCAACTTTAGATGAGGCCACACATTTGTCATCGAAGGTGACTATCTGTTGGCCTGTCCATATGTGTGTTTTCATTGCATAGTATGCTTTGTAGTCCATTGTTTAATATGTTGACTATTTCGTCCATGTCATTGTAGGCTGATTTTGATGGGGTTCGTGGAGGGAGCATGGAGTGTCCCGTGGTATTGGATGACACAGAACATAGTGTGCCCAAAAAAGCAAGTCTAAAACCTCGATTGTCTATTAGGTATCTATCCGTTTGGACAAAGAAGGTGAAGAAGACGACGAATGAAAAATTGGGTGCATGCAGTGGTGAGAAGATTGCAAAGTAGTCTCCTGAAGTGGGACAGACAATGGACGATAGGAGCAAAGCATAGTCAATGCAATTACCTGATGACATCGTGTGTAGTGTTCCGCAAAAACCACATCCAAAATCTTTGACGTCTGTTAGAAGGAAGAAGGTGAAGGAGACGACGATTGAAAAATTGAGTGCATGCAGTGTCGAGATGATTGCAAAGCAGTCTCCTGAACTGGGCCAGAGGTTGGAGGATAGGTGCAAAGATGAACAGGTAATGCAGTGTCATTGTGCGTGACATGTAGTGCTATATCATCACATGGTGTGTTATACTATAGAGTAACTCTTTTTTGTATGCAGTCGGCCGCAGTATTGGACAAGAAGCCTCGGAAGTCTATTTGGAGGGAGAAGTTGAAGGAGACGTTGAATGAAAATTTGAGTGCATGCAGTGGCGAGAAGAATTTAGAGGAGTCTAGTGAATTGGGGCAGACACTGGAGGATAAGAGCAAAGATTAACAGGTATTGGGCTCTTATTGTGCATAACAGGCGGTGAGAGGCAATGTTATACTGCAGAGCATTTTTTATGTTGTTGTGGTTTGTGTTCGTTATCTGTGTTCCTGCTATTTCCTTAATCGTGTAAAATTCATTGGCCTTGGTCCAACAGTGTTCGTAGGCGTATGGGTTTAATGTGTACTTACACTCCTGTGCAATGTGTCACATTTTGCAGCATAATTCGATAGAAGAAAGCATTGAGAAAGAGTTTGGGGAAAATGATGATGGATGTACAAATGCAAACCGTGACTGCGATGGGGGCAACAGGCCGAGATAGACAACTATTTTGGTACTGTTGTATTACATTGCCATGAATTGATTTGCCTATGTTTGATGCTCAACTATAAAGAATTCTATTTAAGCAGCCGCATCCACTCGTTACTGATGCAGGCAATCGTGGAAGACAAAGAATAGTGCACCAATGAAGATGCTCACGGTGTTGCTGTTGGAGTTGAAGTCCAACTACTAGTGGATGGGGAAGTTGTTAGCATTTGGCATTATAACAGATAATGGAAGATTGTTGGCATTTCAACAAGGATATTGAGAAGGTTGTTGATGATTATGGATATAATTGATTAAGGATGTTTACTGTCTTAATATTATTATTTTGTCATCGATGTCAAGAAATTGATTTTCTAATTCAGTATGATGTTGCCATATCTTGAGAAGTATGATTTGAAGAGTATAAAGATGTCGGTAAAAGACATAGAAAGATTATGATGAATAAGAGGATGAATAAGGTATTCAATGGGCAACTATTACCGAGTTAGACAATGATGAGATCATGATGTTTAGATTGTTTTGACATCATACATATGTTGTAAATTGTAAGGTTAATACTATACTATGTTAGCAAGCAAAGAACCTAGTTGGTAAACCCTAAGGAACCTAGTCGGTAAACCCTAAGGTTATCACTATCGGTTAATGAAGGCGGAATGTCTATCGAGTGAAGTTTAGTATTTACTGAGTTGTAACCGAGCTGTAATTGAATGCATTAAATGTTTACATGCATTATTTAATGAAGGAAGCTGATGAGCTAGAATTGATTAAATGATTGGTATGCCGTAAATATAGTTTGTTAAGAATCTATGGCAATGGAAGATTGACAGGAAGATCTACAGCTCAGATTGAACCGCAATACCCTAGCACAAGTTCCAAGGCGAGGTAAAACATTTTTTAGATCAAAAGATGCATTGAACCTGGTCAAGCATGAAGATTTGATGGCTATGATTGATCATGGGAAATGTGATCAAGGAGATTAAGCTGTTAGCTAATTGTTTATAAATAGGGAACTGTTGATAAACAATGTATGCGGGCAAATGTATGCACATGGATGCTACATAGTGATTACCGATCATAGAAGCTTGAAGACCTGTTTGAATAACAGAGTATAGAAGCCCAGTAGATGGACAAGATTAGTTCTATGTCTAGATTATATTGAGCAAATAAGAATCTCCTTTAGCATTTTAGATGTGAAGTTGCAGATAGATTTTATTACTGTTATTTTGTGAAAGTGACATAAAATCTCTTAACCGAGTGGACTTAACAGTCTTATTTGTAAAACCCTCTAGCAAGGTGACATTCTGATTGAGTGTTTGAAATCCTTTAACAAGGTCACTTCTAACAAGGTGAAGATCCTAACAGATCTGAGGGAAATCCCTTAACCGGGTCACATCTAGCAATGTGTTTGTAATCTTTAACAGGATTTGCTTTTAACCGAGCATACTCTAGAAGAGTATATTTCTTAGTGTGTCCGAAATCCCATAATGGTTTTTCCCTATTTGGGTTTCCACGTTAAATTTGGTGTTATGAAGTTTATGATGTTTATATGCTTTTGAGTTTGCATGTTTAGTAGTTTTGGTTATATTACTGAAGTATATGTTACCGAGGTTGAATATGATGTTTTTATGGAAGATTAAGTTTGTATGATTCACCCCCCCCTCTCATCTTGTTGGCTATTAGATCCGTACTTACATTAAGTATCAGAACTATCAGAAGTGGTTGGGGAAGGCGTTGTTGATGGGCTGAGGGAGGGTGTAATGTGTCATTTTATTTGACTCCCATGAGATTGTGCTAAAGTTTGCATAGTGAAAGTCTTTGATTGAAATGCATAGTTGCCTTTCCTAGGTCCTTTCGCTGATGTCTTGTCGGCTTCCCTAAACTCATGGGCGATGTGGCCTATTGAAGACCTGGTATGTTCCCCACTCGCGATAAGTTTCAAAGATGACAAGATCCATTCCTCCATTTTTTCATTCCATTGTTTATCTTATTCCAATGGAATGAAATAGGCAGCACTTGTATGATGTCGTTTGTATGTGGCAGGATAAAGTTGGCGAAAGTGCCAAGCCACAAAAAGAGGATGTTAAATATGACCCTGTGATCAAAAGGGTAATTAGAGGCTATAATTACTTGGAATCAACCCTCCCGAGTTGCATAAGCATGAGAAGAAGCGTAAAGCATTTTACGATGTTGTCAAATCCATTGCACAAACCAGACAGCGAAGGTGATAATGTTTTTTGATCTGCATTGTTGTTCCTCTTTCCTAATATTTACAACGAGATACTGTGGTGGAAGATCAGTTGTGATAGACTATTCAGATGGGATTTGGAGATGTTATATTGAGATGGATTTTACCTTACCATAGTTTAAAGCCTCTCAATTATTGTTTTCATTTTAAATGAACCGTACTTTGTTTTCAACCTTTCATTCTATTTTAAGCAACATAATTGTAAAGGCTTGATTTGTTGGACTGTTTCATGGTGATCCTACACCATGAACTACACTTTAATAACTTGAGAAACCTGTCTTTGGTGCATAATATTTTTAATAATGATAGTGGATGGTAGAATAAAGTCGATGATAGTCGTTTATTGTTCAAGTTTTCTTCAAGGTCTCTTACTTATTGCAAATGCATAGGTTTTGTTATTGTGTAGCAATAGGGTTCCTGCAACTCTTTTACGTATACAGATCAAGCCAAATGTTTGATTGAAATTGTGAACCATGTGCTCTTTCCACAGTAACTTACAACAGTTCAATATACCATTGTTATTGTTTGTTTTTGAACACTGAATTTAAAATGAATTAACAACAAAAAAATAACAAAAAAAAATCAATTAAAAAACAACAGACTTGTGTTATAGTTTCATGGCATATGTGTAATAAGTTGGATGCAGGACGAGGAATGGTGAGTGATGGAGTTATCTTCCCAAAACATGGATTCCCAATTGGCAGGTAACCTGCAACCCAAGTGCCCTCCCACTTGTCAGTTTAGTGAACACGTTAACTTTTGTATTCTACATAATGTTAATCATGCAAAAATGCAACAAATACCTGTTCGTTTTGTGTTGGCATAAAATATTGTTTCCTACATTTTTCATGTTGTCTTGCCTATCTGTGTACTAATACTTATTTTTTGGCATTGTTTACAGGGATAGCAATGGGAAGACCAAGGACAGGAAAAAAAAGGGCGTTGAAACATCTGTTCCGGAGAATGAAACACTTGCTATGACTTCATAGGTGAATTATTGTCAACACTTGCTACTCTCAACACAGTGAAAAGTGTTCATCTTCTCCTGAAATTACAACACTGGTCCTTTGATCTATGTTGTAACTTCGATGTCCTCCCAAAAGACAGAGCATTCACATGTTCAGTGCTACACAACAGGATATTAATTGGGGATAGACCAATCAAAATAGGGTTCATTGGGCCTTTACAATGCCCTTTTTGTGAACTCCACAAAGAAATGATGGATAATTTATTATTACAATGCTCCATTGCTTTATCATAGGAATGTTGGGACTGGATGCGTAAAAGGTTGAGCTTGATTGACATTTATTTGGATTCATAATTGTATATGGTGAAAATGGATAACAACAATGATGAAAGACTAAATAGATTCAACCACAAAACCCTAGCCTAACAACAACAAAGATCCACCATAACATATGAAGATTACCTAAGACAATGCAAATCAAATGAAATCACAAAGATTATACCATCACATGTCCAATAGGGTTTGAATCTCCATTCTTCCTATCTCCATTGATCTTGCTTGATATATTTGCTCTCAGATTTTATATGTGCACAAGAGCTCAACAAAGAACGGAAATGTGGTTGCAAGTAAGATCACATATGAAAGTGCAAAAGATGTAGTGTAGTCGAATGCGTGAGTGAGTTAGGATGCATAGATTGATTAGGGTTGATAATGAAGTAAGTATCCTCTTATATAGAAGACATTATATGAAATAGAGGGATAAGATTGAGAGGTGTAAAAGATAAATGGTCGGCTATGATTAGAGGGTAGGTAAAGAAAATAATAAAATAATAAGAGGGTAGGTAGTGTATGAATTAAGAGATGAATGACATGTGTCATAGGTAGAAAAGATTAATGAATTAATTAAATAAATAAAGATTTATTTAATTAATAGAAGAAGTGGGATAATTAAATAAATAAAATATTTATTTAATTTAAGAAAAGGACAATTTAAATAAATAAAAGTATTTATTTAAATGAGAAATAAGGCTAGAAGAGGATAAATGAATGAATTAAATAAATAAAGATTTATTTAATTAATAGAAGAATTAGGCTCAAATAATTAAATAAATAAAGATATTTATTTAATTAGACTGGACAATTTTAGGTGTCTACATTTTACCCCTCTTTGAGACAATGCAACTTGTCGCGTTGTTTCAAAGAAGATAAGATAAACTGATACAAGGTTGCCCCAAGATGAGAATGATATTGCCCCCTTGAGGGATTGGATGAATATGTCTAAAAAGATCACAGACAATCTCTCGATAAGAAAGAAAGGCTAGAATGGACTGACCGGATAGAGTGACAGAGTCACGGGATAAAGAAGACTGACTCGGGAAACAAGGGCTATGGCTAGGGTAGTTTATAAGATAGACCACGAGGGGAAAACATCCTCATTGTTATCCACACATCTAAGAGATCAGAGTGCAGAGCAAGAATAGAGCAGCAGTAGTCAGCATCGATGGCATTGGTTCACAAATTTGATCGCGTTCGCCAATTTCAGAGGCCAACCGACGCAAGAGAGCCGGTGAGTACCGCAAAACCTCTTTGTACTTTGTCGCATTAATTGTTGTCATAAATGCATGCTAGGTAGGGCATTTAATGTGCTTTAGGATAATGTAAAAAAATGTCAAAAACGTATAGGCGCATCTGGGTTGGCTAGGCATGGTTGCGTTTGTGCTAGGTGCGTCTATGAATTCAACATCGTCTATGTCAAATGCGAACGCGTCTGTGTTGTGTAGACATGTTTGTGCAATGTAGGTACGTCTGTGCAGAGCAGGCGTGTTTGTGCAGTCTATAAGCACGTTTATGTCATGAAGGCGCATTTATGTCTTCAAAGTCAAATCGGCAGTTCTGTGATGAACATACGTTGTCGATTGGATAAGCTGCTGAGAGGATACACTCAAGGAGGTCCTCTAGGGAAGACTAGGATAGATCGAGGCACTTTGTGATGAACAAGGAGTACCAAAAAGAGCAACACTTTGTGATGAACAAGGAGTGCAAATATGAGCAGCACTTTGTGATGAACAGGGAGTGCAAATATGAGCAACACTTTGTGATGAATAGGGAGTGCAAAAACACAGAGTACTTTGTGATGAATAGGGAGTACCACTAGGATAAATAACAACACTTTGTGATGAATAGTGAGTGTCACTAGGATAGAAGTAACACTTTGTGATGAACAGTAAGTGCCACTTTGACTGACATGACTGCTTTGCTTGACTGCAGGAGTACTTGCCTATGTTGGAGTCACGAGAGAGATTCCCGTCGACGCAGAGATTACGACTAGAGCTGACTTTCGAGGACCGAGCTGCTATTGAGGCTATGGGTCTGAGATACATTCTGTATGTGTCTGAGTTTCGGGCGAACATGGGGTTGCTGACTGCACTTGCTGAGAGGTGGCACTTGGAGACATGTACGTTCTATTTGCTGATGGGTGAGATGACAGTCACCTTGGAGGATGTCTACAGGATATTGAGGATACCGATCGACGGGGAGCTGATACCCTACGATTGAGATGGAGATAGGGAGGCCTCGAGATGAGTGTTTTAGGATCCGGGACTGGAGATGAGAGCTGGACACATGGCATGGGATACCATGACAACGACAGGACTGGCAGTACCAACAGTGCTAGGAGGAGTGATCAGTGGGTTCCTGTGTCCAAATAGGGTGACACGAGGGTTGGCTGTGGGCTAGGGGAGCACCTTGGAGATGCTGGTTACACAGCAGACCAGATATGCCTGGGGACCGTGCGTGCTGGCACACCTATATTATGAGCTACATCAGTTTGTGTATCATGGATCCGTAGGATTGGGCTGCGAAGTTACATTGCTACAGGTGTGGGCATACGAGCATCTGCCGGTTACCCAACCAATACATTTCAGGGGCAGGGGTCATGGACGTAGCTTTGTTCATCTATATGATATGATTACCTCACAGCCACAGATTGGCAGGTTGGAGCACTGGCATCGAGTCCTAGATGAGATTGACACTATGATATGGAGGTCGTACCATGAGTGCGAGTAGTGGGAGGAGGACGCAGTGGATCTACCTTATACTTTCCGGAGCAGATATCTGATTACGCGGATGCCTTATGTATTGGACAGACAACTGATTGACAGGGTATGCAGGCAGTTTGGCCGTATTCAACGGATGCCACAGGGTTCCGGGATGTATGCTCGGACAATCAGGGATCAGGCACACTTTGGGCTGTTGTTGTCGTATGATCAGGCTGTGATGCAACTAGTAGAGATGGTGCCGATGCCATGAGATATGTGGCCAGAGATTGAGGATGCATGCATGGATGCAGTGTACACAACATATTGGGTTGAACATCCCTTTCCATGACCGACAAACCCAGGGGAGCCTCTAGATGAAGATGGTGATGGGGATGGGGATGATGATGGAGATGGTGGGGGGAGAGGCCGACGGAGGAGACGAGGTGCAGTTGGAGAGAGGAGGTTGGCTCCATGGAGAGAGGGTAGGGAGGAGAGACAGGCTCGGGTGGTGAGGGGTCGAGGTGGATTGCCACTACAGGTGCTAGCAGCACAGGGTCCTAGACAGGTGCAGGGACAGGGGCAGAGGTAGGTATAGGCAGAGGCATAGGTACAGGCATAGCCACCAGTACAGTGGGAGCCACAGGAAGAGGTATAGGGGGCCGAGGAGAAGGAGGATGAGCTGCTTGAGTTGAGGGAGATTTGCTAGGGACAGGCAGATGAGATTCAGGACCTGGAGAGGGAGACATCTAGGCTCAAGAGACGACTGAGGGACACAGAGCATGAGCGAGATCAGGCCATCCAGTGTTATACTGAGGCTGAGACAACACTGAGGGCTGGGAGGCAGGCGACAAAGGACATAGGGGCTGGATATGCCTATGTTCTATGGGTAGGGGAGGAGATAGGTTACTGGCGAGACCTATACTATGGGGCAGTGCCACTAGAGCAGCGGGCGAGGAGCTTCTGCAGACCATCACGGATAGCGACGGCTACGGGAGGGAGCCAGAGGAGACAGGTGTCCAGTGGTGTGGTTATGGATCCTCCACCACCACAAGATAGAGGGGGCAGGAGAGATGATCCTGGGGCGGGTCCTTCTAGGGCTCAGACTTCGTCGAGGCCAGGTGGCTCCAAGGGAGGGAGTTCATCATAGCCATAGAGGGCTCCCTATGTATTAGTTTTTGTACTATTTTGTATGATGATGTAGACACCTTCGGGTGATTTTGTAGCCATAAGTATTTTGACATCAATGTATCATGACACTTTTGATTATATATATATATATGAGATGATTCATCTTTGCGGCAGCTATATGCATGTGTACCTATGTGATGCTTATGTTCTTATGTGATGCTTATGATATGGATGCAAATATGTACATGATGCAATGCAATATTTTTGTTCTTTTATGTTTTTATATGTTATGTATGATGTAAATGTGAATGTATGAAATGCAAATGAATATGATAATGCAGATGATTATTTACATGATGAGAATGTAAGATGTGCTAATATGTGTTGTGTGCAGGATGCGATGCATTTGTGATGTCTATATGTATGTATGAAATGCTTATATGTGGTAATGTAGATGCAACTACATGAAATGCAAATATTTTTGGCATGTCATTATACTCAATCACGTGGTAGCAGGTTACACGGACTCAAGAAGGATGATGAAAGTCAATCAAGAAAGGGGGATGAAAGATAGAAGATATGAAAGTGAAAGAGCTTCTTGTGCGTTATCATCATTGAGCTTTATTATGGCAAAATAGGTTATGACAATCGAGGCATATGTTCAACCCAGAAAGTCATTGTAGCTGTTTGCATGGAGATAAGATAGTTGCAAACAAGGAATGCCCCAGTTCATACTAGACTCTCAGTGTCCTCATATCCTTGGACAAGTCATAGCATTACTAAGAGACAATCCACAGACAGCAAAAAAAAAGAGGTGACGATACCCCATCCTCGCCTTTCTAGTCAAAGACATCCTAGAGATAGAATCTCTAGTCAGAGACATCCCGGAAAAGCTAAAAGACATGTCACCAGAAAGATAAAATAAAAAGAAAAACCAAGACTCAACACCGACATTCACTGTAGTCCTCAAGTTTAGTGTCTCTTGTCACTTGTATAAGTCTATTTGATTGTGGTCACAATGTTTACTTTCACAAAAATGATAGATAACACTGAACCATAATGTTGTCTGAGTCTGTTGAAAGATATGATTTGTTGAAAGTCCATTGTTGCTGCTGTGTCTCATCTGAAACTGAATGAATCCATGCAAATGATACTTTATTGTGGAGAAGGTGGAACTTTATTGCAGATTGGCGATGCAAATGTTTCTTTATTGCGGATTGTGCGCGGATAGACTGAAGAAAATTGGAAGAAACTGTACTCCTCGGAACAGGCGATGCTCTTAGTTCCACACCCATTACTAGACGTAGGATTTGCCTTAGCCACAGATAGGAGCTAATTTATTATGGATGAAAAGGGGTGAAAAAGAGGGATTATTATGAATGGCTAGCCAATCTTAGGTAGATCAATAACAAGCCATGATGGGCATGTGTAAAGTTTATTATGGATAGATAAGCTATGAGTGTGTGCAAAGTGAAGGATGAAATGGAATCCTGAAGGAGGGAGGAGCAATGTCTCTACGCATGGCGCCGATGACCCAGTTTTCACCATGGTACTTGCTCAGGGCGCCACCGAAGTGGTTTTCACCATTGGACGAAATTATTTCTCTTTACTTTTTTGATTTTTTTTTGTGCCACGAGGCGCCTGTTTGCCAGGTTTTCACCAAGTAACGATTTTTTATGTTTTATGATTTTTTTTTTTTTTTTGTATTTTTGTATTTTTGTATTTTTTTGTATTTTTGAATTGGGATACTCTGAAGAGCTATGTGTAAAACTTGCGAAGGTGCATGTTGTTGATAGGATCCTCCAAGGATTCACCCTCTGTGGTTGAGAGTTAATATGCACCAGATCCATATGCCGCTGTGATGATGTAAGGACCAAGCCAGTTAGGTTCAAACTTGCCCTTCTTCTCTCTATCTTGCTGATTTTTAGGATTTTCTCTGAGAATCAAGTCACCTACCTCAAATGTGCGAGGCTTGACTTTATGATTGTAGCTGCGACTCATTCGTTGTTGATAAGCCTTGAGATGATTAAAAGAAGTTTGTCTTCGCTCATCCAATAGTTCAAGTTCTTGTAAGCGAGAGACCCTGTAGTCTTCATCACTGATAATGTTTTGCAAAGAGACTCGTAAAGAGGGTAACTCAACCTCAATAGGAAAGATAGCTTCAGTGCCATAGACAAGTGAATAGGTTGTAGCCCCTGTAGGGGTGCAGACACTTGTGCGGTAAGCCCAAAGTGCGGGATTAAGTTGGATATGCCAGTTATGACCAGTGTCATCGATTGTCTTTTTCAAGATTTTAAGGATTGTTTTATTAGACGCCTCAGCTTGACTGTTACCTTGGGGGTAATATGGTGTGGTGAAACAATGGGTAATATGAAAGCGGCCACAGAGTTCACGAACATCCTGGTTTTTGAAGGGACGCCCGTTATTAGTGATGATGGAAACAAGAATACCGTATCGACAACTGATATAGTTGAGAATGAAGGTAGCAATTTGTTTTCTAGTGACTGCATGAGAGGCACGACTTCGATCCATTTTGTGAAATACTCTGTGGCAGTGATGATGAATTTATGACCATTGGAAGATGGAGGGTGAATCTTGCCTATGAGATTGAGTCCCCATTGACAAAAGGGCCAAGGAGTCGCAATTAGTTGAAGTTCTTGTGCTGGCGCATGGATGAGGTCTCCATGAAGTTGACATTGCTTACATTTCTTGACAAACTGATATGAATCTTTTTCCATATTGGGCCAGTAATATCCAGTCCTGATGAGTTTCTTGGCTAAGGTAGGACCACTAGAATGTGGACCACATATCCCTTCATGTACTTCACGTAACGCAATCTGAGCTTCATTGCTTTCTAAACATCTAAGAAGAGTGCCATCTAGACCTCGACGGTATAGGATATCGGCTAAAATGACATATTGAGAAGATTGGCGAATGAAAGTGCGATGTTGGTTATTGGATAGATCAGGAGGTAGGGTATTGTCACGAAGGTATGCGAAAATGGAACCGTATAACTGGGACATAGGACCAACAACACATATCATCTTAGTAGGAATGATTTCATATGAGGGAACCAAAAGGTTATCCACCAAGAACTCATAGCGGGTCTCATTCGGTGGTAGATCGATTAGTGAAGCAATTGTAGCCATGGCATCCACGGCTCTATTCTACTCTCTGGGTATCTGCTCAAAGTCCATCTTCATGAAATGTTGTTTCAGATCATCCACCATTCTTTTGTAAGGCATTAATTTATCATCCTTTATTTGGTAGTCATTAGTTGCTTGACGAATCACAAGTTGAGAGACCCCAAAAACATGAAGTTCCCGAATCTTCCACTGAATTGCAATCCATAATCCAGTTGTTAATGCCTCATATTTCGCTATGTTATTAGTGCAGGGAAATGATAATTGATAGGATTTTGGTATAGAATCCCCTTGAGGAGTTATGAAGAGGATGCCAGCTCCTGCCCCATGCTGTGTGTATGAGCCGTCAAAGTATAGTTGCCAAGGTTTTGCATGCGACACTGTTAAAATGGATTCATCTGGAAATTCTAAAATTAGAGGAACATCATCTATCATGGGAGCATCTGCTAACTGATCTGCGATAGCTTGTCCTTTTATTGATTTTCTGTCCACATTCTCGACTTCGAATTCACTCAGGATCATCACCCATTTGGCTAGTCGCCCAGTAAGTGTTGCTTTATTGAGAAGGTATTTCAATGGATTGATCCTTGCAACCAACTTAGTCTTATGAGTTAGCATGTAATGTCGTAATTTCTGCGAAGAAAAGACCATAGCGAGACATGCACGCTCAATTGGTGTGTAGTTTAGCTCATATCCCACCAATGTGCGACTGATATAGTATACTGCCTTTTCTTTGCCCTCAGCAACTTGTTATGCTAAGAGTGCCCCCAGTGCTATTGAAGTAGCTGAAATGTATAGTAATAGAGGTTGGTTCGGAACTGGTGGCATCAAAACTGGTGGATTCAGAAGATAATCTTTAAGTGTCTGGAAAGCTTGTTGACAGTTATCATCCCATTTGAATTTGATGTTTTTATGTAACAAGTGCTGAAAAGGATTACACTTATCTGCAAGTTGTGCTATGAATCTTCGTATGGACTGGAGTCTCCCTTGAAAAGATCAAAATTGACTGATATTTCTTGGTGGTTGCATCTCCAGGATGGCCTTGACTTTTGCTGGATCGGCTTCGATTCCTCTTTTTGATATAATGAATCCCAAGAGCTTCTCGGAGGTTACTCCAAAGACACATTTCTTGGGGTTTAATCTTACTTTATACTTTTCCAACCGATCAAAGACGACTGAAAGTATGTCCAAATGTGTATCTGTGTCTATTGATTTACCCAAGAGGTCATCAACATAATCTTCCACAGTTACGTGCATGAGATCATGAAATATAGTAGTCATGGCTCTTTGATATGTAGCGCCTGCATTTTTTAGCCCAAAGGGCATAACATTCCAGTAGAAAGTTCCCCAAGGACAAGTGAATGCTGTTTTGTGCTGATCCTCAGATGCGATTTTTATTTGATTGTAATCGGAGAATCCATCCATCAAAGATAACATCGCATGACCTACTGTGAGATCGACAATCAAGTCAATATTTGGTAATGGAAAATCATCCTTAGGACAAGCTTTGTTGATGTCTCTTAAATCCGTACATATTCTGATACTATGATTTGGTTTACTGACATGCACTAAGTTGGAGATCCATTTAGGATAATCAATTAGGCGTATGAATCCGACATCCAATAATTTCTCAAGCTCTGCGTTGACTAATAATGCGACTTGTGGATGCATCTTTCTTAATTTTTGTTTCATTGGTTTTGCCCCCGGTTTAACTGTCAAATGATGCATTACCAGATCCGGATCCAATCCAGGCATATCAGCGTATGACCATGCAAAGTTGATTTGTCGTTCCGTGAAGAAACTTATGAATCTTGACCTTTCTGACTCTGTCAAAGATTGAGCCAAGAATATGTTGTGTGGAACTTCTTCTGTACCAATGTTTGTTTTGATAGTCTCTTCTACCAACATGGATGACTTTTCCTCATATGATGCTGGGAGAATGTCGAGCCTTCCATCTTCGGGTGCCTCAGAGAGGTTTTCGCCCTCAGATACGTCCTTTCTTTTTACTTTTTTGGGGTCAGATAGTGCCACAGTGTGGTTTTCGCCATAAGACCCTTGTTTTGTTTTTATTTTTATATTTTTTCGACTGGAAGGCCTAACACCCTCACCAAAATATGTCATGCTATTGAGTTCTATAGTGTATCCCGCTTTATGGTCCCAAGGGGGAAGATCATCTCGTATGCTAAGATAGTCAATAAAAGCTTCATCATTTTGGAATGTGTCAAACTATGCAGGTCGTTCATGGTCCCAATCAATAAGTTGGTGGTGAACAAGGGGAAGGCCTTTGATTTCTTCGAAGTTAGTAGGGCTAAGAGTGAAGATGCAGTTATATTCAAGTATGTGGAGGAAGTTATCAAGGTCATCATTGGCACTCTCCTCATCAGTCTCGATCGTGAATGAATCCAAATTATCATCACTAGTAGCGCATTCTGGGACAGGTGTTCTTATTCTATGTGATTTCCACCTAGGACCTAGAGGCAAGGACTGTATGGGATCCTCTGGGGTTGTTTATTGACCAACTTTGAATTTTTCATAAAATTCCTCTTCTTCTGTGGGTTCATCTGGCTTTCTGAATGTCTCGGTGAGCTCGTAGTCACTGGAGGATTTATCTGAACCCCATTCCCATTCGTTGGAGTCTGTGGAATAGCGATTCTCTTGTTGAATTTTGGTAGCTTTGATTTGTAATGCTTCTTCTATCCTTTGAGTATGGACCTTGGAAGTCATGAAACCAAGTCCCTTCGAGCGTTCCTTTTGAATGTCAACTCAGGTTGTAAAGGTTCAATGACGCCTTCCTTTCTTAAGCCAAGAGGGCTTTTGCCATCGTACCCAAATTTTTGTAGAATCTTGAACCCTTTGCCATACTTCTCACATGGTATGCTGATGTGATCTTGTGTATCATTTTCAAGGTCTTTGTACAACATTTTGTATAAGTCTTCCTCTTCCAGCTCACCCCATCTTTGAAAGATAGTAGGGTCCCATTTGAGTATAATGATAGATACCTGCTTATTAGGGTGTGGTCTTCCATATTCTTTTGGTGAACTCATGACTTGTTGTAAGTACATGGTTTGATTCAAAGTGTATTCACCCATTCCCTTATCCTGGAATTTCCCTTTAAGCTCACCTTGTTTTGATGTCGAAGGTTTTAATGACTCAGGATCAATGTATGCAGAAGAAGGAACAACTTCCCTATTACTTGGGATGATCATTTCAGTTTTCGGTCTCAAGTTATTGCAGTATATGAATGGATTAGGATCTCCATTAACTGTTATTTCAACTCAATTGTGAGGAAACTTGATGCACTGGTGATATGTAGATGGGACTTCCCTCATTTCATGAATCCAAGGACGTCCTAGTAATATATTGTATGTGAGATCCAGGTCTAGGACTTGACAAACCACATCCTTTGTAATTGGCCCAACTCTGAGAGGTAAGGTGACTGTGCCTTTGGATGAACGCTCTTCATCATCATATGCCTTGATGGTAATTTTGTTTGTAGAATTCACAGCTTTATTAGAATATCCCAATTGTTTAATAGTGCTCAATGTACAAATGTTTAGACCTGCTCCTCCATCTATCAGGACTCATTTTATTTGATGTTTGTGTATGAAGGCTTCAATTTGCAAAGGTGCATTATGTGGCTGACTTATAGAGGCATCATCGGCTTCTGTGAATGTAAGGGAGTGTGGTATGGAAAGGTATCCCACCATGGCTTGAAACTGGTCCTCATTCAGATCAGTAGGGATGAAAGTGTCTCTCAAGATTTTGTCAAGAATGGCTTTATGTGCGGGGGATATGTGTAAGAGCTCAAGGATTGAGATAAGTGCGGGTGTCTTCCCTAACTGTTCTGCAAGGTCATACTCAGGTTTGGTTGATGAGGAAGCGGTGTTTTTGGCTGGAGCACCTTGCAAAGTGAATTTACCTCGATGAGTTGTAACATGACATTCAGAGGTAGGTTCAGAAGAACATCCAATGCCTTTTAGGACAATTTTGGGTCTCTGGGTAGAATTCTCAGGGGTTTTGTCCTTGATGATAATGGGAGAGACATAATTATCCATTGAGATGTGATTGATAGTTGAATCGTAGTTATAGGATGCTCTGGTATAGTTGGTTTGGTCATCTGTGGCTTTGGCTTTTCCCTTGTCATGTTTTGGGAATGGTTCTTTAAACATCTCATGTTCTTGATTGGATGAGTGTCCTTCAATCTCAATGTCACCTCTATCAATAAGATCTTGTATGATGTTTTTCAGCCGATGACAATTTCCTATCTTATAACCCTTGCTCTTATGAAATTCACAATATTCATCATAATTCCACCAATTTGGTTTAACCTTTGGTTCATATGGAGGAAAATCTAGAATAGTGATTACTTTGTTTGCCACTAGCTTTTTGAAAACTGACTCAAGTGGTTCTCCCAATGGGGTGTACTTCCTTCGTGATCTGGAAGTTGTTTGAGTATTCACTTGATTATTTGTAGATCTTGATTCAGAAAAAATGAATTTAGGTCGCACTGTATTGGCATCCACAACACCATCATTGACTGTGTTCTTGTTTTTATTCCAAAATCTTGGCTTATCTTTTCCTTTAAAGTCATCTTTGTTTTCCTTAAATATCTTAATGACTCCTTGTTCAATTAGGACCTTCTCTGTTGCTAAGCCTTTTTCAATGACGTCCTTGAAGGTGGACAAACAAGCTTTTCCTTGAAGGTGGACAAACAAGCTTTCCTTAGATCATATCCAATGTCTTTTTCAACATTCTGGGTGAACATTTCTACCATTTGTTTTTGTGGAATTTCACAAGAGCATCTGCTGGCTAGATTCCTCCATCTTTGTAAAAATGATGAAAAAGATTCTCCATCTTTTTGCTTAGTGTTGCATAAAGTAGTGACTGATATGCCTGTCTCTATGTTGTATGAGAAATGTTGGATAAATGCCTTTTCTAAGTCACCCCATGACTTAATTCCAGGTGGAAGTTGGGAGAACCATTCCATAGCTTGATCACCTAAGCTCTGTGGGAATAATCTCATCAAATATGTCTCTTCTGCTGCTATCTCAATGCAAGCTGTGAAAAATTGTCTTATGTGTGCCTTAGGATCCCCTTTTACTCTGTACTTATCAAACTTAGGTGTCACAAATTGTGTATGAAATGGAGGCATTGGAAAGCTTTTGTCAAATGGATAAGGGCATATGTCTCTCATTGTGTATGTTGGCTTCAGTGTATTTATGTGCTCCATTTTCTTTTGTAAGTCCCTAATTTGTTGCTCCAAATTGTTCTTCGGTGGAGACTTCTTGGACCATACCCCATGCTTGAGGCACCAATTGGAGGAGGATCATGTTGCATATATGGATGATATTGATCATACACATGTTCATATGGAGGAGGTCTATAATGATGCTGCGTATATGGACCACTTGGTATAGAGTCATGTTGAGGAACGACATATCTGCTTTGTCCATGTATACCATACTCTATAGGAATGTCATGAGTTTGTTCTAGTGTGTTGCCCCCAAATTCGATGCGGGGTTTCCTTGTGTCCAAATTTTGAGCATGCCTTTGAATATCCAATTGCTTTGGTGGTTGATCCTTAGCATTGGTATGTGATTGAGCACATTTTTCTGCGTAAGACTTCCATAATGGTCTGCGAAGGTGAGTATCATATGCTTGACCATGTGTGTATGGGACCTCTAGTTTTTGAAACAAAGATGATGGTGATTCAGGCACCATATGTGGTCCTCTATTGCCTCCACTATTAGGCCTCCTTTGATCCATGTTGGAGTGAGTTTGTTGCAAAGGTCGATTTTCCATTATTTGAGACATGTCAAAATCATGAGAGATCTTGGTTCCACTTTGTGCCATCACTTGTAGAAAGTATTGTCTATCTCTCCTCATTATTTCCTCAACCAATCGATTGAAATGGGGATTCATAATGGTGTCTTCCACTTCTACTGAATGTACGGAGAAGTTGTCCATATTGTCATTGTGTGTATCATTGTTGTTTGTAGTGTCCATGTTCTCAACATTTGGAATGTTTCTATAGGCATCCATGTCAGGTAATGTAGTATGATAAGAATTGAAAAAGATATCATTGTCATACTCATAAGAATGCATGTTTGCGGACTCTTGAGCCTCTTTAGCTTCTCTCCTAGATTTTTGTAAACAGGTTTCAACCATGAACTAGGTCTTGACCAAAATGTGTGAGACTAGATGAAAATGGAAAGAGCATGGAAGACCAAGAGTTTGGATGGAATGTAAATGAATCTAAGGTGTACTTGCAATGTCCAAAGTGTAAGACCAAGTATGTATGTAGTAGAGTAGGTGTGACTTCCAAAGAGATGATAGTTTCTCTTAATGAGGTAAGTTGACCTTGACTCTAAGTAAGACCAAATGAGACCCAAAGGTGATAGACCTTGATGAGGGACCACTTAGCAAAGTGTTGCTGTATGTAGTGTGTTGACAAAGTATGAGAGGACAAGCAAGTAACCTTTTGACTCAAGTTTAGACAAATGTGTATGTAATGTAAGATGTAAAGCAATGATGGACTTTGTGAGACCCAAAGACAGGTTGAATGCTAGATGAAAACCTGAAGAGATAACCTAGGAAGCTCAATAAGTCTGAAACTGATTGTTATTATTTGTTGAATTATGAAAGTTTTCAATCCTGAACACAGACGTGCCTGTATACTTCACAGACGCGCTTAAATGACACAGACGTAGTTCTATCAGACATAAACGCGTTTTTGAAATGTTGCAATGTTGCTCAAAAGACACAGACGTGTTTCTGCCCTTCATAGACGCGTTTAGATGACACAGATGCGGGTCTGTCAGACATAGACGTGTTTTTGCAAATTTTGTGCAATTTTTTCCAATCTGTGATGTTTGCTTGTAGTGACCAAATCTGAATGTTTGACTATTTTTCATGACAAGAGGACACAATGATGATGAAGACTAAATGTTTGCAAGTGTTTAGACTCAAAAAATGACTCAAAGACAAGTGTGTTGTTTGATGTGAAATTGTTTTGCATACACTTGAAGACACAAAAGACATAATGTTTTACTGTTTGGTCTTGAATGTTTGATTGTTCAAAATAAGTCAAGCACAATTCTTATGGCTGGCCAAGACAATAGTTGTTGATCCCACATGGAGTTTCCCCCGAGGCTACGCTATTTAGAGCAGATACTTAGATGCTTGACCCCACTGGTTCCACCCTCAGCACTCACTTCTCGGGGAAGCCAAGCATTAGTCCCCACGAAAACTCCTCGTGGCAAACTTTGTATCTCTACTAAGAACCGTATGTGTGTGGGCCGCTACCAAAGGTCCGATCTCCTGCCCCAACAACTAGAAGGATTTTGGCTTCTAAAACAAAAAGGTGCTAGTAAGGGCATCCACTCGTGTGGCCATACATGCGGCACTTTTAGCTCTATAAATACAAAAGGCTCCCAGCCGGTAGGGGTTATGCCCTACAAATGATCAAATAAATTTGATCAAACAGGTTTATGGGGAGACATAGTGTTGGTATGAACTAATCAGCACACGTTATCCATAGTTTTCACCATGAATACAGTTATTTATAGTGGTTTGGAAGAAGATGGCTTTTCTTTTGCTACCACTTGGGTCGTTCTCTCCTCACTAGTAGTCCTAATGACCACACTAGGAGACAGACCCTCTAAAGATTAAACAAAAAGAGCCTATTGCTCAAGACACAAAAATCAATGGTTCAATTTTAGTGCACCAATTGAAGTGTTTGCTAGTCTATGAAAACAAGGCACACAATAAAAGATAAGAAACCCTTGCCAAGATCCTGCAGCAAAGATCTATTAGTAGTTTGGATTGTTTGAAATAATCACCCCTTCCTGCAATCACACAAGTTAGGTAAATTTTAGATCCAAAAGACTTTGTGAAATAGGGGCCTTCAACAAAACGATTTTGCTTCCAAGACAAGCTGCACCACTTTTGTTAGCTAGATCTAAAGATGTTAGCTCAAAATAAACCAGATCTGAAATCTGAATAACAAAAAAATGAATCAATGAAACCAAAAATGCAACAACCGAACACAAACGCAGTTGTCACAGACACAGACACTGCGAGAACACATAGACATGCCTAGATCTGATGTAGATGTGGCTCCAGAACGCAGACGCGTTTCCCTAGCGCAGACGCAAAATAAAAATAAAATATTGTCGAAAACGCAGATGCGGTTCCAAATGTCACAGACGCGACAGAAAATCAAAAATGCTATCCGAAAGTGTGCAGACGCAAAGATATCAAAATGTTGTCGGCAATGTCGGATCTGCAACTTAAAAACACAAAATTTGCAACATGGATGTTAAATGCAAAAAGGGACAAGAGTCCCACCGGGCATGCCAAAATGTATACCGTGAAAATGGATAACAATAATGATGAAAGACTAAATAGATTCAACCACAAAACCCTAGCCTAACAACAACAAAGATCCACCATAACATATGAAGATTGCCTAAGATAATGCAAATCAAATGAAATCACAAGATTATACCATCACATGTCCAATAGGGTTTGAATCTCCATTCTTCCTATCTCCATTGATCTTGCTTGATATATTTGCTCTCAGATTTTATATGTGCACAAGAGCTCAACAAAGAACGGAAATGTGGTTGCAAGTAAGATCACATATGAAAGTACAAAAGACGTAGTGTAGTCGAATGCGTGAGTGAGTTAGGATGCATAGATTGATTAGGGTTGATAATGAAGGAAGTATCCTCTTATATAGAAGACACTATATGAAATGGAGGGATAAGATTGAGAGGTGTAAAAGATAAATGGTTGGCTATGATTAGAGGGTAGGCAAAGAAAATAATAAAATAATAAGAGGGTAGGTAGTGTATGAATTAAGAGATGAATGACATGTGTCATAGGTAGAAAAGGTTAATGAATTAATTAAATAAATAGAGATTTATTTGATTAATAGAAGAAGTGGGATAATTAAATAAATAAAATATTTATTTAATTTAAGAAAATGATAATTTAAATAAATAAAAGTATTTATTTAAATGAGAAATAAGGCTAGAAGAGGATAAATGAATTAATTAAATAAATAAAGATTTATTTAATTAATAGAAGAATTAGGCTCAAATAATTAAATAAATAAAGATATTTATTTAATTAGACTGGACAATTTTAGGTGTCTACAATAATTTGTAATCAGAGTAGTGGCTTCTCCAGTCACAATTAGTTGGAAAACAAAGATGTGGTTAAAATGAATTCCTAATGTAGAGATCTATCTTTGATTGATCTTCAAGTTTGACATAGATGAGGAAGGGAATGTAATCAAGGAAATCAATGGGAATATTCATCTACAATAGACTCATCCATGGTGCAATGCTTTTGGAGATATTCTTATATAATGTGGTGAGAATTACGGGGGATGACAAATGGGTTATTTTTGCAACTAACCACTATGTGGTTTCAAAACTTAGAAAGGAAGTGATTAGTGTCATTTCAACCTTAAGTATGGATCCTTATTTTGGAATTTTTAGCAAGTGGAATGGGGAAACTACATTTTGAAGTCTTAAACTCAATAAATCTTATTGTAGTCTTTATATTCTAGAGGAGACAGTAAGAGAAATCATCAGATGTAGAAGTCAACAAAGATAGTAAATCATCCAATCATCAACACACATAAAGAACAATCATAACACAAGTAAATGGACCAGCAACAATATCATTAGTGTTTGAGTTGCTCCCTCTAGATGTGAGCTTGTTGTAGCTAGCTATTCAACACTTCTATCCTTATCTGCACTTCTCCATCCATATCTGCCAAAAAGTTGTACTTTGGGCCAGCCGAGGTTATCTAATCCTCCAACTGTAATTTTTTTTTAATATTCTTCATTGTATTTGGCCATTGTACACAAAATGACTGACTCCATCTTGTAGAAACAAAGAATCTGAAATATTAAATTTTACAATTGGAAGATCAAATAACATAGACTGGCCAAAAGTATATCCTGTAGGTGGATATGGATGGAGCAGAGTGGATGAGGATAAAAGTGGTCAACTACAACAAGCCCATATCCAAAGAGAGAAACTCAAATGTTAAATCAAGGAGCTCTGAGAGATAGTAAACACACATCTAATACATCTGCAAAGACAACACTAATCCTGATAGATGACCAAGTTTCAATGATACAACAACCCAAGACTAACTGGGAGAAGATGCCAAAAAAATGAAAGACAAGTTAACTAAGACTCCTACCCTAAGTTTTATTTTTTGAGGACAAAACATCATTTTAAACAGGGCAATTATGTTGCCAGGACAAAGGAGCAAGAACAAAGCTAACTCAAGCTACCACATATGGTTTTCGGCATAGAAATAGAACTCTAACCGACTCTAGGAGTGATATCCCATCTTGGGAATTGTATATAGAAACATTGGAATTGATAGCCGAAATAGAGAATATAGAATATGAGATAGAGAACAATTTCATGCACATAGAATCAAAAACAATTTTTATTTTTTTTCATCATATATATTGAAATCCTCCAATTTCTTACCGAGCCAGAATAGAAACTCAATTGTGCTACAAGAATTTAATTTTATATATTGAAATGATTGACATTGATGTTATAGAACAATTTCATGCACATACAATAAAAAACATATGTTTTTTCACCATATATAATGAAATGCTCAAATGTCTTATTGAACAATTTCAAAACAGGGAAGATAAGAGTATCAGTTGCTGTCAACAATTTTAATTTTTGTCTGGTAAAACTATATTTTATACATTCTAAAAGAAAAACCTCCACGACTAGTCGACTAGACTATCGAAGTCGGTATTCATAACGGTCCATACATAACACATTGAAAAACATTTAAAAAACAAACAAAGTCCTTGCTTCAAAAAAGGCTGTATGTTCCATCTCGCTACTCCACGTGAACAGTCACCGTGCCCTCTTCCACATCCATCACTTCCATGTTCCTCATGTGGTTCATTTCTATCTCCCTGCTAGAGCCTTCACCGAGCTGCAATACATGACCCTACTTAGTTGTTCCTCTTCCACAAGGTCGAACTCGTCGTTTTGTGCGTGTAGGAACCGTTCGTTGCACAAGTGCTCTATATTCTGACCAAGGTTCCCATTTCTCCATCTCCACATGAACTTTCCAGACATCGACGGTCTTAAGATATTGCACAATAACATGCATTATAGCATGTGCTACACCACTTCTTGCCTTTTTATCGAATGTGGCGCCCCAGAGCAAGAACGGTCACAAGGGAGGAGTGAATTCACTCAAGTGAATCCACGCTTCGTCCACACTATCAAAGCCATCCATGTCTCGTGCCAAACCTAATAAACCTTCTATTCCCCCTAGCCATTCCTTCTTGACACATCTGTTCAAGATTTCTCTGACTTTCACAACAAATCGAAGCTTGAGACACCATGCCATAAACAAAGTTACTATGTCTGAATTTGTTCTGTACTTTTGTCCACCGTCTAGATACTTAGGTCCAAGGATTAACTTCACTGTGGAAATGATTGCGTTGTCTTCATAGATGAACAGGTTCATCAACCTATCATCTCTTATTCCTCCCCAAAATGTGACCTGTGTTTTTCTTGTCTCTAAAGAAAAGTTGGCCTCCATACAATTCGAGATACCTATAATTCCAAAATGGACATGCGAATCTGTCAGACTAACAACGACGTCTATAAATTATTTGAATTTTTATCTACCTATGGGATAATTTTTTAGTGCTTTCTAATAACTAAATTCATCTACCACAAGTTCCATGTTATTTTAGAATCTAAGTACTTGTATTCTGCACCATAGTCTATGGACGTGTTTGTACACTTACACATATCCATGCTATCCTACGAAGACCTTGGATTCATATGATGCACACAACTAATAGAAAATTTCATTTCGATATCGACTAACAAGGCACGTTATACACTTTCGCAATTTCGTGCATGACCCCTTCAATGCATTGATTCCCTACTACCGCGAAGCAGCGATGAAGACTAACACCGCGTGTAATGCGCTTTCACAATGTCATGACTTCACGGGTGAATGCTATCTGTTGACCAATGATATCAAAAAAGACAGAATGGATTAACTACCACGTGTGTTAGTCGCGCGTTTTACACCATCGATTTTGCAATAAACGACTGCGGTTGACCAACACATCTCTATCACGCTGTACGAAAGGTCCGTTTTGGAGCCAAAATAGCCGCAACTGCGTCTATTTTGGCTCCAAAATGGACCTTTCGTATATCGTGTTACCTGGATAGGTTAGTCAATCAGAATCGTTAATTGCAAAATCGACGGTGTAAAATGCACAACGAACACGCATGTTAGGCAATTCGTACTATCATTTTGGAGCCAGAATAGATGTGTCCGCAATAGCCGTGGGCCTAACATGTCGTGTTAATTGGTTTCGCACATTCATGCATGACCTGTGTTCGTGGCTTCTAATCCCAATGCGATGCAACCAACCAAAAACCTAACATGACTTTTAACTCTAACACGGCTAACCCTAACCCAGGTTCTAACCCTAACGCGGCTAACCCTAACTTGGGTTCTAACCCAAACATGGCTAACCCTAACACAACTTCTAACCGTGGGGTGGCTTCTAACCCAATCCCAACGGCTTCTAACGATTACAAAGATTTTCTTTGGCCTCGCGAAATGGTGAAAGCATCTAACATAGCATGTTATGCGCCTTTGCTGATTCGTCGACTGTGTGTCCGCCTTTTTCTATGGCCTCACGAAATGATGAATTAGACTAACATGGCGTGTTATGCGCCTTCACTGATTCATAGACGACCTAGCTTCAAAATGAAGCAATCAACAACTACGTCTATTATGGCTTCAAAACGGACTAAGACTGTCTATTATGCCGCATAATGCAAAAACCTACGGTTCAAAACGGTTGACCCACTACCATTGCTTGTTAGTCGGGAGTCACGACGTAAGGCTTTTTGGAGCCAGCATACACGCGTCCCGCATGGTCTCTAACCCTAACAGGCAAAACAAACACATTTTTGACTCCAAAACAAGCAAATATAGAGGCAAACAAGAAACGCAAACAAACAATGCAAACCCTGATCTTTTTAAACAAAATCCAAACAGAAACAAGAAAAATACGAGTCATAGAGGCGGATTTCAACATACCTCATGCCCACCACGACACAGAAAACTGCAGTCCCAGAAGTCCGCCCTCAACAAGGAGCCTTCAACAATCAAGCCTTCAACAATTGGACGCCCTTTTCAGCCTGCTTCAACAAGAGCCCTTCAATAATGAGCCAGAATAGACGTAGCTTGCTCTTCAACAATAATGTTTTCGATGCACATTATTCTTTTTTTTTCCACGTTAGCTAGAAAATGGCGCCACATTTTCTGACGAAGGTACTTTTTTTGAAAGCGACACCCTCTTTTTCCCGTCGGTATGTCGTCCGAATGCAATTTCTTAAATCGTCGACGGTTTTTTTAATTTTCTGGCTTTTTTTGAAGCTCACACCCTCTTTTTCTCGCCAGTAGGGTGTTTGAACGCGGTTTCTTCAGTCGCCGATGGTTTTTTTTTTCTTTTCTAGCTTTTAATGTGCGTGTTATGCTCAAAATACCTCCGCTAACCACTAAGCGAGCCACAACCGTACTCTACCATGTCCACATAATTTTGCGTGGGACCTGACGATTGAAACTGATGAGTCCACGACAACTCCACGTCACATACCGTGGGTCCTGCCATTGCGGAAAATTGGCATGGTATGCATGTCTTGGACATGTATGTCGATGCATGTTGTTGGTACGACAAGTCCCTTTTGGAGCCAGAATAGACGCATCCTGTGATATCCTGTGTGCATTAATGAAATTGTTGTATTTTACCTTTTGCTTGGCCCCCAAGGTAGTGACACTCCCCTCTAAAGACCTGAGACAGGTGCCTTGGCCATGACAAATTGAGGGCACTGGCTATGCAGCCCCATAAACCGCACCTCCTCTTTCACCACTTCCGATGCCACCGTACGCTATAGAAATATGGCAGAAACAATATCGTCCATCATACAATTTAAACAATAAAAAAGATTCTTGATTTACAAAAATTTAATTTTAACATTTTACTTTTCTTTTTGTTTGAAATTTTTATTTTTTTAAATTATTTTTTATGATTACATATAATAATATTTTAAACGATATAATATAGTTATAATATATATGTATACATAAAAAAAAATCAATAGTAAAAATTAATTAGATATTATAAATGTACATATGTAGATATTATAAGATTACATATATAAAATTAAAATAAATATATACATTTATAATTATTATATTTTATTAAATATTTTTTATTTATACATATATAAATTTTTTTTATTCTTATATAATTTAATAATGTGATTATATATATGTATGAAATTTTTAAAAAATAAACGTAATATTTATTATTAAAAAATGTAAATATATAATATCAAACATAATTATATTTATTAGAAACTTCTTATTATTTACTTTATATTGATTTTTAAAAGTTTAATAATATGATTATTAAAATTTTCATATAATATATAAGGGATATATACAAAAAACATTGTAGAAAATGGCCTCTTCATTCTCTTTTAAACAATGAAGTCTTTGTGAATACAATTTTCTTGAGAAGTCAAAAATCTCTTAAAAGATAAATACAAGGACAAGTGATTTTTGTCTTTAGATTACTGTTTTTATTGTTAAAAGTGATTTGTCTTTAGATTCCTTTTTAAAAAGTGATTTACTTATATATATTGATTTGTTTTTAGAATTCTATCAAATGTTCAATCTAATTTATATAAGGGTTAGATATAATACTTAATTAAAAATTTTGTGTAGAATATATTTTTATGATAATTTCTTATTTTTAATCTAAAAGTTGTAGTTTTAGAAAATCAAACATTTCAGTATTGCACACATAAAAAATGATTGAAGTCATATGAAGATGAATTTGACAAATATATGACCCTTCGTATTAACTTTTCCAAATATATGATAAATATTATATTTAAATTTTTTATTTAAAAATAATTATAATCAACATAGGTCCATTGAAAATTAATAATGATCTCTACTTTAAAAAAATGAAAAAATAAATTATTTAGAAAGAAACTAAAAAAACATACTATATTTCATAACAATAATGCCCTTGTTTAAATAGAAGACAAGCTAATTTAAAAAATATAGAAAAACATCATGATAAAACCAAATCTAGATTTCTATTATTGTTAATTAAAATTTAATACTAAATAAAAATATGTAATTAAAAAAATTTAAAAAATTGTATACTAGATATTAGAGTCACACATATATTTCATTTCAATATTAAATTTTTAATAGAATAATTAAATTTTTAATTAAATAAGAAAGTTAGAAATGTTCCTTAATTTGTACTTCAATATTTCACATTATTCATATATTTATTTTTTCTATAGGATTTTATTCCAAGTTTTTATATTTCATTTCAATATTAAATTATTAATAGAATAATTAAATTTTTAATTAAATAAGAAATTTAGAGATGTTTCTTATTTTGCACTTCAATATTTCACATTATTCATATATTTATTTTTTCTATAGGATTTTATTCCAAGTTTTATTTCATATATGTTTTTTGTTTCTTATTGTTTGATATTTGAATTGTAATTCTTGTTTTTCTACAATGAAATTTCCATTTTTTTTCAAATGCAAATGAGACATTAATTGTGGTTTTATAGAAATGCATTAAGGTTCAATTTAAAACTCACGCAAGACTTGTATCTAAGAGGCTTTTGTTTGACACTTTGTGTGTTGTCTCTATAGATTACTCTTCCTCCATATCCACATGTTGGAACTTGGAAAGATATAACATTTTACTTCACATTGTGCACATAAGGGTTGATACAAATTATTTAAAGACGAAATTTCATATATGTAATGTATGATATTTTCTAATAATATTTTCTTTATAATTTATAATCAATATTGTCCATTAAAATATAATAAGAATATTTATTTATGACAGTGGAAAAGATAACAACCTATGTCAAAATATATGTATTTTAATAGAAAAAATTAATTTCAATAAATATGCAAAGAGAACAATGTTTTTTATATTAAAAGAAGCCAAAATGCAAGGGGGCTGACCCATGAGAGAAACATAGAAACAGTGGCAGACCACTGTCAGTAGATCATCACCAAAATTACGGCCCACTTACTTTCCTCTATAAAAACAAAGATCAATCTACGTAGGTTCAATGGATATAAAAAAGTTTTGATAAACATTTTAAACATTTGCCACACAGGGCAATAGGTATATAAGCTCAAATATAAACAAAGACTAAAACTATACGCCCGTAGGCTACTAAGACTAGACAAAAAACCAGACTTCCGCGACATAGAAACGGTTTACTTCTTTTTCCCATGGCTCCTCTTGGGGAGGAGCCTCCTTGCCCATTCCTTGGTGAGGAATTTGAAAAGGGCCTTGTTAGTCTTCATCGTCCTTGTTTTTGCCTTTGGAAGAACTTTCTTGCAGAAGGCACATAGTGGTCGCCGAGCAACGCATCACATTCAATGCAAATTTCGAGACATCATGCATCTTGTTTTCCATTGCCTCCATCCTGCTGGTGATTTCCTGCACATTATCAAACATGGCCTCCACTTTCTTACCCATCTTCGCTAGGTTGTTGTCATCCTCCTCCTTTATGCTGCTCGCCTCCTCAACCACCATCATTTTTTCTAGTCTTAGAGTTGGGGAGGGAGAATTTGTTTGGGACTTGGGGCCAGTCTCCAGACTCCTAGAATTATTTGGGCTTTCATGTAAAATAGAGACCTTCATTTCCATTATTTATAATCAATATTTAAAAAAATGTTCACTAGATATTAAAGTTAATAGTTATTTAATTATAATTGAAAAATATAAAAATTAAATAGATATGATTTTTTTAATTTATAATTTTCATCTAAATAAGAAATCCCTCAAGTTATTAGTTTACTTCATCTTTGTATTCATATAAATTTGTTCATTATAATCAACAATTTTAACGATCTAAAATTACTAAAAATCTAGACACAATAATATACTTTCACTTTTAAATAGATTTAAACAATTTAAAAGACAAGTTGAACATAAATATAAATCTATATATATTATCATAATAATCTCATATACTAATATAAATTTTTTATATACATTATGAACTAATAAATACACATATACTAATAAATAATCTTAACTGATAAAAAACCTAAAATAAATTAAAATTTAACCTTTTAGTTAATGTTCTACACTAAATTATTAAATTAAGAAACAAATGATCAAATTGAATTGAAAACTTATGTTCTTTCCATGGTCACAATGTTGCATAAAGTAGGTACAAGTACAAAAACATGAAAACTATACAAAATCTTCTTAAAAGTTGTAGTGCCCAGGTCTTACAGATCACAGTAATCATACGTTATAATAAAAGTACAACACATGATCGGTTATTATACGTGTTAGTCAATGGCAGTCATTTATTACAAAATCAACAGTATAAAACACACGACTAACACGTGTTAATCACCGAAACTGAAGGGCATAGTTGCAGCAGGCAGAAATAGTTACAAGGAGGCCTAGGTTAAGGGCCATTGGGCACTAGCTATGCAGTGCTCTTTAAAGGGCTGCATAGCCAGTGCCCAACCTGAGCACGATTTTCAACAGAGGAACGGTTGCAAAATGGCGAGTGTAGAAAAGGAGATCCTGTCTTGTTTGGATCATCCATTTCAGTGATATGTAGCTTTCCAGTGCTATTTACTTCTGCAAGCGAAAGAAAAGTTCGATCGGATACATCTTTTTGGTTTTGTTTGTGTTTTTTGGGGTCCGATTTGGATGTTATTTTCATGCCGTTGCTGCTAGGGTTTTCAAATATAAGAGTAAGCCCTAAATTCGCCTTGGCTAAGCCAGAAGCCGCCGTAAGAGGTGAAACCCCTATGGCATTTGACACCAGGGTTAACCTCATCGCCTCTTCTTATGAAAGTGCTTAAACCTTTTCATCTATCGATGCCAAATTTAATTTTTTGTTCGTCATATAGAGGAGGGCAAATATAGAGCGTTGAAAGCCAACCCAAATATCTATGTGCAACACATTTAGCTCGATGTCTCCATATCATCTAGAACCAGATGTATAGACAGAGACAGTTATTGAGGTGGCAGTGCTACCCCGTCGAGAGCGCAGATAATAGCTTATTACCTTGCCAGAGAGAACACTTGAGCCACAGACAACTGAGCGGTTGCATGCAAGAGGGAACATGAATCTATAGAATGTCTTAACTGTTTGATAAAATTCCTCAAAGAAATTTGTTGCTCTGGAGATAAGGACCGCGAACCGTTTGATAAAATTCCTCAAAGAAATTTGGTCTCAGGGGAGCATGCAAAAGAGAGAGCACACAACTAATACAAGGCTAAGTCTGATGGAAACATTTTGTGAGATGGAAGGTTAAATCTCTCGACTGTTTTGATTTTGGTTTACTTGAGTTAAGTGGCAAAGTGTTCGAATTTTTTTTAATGTTCTGGATTTGCTCACTCATGGTAACATTTCTCTCATTACTTTTTTTTACAAGTTAGAATTATTATTTTGCTAAATTTAGATTCTTGTTTTACTTTGTACTGCTTTAGTATGTTGGACTCTTCCCTTCGCTTACTTCACCCTCACATTATTATTGTAAATATGTTTCATTATATATATATATATATATATATATATATATATATAGTTTTCAATAAATATTTAGAATTTGGGTTGCAGTAGTTTTCAAAAAATATTTGGAATGTGGGTTGTAGTAGTTTATAAAATTAAGGCATTTCTGATTTTAAGATCAGCCATTAGATTTCCACAATGCATTATGATTAGAATTTTTCATCTATTTTTTTGCATGTGATTATGTAGATTTTTATCTCCAACATTTTGGATCAATCTTTATGATAAGGATATGAAAGAAGAGAAAAAGGAGTGAAGATTTTAGTAGACTCATATGATTAAATACATAGATGAAACCATGGTTTTAGATAAATTTTATATTTAATATATTGAAATTGATACAAAATTTTAATCATAAAAATTAAATATTGTATATTTAAATATTATATTATATTTAAAATATTATTAATTTTTAAGATTGAAATTATATATATTAGCAAAATAAAATAAAAAATGATTTTATAATTTCATGAAAAAAAAGGAGACTCATCATGAAAGAATTATTCTTTAAAAGTGAACATTTAGTTTTTAAATATAAAGACTTTCATTCATATGTAAAAATATGAAATTAATTAAAACTCATACATATAATATATTCATTTAACTACTAGGATGTTCCACTTTCGAAAATTCCTAAATGTTCAAATAACTATAAAATAATAATAATAATAATGCAATATGTAACAAATTTATACAATATTAAAAATATGATTAAAATAAATAATATATTATTTTCGGCTCCTGCTGCTCCTATTGATGTTTTTGTGGCCTCGTCTCTAGAGGCCCCCACTTCCGCTTCTCCTGTCCTTCAACCTTCCCCTACTATTGGATTTGCTTCTGCTACTGCTGTTCTGTCACATCTTGCTGCTGTTGCTGTTCTATAGCCCCCCTACGGCCCTCTTCCAGCCTTCTGCTATCACCAGTGTTGTTGACCCTGAGGGGGGCCTTTCGGTGGATCTTAGCATTGCCTGGTTTGTGGTTGCTTGTAGGCATAAGGGGAACTCTTCTCCCCTACCCCATACCCCCCCTCGTGGGGGTTTGGGTGGCTTGTCCCCCCCTTGAGTGGGGTTTGTTCCCTGGTTGGTTAGGTTCCTATGTTTGTTCCTATCCACCTTTGGGCTACGGTTCTCTTCCAACATCATCTCTCTTGATGTTTCTTTTTGTTAAGGGTTAGCGTCCTAGTTAACGCTGCTTTTTTAATAAAAAACAATATATTATTTTTATTCAATAACAATATATTATTTTTGTTGGATTTAGATTTCAGGTCTTCTAAAACTCATTTTTATTAATATATTTTTCAAGTAGAAAAAATAATAATTATCAAAATAATGAATGAATTTTTATTTGGTCTATTTATGAATGGAATGGTTTGAATGAGTCCATTAGGAACCAAATTAGTGCAAAACCCACTAGGAATCAAGTCTTACTCATTCTAGAGCCATGACATCATAAGAAATTAGTTGTTATACAATATTGGAGTAATGATATAACAATAATAAAATATCATATCAAAATTGAGATCGTTGCCATGTCTCTCGCCCAGGCATTTTCAAATGGCTTTGGACCCTGCCGTTGCTACTAAAGATCACTTGACAATTAATGCTTCTAACTCTGTCTCGGTTGAATCCTCTCGAGATGAGGTGGCCCTTACTACCGATGAAGCCTTTGCTGATGTTATTGTTGTCGTGGACTCTTCCGTCCCCTTGATTCCTACATCCGTTGCTCCTGCTCCTCAGCTTCGCTCTTCTCCTGGCGATTCTTCTCTTGATGTTTTTCTGCAACAACAGTCTACTGTTGTTCTATAGCAACAATCTGGCAGTGACTTTGCGGGGTCTTCCCTACCTGATTTTTCTTTGAATATTCCTAATGATAGTTTTTCCTGGACGGTTGTTTGTCGCAAGCATAAGGGAAAATCTACCCCCCTTTCCCAACTCCCCCTTCGTCAAGTTTTGCGTATTTCTCCCCTCTCTTGAGTTGGGTTGGGTTGTTGTAGGTTTGACAAGTTTGTTTGGCCTGTCCAACTTTGTTTGTTTGGGGTTTGCACCCCTGCTTGGTCTATTTAAATTTGATAGTCTTTTGGCTATGTAAAAGGTCAACGCCCTAGTTAATGCCACTTTATTAATAAAAAACAATAATAAAATATTAATATTACTAATAATATATTACTAACATTAATAATATAAAAAATGGCTCCCGTAAACGCTCCCGTGACCGTGAACTCTCTCACTCTGGAGATTTCAAACTTGACTGCTGTTTGCAACGAATCGACTGCGGGCCTAGGTGTGGACTCTTCCGCTCATGTTGCTGGGTTGGAGCACGATGCTCCTCTGATGGGTGCTGAGGCCCTTAGACGCCCCCTCCTGCTGTGACTAGCGGTTTGACTGGTGTTGGGGGTTCTGCTGCTGCTGTTGTGGACGCCCCCAAGCTTGCTCATGGATGTAGCTTTTCCCGTGTGGCTAGAGCTGCTGCTCATAAGGGTCCCCGTCCTCTTCTCTGTGCCAAGACTTCCCCTATTGTGGTCTGTGGCTTGAAGGTTATGGAAAATGTTGAGTTCTACCAATGCCGCGCTTTGGTATGTAGATTTATTGGGTTTTGGCCTTCTCTTTCGAAACTTCATCACTGGGTGAGTGATTCTTGGAAACCTCTTGTTGCTCATGGCATTGAACTTTTTCCTGTGCTAAAGGCTTTTTCATTGCCTCCTTTACTTCTACTCTTGATCGTGATTTGATTATGAATAAATTGTGGATTTGGGGAGATCACTCTCTTTCTCTTAAGCCTTGGACAACTTCTTTCAACCCTCTTACTGTATCTCTTACTGTTCGTCCGATTTGGGTTTGCCTTCCTAATCTTCCCCTCCATTTCTGGGAGCCTTCTTGCTTTGAGGCCATCAGTAACTCCATTGGCAGTTTTTTGAAAGTTGATGATGTCATAACTTCTATGGGTCATTCAACCTTTGCCCGTTTGTTAGTTGATATTGACATTTCTCAGCCCTTCCATAGGGATGTGGTTCTCATGGTTGGGGATAGGCCTTGGACCCAATCGTTGGATTTTGAGGGCCTCCCCTTTCGCTGCCGAAGATGCTTGTCAATGGGTCATTTAGCTTCGGACTGTTCCCTCTCCCATCATAGAGGTGCTACTACTTGGTGGAAGGATGCTACTGAAGATCACTTGACGATTAATGCTTCTAAATCTGCTTCTGTTGACTCCTCTTTAGAGGATGATTTCTCCTCCCATGACGAGGTGCCCCTTACTGTTGTGATGCCTTTGCTGATGTTTGTGTTGTCGTGGAGGCTCCTACTTCTATTGCTCCTACTCCACAACTTTGCTCTTCTCTTGGTGATTTTGCTCTTGTTGCTGTTCGTCAGCAACAGTCTGCTGGCGATTATGCTCCTGTTGCTATTCGTCAGCAACAGTCTACTGTTGTGTTGCAACAACAATCTGGCACTGTTTCTGTGGGGCCCTCCCCACTTGATTTTTTCTTTGATTGTTCCTAATGACAATGTTGTCTGGATGGTTGTTTGTCACAGACGAAAGGGAAGATTTGCCTCCCTTTCCCAACCCCCCCCTTTGTCAATTTTTGGGTGTTTCTCTCCACTCTTGAGTTTGGGTTGGGTTGTTGCAGGTTTGATGAGTTTTTGGGCCTATCTAAATTTGTTTGTTTGGGGTTTGTTCCCTTGTTTGGTCCGTTTGTCACCTTTGTGCTGTTATTTTTTCTCATAGCCTCTTGGCTTTGTAAAGGGTCAGAGCCCTAGTTAACGCTGTTTAATTTTTTGATAGCCTTTTGGCCATGTAATGGGTCAACGCCCTTGTTAACGCTGCTTTTTTGATTAAAAATATTAATACTATAATAATAACAAAATATTATTCTATTGTGCTTAATAAAAAACAATGAAATTCAAATATTATAAAAGTAAAATATTAAAATAACTTATGTTGAATAATAAAATTGTTCTAAATTTATGAGTGGGATGAATACAACAACATGCATATAAAATATAAAATAAAATTGTTTGCCAAATGTTAAGGTTATGATTAATTTTGTATAATTTAAGTAATATGAATTTACAAAAATCAAGGTTGATAATAATAATAATTTTATCCCAAATATTAGAGTAAAGATTAGGTTTAGAATTAGAGATAATTAAAATCAAATCAAAGATTTGTAATACCTAATTTGTATACGATGGTTTTACTTATATAAACAATATATTAAAATAATTTATATTGATTCATAAAATTGTTTTAAATTTATGAGTGGGCCCTAACCACACAATTTGCATATAAAAAGTAAAATAATATCAACTAAATTTTTTTTGTTATAATTAATACTGCATAATTTAATTTAAGAAATATAAATTTATATTACTTAAGGTTAAAATTTAATTTGAGATAAATCTAATATAAATAATATAAATTTCCAATAATAATATTTAACAATATTTTTTTAAAATAATTTAATTATTTATCTCAAGTATTAGAGTTAATATTATAGATAGAATTAAAATCAAAGTTATAATTAATTTTGCATAAATTTGATTTAAATAATATAAGTTAAAAGATAATAATAATTAACAATGGAATGTCAAATGAATAATTTAATTATTTACAAATAGATTCATTAAGATTACTATTATAAATAGAATTAAGATTATTATTAATATTAGGGTTAGGATCAAAATAGAATTAGAGTTTTAATTAAGATTGGGTTGCAAGTAGGATAGAATAAAGGTTATAAAATTGAGGTTAGAATTAGGGTAGCCATTAGAGTTAGAATGAAGTTAAAATTGGGGTTAGAATTATAATTAAAATTGGGGTTATAATTAGTTTTACAATTACAATTAAGGTTAGAGTTGAAATCAAGGTTATAATAAAAATTATTATTAATGTCAAAATTAAGGTTACACTTATGGCTAGGGTTAGGGCTAAACAAAAATTTGGATTATATTTAGAATTAGGACTAGGTTTATAGTTAAAGTTATGATAAACATTGGAATTAGGGTTACAATTAGGGTTAGTGTTAGAATTTGCATTATGGTTACAATTAAGATTAAAGTTAGAATTAGGGTACACAATTAGAACTAGGGATAGGATAAAGGTTATTTAGGGTTGAATTATGGTAAGAGTGAAGCTTAGGGTTAGAGATAGAGTTAGTAACATTAGGGTTAGATACAGAGTTAGAAGTAAGTTAGAGATATAGTTATAGTTAAGTTTAGTATTAAGGTTGTAATTACACTTGAAACTATGACTTGGGTTAGGTTTATAGTCAAGAGTTAAGTCTTAGAATCAAAAGTATGGTTAGGGTTAGAATCATGTATAATTTTAAGATTAGAATTAGGGATATAGTTAGGGTTTGGGTTAGAATTAGGATAAGAATTAAGTTTCACATTTGAAATTAGAGGTATAGTTGGAGTTAGATTTCGAGATAGAATTAGGGTTAGGTTTATACTATAATTATAGTTAGCATTAGGGAACACTTAGGGTTAAGATAGATTTAGGATTAAATCTAGGAAAATCAAATTTAGAGGGAAAGACATGTTTTGGATGAGAAGTTTGACATTCATACTATGACTGTAAAATTTGAAAATTTGATAAAGGGCTTAGAGGAAAGTGCATTTTTGACAAAGGTATGTCAAGAATGACAAAGTTAAAAGTTGAAATTTTTTAACATTTCAGAAAAAGGTGACAAATTAGACCTAGATGTCACAATGATAAATTCAAATTCTAGAAGCAATGGAAAGGGAAAGAGTTAACTTGAAGAGAAATACATGTCATAGGTGAAAAGTTTAATAGGCACGTTGAGATGAGAAATGTTGAAACACTAAACAAATGACTTAGAAGTGAAAAGTAGACTTGTAGTGAAAGGCATGGAGAACCAACACAAGAAATTCTAATATTCTAAATTAATTTGCATTAATTTGTATTTATATTTTTATATTTTTAAATCTTTTTGTTTACATTACAAAAAAATGTCACTAATAAATGCAATTTTTACAATATGTAATTTTACACTCTCTAATATATTATCAAAAAATATATTACTATTAGTGTAACCATTGCACCTCTTTTTGGTGCGAATGCTAGTGTATGAAGTTGTGAAGTATTAGTGATGCAAAAATTTGCATAGGTATTGAGTAGCATATACTGAATGAAGGCAAACACATAAGAAATGTTCGAATATATTTGTGTGGATACCACAGGATCATTCATCCCTTCTTTAAAATTTACAGTTTCAACTACACTATGCTTGATTTGAGGAAACTGGTTTTTGGGTTTCTCTAGAATTTATCACTTATCTTAACTAACATAATGCTTGGTCTTGACTATTTATAATAGTTAATGAGTACCTAAGTGAGTATGAGTCATGGTGGTGTTGATGCTAGCACCCTTCAAATATAGATTAATATTAATAGGATTTAGGTCTATATGGTGATGAAATTGTGTTGGCTCTAAAAGTGGAGTAAAATATGGTTTGAACAACTTTATAGTAAATATAAGATGTAAATCTAAAAAACTATGAAATGTAAAGAATGAAGGAATTATTATTAACTACATGTAGAATGGTGTAAGGATCACAATGTATTAGCTTGATTATATAATAAGGACCACATAATAACTCTATCTACATATGTTGCTGTATTTTATTGGTGAATTGAAAGGTGTGTGGTGTGTGATGGGTCTCCTGGTGTTCTTTATAATTTTATTGTTGACACTAAGGAATTTATTAGAATTTTTGATGAAGGTCTTGGATGTATTAGATGAATCACTTGTTGGTATTATGGATGTGTTACATTAGTTTTGTCATTGATGTCAACACTTATCTTTCTGGAGATCTATGGTTATGTTGAACCGACACATTGTGTTCACCGGCAAGGCCAGTGACTTATGCACAATCACCGATATATTGCTCACCGGCAGGTTATATGGTTCACCGGCACTGATGATGACTTGTTATCATCTGGAGATCACTTGATTATGTCGAAGACATGGTTTGGATACTTGGTTTTGGTATTTTGGTAAATGGTCTAATCGGGTTGACATATTTGCTATTACCGACATATTGGTCTAGGTTATGGACTGGTATGCGTTATCTATTCTAGATCAACACATCATGTTATGGAGATGATTTATTGATTGGATATTGTTGTAAATGTATTGAGCCGACATGATGCATCACATCTAGACTTATTTGAAATTGATTTAATTGTAATATTCTTAGTGAGCCGACCTACACATTTGGTCTTAGGTTTTGTATACATGTAAGATCTCATTTGTGAGATATGATATGATGGTATGTAAGGTTGTGGTATGGTATTATAACATGGTATGTGCGAATATTGAAGATCATATAAACAAACCATAAGAGAAGGTTCAAGGAAGGTTTGAAGGTGTTTGTCAGAGCTTAACCGGTACTGAATCCAGCATTGGAGATGCTATTTTGAGTAGTACATTATTCTAGGATTTAACAATCCTATTGTAGTCATTGCAACTCCCATTTGAGCAGTGTGCTCTAGGCGGTTGGCCTTTCTGCATGTGCAGACCCCATTTGTATACGCATACTATCTGCAGTAGTATCATTTGATTCTGGGTAAGGTTTCCCACCGTGGTTTTTCCCCTTACAGGGTTTCCACGTCAAAATATCTGTGTTATATGTTGTGGATGTTGTTTCTCTTTCTATTTCATGCATTAAGTTTCACCGGTATTGATATTAACTGTTAATCTGTTAATCGACATTAAGTTTGGTTTACTGGTATTAAGTATTAAGTTGAAGTAATTTAAAATTGGGTTGAAATTCACTGACAACTGATTCAGCCCCCCTCTTAGTTTCCCTTACGGTTCCTAACAATTGGTATCAGAGCCAAGTCCTCTTTTTGCAGAAGCATAACAGCTTGAGGAGATCCTATGACAACTAACATTTTTAGGAAGGACAGTCCGAAACTTGATGGAACTAACTATGGTATATGGAAGATCAACATGGAGACATATCTGAATTGCATTGGAAGAGACATATGGGAAGTTACAAAGAATGGCTGTGTTGGTCCTACTCAGAATCAACCCAATCCACCAACATTGGGCAAGGATCAGGAGAATGATTGCAAAGCAAGAGAAGCACTTTTGAGCGCATTATTAGATCAAGAAATTATGAGATTATCAGACCGATCTACTAATAAAGCTATTTGGGATAAATTGGAGACATTGAATGCAGGAGATACCACTGTCAAAATTGTAAAACTGGAATGCTTCTGGGTCAGGTATGAAAATTTGAAAATGGAAGAAGATGAAATAATTTCTGCTTTTATGGAAAGAGTTAATGAAATTGTTTTAGGAATACAATGTTGTGGAGGATCCTTAAGTGAAGATGAAATTGTTTCTAAAGTTTTAAGAGCTTTTCCACCGGTATACAAAATGAAAGTAACTGCTATTAATGAGTTGAGAACAATGCCTAATACATCAGTATCTAGAGATGCCTTGGTTGGAAAACTTTCAACATTTGAGCTTGAGGAATTTGGTTCTGTTGCTACTATTAAGACAGATTTAGCCTTCAGAGCATCATCATCTGCAACATCATCATCATCTGACAAATCTGATTGGAAAATCACTTTATGCAAAATAACTTGAAGATATCAGAAGGGAAAATGAAGAAATGGAAGAACTTGAAGCACTATTTGCAAGGAAAATGCCTAAAGGTCCAGTTGGAAGTAAGTATGAAGGTAAAGCACCGTTTAAATTTTTCAATTGCAATAAAGCTGGTCATATGGCATCTAGATGTCCTGATAGACATGCAAGATTGAGAGAGGAAGCTAAAAGAACATATAAGCCTAACCCTAAATATCAAAGATACAAATTTAAGAAGAATAGAGATAAATATTGTTACTATGCTGATGAAGGAGTTACAAATGATTCTGATGAAGAACTGACAAACAATGGATGGGATTTTGTTGCAATAAAAGAAGATCAATCGACACCTACTGATCTACCGGTAGAGTAGGTCTTGGCAACTAAAATGGAAGAAAAAGATGAATGGATCATAGATTCCAGATGTTCACATCATATGACTGGTGATAAGAGTAAATTCTTATCTTTTCAGGAATATAATGGAGGTCTAGTAAGGTTTGGCAATGATAAAGCTTATTTAATCAAAGGAAAAGGCACTATATCCTTGGATGGTAAGCACAATACTGACAATGTTTATTATGTTGAAGGTTTGAAGCATAATCTTTTGAGTGTTGGTCAATTAGTTGAAAAAGGATTTCAGTTGCAATTCAAGAATGGAAAAAGCAAAATCAGAAACAGAACTGGATTGGAGATTGCAACTGGTAATCAGACTAAAGGTAATATCTTTCATTTGAACAACAATGATAAGACATGTTTGATTGCTCATATTGATGAAAGTTGGTTATGGCATAAGAGACCTTGTCATGTGAATTTTGATTGCATTGTAAAGATCAGTTCAACTAAGGCAGTAAGGGATTTACCTAAGATTGTGAAACCTCATAATCTGGTATGTAAGGAATGTCAAATGGGAAAGCAAGTTAGAACAACTTTTAAGAGTATTTATGAGAAATCCAATAATGTTCTTGATTTAATTCATACTGACTTGTGTGGTCTAGAAAGAACAAGAAGTCTACAGGGAGATAGATATTTTATGCTAATTATTGATGATTATTCTAGAATGTGTTGGGTCACGTTTGTTAGGGAGAAATTAGAAGCTTTTGAAAAATTTAAATTATTCAAGGCAATGGTAGAAAATAAAACCAGTAAGAAAATCAAATGTTTGAGATCAGATCAAGGAGGTGAATTTACATCTAAGAAATTTAATACATTCTGTGAAGTGAATGAAATCAAAAGACAACTATCAGCACCCCAGACACCTCAGCAGAATGGAATTGTGGAAAGGAATAACATAACTATTCTGAAAGCAGCTAGAAACATGATATTGGAAGCAAATCTACCTCATGTGTATTGGAGAGAAGCAATGAATACATCGGTTTACACTTTCAACAAAGTTCACATCAAAGGTGAAATCGGTAAGACCCCTTCTGAACTATGGTTTGGTAATACTCCTACTCTTAAGTACTTCAGAATATTTGGAAGAAAATGTTATATTAGGAGAGATGAGTATGTTGGTAAATTTGATCCTAGAAGTGATGAAGGAATACTTCTTGGTTATTCATCTAAGAGCAAGGCATATAGATGTTTTAGTAAAAGATTGCAAAAGATCATTGAGAGTGCTAACGTGAAGATAGATGAACACTTTAGCGGAAATTCAAGGTCTATAGGTTCTGAACCGACAGTTGAGATGATCATAAATGAACCAATACAGAGTGCACCGGTACAAAATGTGGATCTAATCACACTGGCATCATCAGAGAATTCCATAGTGACTGAAGAATAACAACATGTGAATAAACCCAGGTATGTAAGACTGTATCACTCAGAAAATCAGATAATTGGGAATAAGTATCAAGGTGTTATGACAAGAGGAAGATTGGCAAATGAAGAGGTATGCTTAATTTCTCAAATTGAACCAACATCTGTTATTGAAGCATGTCAAGATGAACATTGGATAAAAGCAATGGATGATGAATTAGAACAAACTGAAAAGAACAATACATGGACATTAGTTCCTCGACCTAAAGACAAAAATGTAATTGGAACTAAATGGGTATATAGAAATAAACTTAATGAAGATGGTAAGGTAATCATGAACAAAGCAAGATTAGTTTGTAAAGGTTATTCACAGAAAGAGGGAATTGATTATAATGAAACCTTTGCATCGGTAGTTAGAATTGAGGCAGTCGGATTATTTCTTTCATTTGTAGCTCATAAGAACTATAAAGTGTATCAGACGGATGTAAAATGTGCATTTCTGAATGGTGATCTTGAAGATGAAGTTTACATTGAACATCTTGATGGATTTTCATTGACAAATGATAAAGATATGGTTTGCAAATTAAGGAAAACTTTGTATGAATTGAAGCAAGCTCCTAGAGCTTGGTATGCTAGATTGGACAAATATCTTTTGAAGCTTGGTTACACTAAAGGTAATGCTGACATCAACTTATATTTCAAAGTGACTAATGATGACATCTTGGTTATTGAATTTTTTGTTGATGATATCATTTTTGGAGGAGAAGATGGATTGTGTAAGGACTTTGATAACAAGATGCAGGAAGAATTTGAAATGTCTATGATTGGGGAGATAAAATTCTTTTTAGGATTGCAGATTTCACAGACTGATAGAGGTATATTCATATGTCAAACAAAATACTTGAAGAACTACTGAAGAAATTTGGTATGGAAAACTCTAAACCGGTAAGTACTCTTATGACTACAACTGATAAATTGACATTGATGGATGATTCAGCTCCTGTTAATCCGACAAGATACAAATCTATGATTGGAGGTTTACTTTATTTAACACAAACAATACCTAATATAATGAATGCAGTATGTATTGTCTCAAGATTTCAGAGTAATCCTAAAGAAAATCATGAATCAACAGTAAAAAGGATTTTCCGGTATCTACAAGGCACAACAAATCTTGGTTTATGGTACCCTAAAGATGAAAATTTTGATTTATGTGCATACACCGATGCAAATTGGGTAGGAGATGTAGATGATAGAAAGAGCACCACTGGCAGAGCATTCTTTCTTGGTAGTAGATTGATTTTATGGATAAGTAAGAAGCAGAGTTGTACATCATTTTCAACAGCAGAATCAGAATATGTTGCAACAACAACTAATTGTACTCAGGTATTATGGATTAAGCAAATGTTGAAGGACATAAAGGTGAAATGCAAAGAACCAATAATCATTTATTGTGATAATTCAACAACAATTGATATATCAAAGAATCCGATATTTCACTCTAAGACTAAGCATGTTTCTATCAAATATAATTTTCTGAAAGAGAATGTTGAAGGAAAAGAAGTAAAATTGGTTTATGTGAATATGAAAGAGCAGATTGTAGATATCTTTACAAAGCCTTTGCCTAAGGAAACTTTTGAATATCTCAGAGAGCAGCTTGGGGTAATACCCTCATCAACAAAGACTTAGATGATTGAAGATTGGCATCAAACCGACAGAAACTAATAGAGAAACCTTTTTCCAACTTCGATGGAGGAGAGTTACTTCTCAGGGGGAGTAGTTGGTTGTATTAGTTGGTTGTATGTTCTGGTATTTATTTGCTTTTGCATTTGATGTCAAAGGGGGAGAGATATCTATGGAAAAACATTATCCTTGGGAGAGATTATTCATTAGGGGAGAGATATATACTCTCTGCATTTTGGTTTTGATTTCTGGTATTGACCTAGTTTGGAGATTGTTGGTTTTTGGTTTTTAGAATTCTATTTTGGCACTTAAATGTTTTTCCATCTAGTGTTGCCATCAATGCCAAAGGAGGAGATTGTTGGTATTATGGATGTGTTACATTAGTTTTGTCATTGATGTCAACACTTATCCTTCTGGAGATCTATGGTTATGTTGAACTGACGCATTATGTTCACCGGCAAGGTCAATGACTTATGCATAATCACCTATATATTGCTCACTGATAGGTTATATGGTTCACCGGAACTGATGATGACTTGTTATCATCTGGAGATCACTTGATTATGGCGAAAACATGGTTTGGATACTTGGTTTTGGTATTGTGGTAAATGGTCTAATCGGGTTGACATATTTGTTGTTATCGGCATATTGGTCTAGGTTATGGACCGGTATGCGTTATCTATTCCAGATCAGCACGACACGTTATGGAGATGATTTATTGATTGGATATTGTTGTAAATGTATTGAGTCAACATGATGCATCACATCTAGACTTATTTGTAATTGATTTAATTGTAATACTCTTAGTGAGCCGACCTACACATTTGGTCTTAGGTTTTGTATACATGTAAGATCTCATTTGTGAGATATGATATGATGGTAGGTAAGGTTATGGTATGGTATTGTAACATGGTATGTGCGAATATTGAAGATCATATGAACAGACCATAAGAGAAGGTTCAAGGAAGGTTTGAAGGTTTTTGTCATATCTTAACTGGTACTGAATCCAGCATTGGAGATGCTATTTTGAGCAGTACATTATTCTAGGATTTAACCATCCTACTATAGTCATTGCGACTCCCATTTGAGCAGTGCGCTCTAGACAGTTGGCCTTTCTACATGTGCAGATCCCATTTGTATACACATACTATTTGTAGTAGTATCATCTGATTGTGGGTAAGGTTTCCCACCGTGGTTTTTCTCCTTATAGGGTTTCCACGTCAAAATCTTTGTGTTATGTGTTGTGGATGTTGTTTCTCTTTTTATTTCATGCATTAAGTTTCATCGGTATTGATATTAACTGTTAATCTGTTAACCGACATTAAGTTTGGTTTACCGGTATTAAGTATTAAGTTGAAGTAATTTATAATTGGGTTGAAATTCATTGACAACTGATTCACCCCCCCTCTCAGTTGCCCTTCCGGTTCCTAACATCACTATACTTTATCCACTTATTATTCTTGTGCGTGTGTTAAAGATGTTGAAGGTTCATAATAGGAGAGGTCAACACATGCACCTAGTTGAAAACCATGACACATTGGAAAGGACTATACCTTAAATAATCGTGTAGAGCTCTATTGTAAGAATGTTAGATATAATATAGGCTATTATCCCACGTGCATGACTGTAAACTACTAAGAATACATAGAATGTGAATTGATATGTGTTTGATTATCATTGTTTGCCCATCAATTTGTGAGTGAGAAGGTCCATTAAGTCTCATTGATTTTCTATATGGATATATTCTAAATGCTTCATGAGAGGTGAGTTCCTATAAATATCTAATTAAAAGTGAATCAATCTATCTCTATTAAATTTGATTTGGTTTCTTAAAATATGATAACATAATGAAGCATTATAGACACCTAAACTATATTAAAAATGTTCAGTAATAAAGTAATAACAAGCACCAAAATTTATATTATATTGGGACAAGAGATTGATTTAGATGATCTAACATACACTTCAAACATATCCCTTTATGTCTAATTATTAACCTCATTGACTCCTAGGTATTTATGATCACACAATATTTTAATTCAAGAATCTCAATATATTTATAAGCAAACAATCTTCTTATTTTTTTGTTTCCTTGAATATAAGAATGTTAATGATATAAAACTTCTTGATATTTTTCTATTTTAGAGTTAGAAAGGGACTTGTTGAAATTGAAATTAATTAATTGGTGCATTGAATCTTTTTTGAATGTTTATAGTGTTTTTTAAGGACTACAATGTATGTGTTTTTATAGCTTCTTGATTTTTAGCTCTTGTTTACATCAAAGATGCTTATATATACATGTGCACATATTAATTTTTGTTGGAAATTATAGAAATATGATTTTTTTTTTTTTTCAAATTTTTTTCTTTATTTATTTTGTTTTAAATAGTTGCAATTTGATTTATTGACTAGTCTATAAGAATTTTCCTTGTTGATTTTCATTTTCTATTTGTATAATGATAAAATGCATCTAATAAAAAATTGTGTGACAATAAAAATTAATCCACTTTCTACTATATTGTTTTTCACTCCTTGCCACATGTAAGGACTTACCAAGAATATTCATGTAGTGCCAAATATTAAAAAAATCTTACAGTAGTTTTCTTATGCCGATATTTACATTCTTTACAATTTTAATAAGCAAGAAAAAAGTAGAATGACCATGATATTTTGGACATATGTCCAATAGTTTTGAATAGGTGTATGCAACCCTTGCTAATTACACCCTAGAAAATATACATTTCACTTTTTTCTTCTTGTCCACAAAATAAAAGATTTGTTCAAATAGTTCAAAAATAATCTTCTCTTCATTGCTTGGTCATGACATCTACTTAGGGCAATAGTGAAATGGATTCACTTCTAAAAGGGAAGTGAGATAAAAGTTTCACTATTAATCTAAGATGAGAGGTGTGTAGTAAAGAAAATTATGTAATATTAAATAAGAAACATAGTAAAACACATAATAGATAACACAATTTATATCTTGAGAAAACCTTTTAAGGAAAAACCAAGGTTCCAAATCTCAAACTAACATTCATAGTAAACTCATTTTCAACAAATTTGGGCTCAATACTTCATAGGAGATCACACCAACATACAATTCTAGAGATAATTTGGCAATTTTGGCTACACAATCATACCTAAAATTACATACCATAATACCTTCATTCCAAGCAATTAGTGTATATTCAAGGCTATAACCACAACTTATAAGTGATTTCTAAACAACAAGACACTCAAATCTATGCACAAAATCCAATGCAGAAAATCATAATAAGTTAACTAATGGTCAAATAGAAATTTCCATTTCCAACTTGCATACTACATTTGGCCTATTGTTCTTTTTAGAAAAATGCTCCTTCATTTTCTCCTATTTAACACTTAATTCCCTCTCATCATGCTCCTCTTAAAAAACTTTCACACATCTTACAAGTTTGTCATAGTTATATTTAACAACTTCCATGATATTAAGTGAGACTCACAACTTGTCAATTGTAAACATAGTGCCATTCTAAGTGGAATGCCTCAATTATGTGGGTATATCAATAAACATAAAATTAATGAAATGATTATGAATGAATAACCCAAAATCCTCCCATTTTTCATATACCTTGCAAGAGAAAAATATCAACTACATCAAATAATAAACTATTTACTAAAGGTTGTTAGACCCATATTTTCACTAAACCACTTAAACTTCTATATGCTCATTAGCTTTGTCAATGCATCTATTATTATCTAAACTATTAACTTTCCCTCGAGACATGCTTCATCCTCTAACATGTCACAAATAAAATGATACTAAAAATCAATTTGCTTCATTTGTGCATGAAAGGTCAAGATCTTTGCTAAGATGGCTACACTAATCATATTAAACTGCATTTTCACTCACTTATCCCAACATTCAAACATTGACTTTGAATCCAAACAAACATACTTCTTATGAGAATGAGTGGACGCCATATTCTTTGCCTCTATAATGGATAAAGTGAGAACCTATTTATTATTCATTTGACTTATTTCATCACTAAATCCATAGCCCCTGATAGACCTTATCTTTTCAATATCCCCTACCTAGTTTGAATCCATATCCCTAAATATCCATTGAGTGCTATAGGTCCAATGGGACATTTCCCCTTTGATAACATATAGATTGCTTTGAAATAACCTACAAATATCATAAGGCTCACTTCATTGCTACTTAGTGATCTTTGTCAAGATAACCATGAATTCCCTCAAGATTTCCACTGCTCGAGTTTAATGAAAATTATAGCAAAAATAAGGTTAAATTAGCATGAGATAAAAAAACTCATGCCCAAATTCTCTCTAGATGTTGAAGGAAATTGCTCAACTAATTTTTTTTGTTCACATAGCAATTTTCCAACAACCATTGGTCTACTATTGGCCATCTTAAAATGTTATGAATTAGTCAACATAACTCCTCTTATCGAATTAAATTTTTTTCCAATGAAAAAATTATCCTCTAACTCTTTCATTTATAACTCTAATGAAATATGGAATTCTAAGTTCCTAGTTAGATCCTCATTGCTACAAAATAACATATAATTGACATACAAAATAAAAATAATAAAATAATCACAATCTTATAACAAAAGAAAGCACATAAAGGAAAAAGGGAGAAGCAAACACTAGGAACATCAACATAATGTAATCATCTAATGTAATGAACTAACATAATGTAATGAAAGCATGAAATGTATATGAAAGCTACTCTTCTTGTTAGAGGAACATCAAAAGGTAGAAAGCATGCAAGTTCAGGCTTACCAAAATGGAAGAATAAGAAAATCGCTAGGGTTATGATTAATTCAATAAAGTGTTAGAGACAATCAATGGAAAATAGAAACACACAAATACTAGACTAAAACACAGTAAACAATAAACAAGAAAGAAACTGTATCAAATGCAGCTGAAAAGTTTAGGAAGTGTTGGAATTGAGGCAAGAGTGTGTGAAGAGTCTTCAATCCAAATTTCATTAGATTGTAGCTTGTGAAGTTTGTTCCAAAAGGGGGTGCACCCAACAGTGTGCACAAGTGTGGGGATCAAGGCAAAGTCCTTGAGCTCTGACCAGCTTCAAATTTTGTGGGTGTAATCAAATCCACCTCTTGATCAATACTGAGCACAGACTCCATCACAAAAATGAAAAATGAACAATACCAATCTCAATTTGCAAAAGATATCCTTCTCAAACATTGGTAAAGATATCCATTACAGGAACAATACCAATCTCAATTTGTAACAAGTGAAAGCTATGATGAGGGCATATAAAGAAGGTACAATGTAGCTTTGAAAGTCTGGTTGTTGTATAAGCAACAAAACTGCATTGAATTGGTTGCAATAGATTTAGGTATAATATTCATCTCAGTAGAAGATAAGCAGCAGTAATATGATTACAGACAGGTATGATACTAATTTCAGAAGAGAGAAAGCATTAATACAAGAAATAGATATTCTAATAAATAAATTTGACAAATACACTGGGATGTCAACAGTGGCTGTAGTTTAGTGGTGAGAATTCCACGTTGTGGCCGTGGAGACCTGGGCTCGAATCCCAGCAGCCACAAGGTGATACAAACATTTTTGAGATTTCATTCTATCAATTTAAAAAATAATTTGATTCCACCCACATCATATGTTAATAATGTTAGTTGTTAGCGTGCTCACAACCATTCCATTTTAACTTTTTGAGTTCAAACTCAATTGTCTACTGCATTCCCATTTGTAAAGGGAAATTAAAATTAATTCTTGAATGGTCAAAGCATGGAAAATTAGGCATTTAGAATTGGAAAAATGTGTAATGGTGAAAATTATAATGTTTTTTAATTTGTATTTTGATGTAGATCGTGGAGTATGATTTGAAATGTGGGTGATTCATTTTAATAGATTTAGAAATTTCGTGTCTTTAATATCTCAATTTTCTTTATGTTTTGAATTTATATTGACTAGATTGTTTTTTATATATTGATTATTGTTAAGTTGGCGAATTAGCTTATCAACTAGTCTATTTTTATCATCACATATGATTATGATCCAATTCTCCATTCAACTATTTGTCACCTTAGTTTAGATATATGAATGTGTGGTTCAACTTTTTTTTATGTGTGCAAGCTTATGTCCCAAAATTTTTAATTTGGACCCTTGATTCTCCTTTGTATTGGTTTTTATGGTTGACTAAGTTTGAATTGTTTCAAATTGCACGCTAGGGTGTTAAATTTAAGAACTAACCTTGCTATATTTAAATATTTTTTCACGACATCTAGAAATTAATTGCAAAAAGATGAAAGTGATTATATTAACATTACACCAACTCTTAGGGGCATATTGTATGGCTACTTGTTGTCTTTGATCTTTGTTCACTATCATTGAATGAAACTTGGTTGGGAGTTTGACCAAAGAAGATAAATGTTTGTCTAGCAAGTTACTAAACAAGGTCTATTGACATTGTTTTCTAGAGATGAATGTATCAAGCCAAGGCACACCTTCAATATTTACCAATTTTTTTTTCTAGTTCAAGTCTATGGGTTAGATTCATTTTTGTATCCTATATTAGGTTCCAAAACAACACATCTAAATCCTAGACCTTTTCTCCATCTTCAAGGCAATGGTTTTATTATCAAGAAGGGAAAAAAAGTATCATCAACAAACTTACGACATTTAAAGGTTAACTTTGAGAGTGGGCTATCTCTTTTACGTTATGAGTTCAACTTAGACTCAAGAAGGTGTTTCTAGGGGTATACCTTAACAAGTATTGAAATCAAACAAATTGACAACAAAAAATAATTTCAACTAAATTCAATCGTACACATTGTAAATTTTGTCACTAGGTCAAGTAAGACTAATTGTATTAACCGCTATATAGTTGATTAAAAGGTGTAGACATAATCTGTATAAAATAAGTTCACTCAAGGTTCTCATAATACTTCATTTAAATTATTGGATTATGAGTGCACGACATTGATTTCTACTCTAAACTACTGGCAACTAATTTTTTATGTTTTAAAAAATGATAGAGAAGGTTCAAGTTTTCAAGACTACTGTCTTATTAGATAACAAAGTCAAATACGACCATCAAAATACCACACAAACATATGCAACAAGGATACCATATTATGCAAGAATATCTACTTAACAATCCTTATAAGATTTACAAACACTCCTATAGGAGGACCAATACAAAATCAACTTGCATTAACTTGAAATACCATGAAATTCATCAAATCTTTTTTACATATACACCATAAAAAAAAAGATAAATCTTTGTTTGACAAGTTTCTAAACAAGATCTATTGACATCATTTTCTAGACATAAATATATCAAGCCAAGGCACACACAACAATTATCAAATTTTCTACTTGTTTAAGTCTATGGGTTAGGCTCATTTTTGTAAGCTATGAGGTCCCAAACAAAACTCTTATATGCTAGATATTTTCTCCATCTTCTTGAAGCCAAGATTTTATTATCAAGAAGGGAACACAAGGATCAACAACAAACTTATGATGATTAAAGGTTAACGAAGAGTGCGAGTTATCTCTCTTATGTTTTGAACTCAACTTAGAATCAGAGGGAGTTTCTATAGGTATACCTTATCAGGTATTGAAATCAAACTATCAACAACTAAAAATAACAACTAAACTCAAGTGCACACATCATAAATTTTATCACAAGGTAAAGTAAGGCTACTTGTTTTAACTCATATATGGTTGATTAAAAGGTGCAAACACAATCCGTATGAAATATATTAATTTAAGGTTCTCATAAGAAACTTCCTTGGTTAAATTATAGGATCATGAGTGCACAACATTGATTTTTACTCCTAAAGTACTGATAAATGATTTTTTATGCTTTAAAAAATGACAGGGAAGGTTTGAGTTTGTGTGAGATTTTGCCAAGATCAAGGGCACAATGAAAAGTATAAAAATAGAGACAAAAGAATGACAAGAACAAACTGTATTCTCATCAATATGAAAATGATCAACTGGATTCACCAATACAATGAATATAGGCCTTCTTATATAGGTAAGGCCATATGGATGTATGAGCACACAATCATGACATGTGGCTCAATGAGAAACAAGGGTAGGTAAGAAATACTAGGGGTAGGTAGGAGAAATAATATAATATTCCACAAGAGGTGGATGACCCACCGAATGTGGAGTGTAACAACAAAACAAGACCACAAAAGGTGGAATTTCTCCTACAAGCTCTATCCCTATGTGCACACTTCCCTAAGTGTCTCAAATCCAAACTACGAAGAAATGCATTATCCTAAGTTAACTTAAGTAAAGTGTAATAATATCCATAATAAATATTTATTTACACCAACACCCCCCCTTAAGTGCAACTTAGGGGAATGAAGACTCAAGTCAACAATGCAAGATGGGTCTTGGCTACTAGGCCATGATAGGTACCCATGTACAATATGCAAATGCAAGCAAAACCATGCAATGCAATCTCTCACAAAAGGAGAAAAGGAGAAAACCCAGTGGGAAAAATCTTCCCCCCAAAAGAGAGATGAAAGAACAAAAGACTCTCAAAGAAGAAGGACAAAACCTCAAAGAGGAAAAAGTCCCCCCCATAAGAGAGGAAAGAGAAGTTAGCTGACCCCCCCTAATGACACATCCTGCACCCCCAAGAGAGCTCACAACTGCTGGAACTTACTCTCGGTGAAAGGTTTGGTGAATATGTCTGCAACCTGGTCTGCTGTAGGACAATATTGCAAATCAATGACTTGCTCCTGAATCAACTCTCAGATACAGTGCATATGGATCTTGATGTGTTTGGTCCGCTGATGCTGGACTGGGTTCTTTGGGATAGCAATAGCACTCTGATTGTCGCAATGTAGAACTGTCGGTCGTGGAGTGGTGAACCCAAACTCTGTGAGAATCTATTGAAGCCAAATGGTCTCAGTCGCTGCATTAATAACGCCTCGATACTCAGCCTCAGTCAAAGAGAGAGAAATAGCATGTTGCTTCTTGCTCTACCAACAAATGGGGCCTGAACCAAGGTGAAAACTATAACTGGAAGTAGACTTACGATCATCAAGATCGCCAGCCCAATCGGAGTCTGTGTAACCAACCAAGCGAAGTCCTGTGCCTGCTGCATAGTGAATCCCATAGTGATGTGTACCCTGGATGTAATGAAGGATGCGTTTGGTAGCTTTCCAATGAAACTCATGTGGTTTCTGCATGAAGCAGGAAACCATGCCAACTGCAAATGAAATATCAGGGTGTGCATGGGTCAAGTAGATGAGACTACCCACAAGCTGACGATACAAAGTGGCATCAACTGGTGGACAAGAACACTGAGCCTCAAGCTTGAATCTGGAAAGAAAGGGAGTCAGTGTAGGCTTAGAATCAGCCATATGAAAGTGTGCAAGTAGATCAAGAGCATACTTGGGGTGCGATAATGTAATCCTGGAAGGTGACTATGAAATCTCTATCTTGAGAAAGTAGTGCAAAAAACCCAAGTCAGTCATAGAAAATTTGTCATGCAAAGCAAATTTGACCCTGCTAATGATGGATGCAGTACTCCCTGTAATGATCAAGTCATCAACATAGAGCACAAGTATCAAGTGAGAGTCATCCTGTCGCAAAATATAGACATTCGGATCAGAATGACACCTAGTGAACCCTGTGGAGAGAAGAAAGGAATCCATCTTGGCATACCAAGCCCTGGGGGCCTGCTTAAGGCCATAGAGAGACTTCCTTAGTCTACAAACCAAGGAAGTATCCTCGATGAAACCCTGCGGCTGCTCCATATAAATCTCCTTATCAAGGTCACCATGAAGAAAAGTACTCTTCACATCCATCTGATGTACAACCCAACCACGAGCTGCAACAATAGCAAGTGTCAAGCGAATGGAGTTCATCTTGGCTATGGGCGCAAAGGTCTCAGTATAGTCAACACCTGCAACCTGAGAGAAACCTTTTGCAACAAGCCGAGCCTTATACTTATCCACACTACCATCCGCAACATACTTGGTCCGATAGATCCATTTACATCGAACCATCTTTCTCCCCTTAGGGAGATGGACTAAATCCCATGTGTTGTTCCTCATCAAGGAACTATACTCTTCCTCCATAGCTTGGTCCCACTCAGGAACCCCTGATGCTTCCCGAAATGTCTGTGGATCGGAAGCAGTAGTAATGAACGCATGTGGAAGATCCTGATGTTGTGATCGAGTTCTCCGTGTATCTGAAGGATCCCCAACAAGAGAACCCACAGACTCAAGTGTCTGTTGAGCCCAACGAGGTCTAGGTGGAGGTGGAGAACAAGGCTCCTCAACTGCAAGTGGACCCTGTGGAGGTGTAACCCTGCGAGTTGGAGTTGAAGGAGTCTCATCATCTGAATCACTAGCATCACTATCCACAATGGAGGAAGGTGGAGGAGGTAGAGAGGCTAAATTAGGAGAGATTTCCTCAAAGTGAACACTCCTCTCAATGAACACCTCATGTGTCTCAGGATCGATCAATCTATATGCCTTAACACCCTCACGATATCCAACAAATATGCAAGGCCGACTCTGAGGTTCCAATGCCTTGCGTTTCTATGTAGGTATGCGAGCCCATGCTGGACACCCAAAGACTCTGAAATGTCTCACAATCGGTTTCCTACTAGCCCAAGCCTCAAAAGGAGTAATACCTTGTGAATCTTTGTGAGGAACCCGATTCTGGATGTGTGTGGCACAACTGATAGCCTCGGCCCAAAAGGCAGGATCGAGAGAACGTGCATGAATCATACAGCTAGCCATTTCTTTGAGAGTTCTATTCTTATGTTCTGCAACTCCGTTCTGCTGTGGAGTGTATGCAATAGAATGCTGAAGATCAATCCCCTCAAATGTACAAAAATCCTCAAGTCTTTTGTTCACGTATTCCCTTCCATTATCTGTGCGAAGAATCTTCACCACTTTCCCATATTGCTTCTCCACACAAGTCTTGAAGTCCTGAAATCTGTCAAATACTTCACTCTTATGAATGAGAAAGTAGACCCAAGTGAAATGGGAGTAGTCATCAATGAAGGTGAGGACATAGCGGGCCTTGCTAAATGAAGGTGCTGGAAATGGACCTACTACATCACTGTGAACAAGTTGAAGAACTTCCAAAGCTCTCCAAGCTTTCCCTTTATCAAACTTCTCCTCGGGATGCTTGCCCATGGGACAACCTGAACATACACCCTCTGAAAAACTGATGTGAGGTAGACCTGTGACCATGTCTTTAGTGCTGAGCTGATGAAGATAGCGGTAGTTGAGGTGACTAAACCGCTCATGCCATAGCTTACTTTCAGAATTTGAATGAGTAAGCAAGGCCCTAGAAGGTGAACTTGGCATAAAGTGGGAGAATGAATAAAGCCTTGAGTTGTCATTGACTTGTCCCACTGCTACCAAGGCATCATCACCAAGTTCCTTGACCACAACTGGATCTGGTGTAAACTCAATCTTTTTCCCATTCCCATAGTGAGTGATTTGGTAGATAGAGAGAAGGTTGGTAGACAAGCTAGGAACATAGAGAACATTCTCAAAAGTTCCATCATCCATGTCAACTGAACCTTTCCCTTCAACCTCTACTTGTGTATCATCACCTATGTAAATGTGAGGTACCTTAGATGGCTCCAATGAAGAAAACTGCTCCTTTGTAGAACCCATGTGATATGAGGCACCTGAGTCAAGTATCCACTGCTATGAAGAACCTGTAGTAGCCACAAATGCTTTCCCTTTTCCCTTAGACTGTGAGGAAGAGGAAGGAGTTGAATCCTTCTTTGTGTAGGCAGATGGCAAGTTGATGTTGTTTTTCTTGAGAAGATTTGTCAACTCATCAACTTGCTTGGTGTAGCATCGATGCTCATCATGACCATACTTCTTGCAATATGCACAAGTTGGTTTATCCTTCTTAGGTGGTGTCCCCTTCTTGGAAGAGGATGAAAAATTGCCTTGAGATGGAGAGGATGATTGTCCTTTTTCCTGTTGTGGTTGTGACTTAGATTGCTTCTTCTTCTTGTTGGAATATTAGCTTGACTTCCTTGATTCCCTTGATTAGCCACCAAAGCCTTGGACTTTGAAGACTTGAGAAGCCCCATGTTCAACAACTTAGATTGTTCGAATATCAATATTTCTGTGAAAGCATCAAATGAAGGCATAACATAGGAACTCTCTACTATCAAATGATGAGTTTGGAAGCTAGACACAAATGCTGCATATTCTGGTGCAAGCTTGTCTAACAAGTTGAATATCAACTGAGCATCCTTTTTGTCAATTCCACAATCCTTAAGCTTTGCTCTTAGCTCATTTGCTTTGGTGACATAATCTTGGATTGTATCAAAACTCTTGGGATCCAAGTTGGTGAGCTCATTGTCAATCTTATACCCTCTTATTTCATCAACTTGACCATACAATTTCTGAAACATATCCCAAGCATCTTTGATTGTAGCACACTTCTTAATATGAAAGATGAGGTCATCTGATACATACTTGCGCAAAGTTCCAAGAGCCATGCAATTCTTAGCGAGCCATTCTAACTGAGCATTAGGATCAGCTGTAGGATCAGGTGGTGCTGCTATTGTTCCATCTATGTAATGCGTGAGACCTTTTTCCATTAATTTGCTCCAAACTTTAATTTTCCATGATGCATAATTATGTGGAGTTAAAGGTGGAAATTTATGAGGACTCATTGCAACAAAAATGAAAGAGCACAAGGAAAGAGAGGAATGATCACACAAGACACCCCCCCAAATTCACTCAATCAAAGAACCCCCCCAAAAGTGATGATTTGACACTTTATACTTAGTGCGTGTGCAATGGGCCACTTGCAAAAAATGGCAAAGTGGACTTTTGATTTCAATTTGACAATTGCCTCAATAAGGCCAAAAGAGACTCAAACTAATAGTGCAAGAGATCTAAACTAAGATCCAAGCAATTTACAAGTACCAAATAGGCCAAATAAGACCAATATCTAAAAGTACAATTTCCACTTAAAATCTCTGAAACCTAATCATAGATTATGAAAGTAGACAAAAAAACATGCACTTTCAAAAAAAAATGACACCTGAAAAGGAGGTCCTATGAGCTCAAACAAGGCCTTTGAAGTTGCAGAATTGAGGATTTGACAGGTACAATTGAGAGAATCCAAAAATTACGAAACACCTATGCACCAAAACCAGAAAATAACCACACCATTGTGAAGAGCACGAAAAATTAGCCCAAATTAAAAAAAAAATTGCACCCAAAAAGCAGCAAAATTGAGCAAGTTATGGGCCTCCAAAGTTGACCCAAAAATCCAAACTGCTCAACGGAGAGGGGTCTAAAAACTTCCAAAGAAAATGCTAACTAGGCGTTGACTGGGTGCTGATTGGGCGCTGCTAACTATGTGCTGCTGATTGGGCAGACGTTGACTAGGCAGAAGGTACGAATTCCAAAAATAATTTTCAAAATATATATATATATTTTTTTTTCAAAAAAATCTTTTCAAATTGGAAAATAATTTTTAGAAATTTTTTTTTTTTGAAAAAATTCCGAAAATTCCTTACCGTACCACCCGAATTGGGCAGAAAATTTCCTCCACACCCAAAAATCGATTTTTGCCAAAATATGTCGAATTTATACTCGATTTTTATGAAAACGGCCTTCCAGACGCAATGGTGAGGTCGAAAATGCTCTAAGATGCCTCCAAAAAATGCAGTCCCTCAGATCCAAAAATAGAAGCCTTCCACGATGTCTCCAAAAACCAATCGATGAAGCCCCAATGGCTCTGATACGATGTGAGATTTTGCCAAGATCAAGGGCACAATGAAAAGTATAAAAATTGAGACAAAAGAATGACAAGAACAAACTGTATTCTCATCAATATGAAAATGATCAACTGGATTCACCAATACAATGAATATAGGCCTTCTTATATAGGCAAGGCCATATGGATGTACGATCACACAATCATGACATGCAGATCAATGAGAAACAAGGGTAGGTAGGAGAAATAATATAATATTCCACAAGAGGTGGATGACCCACCGAATGTGGAGTGTAACAACAAAACAAGACCACAAAAGGTGGAATTTCTCCTACAAGCTCTATCCCTATGTGCACACTTCCCTAAGTGTCTCAAATCCAAACTACGAAGAAATGCATTATCCTAAGTTAACTTAAGTAAAGTGTAATAATATCCATAATGAATATTTATTTACACCGACACCCCCCCTTAAGTGTATGCACTGGAAATGATTGTGTTGACATTTGTGACTTGAAATGAGAGGCATACAAACTACACATCCTCCTTTTCCTTACTTCCAAACTATAGAACCACATCTTCATCTATAGAGAAATGCGGTAAAATATCCCGAGTAGAGACACCAAAATTGACACAACACATATGAGTTATATCATGCAGTAATCTCTTAATCAAAGAATATTTGACATCCAACCATGATCTTTAGACCATACAAACATAGGTTGAACACACAGTCACTACAACTACAACAATCACCCCCTTTGGGCACCCAAATAAGAACATTCGACATCTGTGTTAACACCAACACATTGCTTCATATCTGCAACAATCAGTGACAACACACACAACACACTACTCCATATCAACAAATATATCACAAGTTGACATCAATGACAATGACATGTATGCAATAGAGACATACTATCATAAACTGTTGAACAATTGGAATACTGAGAGGTGGGGGGGGGGGTGAATCAATATTGCCTAAACTTTATAATAATCTTATTATTACTTTGTACATATAAATAATGATAAGTGATTAGAAAAAATCAAGTTATCATCCACATCAACACACACAAGAGAGCACCAAATTTTTGCATGGAAACCTGTTAGGAAAAAAATACAGAGAGGGTTAACTCTCAATATAATACAACTAGTTATAGAATATTACAAGTTCTCACTGCAAGGCTCACTGCCAAGAAGAAAAGGAGGCTTAGTGCCAAAGTAAAATAAACAAAAATGAACTACTAGAGTTGCATCTTACATATGGGTGAACTAAAATTCCAATTAAGCATAGTAGACAGATCTCTTATACTTCATATGCTCTTCAACTATCTACTTCAATCACATCTGATTACTACACTTTTGTCTCTCTATCTTGATTCACATCTATCTATATCATCTCATAAAAGAAAATACATCTCATATATATACATCAGCCCATGTATCAAGTCAGCCATACATGCCTTACACGCTATTACAATACACATCACATGTTTCACTTGCATAGGTCAACCAAAGATATAACAAAAAATAAAGCCAAATAGGATATAAACGTTATCCACAATGTTTAACCATGTCCCAAAAATAGCAAGATAAAAAACACTTAATCAAAGAAATGTGGATGCCAAAACCAACTGTTATGTTCAAGAGAAAACAAAGCAATTGATAGACTGAATTTCCGGACCAAGCATCTCACCTTTTGGAGATCCAAAACATGTGAAATTTGGAATATAGGTACATCTAATATATAAGTGCACTATCCAAACCACAGACCCATATATGCAACTGCAGAACAACATAGAGAAAAAACATGATAGGCAAAATTACCAAAACAAGTCAACACAAGTATGTTGACATCAATGACAACCGGTAGCCAACACAACATTCTCCTTCATCAATGGAAAGACTCCAACATAAACATCCACTGCTACAACTATCTTTTTGCAAATTCTAAGTGAAAGAAAACACAAAAATGATAAACTCTTTGAATTTATGAGGAACATCGATATATAGCTCTTTGACCTTGGGGATACAAATCGTGAAGAGGATAATGTGCAAATATGGAGTCATAGATATTTATCATGTCATATACATCATGCTCATTAATACCCTATTCATGATTATCACTTCGAGATCTATTGAGACTAGAAAAAGAAAGGAAACCATTCTACACATTAATGATTTATTAGTTTGGAGTGTTGGACCAATAATACACTTACAAAATCTAGTAAAATAATGCCCAATATATAGTATTGAAGCTAAGGTTCTAAAAATTCAACCACCATAATGAATATTGGGCATGCAATGAAAATCACATCTTTAAATGATAAACATAGATACTGAGGTTAAACAACATGTCAGTTTCCATAAGGACGTTCTCATTAAAATATACCATTAAAATATTTACTAGTTGTGTTCAACTCCACAAGTGACAACCATAAAGTCTATAAAATCTATAGTAAATTTTTTTAAAATTAAATATAAATTATCATTTTACAAGGTATGATTCATTACATCAAATATGGCACAACGATGGTGTTGTTTTTCAATAAATATGCGAGATCTAAGTAAAATAAATTATTCTTGGTGTGTTATTTGCCAAGGAAACTTTAGCAAATAGAAACAACAAATAAATGAAAATTGATGTCAAGTGAAGAGATTGGATTAGTATGAATGAAATTACATTAGGAGTGGAGGTGTTTATAAAGAATAATTTTTCTACCTAACACCCTACCTAACTTGCCACATAGGCATAACTACCTGCTAACTAAGTTGGTCAATAATCTACACAAACAAGACTAAGGGAGGCATTGGGATTTGAGTCTAACTAATTTGACTGTCATACCTCTCTTCGACTTGTAAATAGTTTCCAAAACTATTCCATGGTTTCTATTTTTATTTTTTCTCTAAGTTAGAGCTTGGAATAGGGACCACATAACACATATTGTATTTGTTGGATATGGTTGGTCGTTGTTGCTGCTAGGATATGTTGTTGTCATTGATGTCAACATATTCTTGTGATTTATTCCGGTGTGATTGGGAAGATTTTCTGATCTGGTTTTGTAGTTTGGTTTTGCTAATCACTGTTTTGTAGAGGTTGATATTTCCTCCGGTATATTCCGGTGTGATCAAATCTTGTGCTGAGACTTTGGGAGATTGTTTTGGATGATCTTGTGTATCTTGATTTCAGATGGTTCATGATTTGGTTCTCCGCAAGTTATCTTTCTTCATGATAGTTGCTGATTGGTTGTGTTCATGAGCTTCTAAACGTTGACCAATGAAGATTTGAAAAATGGTGTTGGTTCAGCTGTTTCGGATGATTCTAACGTGTTGGCTGGTGTTTCCTAGTTGTGTCCTATTTGTTTAGGTGATCTACATTGATTTTTGTGAGAGTTTTTGGTGGTTTCTATCAACCGGTATTGATTTTCGTGTTATGCAGTATTTTTGGTGGTGTAGCATGTTGCAGTTGATCTTGGCGTGATTTTCGGTGGATGTGATCATTTGGGAATTTAAATTAGGACCTTTCTATGCTATGCAAATCATTATATTGGTCCGGTGGTCGATCTCTGTATAGTGTGATGCAATTTTGTAATTGAGGGTTGAGGGTTTAGCCGACCTTGTTATCAAGGTTGATGAATTGTATATATAGGTGAATTATTCATGTAGTTTGGGTGTCAGTATTGTGTTTGCATTATCAAAGAGAGGTGTATGTGCGAACAAGTGATTTATCATTCAATGTTGAGTTGGTGGTGAGATTAGTGTTGCAGGGCAGACAACTGTGCTTAATCAGAACCGTAATCAAGCATTTGGAGATGCTATTTTTTTAGTTCACTTCTTCTGGACTGTAGTCCGAATCTTATTGTAAGTCAGTGAGACTTCCCAGAGGTTTGTAGCCTTTCGGGAAAATATCTTTTGAGAAGTGAGCTCTAGGCAGTGTGCCTGAATGCATGTGCATTCCCCATTGTAATATTTTCACATACTATTGCAGAGTATTATCTTACTGTGGGTAGGTTCCCACCATGGTTTTTTCCTTAACTGGGTTTTCCACGTCAAAATATTGTTGTTGTGTGTTGTGCTGTTAATTTGATTATCTGTCTATTGTTGTAGTTTAGTAGATCTGTTATTGTGCTTAAAGTTTTATACTCCAGTGAAGACTGATTCACCCCCCCCGCCCCTTCTTAGTCTTCCTTCTTGGTTGCTGCTAACAATTGGTATTAGAGTTAGATCCTCTCGTAGAAGTTTAATCGCTTGAGGAGATCCAGGATGACAGCTCAAGATATTCTTTTCAAGAAGGACAGTCCGAGGTTTGATGGAAGAAACTATACTATATGGAAGAACTAGATGGAGGTGCACTTGAAATGTCTTGGAGAAGATTACTGGAAGATCACAAAGAGTCCCTATGTTGTTCCTCAGAATGGACCATCTACTCCAGATGAGGTTAAGGAAGCAAAATATAACATCAGAGCGAAGGAAGCATTGCTTAGTGCCCCGACGGATTCATAAATGATAAATGTGATGGGACTTCAGACCGCACATGAGATCTGGGAGAAGCTTGAGATTCTGTATGAAGGTGACAAACAGGTGAAAGTTGCTAAGTTGTAGAGTTTGAAAGGAAAATATGAGACATTGAAGATGGGAGATGATGCGAACATACATTGTTTTATGGCTAAGGTGAATGATCTTGTCCTAGGTATTAGATGTGCTAGTGGAAGCATTGAGGAAGATGAAATTTGCCAAGGTGCTGAGATATTTGCCTCCTGCTTATAAACATAAGGTTGCTGCTATTGATGGGATTCAAAGTGTGACTATGATGACAAGAGATGTGCTGGTTGGAAAGCTTGCTGCATTTGAGTTGAGTGAGTTTGGAGAATCACATGGAAAATCTGAGACAACATTTAGAGAATCTGCGTCTGTATCTGGTAAGCAGAAATATGATCCTGATGAGTGCAGAATATCCAGATATGAGAGAGAGAGAAAATATATTGAAGAACAAGAAAGAGAGCTTGATGAGCTTGAAGCATTGATTGCCTGGAGATTGTTTAAAGGTGACGGTAACTATGATGGAAAATTGCCTTTGAAATGTTTCTCTTGTAATAAGATAGGACATTTTGCTTCTAGATGCTTGAAGAGAATGGCTAAGTATGACATGCATGATAAGCATGATAGGAATGATAGATATGAAAAGCATGAGAAGTATGATAAGCCTTATAAATCTAATCAAAAGTTTAGGAACCAGAAGAACTGTTATTATGCTGCATATGAAGGTGTTACAAATGATGAATAAGAAGGAGATGAAGTTGTGTTTATTGCCATTAAAGAAGATAGACCTATGCCTATTGATTCCACTAGCTATTCTATTGAGGAGAAAGCTTTGGCTGCTAAGGTATAAGAAAAGGATGAATGGGTGATTAACACCAGTTGTTCACATCATATGACCGGTGATAAAAGCAAATTTGTAAGCATGGAAAGGTATGATGGCAGAATAGTTAGATTTGGAGATGACAAAGCCTGTGTAATCCATGGGAGAGGTTCTATTTCTTTTGATGGTAAGCATAACACTGATGATGTCTTGTATGTTGAAAGTTTGAAGCATAATATTTTGAGTGTTGGACAAATGGTTGATAAGGGTTATAATCTACAATTCAAAGATGGTAAATGCAAGATCTCGAATGCCTCTGGTATAGAGACTGCATCTGAGACTAAGACTAAAGGTAACATTTTAGATTTGAATGGTGGTCAGAAAAGTTGTTTTATTGCTAAGATAGATGAGATTTGGTTGTGGCATAGGAGGATGTGTCATGTGAACTTTGATTCAATGATTAAGATCTTTTCTACACATGCTGTTAGAGATCTGCCTAAGATTGTTAAGTCTGTTAATTTGGTATGTAAGGAATGTCAATTGGGTAAGCAAACAAGAATTTATTTCAAGAGAAAACAATATACATCTAATGGATTACTAGATCTTGTGCATACTGAGCTATGTGGACCTACAAATGTTAGAAGTGTGCAGGGTGACAGATATTTTATGCTGCTAATTGATGATTATTCCAGGATTATGTGGGTTATCGTTTTAAAAGAGAAATCAGAAGCATTGGACAAATTCAAAATATTCAAAGCTAAGTTGGAAACCGAGTCTGGATTAAAGGTGAAATGTTTGAGATCTGATAGAGGTGGAGAATTTTGTTCCGGTGAGTTCATTTGATTATGTGAGATGCATGGAATTAGAAGACAATTGTCTGCTCCTAGAACCCCTCAACAAAATGGAGTTGTTGAGAGGAAGAACATAACTGTTTTGGATACTACAAGGACTATGTTGATTCAAGGAAATGTTCCGAAGATCTACTGGAGAGAAGCCATTAGCACTATTGTTTGCACATTCAACAGAGTTCACATCAAACATGATACCGATAAGACCCCTTATGAGCTATGGTTTGGTCATGTTCCTACTGTTAGATATTTCAAAGTATTTGGTAGCAACTGTTATATCAAGAAAGATGAGGATATATGTAAGTTTGATGCTAGAAGTGATGAAGGTATCTTCTTAGGATATTAAACAAAGAGAAAAGCCTACCGATGATATAATAAGAGATTGAGAAAGATTGTAGAGAGTGCAAATGTGAAGGTGGATGAGAACCTTGGGAAGGAGATCAGAGCATACAATTATGATGATGGTCAACATGTTGTTCTAGCTCCTATTCAACCTAAAGAACCTAAGTAGAATGATCCGGTAGAGACTATTAATCCGAATGTTGCTGGTGTCGGTGAAGACGTTCAAGAACCTGAGAATTAGAACAATCAAAAGACTTCGAGGTATGTAAGATTGAATCATTCTAAAAATTAGATTATTGGTGACAAGAATAAAGGTGTGATGACTAGAAGAAGGTTAGCTACTGAAGAAGTACGTTTGATTTCTAAAGTTGAACCTAAAGATGTTATTGAAGCTTGTAAAGATGAAAATTGGATGAGTGATATAGAAGAAGAACTAGATCGGATTGAAAAGAATAATACTTGGGAACTTGTGCCTATACCTAAGGATAAGAATGCTATTGGTACTAAATGGGTATTTAGAAACAAGTTGAATGAAGCCGGTGAAGTTGTTAGAAATAAAGCTTGACTAGTCTGTAAAGGTTACTCACAACAAGAAGGAATTGATTATGACTAGGAGACTTTTGCTCTGGTTGCTAGACTTGAAGCTGTTAGACTGTTGCTTATAAAGATTTCAAGGTTTATCAGATGGATGTCAAATCGGCCTTTTTGAATGGTGATCTAGAAGAATAGGTTTACATTGAACAAATTGATGGATTTTCATTGTCAGATGATGGAGACATACTATGTAAGTTGAAGAAATCTCTTTATGGATTGAAACAAGCTCCTAGAGCTTGGTATGCTAGATTAGATAAATATTTGTTGAAATTGGGATTTACTAAAGGTGCCGCTGACAATAATCTGTATTTCAAGATTACTATCAACTTATGTCAACATCCTTATTGGTGTATTGTCTACCAAATGGTCCTGTGAGTGTGAAATTGTGAGTAAACTAAGATGATTGAAAAACAAATAACAATCTAACCTACACAATTAATCAAGCCTACACTCATGATTAGGATGATTAAATAGAAACTTAGATAAATAAAATAGCAATCAATAAGATGCAAAAATCAAGTCTCATTTGGTTGGATGGTCCTTCGATTTGAATGTGTGCTCAATTTTATGTTTCCGCAGGTGCTCAAAATTGCTCCATGATGGTTGATGCAAGATGCAAATTAAGCTAAATGATGGTTGTAAGATGCAAATGGGAGTGATCAAACTGACATTATGACTTTGCAATATGAATGAACTTGGTAAATTGTGAAGGAAGAATGAGGGATTAAATAGACATGAATGAAGAAGAGAGATTGCTTGGAAATGTGCAATTTGTCCCACCCGAGGACAAGTGACAATGCAAGAAATGACACATGTCCTCTTCAAGGCCAAGTATCATAACAAATGATGACAAGTGGAATAAGATCCACATGTCCATTTGGGAGAGAAACACTCAAATATTTAAATCTTTTCCAAATATTTAGAAAATAATGAAGGTGCACACATGGGATAAGGTTGGTTAGTGGGTTAGGCTTAGGAGATGGGTTAGAAGGGAGTTAGTGTTAAGAACCATGTGCTCCAAATGAAATATTTGAATTATTAATTCAAATAAAAAGGCTATGAAGAAAAAGGTGACATTCAAATAAAATAAAATAAATAATGTATTTATTTTATTTAATAGAAGAAAAGGGTGGGAGAAATTGATTAATAAAAATACTCAACAAGAGACATTAATTAATTAATTGGAAGGTGGTCTAATTAATTCAATTAATTTAGCCTAAAAGACCTTACATTAATCAATTAATTATTTAATAAAATAATTAAATTTGATTAATAAAATTATTCTAATTTAAGGGTTTACAAGTTCACACATCTCAATGTGGAATGCTTGTCAAATTTTAGGCAAGAAGACACAAAGACACAAAATTTGCATTATCTAAAGTGTAATCAAATTGTCTACCCATTACAAATGTATATCTGATTGGCCACTCTTGATGCATAAACTCAATCAGTCTTTATATATAAGAGAGATAAGAAATAAACATGACTGAGAAAGGAAGGGAGATGAAGCGGGAGGTAGAGAGAGACATATAGAGAGGGAGGATGTTTTCTCTTTATTTCGATTTTTGTGCATTCTAAGGATGTCATATTCAAGAGACTAAATTTTAAACATTAAATAATATATAAAGTTAGTGTAAGTGGATGCATAGTCAATTCAAAGTTGTCATTTGTCCATCCAGATTTTGGTTTCACACAAAACATCATTTACTTAATGATATGCCAATTGACCTTATATATTACATGCATATATGAAAAAAAAAAACTACTAATTGACCTCCCACACCAACTTAGAGGTACTAGTTGTACATCAAGGTGTGATGGCGAGTTTTATATGCTTTCACATTTCACATTGGGCGAAGACAAAAGAAATACAATTTTTTTCTTTTCATTAAATAATATATAAAATTAATGTAAGTATATGCATGGTCAACTTAAAGTAATCACTTGTCTATTAAGATTTTAGTTACCTTTGATTGTACATAAATCATCATTTGCTTAATGACATACCAATTGACGTACCAATTGACGTCCTACATTACATTGCTTAATGACGTACCAATTGACATCCTACATTACATTGTACCCATTGGCCTCCCTCACATCTTAAAAGTACCCATAGTACACCAAGATGCAATTGTGAATTTTATATACTTTCACATAAGGTAAAGACAAAGGAAAAATGAAAAAAGAATATTTTGTTTTTCAACGTGTTCTTATACCTACTCACTGTCCAGGGACCACAAAAAAACACTGATATATTCCATGGTGGGACAAAAATTATTGAAGAAAAAATAATGCTGTCATGATGTGTTCCCTGGCTTGCTTTTCATACCATTTTTTGCACTGTTGAAGGCAGCTAATTAATCAGAATTCTGTGTTACTCAACGGATTGGAAGAACATCTAATTTCTCTCACCTGGAGATGAGATGGAAGAAATAACTCAGATTACAGTACTCTGAAATATATCAATATAATTCCACAATGTTTAAATCAAATATCTGTCTAGGAAGATCCACTGGTTCAATGCACACCATTTTTCCTCCTCATACACGAAAATAAAACTGAAGATTAAGACGGTGATACTGATGACGATTTCGGAACAGAATAGAATGAATTTTTAATCTTGAATTCAAGAGTAGTTTATGGGACATTTTGTTTAAAGGTTGGTGATGAGTTTTCTTTTCTTTCATGGGAATTTGAAAAAAATAAAATTTGAAGAAAAACTGTTTGTTTTCAGATGTTTTTGTATATTTCGCAATTCAAAGAGAGATTCAATTGTTTTTATACATATTTTCTTTTCTCATTTTACATGGGATTGTTTTTATTTATCTATTTGACAAAAATAATAATAGCGTGTAACTCTTTGAGTTTTTTTTTAATTGATTTATCTGGATTTGACAATATGAGCTTTTTTATAAATATTTTTTTTTATCAAACTCTACGATCTATCGTCAACATTCCAGATCAAATATCATGATTCATGATTCACCGTTTCTCTTCTCTTCCTGTCTATTTCCTAATTATGGATCATAAGATTTGATTGGAAATATCAATGGAAAAACTCACACAATCAAATCCAAAAACATCTTATACTAATTTTGAAATGTGAAAATTTTATATCCGAATCTTCAATTTGTGCCTCTTATAGGAATACATGGTGGTCTCATATTTCTATAAGCCATCTGTAGACCCCAAAAAAGATTGCCCCATATTATAGACCATAAAAGAATCCATTTCCATTTCCATTCTATTTCAGTTCAACTAATCTTCCCCTTCCAATTCATATTTGCCCCATCACAACCAATCAAATTGAAATATCATGACATTCGTGATCAAATGCCATGATCCATCATTTCACGCAGTCAAATCTAGAAACATCTTATACCAATTTTATGAAATGTGAAAATTTTATATTTGAATCTTCAATTTGTGCCTCTTAGAAGGAGTATAGGTAGTCCCATATTACTATAAGTCATTTGTAGATCCAAAAACATATCACCCCATATTGTAGACTATAAAAGAATTCATTTCCATTTCCATTCGAATTCAATTCAACTAATCTTACCCTTCCAATTCATATTTGCCCCTAAATATTTTTCATTGACTTTTTTTTGGATTTGATAGTGCGAGTGTTTTTGCAAACATTTATTTATTTATTAAACTATGTGATCCATCATCATCAAATTCCATGATCCATAATTTATCTTCTCTTCTTGTCTATTTCCTAATGATGGGTCATAGGATTTGATTGGTAACGTCAATGGAAACTCACACAGTCAAATCTAGAATCATCTCATACTAAATTTATGAAATGTGAAAATTTTATATCTGAATCTTCAATTTTCATCTCTTGCAAGGAGTACAGGATAGTCCTATATTACTATAAGCCATCTCTAGACCCAGAAGAAAATTACCCAGTCCCATATTACTATAAGTCATCTATAGACCCCAAAAATAGATAACCTGATATCTGAACTATTAAATGATATCTTAGCCCCACATTTCTAAGTGGTTATGCAAACTTTTCTTTGATAAATGCAAAAGTGTAGCTCCAGATCAATTATCTCTTTGTTTTATGTTTTGATCCCTTAGATATCTTCTATCTTGAGAAGAAGAATAAGAGAAAGGCAATAAAGGATAATGCATAAATGATTATAAAATCAAAATGGGGATGTATATACCGTTTCCAAATAATTAAATATTTCATTAAAACTATTACCATTGGTCCAAGATTTATCAAAGGTATACCTATCATACTAGGTGACAACCTGTGCCAACATCCTTATTGTTGTATCGACTACCAATTGGTCCACACATCTCCATACAAAATGCTTGTCAATTATTAAGCGAGAAGACATGAAGACACAAAGTTTGCATTATTTAAAGTTTAATCAAATGGTCACCTATTCCAAATATACATCTAATTGGTTGCAATTGATACATAAAATCAATCACTCTTTATATACAAGAGAGAGAAGAGAGAAGCATATGACCGAGGAAGGGAGAGAGTGGAAGAGAGAGGTAGAGGAAGATATATAAAGAGGGAGTATTTTTTATCTCTTTATTTAGGTTTTTGTGCATTCTAAGGATGCCATATTCAAGAGACTAAATTTTAAACATTAAATAATAATACAATTAATGTAAGTGGATGCATAGTCAATTCAAAGTGCCATTTGTCCATTGAGATCTTGATTGCACACAAAACACCATTTTCTTAATGACATGTCAATTGACCTTACATATTGAATGAATGTATTAAAAAGAAAGTTAGTAATTGAACTCCCACACCTTCTAGAGGTACTAATTGTACATCAAGATGTGATTGAGAGTTTTGTATGCTTTCACATTGGGTGAAGACAAAGGAAAAATGAAAATGAAAGTTTTTTAGTAAATAATATATTAATTTAATGTCGGTGGATGCATAGTCAACTTAAAGTAATCATTTGTACATTAAGATTTTAATTACCTTGATTATATATAAATCATATTTTGCTTAATGACATACTAATTGACCTCATATGTTACATCATACCCATTGACCTCCCACACATTTAAAGGTACCATAGTACACCAAGATACAATTGTGAATTTTATGTAAGGAAGCAAAGGTGTGCGGAAACGCTTCCTACGCTAATCTTGAGAGGATGATTATGCAAATTTCAACTTAACTATCACAAAGATCACAAGAAGCACATAGAGTAGAAATAAAACAAGAAACACATAACACAGTGATTATCGTGGGGAAAACCCATATGGGTGAAAAACCCCACACTCTAAAACCTCCATAGTATATTAACAAATCAACAAGAGATTACAATACACTTGCAATGCAAGTTCTTACAAGAGCATCACCTCAACTCAAGCTCAGAGAGACTTCACTAGCATCCTTCTAGCACCTAGCCTTGCAAACCAAAACTCCATGATACAAACTCCTCTCCAAGCCCTCATTATATAGGAATTTTACAACCTGGAAACCATTTGTGGTTTTACAATACCATGGGCAAAACCTCCATGACATGTGTTGCCCACCCTTGACATTTGTTTTTCCAAGATAAGAAAACCAGGTTAAAAGTAGTTACTCACGTCCAAACTCTTATCCCCTATTTTTGACCCTCATAACCAACATGAAATGTGTCATATAATCTCTAAAAATGGCCCTCCTATATTATACTATGGACAAGGCATCTTTTAACAACTCTTATACCTTTTTCCAAGGCACCGACACATCGGAAACCTCCCAACTACATTTGGAACAATTTACCAAAAATTGCAAGGTTGAGACACATGTATCTCAACATTCTCCCACTTGTCGAATACCTTGCAAGAGTCAGGGGATCCATATTACAATGGACTCAACAGTCAGGGGCCAAGAGGCCCATAGACTCCGAACACCATCTGAACTTCTCTATGCTCACGGGCTTAGTTAATGAATCAACAACATTCACCAAAGTTTCTACCTTCTCCAGCTTCACCCTGCCATCCTAGACCATATCTCTCACAAAATGATATTGTACATCAATGTTTTTGGTCCTGGCATGAAAAGTTGGGTTCTTCGCTAGGCACATTGCACTCTGACTGTCACTATAAATTGTCACTGCACCCTGTTTAAACTCTATATCTGAACACAATCTCTTAAGCCAAATGGCTTCTTTGCAGGCATGAGTAGCTGCCATATACTTTGCCTCTGTCGTGGACAAAGCGACCACAGCCTGTCGCTTGCTCATCCAGCTAATTGCACCACCAAATAATGTAAACACATATGCACTGGTGGATCTTCTTCTATCAACATCACCTGCCCAGTCTGAATCCACAAAGCCTCTAATATCCAAGGAATGTTCATTTCCTGTTCCATGAAAACATATAGAGTACTCTGAGGTACCCTACAAGTATCTAAAAACTCTTTTTACTGCATCCCAATGTGCTCTTCCTGGATTAGACATGTAACGAGAAAGAACTCCCACTGCTTGGGCAATATCTGGTCTTGTACAAACCATAGCATACATCAAACTTCCAACAACACTTTGGTATGGTACTTGACTCATCTCTTCCATCTCCAATGGGATGAAGGACACTGTGAACTAGAAAGTTTTGTTCCCATTGTAACAGGAACACTCAATGGTCTAGAATCTTGCATATTAAATCTTCTCAGAATAGTACCAACATACTTACTCTGGCCTAGCCAAAGCTTTTTGTTTTGTCTATCTCTTACAATCTCCATTCCTAGAATGTGTCTTGTTGCACCAAGATCTTTCATATCAAATTTTGCCGAGAGTTGAGATTTTAATTCTGCAATCAAACCTTTTCCTTTCCCAATAAACAACATGTCATCAACATATAAGGCAATAACCAGGAAACGATCAACATCAGATTTGAAATATATATAGTGATCAGATTTAGACCGCACACACCCCAAACTCAATACATATGTATCAAACTTCTAGTACCACATCCTAGGACTTTGTTTTAAACCATACAAGGATTTCTTCAACTTACAAACCAAATTACTTTTACCTTTTACCACATAGTTCTTTGGCTATGTCATATAAATTTCTTCCTCCAAATCTCCATGAAGGAAAGCAGTTTTTACATCCATTTGTTCGACCTCTAGATCATAAGCTGCTGCAATAGAAAGTAAGAAACGAATGGATGCCATTTTGGCTACAGGAGAAAAAATCTCACCATAATCTACTCCCTCAACCTAGGAGTAACCTTTTGCAACCAAACGTGCTTTGTACTTCTCTATTCTTCCATTTGAACCTATCTTCCTTTTGGACACCCATTTGCAACCAACAGGCTTTTGTCCTTTAGGCAATGGTACAAGGTCCCATGTGTCATTCTTCTTAAGAGCTGCCATCTCTTCATCCATGGCAATTTTCCAGGACTCTGAATCATTCATACCAAGAGCCTCTTCTACAGATTTCGGTTCATCAATATTAGCATTCAAAGCAAATATACATCTCCAATCATCAGGAGAATATCCATACCTTTCAGGTGGTTTTCTTTGTCTAGTAGACCTTCGAACAAGTTCAGGTTCAGGTTCTTCTTCTTCCTCTGATGATTCCGAACTCGTAGAGCTCTCATCAACTTCTTGTCTTTCTAAGGGCCTCGATTCAACTTTTTCAGGTTTAGCAGGCAGTTGAATCACATCTTTCTTTTCTTCCTTTTATTTCGGCTGCACTGTAACAGAAGAAGACTTAGTTTCTCTAAAAATAACACTTCTGGAATAAAATACCTTTTGTGGAACGGGGTCCCAAAGCTTGTATCCTTTCACACTATAACTGTATCCAATGAATATACATTTAACAACTTTGTTATCCAATTTTGTTTGCTTCTCCTTTGGCACATGAGTATATGCCTCACAACCAAAAACTCTCAGATGACTAAGTGAAGGCTTGTGGCCCGACCACACTTCCATTGGCATTTTATCAACAAGAGCTGATGTAGGAGACCTATTTATCAGGTAGCAGGCAGTGGCTACAGCTTCAGCTCAGAACTTTTGTTCTAGACCATCACCACTTAGCATACTCCTAGCCTTCTCCATCAAGGTCCTGTTCATTCTTTCTGCAACTCCATTCTATTGTGGAGAATATAGAGATGTCTTCTATCTCTTAATACCACAATCTTTACAAAATGTGTCAAAATCATGGGAGCAATATTCACCACCATTATCTGTCCTTAAACATTTTATCTTCTTTCCAGTCTGCAACTCAACCATTGCTTTAAATTCTTTGAAACGATTGAAAACTTCAGCTTTACTCTTAAGAAAATAAACCCATGTTCTTCTACTGAAATCATCAATGAAAGAAACATAATAAACTGATTTACCAATAGAAGAAACATCAACTGGACCAAATACATCCGAATGGATTAGATCCAAAACACTTGAAGACTTATAGGAACTGGAGTAAAACTGAATGCGGTTTTGTTTTCCATAAATACAATGCTCACAAAAATCAAATTCAAGATTGCAATCATTCAACCCATTAACAAGGTTCTTATTTTTCAAAGTTCGTAGACCCTTCTCACCTATGTGACTGAGTCTTAGGTGCCACAACATTGTCTTCTTTGCAGGCAACTTTGATTCGGTAGACAGAGCACCCTTGGGTACCCAAAAACCATGACCATCTGCTGAAAGAGACACCCTCTCCTTTTCCAACATAGTCTTTATCACATTCTTATCAGAAGTGCTATTGCACTCAACTGTGCATGCATCAAGCTGGTACAATGTACCCATTCTACTTCCTCTTGCTATTACCATAGCACCTCTCACCATTTTCACACCTGCTTCAGAAAACTGTACATGCACACCCGCATCTATTAGTTTGCTAATAGATAACAAATTTCTTGCTAGTCCCGGGATATGCAAGACACCATCAATTCTTTTAGTTCTACCATCAGAAAATTTAACATGAACACTTCCATGACCAACAATATCAAGAAAGGAGTTATCACCCAAATACACCTTACCACCATCAAACTTTTCATACTTACTAAACCAGTTTCTAATAGGAGTCATGTGGAAAGATGCACCTGAGTCTATCAACCATGCATTGTCACCTGCACGAGTGGCTAAGGCTGCAATAAAAGCATCTCCATCTTCCTTCTCGGACTTAGAATTAGAATCTTGCTTCTTCTTCTTTTTCTTCTTTTCTTCTTTATAGTCCTTTCGGAAATGTTCGGGCTTTCCACAATTCCAACAAATTACCTTGGACTTATCAAGAGATTTTGATCTCCCCTTATTCTTGGACTTAGAATGGCCATTCTGCTTTTCATTCTTGCCTCTTTCTTTTGGTCTTCCTCGAACACTTAGAGCCTCTTTGGCATTCAAAGAAACCTTCCTTCTCATCTCCTTAGAAAGTAGAGAACCAACAACATCCTCCATCTTCAAGACGACTGCAGTGCTCCCTATGGCCATCACAAGGCTATCCCATGAGTCTGGTAACGAACATAGCAGGATTTGGCACCTTTCTTCTTCATCCATTGGTACTCCAACTGAGGTCAACTGAGTCACCAACATATTAAAACTTTCCAGATACTCAAAAATTCGTCCACCTTCTTCCATTCTCAAGGAATGCAACTTCTTCCTCAAGAAAATTTTATTCACAAGTGATTTTGCTTGGTAGATCTCACTTAGCTTCTTCCAAAGCTTCTTCACAGTAGATTCTTCATGGACATTAATCAGAATTGAGTCTGTAAGGCACAATCTTATGAGACCTTTAGCTTTTCTATCCATTACATCATATTGTGCAGCTAAAGTCGGATTTGCGGGCCTCGACTTATTCTCATCGACGGCATCCCATAGATCTCGATCAATCAACAGATCTTCCATCTTCAGCTTCCACATTTCAAAGTTTGTGCCAGAAAACTTCTCTACATCAATCCTCCCTGATATACTTGCCATCTTTACGATCCTGCAATACAGAAATGAAATACTCTACACAAGCTCCCACGCAAACCTTGATTAGCTCAAAAAAACCCTGTACCCAACAAATAGAACCAAAACTGGCCAAGCTCTGATACCACTTGTAAGGAAGCAAAGGTGTGCAGAAACGCTTCCTACGCTAATCTTGAGAGGACGATTATGCAAATTTCAACTTAACTATCACAAAGATCACAAGAAGCACATAGAGTAGAAATAAAACAAGAAACACATAACACAGTGATTATCGTGGGGAAAACCCATACGGGCGAAAAACCTTACACTCTAAAACCTACATAGTATATTAACAAATCAACAAGAGATTACAATACACTTGCAATGCAAGTTCTTACAAGAGCATCGCCTCAACTCAAGCTCGGAGAGACTTCACTAGCATCCTTCTAGCACCCAGCCTTGCAAACCAAAACTCCATGATACAAAATCCTCCCCAAGCCCTCATTATATAGGAATTTTACAACTTGGAAACCATTTGTGGTTTTACAATACCATGGGCAAAACCTCCATGACATGTGGTGCCCACCCTTGACATTTGTTTTTCCAAGATAAGAAACCCAGGTTAAAAGTAGTTACTCACGTCCAAACTCTTATCCCCTATTTTTGACCCTCATAACCAACATGAAATGTGTCATATAATCTCTAAAAATGGCCCTCCTATATTATACTATGGACAAGGCATCTTTTAACAACTCTTATACCTTTTTCCAAGGCACCGACACATGGGAAACCTCCCAACTACATTTGGAACAATTTACCAAAAATTGCAAGGTTGAGACACATGTATCTCAACATTTTATAGGCTTAAGGGTGAGGACAAAGGAAAAATTAATTTTTTTTTTCTGCAACATGTTCTTATACCTACTCATGGTCCAGGGACCACAAAATACACGGTGATATTCCACTATTACAATGCACACCATTTTTCCTCCTCATGCACAAAAATAAAACTGAAGATTAAGACGGTGATACTAATACGATCTCGGAATAGAATAGAATGAAATGTTAACGTTGAATTCAAGAGTAGTTTATGGGACATTTTGTTTAAAGGTTGATGAAGAGTTTTCTTTTCTTTCATTGGAATTTTTTAAAATAAAATTTGAAGAAAAACTGTTGGTTTTCAGATGTTTTTGTATATTTGGCATTTATAAAAAAAAGATTCAATTGTTTTTGTGGTAAAAAGATACATATTTTTTTTTCTCATTTCATATCGAATTGTTTTTATCTATTTATTTGATATAAAAATAGTACCTAGTATGGTGATGTTTTAGATTTAATTGTGAGTTTTTTTCATGGATTTTTTTGGATTTGACAGTGTGAACTTTTCTGTAAACATTTTTTTAATCAAACTGTATGATCCATCATCATGACATTCCAGATCAAACTCCATGATCCATCATTTCTCTTCTCTTCCTATCTATTTCTTAATGATGGATCATAATATTGATTGGAAATTTGAATAAAAACGCTGACACAGTCAAATCCAAAACCATCTCATACTAATTTTATGAAATGTGAAAATTCTGTATTTGAATCTTCAATTTGTGTCTCTTGTAAGAAGTATGAAGTAGTACCATATAATTACTATAAGTCATCTTTAGATCCAAAAACAAATCCCTCATATCTTGAACAATAAAAGGATACATTTCCATTTTCATTCTATTTCAATTCAACTAATCTTCTCCTTCCAATTCATGTTTGCCCCATCATAATTAATTGAATTGAAATGTCATGACATTCTAGATCAAACTCTATGATACATCATTTCTCCTCTCTTCCTGTCTATTTCCCTAATGATAGATCATAGGATTTGATTGGAAATATCAAAGAAAAAATCACACAGACAAATTAAAAAACATCTCATACTAATTTTATGAAATGTGGAAATTTTATATAGGAATTTTCAATTTGTACCTCTTGTATGGAGTACATGGTAGTCCCACATTACTATAAGCCTTTTGGTAGACCAAAAACAGATCACCCATATCCTGAACTATAAAAGAATCCATTTCTATTTCCATTCTTTTTCAATTCAACTAATCTTTGCCTTCTAATTCATATTTGCCCCTAAATTGTTTTCATTGACTTTTTTAGATTTGATAGAGTGAGTGTTTCTATAAACATTTTTTTATTATCAAACTCTATGATGCATCATCATGACATACCAGATCAAACTCCATGATCCGTCATTTCTCTGCTCTTCTTGTCTATTTTCTACTGATAAATCTTAGAATTTGATTGGAAATGTCAATAAAAAACTCACACCATCAAATTTAGAAACATCTCATACTAATTTTAGAAAATGTAAAATTTTTATATCTGAATCTTCGATTTGTACCTCTTGCAAGGAGTATAGGATAGTCCCATATTACTATAAGCCATCTCTAAACCCAAAAACAAATCACCCAATCCCATATTACTATCTAGACCAAAAAGCAGATAGCCCCATTATCTGAAGTATAAAATGATTCAATGCCATTTCAATTCAACTAATCTTTGCCTCCCAATTCATATTTGCACCTAAATATTTAGCACAGGTTACTGTCTTATGCGGTCAGCGGAAAAGGGTGAAGCTTGTAGTTAAGTCAATGGGCGTTCTGATTTATGCTGTGGAAGGGGGGCAATGGCTATGCAGCAGACAAAATGGCCCGCCCCATGCCATGCATCCCACCATCACCCGTACGGTGACTTCTGCGAAAAGGATGGATCCCCGTGCGTTATTTCCTTCAATCATACGGGAACTGTGCCCTTCCCCACTCTCGTGACATTTTTCATTTTTTTGACTCTCTTTTTTTTACTAAGTCTTTTTTTGACCAAGTCCGTGGGGGTGGATGAAAGTTTTTTTTTAAAATGTATGATTATATTTTAAATTGAAATCATTTATTTTAATATTTATTTACAATTTTGTATTTATTATATTTTTTCTATTTTTTAAGTTATATTTGTAAAATAATAAATATAATAAATTTATATTTAATTATATATTTATTTATTAATGCATTCTACTTTTATTACTTAATTAGTAAATTTGAACAAAAATGTTATAGTTTGACTTTAAGTTTTTATGTGTTTTCTTTTATGTTTGATTTTATTTAAAAACTTTAAATACATTATTAATTATTAATTTATTATAAGTTGTTATTTCAAACAAATTAATAAATAAAAAATTAAAAAAAATATTAAAAAAAATTATTTTAATTAAAAAAAACTAAATATATAATTAACTATTAATTTATTATTTTACAAATATAACTTAAAAAATAGATAAAATATAATAAATAAAAACTCTAAATACATTATTAATTATTAATTTATTATAACTTATTATTTAAAACAAATTTAAACATATAGCTTATTATTTAAAAAAAATAGATATATAATTAACTATTAATTTATTATATTTATTATTATTCTACTTTTATTACTTATTTAGCAAATTTGAACAAAAATGCTATAATTTGAATTTAAGTTTTTATGTGTTTTCTTTTATGTTTGATTTTATTTAAAAACTTTAAATACATTATTAATTATTAATTTATTATAACTTATTATTTCAAACAAATTTAAACATATAGTTTATTATTTAAAAAAATTAGATATATAATTAACTATTAACTTATTATATTTATTATTATTCTACTTTTATTATTTATTTAGCAAATTTGAACAAAAATGCTATAGTTTGAATTTAAGTTTTTATGTATTTTCTTTTATGTTTGATTTTATTTAAAAAAATTAAATACATTATTAATTATTAATTTAATTATAACATTATTTCAAGCAAATTAATAAATAAAAAATAGAAAAAATTTAAAATAAATATAGATTAAATATTAAAATAATAGATTTTATTTAAAAAATTTGAATACATTATTAATTATTAATTTATTATAACTTATTATTTCAGACAAATTAATAAATTAAAATAGAAAAAATATTAAAACAAATATAACTTAAATATTAAAATAATAAGTTATTAAATATAAATTTATTATATTTATTATTTTACAAATATAACTTAAAAAATAGGAAAAATATAATAAATAAAAAACTTTAAATACATTATTAATTATTAATTTATTATTTTACAAATATAAAAAAAAACAAATAAATAATAAATAAATATTAAAATAAATTATTTCAATTAAAAAATATATTCATACATTTAAAAAAAAAACTTTCCTCCACCCCCACAGACTTAATGTCATGGGAGTGGGGAAGGAAATTTGGGCACAGTTCCCGTAAGATTGAAGGAAATAATGGCATGGGGATCGGTCCTTTTCGCAGAAGTCACCGTACGGAGATGGTGGGATGCATGGTATGGGGCGGGCCATTCTGTCCGCTGCATAGCCATTGCCGTGAAAGGGGCAGGAAAGCTGTTGGACAGCAGGGAAGCACATTGATGATGGGTAATATACTTATGTATGACTCTGTGAAAAATGTGAATGATATATGTATGACGGGTCCCCTGTGTACGGGATCTGGGCAACAACTGACATGTCCATTACTAAACACATCATCTCCTCTTTTAAAATGATGGCATTCATTGTTTTCCATTACGTGAAATAGTGCCGGGAGACACAGAGAAGCCGTCCGATAGCGATGGACGGCTATAAATCATTGTCATAATAATGCGTGGCCTGGTAGAGGGAACAACTTTCAGAAGGAAAGAAAAGAAGCGCAGAGTGCATAAAAAAGGTAGTTAAGATTTAATTATTGAAGATGGGCCAGGGGAAGAATGGGTTATTGGGTGGGGAAACCTGCCAGGCTAAGGAGGAGTTGATTCCTCTGCTGTTGATTTGAAAGGGGATAAGATATCCTCATTCTAAAGATTTTCAGCACTGCTTGTTTTGTTTGTGCAATGGAGGAGAGGGGACTTCCTCTTGCCCCTCATCTCCTGCAACATACATTGCGTACTCTTTGCGTGGATTCCAATTGGGTTTATGCGGTCTTTTGGAGAATCCTACCACGCAGCTACCCTCCTCCCAAGTGAGCCCTCAAAATCCATTTCCATCTCCATTTTTTTTGGACAATTTAGCTCACTTTGAAACTGGGTTGCAAGACATTTGTTTCCTAATGACCCATTTCTGGTCATGTTTCATCCTCTGCTTGATTATCATATCCTTGCCTGGTATTTTGACTTGGGCAGGTGGGATACAGAGAGCGGAATTGGAATGTATGACAGATCCAAGGGAAATAAAAGGAATTGGTATTAATTAAAGACATTGGGTTTTCAAATTCCATCATAAAAAAGCATGATATTTTTGAATTCAATTGTATTGGTTTTAGTTTGTACCAACATTTAAGATCGCATTCTGTAAACAATCGTCATATGTTTTAAGATCACATTCCATCTTATTGGTTGATTGGGTGTGTTTGTATTTGTGATCCAGGATATTAGCATGGGAAGATGGATTTTGCGACTTTGGTGCATGTGCAAGGGCTGCAATGGACTCCAAAGCTCGGGAGTCGGATGATGGTTCTAGGAAATCAGCTCACAGAAATGAGGATTTGGGCTGCGGATTGCAGCCTGATCTCTTCTTCAAAATGTCTCATGAAGTTTATAACTTCGGTGAAGGGTGAAACCCGAAGACCCACTATAGTGTAGAGAATTTAAGAAAAAATCTATTGGTTTCCATAGGTTTCTTTGTCAGAAGGGCCGAGAGGTTTCATGGCTCGCTGACTGTTACTGAACTGTAAATTTGGTTTCATGTTTGTGCTTATGTTGTGATAATTGATAGCAAGTCGGACTATGAGGTTTTGTGTAAGAGAAAGTGCGTGCTATAATTTGTATTTCTGAGCACTGTTCATAATATAGGCTGTGCTTATGATTTTGTTGTGTTAACTTGTGGTAAGGCTGATGGGCAAAGTGGCAGCAGATGGCAGCCATAAATGGATATTTGGAGACCCGCTCGATCACGAAATTAGCTTTCTCTCACCATGGCATAATTCTATCGACCCTGTAAGTAGTCATTCCACTCTTAAAACTGTTATCCAAAATTATTTTCCCACTACTGGAGTAAAATTGAAATACCCCGTTGTGTGAAAAGTGTACGTGAGAGAAGAGTAGTACATGAAATTTAATGGTTTATGAAGCGTCAATTCGCTTTTGCAGCATCCACGTACATGGGAAGCTCAGTTCAAGTCTGGAATTCAGGTGGGAATACTATTATTCATAAATTGATTGCACCCAGTTGAATTTTAAATTAGATTATGTAAGTTCTTTTCTTTGATATTTCAGATCATATTCTATCATAAAAATGTATAAGATCATAGAAATGTATAAATAAAAGAAAAAATTGACGATAGAATTTAATCCTCATAATAAATCCGAAACAACAATTAAAAACTCACATAATTTAACTCAGAAATATTCTTAAACATTCTAATATACCCAAATCTTAAATCTATTTTTGCAGAATTACGATAGGGCTACACAAATCCCAATGTTGGATCGTTCCTAATTACCCAATACATGGAATTCATGTGTGCAGACCATCGCTGTAATTGCAGTACGGGAAGGACTGGTTCAATTGGGTGCAACTAAAAAGGTAAATAACAGTACGCACTGATATTCACAATTGAAAAGATAAGGACAGCATTTTGTAATTAGCAACCAGCTTTAATGAAGTTTTGTTTTTGGCAACCGGCTTCATTGGAGTTTTGTTATTGGCAATCAGCTTGATAAAGGCAATAGCAGCTTTTTACAGTACAGTCATATGCATGAAGATCCTTGGCCTCTTGCACTTTTTAGGGTGCACTTTTTCATGGCAGCACAATAACTTCATGATTGTGTGGCCTTGTCTCAATATCATAAACTGATAAGATCAGAAGTGCACCTTTGACCATATCTGCAAATCTCAATACTGATCTTTTTAGTAGAGTTTAATTACCAGTATTATAGCTCAGAATTAACAGGAATTAAGACGAAATCCTTCTGTTAGTGTCCTCAAACATCAGTGTTTATGTTTAGGGCCTCTTAGCTGTAGCCTTCTGAACACCTATTCACACTGGCAAACAAGATTTAAAGATCCAACGGTCTGATTTGCATATATTCTAGATCACGGGTGCAACTGGCAATCAGAATCCCTAAACCTGGCTGCTTCTTTTTGACTGTAGAGAGGACAAAGATGAGAAATCAGAATCTTTGTAATTGGGTCCAGCAGAGCAGATAGTGGTCATCTAGGTAGGGTTCAATATATATATATTTTTCAGTGAGGGGACCTTTGAAAAGTTGGGGTGCTCATCATCATCATCTTGTATAAGAAAAAGATGGAATCCCAAAAGTGGGTTTGATTCAAGGGATCAAACATAGACTATATTTTTGCTAATCTGTCCTGTACTGTTGTATGCTGTGCAGGTCACTGAAGATCTAAATTTTGTGGTAGTGCTGCAGAGAAAGTTCATCTACTTGCAGACAATTCCAGGGGTATTTCTTCCTCACCCCACAAGCCCTTCATCAGGTTCAGAGACAACCTGCATTTCATCAAGGCAGTTCAGCCAACAGCAGATGATGATGATGATGATGATGCCACCACCACCTCCTCCACCAGTGATGCCATCAATGTCAAGCTTAGAGGCATTGCTGTCAAAGCTCCCATCAGTAACAAACACCACAACAGCTCTGAGCCCTCCTAACGGCTTCCTCACGAGATCCCTGAGCTGTCCCCGTCAGCCTTTTCCAGAGCCCTCTGTGTTTTTGCACAATCCCCAACAAATTCTGGGGCCTCCAGCTATGGACGAATTCCCCTGCACTCAAGATCATGAAAGCGGTGGGACAGAAATGGATTCTTATTTCACCCAAGTCATTGATTGAACTGTATAAACACCCATCTTAGCAAAACAAAATCACCCGGAGATTGTCCTTAACAGAGATCTCATGAAATTGTGTGCCATGGCCTGATGGTGATTTGATTGCCAGCTCTCCTATCTCGATTCTCCATTATAATATGAGAAAACGACTTGAAGATATTTATACGCAGCATTATTTTATTTTAAAGGTAGCATCTCTTGTTGCGCCTGACATTGTCGATACATATAATATTTTATGTCTCTGTCGACCCAATTTGTTATATAACTTTGCAGATGAAAAGCCATGGAGCCCAGTATAAAAGGTTACTGAAATTACCCAACTTGTATATTTCATGCTTATCTACGTACTTATTGGATTTGTGCACTCGAGGCTTCGTTGGGGCCGATCTCATATTCTCCAGGGAATTTCTTCATATGAAAAGTTGTGGATTTTTTGTGGTTTGAAGCTTTGCTATAAGTATAAATCATCCATGTAATTTGGTTTTTAGTGCAGAACGTCAACAGCCCATGATTCATTTCTGTTTCCTGCTCAATCATGCCCAACATCATTCTCTCCATTGCTTTTTTAATTGCCCACGAAAATCATTTTTATTCGGTATTAAGTTGTATGTTTTTCTGTCTTTAAGGTCTATTATATTCCCATAATGTTGGAAAAATGTTAATGTTTTTCAATATAAAAATTAGAGGTATTTAATTTGATGTGTTTATGATACTTAAATGCATGTAAAACAAAAAAATATTATTTTTTTCTCGTCTCAATTATAATTCTCTAAGTTTAACTCATCAATCAATTTTGTCTATCTCCATCATGCAATTAGTTAACTCCGTAATTATGTAATGTTAATAGATTTTTTGCTTTGGTGAAGAGTTTAATAAAAATGTATAAATATAATAATATAAATAATAATTTAATAATATTTTAATATTAATTACAATATTATAATATAACAATAATTTAATATTAATTACAATATAAGAATATAATAATTTTTTAAGTGGAATAATGAACAAATATTGTGAGAGTTGAGAAATACAACACCACAAGAGCTCAAATGATCTTTGCAAGCTGAATAAACTTGTTACAAAGAGAAGCAAGGAAACAATAATAGAAAAATAAATACACAGAAAATATGGTCAAAAAGATGAGAGCTCAATATTCACAAAATGTGTAATGTGATAATCGATCAATCAATCAATCAATGATACAAATAAAATAATTAACTTCTAATAGGTCAAGAAACCCTAAAAAGGAAAACCTAAGCTTGCACATAATAATTAATAAAAGAATTAATTAGTATGCACCTAAAGTTAGCTTAAGTGTAAAAGAGAGAAAAAGAACTTAAATAATTAAACAAATGTTATTTAATTAATCAAGTAAAGACCCGAATACTCTAACACCCCCCCTTAAGCTAGACTTATGGAGAAGCTAAAACCTAGAACAACTACTGAAAGCAAGAAAGATGGGTCCTGACAACAAGGCCTGATTAGGTACCCAAATACAACCAAATCTCTATGAACCGGAGAAATAGAGAAAACCACGTGGGAAAAAAATTCTACTCCAAACAAAGATGGAAAAGGCAAGAAGAAGGACTGAAAAAGCCTCCAAACAAGAATGTTCCAAAAAGATAGGAACAAGAGAAGATTAGAAGAATCACTGAAGAATGAAGAACCTGCAAACACTATCGAAGAATAACTGTTGATTTGAAGAACCTCAACTGAAATAGAACATGACCAGGTAGAGAAGACTGTAATCTGTATGAGTGCCCTCAAATGACACTACTTGAATTAGAAGGCAAACAAAGGCAAACAATTGAACTCGAAGATACAGATGGCATGAGAAACCAAAGCCTGAAGAGTTGATCAATCGAACCATGGAAGCATTAGAACCAATTCGACAAAACTCCCCATAATGCTGAAAAGGGAGAGGGACAGGTACACTGAAAAGAACGACCAACAAGAACTGCACGACGAAGAACTAGGAACATCGAAGGTGCAGAGAAAGTACATAGTGTCGTGGAAGGAACACTCACTTGACACACATCATGAGGAGAATGTCATGGAAGGAACACTCATTAGACAAAGGTAGATGGAAAACAAAAGGCAAACATCAACCCCCTCATGACACTTTATAAGTAGTGCATGTACAATAAGGCACAAGATGCGCAAGATCCCAAGTAAACAATGCATGATGACACTTTATCTTAGTGCGTTTGTATAAAAGAAGCTACAATGATAAGAAGATTGGAAATAGAAAGAACAACCAAAACTGAAACATCTTACTCAGAGAAGAGATCCCAGGACTTGAAACAACCAAGATATCTATTAGAGTGCTGAAAAGCAAAAAACTGAATAAAATATTCTTGGAGAAGAATCTGGAAAGAAAAACCATATGGCTGGAAATTACACAGAACAAACTTTCCAACACTATAAAGTTTTTGAAAAACAGGGTTTGGATGCTCAAGTTATGCCTCCTGGAGTGCAAAAAAAAACCTTTGGCTTGGACAGAAAAAAATGCCATAAAAAAAATAAAATCAAAAGTTCAAACCTCCAGATTCGAGTAGAGCTTGAAAAGAGCTTTCCAGCGCCTATTCATTTTCGAAATACTGACTCCATTTGCCCAAGTTACGGCCAAAAGAAAAAAAACCCTTGTTGTAGGGCATATATATATATATATATTTTTTTTTTTAATTTTTTTAATTTTTTCTTTTTACGAAAAATTTTCTGATGCATTTGTAGGTACAGTCGTACGGATTTTTTGCCTCATAAAACGTGCCAATGAAAAAATCATGGCCCAGATGCCCTTGTCATCGAAATAGGTCGAATTATATATATCAAAATGAATGAAAATACCCTTCGGAAGCCAACGGTGAGGTCTTTTTTGGCCCAAACTGCTCTGAATTTTTTTAATGATTTTTTGAATGAATTTCTCGAAATTCATGCCAAAAAATGTTCAAAACCCAAATTTGTCAAAATTTGACAAATTTTATGTGGAAATGGGAAGTTTTTGGGCGTTCTAAGCTCAACGGCGAGGTCCGTTTGAGCCCAACATGATAAAAAACAAAACAACTACCCCAGATCCAATAAAAAAAACTCTAAAAAAACTTGAAAACCTCCTCCAAAAAATCTTATGTGGAAATGGGAAGATTTAATTAATTCACTAATCCTCTTGTATCCTTTCTCCATTTAAATAAATATTTTTTATTTATTTAAATTATCCTTTTCTTAAATTAAATAATTATTTTTATATTTTTATTTATTTAATTGACCCCACCTATTCTATTAATTAAATAAATCTTTATTTATTTAATTGATTCATTAGCTTTTTCCCTCCTTGACACTTGCCATTCACTCCTAATTTACCTTTAACCACCTCTTCAATATTTTCTTATTTTCTATACCTACCCTTTACTCTGAGCCGACCATTTATAGCTCACCTCTTAATTCCAACCCTCTATTTCTAAGGCGCTTTCTATAAAAGAGGCCTCTTCCTCTCTCTTTTCATAAGGAGAAAGTGACAAGTACCTATACTTTGTTGAATTACATACTCAACCACATCCATTCTCTATTGAGTTCTTGTGCACACAAAAACTGAGAGCAACCATAATATCAAGCAAGATTAATGGACATAGGAGGACAATGAAGTGTAAAGGGGAAAATTTGATTTGGCAATTTGCAACATAGAAGGATAAATCACCAAATCAATTTTCGCTTTTATGGGAGGAATTTCCTTTACATTCAAAAGAGATCCACTAGATTCAATCATAAATCAGATAAGGATTGAATACGAAGTGGGTTGATTGATTGTGATTTGTTTTTCCCTCTTTTGTAAGTTGAAATGTTGATTTAGGGTAAAGTACTAAAATTAAAGACAAAACTGAGAAAATAATGAGCTACAGGTTTAGGATTTTGTTGTGCACCTGGATCTAATTAATATAAGTTAATTCAGATTTGCCTTACAAAAATTCTCCAAAAAGGAAGGGACCATGGTGCGGCAACATGGTCCTCCGAATTTTTTGCATACAAAAAGGGTTGTTTTGTGTCTATGTCTGAAGCTTATTATGAGAAGTACAACTGCACACCTATTTCCTGCATATAGAAAGAAAGGGAAATAGGGGCTTGCCTTAGGTCAAACGCCAATTTTGGAATTAACCATGAAATTGAGATAAATGTAATTGAAATGATTGAAATGAAAGGTTCTCCTTTTGAAGGAGATGCTGAATTATGATTAAAAATTAAATGATTATACCTCCTTGTGAAGTTTTGCTTGCCTCCACATGGAATTAGGGTTTCATGAAATAGGATGTAGATCTCCATTTCAATGCTCAAGTCTTGACTTTATTACTGCTCCAAGGCTTGAAGGAAGACTCTTTAAGGCTTTACAACTAGTTAATTTTCTCAACGGGCAAGTATATAAAGAGAATTAACTAATTTTTCGACATGAGCTGAAACGGAGAGGGAAATCCCGCTAAAATTTGAAATGTGAAAAAGGGTTTAAAGATGGCCCATTTTAGGGAGGACCATGGTACCAAGCCCTAGTCTTGCCCTATTTTAGGCTAGGATTAAGGTGCCCAAGGGGGTGCCAATAAAGGTTTTTGATGTTTGTGATGTATATGAGTATAATCAGGTCTTCAATTAGGCCAAGGGGCACAAACACTAAGGTGAAGACCAAAATGCAGTTGAAATCGCAAGGGGTGCAATTTTAGGACACTACATTTAGCCCCCACTTTAGCGGGAGTATGAAGTCAATCATACTCTCGGTAAAGTACAAAGGGTTCACATTGAAAGATTTTCACCAAGTTGTCAAGGAGGCAAGATACAACAAGCCCTCAGTGCACTTTAGGATCTCACTATTGGCAAGAGACACTGCATTGATGGCAACTTGAGCTGGATATTTAATCCAAAGTTCATAATTCATTCATACTAGAAGATTGATTGAGGTCCAGTGAGAAGAACAAGTCATTTGACAGAGTGCACTGTACTTAGTTGGTGGTTCAGTTGTGTTAAGTATTTTGTGTTGCAGATCTCAAAGATGCATTATGGTCGTGTAATATGCCTTATTCCAGGATTATGGCCTTTGGTGATGTCTTGTGTAAATTGAAAGATCCGGTAGATAGGTTTTCTGGTAGAACAATGTTCATCAACAACGACGTGTGAAGATTCGTTGTGCATATCGTGCAAAGTGAATTTGGTGATTGGTTGTGTGTTGGCGGTTATTAAGCCGACATGTGGGAAGCATGTGGACATTTTGTTTTGGTCCCCTTGGTTGTTTGAATTGGATTGAGCCGACTTTGGGTAACACGTTTCATTTATGTTATGCAATTTTTGGGCCGACATGGAATTGATCTAAATTGATGTTGCAGATATATAAGATCGATTGATTTGATCATTTTTAAGATCGATGGTTATGTGGAAAGTGTGTATGAGCGATTTTGTGTAGTTTCACGTGTGCGGTTGAAAGATTTGTGCTTCGGTATAATGCAAAACATCAGAACAAAGCAGAGTGATAGAGTGGAGCAAGATTATGTGTTTTGTGCTTAACCAGAATTATACCCAAGAATTTGTTGAGGCTATTCAATAGTTCAAACCTTCTTGTATATTTTGTAATCCTTTTGTAAGGCAATGAGCCTTCCGAGTTGTAGCCCTTATTATAATTTTGAGCAATGATCTCTAGGCAATGTGCCTGAATGTATGTGCATTCCCATTGTACTATTTCACTTACTCCTAATAGGGTATTATCTCATTGCGGGTATGTTCCCGTCGTGGTTTTTCCCTTAACTAAGTTTTCTACATATAAATCTAGTGTTGTGGATGCTTGTGTTATGTGTTTACATCTTCCTTTTGTTGATTTGCATTAGACGATTGAAGAATTAGTTTAATATTATTAAAGATTGCAGAACACTGACTCAACCCCCTCTCAGTGTTCCTTGATTCCAACACTCACAACTTCAATGACAAGGTAAAAAGGAAGATCATGAGAGAGAGAAAGAGAGAACCATGACTACAACTAGTATGGTTCTCTTACTATGAGTCATGAAAAGAAAAATAGCAAAAATTACGAAGCAAAAGACAAAGTTCACTAAGTTACTTTAAGTATCAAGATATGCAAAAGAGAGTGAGTCATTGAGTGGAGTGTATGCCCCCACGTTAAAGCGATTGTGTACACCTTGTTGGGAGCAATAACTTTAAGGTAGGATACACCCAAAAAGACAAGCATGTTATGACAATAATTTAGCCCCAAAGAGAGGATAAATTAACAGATATTAATGATCATAAAACATAAAACATGAGGTGGTTTCACCTAAATTTGGAGTTAGTATGCTTTTTATGATAACTTATGTATATATATATATATATATATATATATATAGATAGAATTATCTTCATCCTCCAAATAAAGGAAACCACCATGGAAGAAGGGAACACATGTGCCTTTTGAGTCAACATGGGAGAGACCAAAAGAGATCTCAACACTTTGCATCATCCTCAAGCAGACAACACTAGGGACAACAAATAGAAGAATGAAGAGACATATAGAAGCACGATCACAAACAAGCAAGAGAAGAAAGAGATCGAGATAATCTGCAGTGCTAATGAAACTAATCAAGTATGTCATCCACCTCCAGATCTTGCTCATCATTGTTTTGGGAAGGTGGACAATGCACAAAAGGAGCAACATTGAGCACAATAGATGGAGATATCACAAGTTCCAAACAAGGACAATGTTCAAATGACGAGTCACTTTGTTTGTTACTAGGAGCTAGGATTAATGCTTTTTAAAATTGTTTAGATACATCAACATATTCATATTCATCATCAGAAATATTAGGATCAACATTTTCATCATTAACAACATTCTCACCTATTTATTCATCAAGATTAATAGAAATAGGAGCTCTAATCGGAACATAAGTTAGAACTTGAACCATCATTTGTCTTAAGCATTTTGCGTCTTGGAGAATTAGGTTGAATATCCTTATTAGGAGAAAATGGAATTATGTCAAAAATTGGTGTTTTAGGAGAATAAATGGTTTCAGAAGCAAGTTCATGAGCTCTAGCATGATGTTTCCATCGGTATTTATCTCGCACAATGGATTCGTTTAGTTTTAGCTAAAGCTTGTGGAGATTTAGGTTCATCAGGTATAGGCTTGTTTTCTTCTTTTAAGGAAGGATGAATGAGTTTTTGAAATTAACCACTTAATTTTTGTAATTTGATTCAAAATTGAACATGTAAATGAAAATTTGAATTGTAAAATTGAAGAGAAGCTCCGTGTCTTCCTTACAACAACAAATTGCTTTTATGAGTCAATCCAAGTTTAGTGTGCCTACCTTTGATGTTGTGAGCCCAATTTCTATTGATATTGTTAAATCTGTGCCACCTAAACATGTTGAGATCCCTCAATTGGAACTCTATAATGGAAAAGGTGATCCTCTTACGCATGTCAAAACATTTCAAACCTTGTGTACCGATTTTTCTTATGATCAAAGATTACTTGCAAAATTGTTTACAAGAACACTAAGAGATAAGGCTTTACAATGGTATTTCTCTTTTCCTTCTTATTCTATCACTTCTTTTCAACAACTGGAAAATGCTTTTATCCAACAATTTCAAAACAACATTGGTCCTAAAATTACTTTGACTGATTTAATGAATTGTAAACAAGGTGTTAAAGAAAAAGTGACTAATTTCATTGGTAGATATAAGCATTTGTGTGCTCAAATTTCTTTTCATGTACCTGATAATGATATTCAAAGAATTTTTATTTCTAATTTACAAAATGATATTAGGGAAAAGCTTCTTTTGTCTGAGTTTATTTCCTTTCTGCAGTTGTGTGCAACACTCCACAATTATCAACTGGTTGTGAGTCAAATGGAGCAATCCACTCCTATGGCTCCGAGTGATAAGGGGGAGAGTTTTCAACAACTATTTGCGAAGTTCAAACCAACAAAAAACTTCATCAAGTTCAATGATCCAATCAACAACAACCATGTGAATGGTACAACAAGTGTGCCTTAGATTTATAAATTTTTCCAAAGAGAAAGACAATTTACTCATTTGGATGAATCTTTACATAGTATTATGTCTCATTTGTTGCACATAAATGTTATCAAACTTCCTCCTATAAAACAAATTTATCCTTCCAAACTTGCATCTCCTTATTTTGATAACAATTCCTTTTGCCAATTTCATCGTCAGCCTGTTCATGATATTGAGAAATGTTTCGCATTGAAGAATAAGATTCAAGACAATTGATAATAATACTATATATGTGGTAGGTGTGAATGATAAAGGGAATAAATCACTAGCTCCTCCTAATCAAAATCTTAAGATTTTCACTGATCCCTTGCCTTCTCATACCTCTAACATTATTGAGATTGTGCCTAATTCTTTATCTTCTGAAGAATTCACCTCAATGGCTCCAAACTTGGTTAATATGGTAGAAACACAAGATACGCCTAAGGATCCTTGTATTACATTTGACCCTGATGAGACCATTAGAGAACTCGATGGCCCTTTATCCATAGTTGTGAAGGTTAAGGATATCCCTTTCCGTGGTGCCCTTGTTGATCCCTCTTGCATGGTTAATATCATAACTGAAGAGTATCTTTTCACTTTATGATTACATAAACCAATATATGATTCTTCTAATGTGGTTGTGAAGTTATTTGATGGCTTCTCTTGTCCTACAATTGGCTCTATTACCCTTCCCGTTGAAGTTCATACTAAATCCATGGATGTTGACTTTGTTATCATACCTTCTTCTGAGCAATTCCATGTGAAGTTGGGCTATCCTTGGCTATCTTCTGTGAAGGCTATTTCTTCTCCAATCCACATATGTCTGAAATTTCTTTACAATGGAGAAATCATAACCGTGAACCATAGCTTATTTCGTCCATCCGAAAGAAGCCCCGGTATTCCTATTGATCTCCTTTGGCCTAAACAATTTCAATCGCTTCCATCAAGGAGCGATGCTCTTTTTCAATCTTATCAAAAATGGAAGAATGATATGATTTTATCCTTAAGTAAACCTAGATCCTAAACACTTGACATTCCTATTATTCTTCAAGACGAGGTTCTTCCCCTCTCAGCTAGAACTAATCTACCTCCTAAGGAAGATTTTCAACCTACTCCTATGGATGTGACTTTATCATCTCTTAAGGAGAACAACAATATTCCTCCAAAGGTTAGACCTATACCTCCTCCTCATGATTGACTTGGTCTCTTTCCTACACCTAATATTCCTCCTTTCTATGGTGCAGTTCCACCTCCTTCCTCTTATCGAGAGAAGAGGTATGGTTCTCCTATTAGTCAACCAAGGAGAGAAACATTCCTACTTTTTCAAGTGTTCCTCCTTCTCATTCTTCCACTAAGATTCAACGGAATCGTTGTGCGAGAGAACGCTGACGAAGACGTCATGTTCAAGCTCATGAAGTCATCCCTCAAAACACTCAATCTCCTCAGACTCCAACAGTTGACATGATTCCCTTTTCTCTTAAGCAAGATTTTCAACCTACATCTCCACATCATAAGTTGCATAAAACATGTGATGGTTTTACTCCTATTCATGTTCTTACTCTTCTTTCACTAAACTTTGATGAAGAAATGGGTGAAAATGTTATTAATAATGGCAAATACAACTCCTAATGCTTCTAATAGTGAGTATGAGTATGTTGATGTGGACAAACATTTATCGGATGAGTTTTCACAAACCCTAATCTTAGCTCCTAGAATCGAACAAAGTGACTTACAACATGAGCATAGTCCTTGTTTGGATCTTGTGATAGCTCCATCTGTTGTGCTTGATATCGCTCCTTTGGCATGTTGCTCGCCTTCCCGAAATAGTGATCAACAAGATCAGGAGGCAGATGTCATGCCATATTAGCAATATTAGCACTTTAGATCTTTATCTCTCTCCTTTCTCGCTCTTTTGTGACCATTCTTCTATGTGTATCCTTGTTCTTCTATTGTTCCCTTAATGTCTACTTGGGGACGATGCAAAACATTAAGATCTTTTCTTGGTCTCTTTCATGTTGACTCAAAAGACATCCTCTCTTCCCTTTCTTCTAAGGTAGTGTCCTTCTTTGGGGAATGAAGATTATTATATGCATATACATACATGATATATATGAGTTATCATATAGCATACTGACCCCAAGGAAAGCGAAACTACCTCATATTTTTTGGTCATTATCCTTGGGTTTATACCTCGATTGGGGGCTAAATCCTTGCGATAACATGATCCCTCTCTTCTCTCTCTCTTAGGTGTATCCTACCTTAAATCCATCACTCCCAATAAGGCGCATGCAATCTCTTTAACATAGGGGCATACACTCTGCTCATATTTTCCTTCTTGTGATACTTAGAATTATTTAGTGAACTTTGTTTTGCTTTGTAATATATTTATCCTTGCTTTCATGACTCATAGTGAAGGGAACTTTGCTTCTTGAAGTCATGGTTCTCCCCTTCTCGATCTTCTCTTTTACTTTGTCAATCGAAGTCGTAAGATCCTAAGTCCACTGGGGATTTCGTGCATATTGCCTCCTTGATGTGGTAGAAGTCTTTCAATCTTGTTTCCTTGTACTTTACCAGTAGTATTGGCGTATACTTATACTCCCACTAAAGTGGGGGGTAGTATCATAAAATTGTGACCCTAGCAATTTTTGACTGCATTAGGCTCCTCACGCATGCGAACTCGAATCCTCTAGCCCGATCAGAGACCGAAGAATACTTAGCTTGCAGAAATAGCTTCTTTCTTGGCCTCTGCATCACCCCATCTGTACTATGCTCTAGAGAAAGGGGTAGGACAGGGGCATGGTGCTCTTGTCCTCCCAGGACAGGGGCATGGTGCCCCTATCCCTGCCCTATTTTGGGACAGTACCCTTCCTAGGGTTGCATTGTTGGTTGTGCCTCGGGTAGGAAACTCCCCTGATGTCAACCCATGATGAAATTCAAATCCATAAACATGTATTTAAGGGGGAATTCAGTCTCTCATTTGTATAAGATGGATACATCAAAGCTAGAGAGATTCAAGTTGCACAAATGATCAAGCATTCAAGAGCATTCAAGCATTCTTTTCCAACATTAAGCATTCTCAAGTCTTCCTTCAAGGCCAGGTGTTGCATTCAAGTCAAGGATTCAACCATTGAAGAGGAGATTGATTTCAACATTCAATTACACACAAGAATTTCTATCAACATTACTACTTCAACCTCCCTTTAGGTGATTTACAATTCAGTCTTTCATTTACATCTACTTGCAAGTACTTTTCTCCATTACTTGGTTAATTCCAAAACTAGGGTTTGACCTAAAGGCAAACCCTTAATCCCAACCCATTTTCCTCTCTTTTTTGTGTGTAGATTGTAGATGCACAACTGTACTTTCATATTCAGGCTTCATTTGCAGAGGTAGAAAAACCCTTTTCATTTTGCAGATTTTTCGGAGGACCGTGTACATTCCTGCCACGGTTCGAACAAATTTTCATCAAATTCATAGGGCAACTTCATCTCGACATATTACTGCCAAATCCAGGTGCACAACTTCATCTCATAGTCCGATCTCAAGTTATAATCAATTCTTTGTCACTTTTGCACTACATAATTCAATCAATTTCTTTTCCAAATCAAACAAGGAAGAGGGGATCAACTTAGCATTCCCAATTCATTCAGAATTCAATCTACCATCTTTGTGTGGAGAGATTGAATCTAGTGAATTATCCTCTCCTCTTCCTAATGTAATGGTGAAAAGTGCTTGAATGGTAATCGATAGCGAAACTCTCACCTCTCTTTGAGGGAAGGGGTACTTTCCTTCTTGATTTATCATTCACCATTTTCCCACCAGTACAATGGTGTTGTCCATTAATGTTAGCACTCAATGGTGTCATTAATGTAGATGTAGATGTATGCTAAGGAGATGATGCAGACGGTTGATAGTTATTTTATCATATGTCTATTTTCATTGATGTTCATGGTTGGATGTCCACCCTCATGGTATTGATGTCTATATATTGTATGATGTTACTAATGATAGTGTTCATGATTAGGTGTTATGCCTTTTTTTTGTCAACAGAGATATTATCATGATGATATCAAAATAAGATGAGGATTAGAAGCATTAAGTTGAGTAATAGAAGTATTAAGGTGAGGATTAAAATCATGGCGATGAAGTGGATATGGTGTTGATGTCTTGGGCATGCCACCAACTGTTGTTTTATCTCTCTTGGTTCTCTTGAGTGAACAAATGGTGCTATAATAATGTTTCTTGTATGTATAGGTTGATGAAGTGTATATGCGCAGGAATGTGCTTTGAAGTTCATCTAAGAGAATGCTTTGCATTCCTCTACGCTTGAAGATGTGGTCCTATGGTTTTGGATTTAAGGTTTATGTGCTATGGATGTTGCACTCCTATCTTTTTAGGTCATTGGTGTTATCACAAATGTTCTCTGATAAATGCGGTATGTTGGTAGGTTGGTTGTTTGTCAAGATTGGTTTAGAAAATGCTCTATATTTCTCTACATTGATTTTTCTCTCTCCTGCAGCTTGGTTAAATGGTTACGATATTTGCGTAGAATTAGTTCAAATTTCAAGTGATGGAGTGTACTGCATGAATGTTTGATAAGGTTCTATCTCATCACCATGTTGTCTATCTTTTTGGGTATGAAAATATTTGTATCTACTTGGTTATGATAGCCTTTTTTTAGCATTATAGTGTTGAAGAAGTATATGGGGATGTTATTAAGTGTTCTTGAAAGGAATGTTTGTATGTGGTCCACATGACAATGAATTATCTTTTTGCTGCCTCATATTGTCTGAAGTTCATTTTTAGGGTGATCTATGGTTATTTGGCAAATAGGGCCTACTCTCTTTCTTGTGCTATGCATTTGGGGGTTTGTGTTAGCATTGGAGGATGAGATAAGTTGTACTTGGGTACTACTATGCCTTGTGGTAATCCGTATTAAGTAAATTCCATTTGAAATATGTGCTTTGGGTCGACTAGTTATATGATACATGTTTCATCTACCAACTACCCTCTTGTTGACTTGGGAGGATGTGCACTAGTGTGTTTGATGTTTGAGGTTGCATATAAAGATGTAATAATATGTTTTGGGTCCTCTCTATCTCCTGGATTGGATTGCTTTCACAGTAGTTTGTATTTGAGGCTGACTTAGTGGGATCATTCCTTGTTCCTTGTTCTGGTTGATCTAATTGGAGTTTTGAGATGTTGTGGATGGTATATATAGAAGATCAAATCACTTGTAAGAGTTTAGATTGATGTGGGTTGTGAAAGATGTGAAGTTAAGGCTAAAATTTTGTGTGTGGTTGAAGTATTGGCACTGAATTTCTTAATGGTTTCTCGAGGCAACATGTCATGAGCACCTACATTCTAAGGAGAATAATGGATGTTGTGAGCTAAATGCTTATAATGTTTACTTCAAATCTTAAATGTGTTTTGGTTTGTGATAGTGAATATTTCTGTAGGTCCTTTGTATCTTGCTTAGAGGTAGTGAAATTCCTCAACAAATCCTTTTCGGGAGCATTGTGCTTCCTTCGGTAGTGAGCCTTAAATTTTTTTTGTTATCTTGTTCATATATTGTGAGATAGCTCTCACAGTGGTTTTTACCTTGGGTTTTCTATAAGGAAGTTAAATAGCGGATCAACTTCCTACTCTAACCTTGAGAGGAGGGTAATGCAAAAAAAATTCAGATCGTTACATTAGTTACATAAACTTCACAAAAATAAACATAATATCATGCATACCACAACATAATGATTTACGTGGGGAAAACCTTTTCAGGAGAAAAAAACCCACACTCCAAAAGAAGCTCAATATATTATTTAAAAATCAATAATAAATTACAATTGATGCTCTACAAAAAGGATTAGAAAATCTGTTTGATAGCAACACACACAAGAGCACAAGAAACAAATGTTACTGTTAGCAACAAAAGATTATCCTAAACAGGCATATCAAGAGAGATATTAAGCATGAAATAGAAAGCATATAAACATAGAATAAAATAGCTAATCAAGATGCTCATAGTTGCTCCTCCCTTGTTCCTCTCCTCTCCAAGTTCCACATGAGTGTAGCTCTCAGCTTTTAGCACTAGCCATGGATGCCATATGGAGATTCAAGATGGTTGAATATGATAAGCAAATGCTATGCAAGTGTAGATAGTGATGCTATGAAAAAGCTCTATGCTAATACCAGTATAACAACAATACTCTAATGCTTCCTTTTTTGCTTGAGGAGAAGGGTTCTATTTATAAAAGAAATGGGGAAATGAAGGGTTAAGATTGAGTAATCTTAACAAGGGTTAGGATTGAAAGATATTCAATACATGTGAGACTTTCAACCCAATCCCATGTTGACAAGTGTCACCATGAGGAGGCTTGAGAGGAGAGATAAGGAGCATTAAATTCTTGAGGGGACATGATGGTTACCCTAGTCAAAGAAATAAATGCTTTGAAGAGACACATGGGTTACATGAGGGTTAAGTTAGGGGTCAAAGTCCTTAACCATGGGTGCAAGTGGAATTCACCATTAATGGTCATGTAAGAGCCATAAGTGGTTTGGAAGACTTTAGAGGTTAATTTGTTGAACACACAAATCATTAATTGTTTTTCAAAGACTTTGGAGTCTTTGAGAAGTGACTCCAATTTGCTTAGGAATGTGACAATATTTAGGGGATGGATTAGGTTAATTAGGAAAGGTTTAGAAGAATCTAGAAGGGGTTTAGGCATGCAAGTGGATTTTGTAGGAAAATGCAAGTGGGAGGAATTTTGGTATTTTCAATTAAAATAAAATCATTTATTTCAATTAAATGGTGTAATTTGCATTTGGATAAATATTCAAATAAATATTAATTTATTTAAATGAGAAAAAGGAAGATAAAACATTAAAATGCTTGAAGACTTTGAGGGAAACCATTAAAGGCTTGAAAACTTTAAGGGAAGCAATTAAAGTCTTAAGAAGACTTTAAGGGAAGCCATTAAGTTTGAAGACTTTAAGGGAAACCATTAAAGGCTTAAGAAGACTATAGAAGGAAGCCATCAAGTTTGAAGACTTTAAAGCCATTAAGTTTGAAGACTTTAAGGGAAACCATTAAAGGTTTCGAGTGGGTGAGGATAAATATGATTTTAAATTTATTTAAAATAGTTGTGCAACTTGCATTTGTAGGAAAATGCAAGTGGGTGGAGGATAAAGGTGATTTAAATAAATGTTAATTTATTTAAATGTGAGAGGTGGGATTTTGGGGGAATTTAAATAAATATTAATTTATTTAAATGTGAGAGAAGATTTAATTAAATAAATATGATTTATTTATTTAATTAATGGTTTGAATTTGGTTAAGTGAATTAAATCAAATAAATTGAATAATTTATTTAATTAATAGGAGAAGAGGGTTAAGATGAATTAATTAAATATTAATTTAATTAATTATTAATTGATGGTTAAATAATCAAATAAATATTAAATATTCATTTAATTAAGTGGACAGATTTATGTGATTACAACAATATACTTGCATAGAAATCTCTTCACAAGAGTTCCACTAATAAGAGACTCAGAGCTAACTCAATATCCATAAGACTCTTACACACAACCTCTATCTCACGCACCTCATATATAGGACATACAATACAACAAATTGTCAAACGGTATTACAAAAACATAGGCTAAAACCACCCAATAAAGTAGAGCCAACCTTATCTCCATTCTAGATGCTCTATGATGTGTCAAAAGATACATCAACACGTGTTCCTCCCTTTTATAGCTCATTTATGTGTTTGATGCAATTTTATATTTCTTATTATAGTAGTACAATCTTTTGGAGACCATAACTTGTGAACTAGGTGTCTGATTGAAGAATTGTTTGATGCGTCGGGAAGCTCACAATTTTCTCTATCACCTCGTAACCTGTTATGCCAGTTATGTCAACTTTTCAAGGTGTTTCAGAGGGTCTAAATTCCTCAAAATTAATTTTAAACCTTTCATCCCACCCTTCAAAAACAAAGAAACTTTAATATCTTCAAAACTAGCGGTGATCTTGCAATTAAAATTTATTGGCATGCTTGTCTAGCCAATCCGATGCTTTGGGGAGAATTTCACACCATTTCATGCTTAAACAAAAACTTACTATAAATAGTAACCTCATGTAAATGAAAGGTTGAGACACAATGTTCCCAACATTCTCCCACTTGTTGAACACCTTGCAAGACCAGAGGGAGTACTATCAACACAATAAATTTATTGCTAGGGGCCATGAGGCCCATAGACTTTGAACACCATCTAAAATTCTCTGTGCTCAAAACTTTAGTTAAACAATTTAGAATGTTCATTGAAGTCTCCACTTTAACCATCTTCACCTTGCCATCTTCGACCATATATTTGACAAAATGATACAGAACATCAATATGTTTGGTCCGGGCATGAAATGTCAGGTTCTTAGCTAGGCAGATCACACTCTGACTATCACAATAAAATGTCACTGCACCTTGTTTTATTACAATATGTGAAGACATTCTCTTAAGCCAAATGTTTCTTTACAAGCATGAGTATCTTCCATATACTCTTCTTTTGTAGTGGACAAAACAACCACAATGATGTAGGAGCATCCCCGGTTCACAACAATCTTGCATCAACCAAAAACATTTTCCTTTCTCTTCTGTTTGTAGTTTCAGTTTTCTTTCTCTGTGTTTTTGGCTCACCAGATCTTGTGGAGTTGGATTGTACTTGAAAACTTGATCATCTTTCTTTCTTTCAGATTGCATCTCATTTGGATCACTTTCCGGCAAGATATCGCTACCGGTTTCCATGACAATTTCTTGTTACCGGTTGCCTGAGACCTATTTTGGCAATCTACTGGAACCCATTCTGAAGCTTGTGGAACCTTGAGCATTGATCTCGATCTTTGTTGGCATGTGGCCAACCTTCTACGTTTCATCCTTTAGATTTTCCGAAGGAATCTCTTGGCGGAGGTTGACCTTGTTCATTTTACACATTAGGTCTTGTTCTTTGGGTTTTGGTCCCTTTTGGGTCGACTGGATCCTTTGGATCGATATATATATTAGTAATCGTGCTTTATAATGTAATCAATTATAATCTATCAGAGTATTAGATAGATAGACTGTGCCTATAAGATAGATCTTTTGATTCAAGGTCCCGATTGTGACCTATTCTACTAGACCCGTGTGTCGCTATGTTGTAACCCAATTGTTACCAATTGAATGTAATCAAATTTCATGCAATAAAACTATCTATTTTGCATTGCCTCCATCATATCTATGTGTTTCCATTGTGTTTACTCTTGTTGACCGGTCTGGACTGATCTCCTTGAGGTCCCTCCTCACTAGTGACTACTTCAAGTGGTATCAGAGCGAAGTTTCATTCTAGAGGTTGTGTGTCCTAAATTTTTGTTGTACGGTGGCAGATTGTGGATCCGACCTCCAATTGCAAAGAATTAGCGTGAATCAATGGCGCACAAAGGAACTAGAAATGGTGGAGCATGTGGGAATGCATACCCTTTTGTGATGGAGATGTTGCGAGGAATAGCAGCCCGGTTAGAAGTCATAGAGACAACCCAGAGAAGAGGCTGACATATTGAAGATGTAAGCGAAAATGAAGGAGAAGAAGCCCTAGCAGAACAAGTAAACCTACTGGTAATTGATCTGGATGAAGAAAGATTTTTAAGGGTTTTGACTAGGGTGAACACTAAACCTCATTTTACCCCACCGAAATATGATGGAAAGTTATATTTGGATGAATTGATGGATTGGATCTCGGAGATGGAGAAGTCTTTTGATTTTGAAAACACTGCAGAAGAGAGAAAGGTGAAATATGCCTGTACTCAGTTGAAAGGTCATGCATCTCTTTGGTGGGAGCATTTGCAAGTTGATAGACATAGAAGAGGTAAAGAAAAGATTCAGACATGGGATCAGATGAGTACTAATTTGAAATCAAAGTTTGTCCCGATGAATTATCAAGTGGATTTGTTTCGGAAATTGCAATACTTGAGAAAGAAGGAATCTAGTGTGAAGGAGTATACCAAAGCATTTTACAAATAGAACATCAGATCCGGACATGTTGATGATGAAGTTGAACAAATTACAAGATTTTTGAACGGATTACAGATGTCTATAAAAGATGAACTCAATATGATCAAATTGGAGAGTGTTGAAGAGGCTTACCAGTACGCACTAAAGGCTAAAGAAAAATTGAATAAAAGACATGAGTAGAGATAGAGAGGTAGAGGTAGAAGGTTTACCAGAGGAAGATTTCAAGGAGGAAGAGGATATATCTAGGGAAGAGGAACCAATACAAATCAGAACAAGGACAAGGAAGTGATCAAAGAAGGTAATCCATACGAGAAGGATGATATAAATTTCTACTGGAGGAGAGAACTGGATGGTTACCGGAATGAGAACTTTGGAAGACAAGAAAAGAGGACATTTAGAGGAACTTTATTTAAGCATGGAGGAGAAGGACACCATGCATTTGAATGTAAGAAGACAAAGGCTACTGGAAGATAAGCAGTGGTGGAAGAAAACCCCACCGGATCAGACAATAAACTGGAAGATGGAGAACTGGTAATGATGAGGAGAGATTTGTGTCATATCGGAGGAGATAAAGAACCCTTGTAGAGGAAGAATCTGTTCAAGACCAGATGTAAGGTATTTGGTAAGTGTTGTAAAGTTGTTATTGATAGTGGTAGTTCAGATAATCTTGTTTCAGAAGAGATGGTGAATAAGTTGAAATTGGAGAGATTGAAACACCCTAAGCCTTATTAGATAGTATGGATTCAGGATGAACATAAGTTGTTAGTAAGTGAGCAGTGTTTGGTAAAATTGAAAATTGAGAATTATCATGATGAAGTTTTGTGTGATATTATGCCTATGGATATTTGTCATCTTTTATTGGGAAGACCTTGATAGTTTGATAGATAGGCAATACATGATGGGAGAAAGAATACATACACTAGTGTGACCAATGGGATGAAGCAAACCTTGTTACCTTTGGAGGAACCTTTGAAGAATGAAGTCTATAAAAATGCTAGATTCTGTTTAGTAGATGGAAGGAAATTCATGGATGGACTGAGATATGAGAATATGCGTTTTTCCTTAATTCCTAAGGAGACTAAGAGACCGAAACCGGAAGGAGAACACCCAGAAGAGATAAGTGATTTGATGACATAATATGAGGACATCATTTCAGATAATGTACCTGATGGATTGCCACCTGTTAGAAGTATTAGTCATTACATGGACTTGGTTCCCAAATCTAGTTTGCGTAACAAAGTTGCACAGCTGTTGACATCGATAGAGAATGAAGAACTGAATAGACAAGTGCAGGAGCTGTTGAAGAAGGGTTTGATCAGGAAAATTATGAGCCCTTGTTCAGTACCAACAGTATTAGCACCTAAGAAGAATGGAGAATGGAGGATGTGTATCAATTCAAGAGCAATAAACAAGATCACAATGAAATATCGATTTTCTTTGCTTAGGATGGATGACATAATGGATTGTTTGAGTGGAGAAAAATACTTTACAAAGATAGATTTGAAGAGTGGATATCATCAGAGAAGGTGATGAGCGGAAGACAACATTTGAGATGAATGAAGGACTACATGAATGGTTGGTGATGCCTTTTGGATTGACTAATGCACCAAGTACTTTCATGAGGCTGATGAATGAGGTATTGAAGAAATTATTGGGTAAGTTTGTTATTGTGTATTTGGATGACATTTTGATTTTCATTAGAACAAAAGAGGAGCATTTGTTGCAGTTAAGACAAGTTTTACAAAGGTTGAGAGTAGAAAAGTTGCTGATCAATATCAAGAAGTGTACTTTCATGAAGGATGAGCTAGTCTATTTAGGATTTGTGATATCTGAGGATGGTTTGAAGATGGACCCCGAGAAAGTAAAAGCCATTGTTGAGTGGCCTACAACAGAAATCATTGGAGAGGTAAGATCATTTCATGGATTGGCTAGTTTTTACCGAAAGTTTATCGTAAATTTCAGTTCAATTTGTAACCCTATGACTGAGACCATGAGAGGAGATTAGAAGGAATTCAAGTGGACCATCGGAGCAAACAAAAGTTTTGAATTGTTGAAGTAGAAAGTGACTGAGCAACTTGTGTTAGCTTTACCGTATTTCAATAAGGTATTTCAAGTGGATTGTGATGCAAGTGGAACAACAATAGGAACAGTTTTGAGTCAAGAAGAGAGAGAAGTAGCCTATTTCGGTGAGAAATTGAATGATGCCCGAAAGAGATATTCAGTGTATGATCAGTAATTTTATGCCATAGTTCAAGCCTTGAAGAAATGGAGACACTACTTGTTGCCTAAGGAACTTGTGTTGTATATAGATCATCAAGTTTTGCAGTATTTGAACAGTTAGAGTAAGTTGAATCAGAGACATATAAGATGGGTAGAATTCTTGCAGAGTTACACCTTTGTGTTGAAGCATAGAAGTGGGAAATCTAACAAAGTTGTTGATTCATTGAGTAGGAGAAGGAATTTGCTGATAGAAATGAGAGTGACAGTATTAGGTTTTGAATATTTGAAGACCTTGTATGATGAAGACCCAAATTTTTTAGAACCTTGGAAAGCATGTAGAGAACTGGTTATGGTTTATAGGCGAAAATGGTTGGATTATTTCATTCAGGATGGAATGTTATTCAGGGGAGTTCAGTTGTGCATACCTAACAGTTCCATGAGAGAGATCCTAATAAAAGAGAAACATAGTGGAGGTTTTTAGCTGGACATTTTGGCATTGACAAAACAATTGAATTAGTGAGTGAGCAATACTTTTGGCCCCAAATTCATAAGGATGTTAAGAGATATGTGTAGAGTTGTAGAGTTTGTCAAGTTGCAAAAGGTAGTAGTGTGAATGCGGTATTTTATAAATCTTTGACAGTATTGGTAAGACCTTGGGAGGATACAAGCATGGATTTTGTATTTGGATTGCCTAAGACACCGAGAGGGAATGATTTTATATTTGTGGTAATGGATAGATTTTCAAAGATGGCTCATTTCATACCTTGTAAGAAGACATCAGATGCATTACATGTAGCAGACCTATTTTAAAAGGAAATGGTGAGATTGCATGGATTACCTAAGAGCATAGTTTCAGACATAGACACTAAGTTTGTTGGCTATTTTTGGAGAACACTTTGGAAGAAGATGAAGACAAATTTAAAGTTTAGTTCTACTTTTCATCCACAGACTGATGGATAGACAAAAGTTGTTAACTAGGGCTTGGGAAACTTGCTGAGATGTTTAGTGGGAGATAAAACTTAAAGCTGGGATTTGATCCTTGCACAAGCAGAGTTTTCCTACAACAATTCAGTGAATAGAAGTGCCAGGAAAACACCTTTTGAGATTGTTACCAGACTAAATCCTAGAGGAATGACATAATTGAGAGCCATTAGTAGTGAAGACCAGAAAACTTCAGAAGCAAAAGATTTTGTAGATCACATGGCAGCATTGCATATTCAGGTTAAACAACATTTGGAAGACATGAACAACAAATATAAAGAGAAGGAAGATGAGAAGAGGAGACATAAGGAATTTGAAGTTGGCGATGAAGTGATGGTATATTTGAGAAAAGAGAGATTCTTGGTTGGAACTTATAATAAGTTGGAGATGAAGAATTTTGGACCCTATAAGATTTTGAGAAATTTCAATTTTAGAAATGCATATGAAGTAGAGCTACTGGATAATCTAAGTATATCACCTATATTCAATATTGCAGATCTTCATGAGTACCATGAACCAGAACTAAGTGAGGACAGTGTTGCAGACCTTGAGAAACAATTGCCCCGGAAGGAACCAGATCAGATTGAAGATATTTTGGACAATAGGATTGGGCGTAATACCTAGAACAATCAGTACAAAGATATCTTGTGAAGTGGAAGAGCAGACCAGTTGAAGATTCATCTTGGATTTCTTAGGCAGAGGTAGATCACCTTGGTTTCCCTTTGACCCCAACAAAGTGAGAGGCTCACTTTTCTTTAACCCCGGATGTCTGATGCAGGAGCATCCCCAATTCACAACAATCTTGCATCAACCAAAAACATTTTCCTTTTTGTTTTGTTTGCAGTTTCAGTTTTCTTTCTCTGTGTCCTGATTTTGGCTCACCGAATCCTATGGAGTCAGATTCTACTTGAAGACTTGGTCATCTTTCTTTCTTTCAGACCACATCTCATTTGGATCACTTTTCAACAAGATATCTCTACTGGTTTCCATGACAGTTTCTTATTATCGGTCGTTCCTTTGTTACCGGTTGCCTAAGACCTATTTTGATGATCTACCGGAACCCATTCCGAAGCTTGTAGAGCCTTAAGTGTTGATCTCAATGTTTCTTGGTGTGTGGCCAACCTTCTACATTTCATCCTTTGGATTTTCCAAAGGAATCTCTTGGTGGAGGCCGACCTTGTTTATTTTACACATTAGGTCTTGTTCTTCGGGTTTTGATCCCTTTTGGGCTGACTGGATCCTTTGGATTGATATATATATTTCTAATCATGCCTTATAATGTAATCAATTAGAATCTATCAGAGTATCAGATAGATAGACTATGCCTAGAAGATAGATCTTTTGATTCAAGGTCCTGGTCGTGACCTATTCTACTGGACCTATGTTCTGATATGTTGTAACTCAGTTGTTACCGGTTGGATGTAATCAAATTTCATCTAATAAAACTATTTGTTCTGCATTGCCTCCATCATATCTGTGTGTTTCTGTTGTATTTACTCTTGCTGACCGGTCCTGACTGATCTCCTTGAGGTCCCTCCTCACTGGTGACTGCTTCACACAACCTAACGCTTACTCATCCAACTAATTGCACCACCAAATAAAGTAAACACATAATCACTGGTGGATGTTTTTCTATCAATATCACCTACCCAGTCTGAATCCACATAACCATGAATATCAAGGGAAATCACGTCTCCAACCAAATTACCATGATAACACAAATAATACTCTTTGGTACCCTTCAAATATTTGAAGACTCTTTTGAATGCATCCCAATGAACTCTACTAGGATTAGACATATATTTAGCAAGATCTCCCACTACTTGGGCAATGTCCAGTCTAGTATAGACCATAGCATACATATAACTTCCAATTGCACTCTGGTAAGACACTCTACTCATTTCTTCCATCTCTGAAGAATTTGTAGGACAATTTGAAATAGATAGCTTCATTCCAACTATAAAAGGAACACACAATGGTCTAAAATCTTGCATGTTGAACCTCCGTAAAATTGAATTCACATACTTACTCTAGCCTAGCCATAGCTTTCTGTTTACTCTATCTCTTCTAATTTTCATCCTAGGAATGTGTTTCACTACACCAAGATCTTTCATTTCAAATTTAGCAGCAAGCTAAGACTTTAGTTCTAAAATCATACCTTTCCCTTTACCAATGAATAACATATCATCAACATATAATGCAATGTACAGGAAATGATCACTATCAAATTTATAATAAACAGAGTGATTTGATTTAGAACGATCAAATCACAAAATCAATACATATGTATTAAATTTTGGTTCCACATCCTAGGACTTTTTTTGAGGCCATACAAAGATTTCTTCAATTTATAGACCAAATTACTTTTACCTTTCACGACATAGTGCTCTGGCTATGTCATATAAATATCTTCCTCCAAATCACCTTGAAGGAAAGCGGTTTTCACATCCATTTTCTCAACCTCTAAGTCATAAGAAACAACAATAGAAGACAAAAATCTAATGGATGTCATTTTTGCAACAAGAGAAAATATCTCACCATAATCAACACCCTCAACTTGAGAATAGTATTTTGCAACCAACCTTGCATAATACTTCTCAATGCTTCCATATGAACAATTTCTTTTCTTGAACACCCATTTACAACCAATAGGCTTTCGTCTTTCAGGAAATGGTACAAGATCTCATGTATCAGCCTTTTTCAACCTACCATTTCTTCTTCCACAACAATATCCTAGGATTCTGCATCATTAATACCTAATGCCTATTCTACAAATCTTGGATTATCCACATTAGTATTCAAAGCAAAAATACATCTCCAATCATCAGGTGAATACCTTTTAGGTGGTTGTCTATGTCTTGTAGACCTTCAAACAAGATGAGTTGGAGGTTCTTCCTCCTCTTTTGAAGATTCAGAGCTAGATGAGCTCTAAAAAGGAATTAAATCACATCTTTCTATATTAGTTTGTTTTGGCTGCAATGTAACAAAAGGAGACATACTTTCTCTAAAAATAACACTTCTACTGTGAATTACCTTTTGTGCAATAGGGTCCCAAAGCTTGTATCCTTTCACAACATAACCGTAACTAATGAAGATACATTTCACATCTTTGTTCTCCAACTTTGTTCACTTCTTCTTTGGCACATGTGCATATGCCTCACAACCAAAAACTCTAAGATGTCTCAACAAAGTCTTGTGACCTTACCATGCTTCCATAGGCATTTTATCAACAAGAGATGATGTAGGAGACCTATTAATTAGGTATCAAGTAGTGGCAACAACTTTATCCCAAAAATTTTGTTCTAGACTAACACCACTCAACACACTCCTACCCTTTTCCATCAGTGTCCTATTCATTCTTTCTACAACTCCATTTTGCTGTGGAGAAAATAGAGTTGTCTTTTGTCTATTAATGCCACAATCTTTACGAAATCTATCAATATCATTAGAGAAAAATTCACCGCCATTATCAATCCTCAAACATTTAATTTTATTTCCAGTATGCAATTCAACCATTTCTTTAAATTCTTTAAAAAGATTGAAAACTTCATATTTACTCTTTAGAAAGTATACCCATGTCCTTCTACTAAAATCATCAATAAATGAAACATAATATATGGATTTTCCAATGGAAGGAACATTTGCAAGACCAAACACATTCGAATGAATAAGATCCAAAACAACACAAGATTTATGAGAACTCGAGTAAAACTGAACGCGATTTTTTTCCATAAATGCAATGCTCACATAAATAAAAGTCAAGATTACAATCATTCAAACCTTCACCAAGGTTTTTATTTTTGAAGGTCCTTAGACCCTTTTCTCCAATGTGGCCAAGTCCCTGGTGCCATAACATAATCTTCTCTGCAGTAACTTTGCTTCAAAAGAAAGAGCACCCTTAGGTACCCAAAATCCATGTCCATCAGCTGAAGCTGAAACCCTCAAATCTTCTGACAAAGTATCTATTGGTGAATTTTCTTGCTGCCTCCAATCCTACAAAGAAATAAAACATCTAGGACGTGGGATTGAAAACCTAGAGTACAAAACCTGCACTATCGACATACTGGAGACAAGAAAACACAACATAACAAGGCTCTTATAGCCTTCTCCACTTCAAGCTCCATCATACTCAGGAGGGTATTCCTAATTCTGGGTCTGCATTGGTAATAACCTTTTAATAACAACAACCTACAGGCTTAATAAAGATGGATTATTCTAAGATTTATAAGAATACTTTCTGCATTACTTCAGATTCAATCTTAACCCCACTCGCTTATTTTTTGAGAAAAATCTAAAAACAAATAATTTAGAAAAACTTATAAAACAAGAAAGGGCAGGGAAAGCAAGATTATTTTGTTTAGAAATGTTTATGAAACAAGTCCTAGACAATTCAATAGACTAGTGTCTATTCTGGGGCATTGAGTTAATTTCTAGATTATGAATGCAAACCCAAACAAATCACTTCAAATTAGTGAGCCCTTTGAACATTAATGCCTTACATTAATGCATCTCTTTTTACTGTCACATAAACATTCTTACAGATCTATAATGTATTCCCAGAATCACTATAATTTGCACATAGACTTTAATTCCTTCCTTGAAGGAAACCTATACACATAATTACACATTGATAGAAAATATCAAGACAAATCAAAAAATCCTTAACATTTCAATTTATATGAAGTCTGAAAATACAGATGGAGACAACTTCTGCAACAATTTAATAGTTTTCTGATAAACTAATTGAAACCACTAAAGAATTTGTACGTTCATTCACTATAGAATTATCCCAACACTAGACTATACACAACCCTACTTTACTTGCGCAGAAAATGAAAGACTTCAGAACCCTTTCTAATAGCCTTGGAATTCCTTTTATAATGGTAAGGAATGCAATAAGCCTCATGCCGTTTACATGTGTCTAGTTTGTTTTACCTAATTACCCCTTCTGCAATAGTATAACCTAATGGAGACAGTTGCATCTATCTTGTTCTGAAGTTTCACAACCAAGATGATCACTCATTAAATCCATTATGCCCAGATCAGAGGGCTTTCACGGGAACTAACCATCTCGTGAGTCAAGTCACCACCGACCATGGGTGGTTATAGACGCATAGAAAGCCAGGATATAAGATTCTCATTGTTTTTCTTAAAAAAGGAGACCTCTGAGTGTTTCTCATATGTGGGTTTACAGTGCTACCAACCCACTTCAGTAAAAACTTGCACCCTTCCCTGTTTCCATAGTTCTTTGCTTCCAAAGAGAAAATTTGGTTGCCACGAAAGATGGTAATATTTGCAAACTGCAAAGTAGCCTTGCATGCACACTTCAAGCTTCTTGTTCCTCTCTCGCAACCATGTGCATTTTCAACACCCCTTTGGTTATATGATGGAATCCTCATGCATGTCTCCTCAGGACCTCTCCATCTTTTCTGCAACACAATCCATAGTTCATAGGGCCTTGACATATCTGTAACACTTTCAAATCCCATCTCATATAGTTTTAAGAGCTATTAACCAATTTCCATTCTATCCTTCCACTACCTCTATATTTAACAACAATTTCGCCACCATTGCTTGAGTACCTCATGCAAAAAACACATAATGGTGACAACTACTTGTCTGTCTTCACACATTTGATATGATCGCGAAGATCAGTCCTTTTAGATTTTCATCCTCAAAATTGTGTGAAAAATTTGTAATAGAATTTCTTTATTGACATCTATATTGGATTAGGCAGATACATATCAATTGTGTCGGTATTTCAGGGTATGATTAGCAACCTAGACCCATGTCAACTACCTCTATCCTATGGTTACATCAATCTTGCCAGCTGACATATTATTTACCTCATCCTGTTCCCTATTATCATAGTCATCTCCTTGGTCAAATGAGGCGATCCTTAAAATAAGCACCGAGATACAAATCCTTGGCCGCACATACTCGAGACTCGACAAGATGCTCATTGCCTCCCCGCTGAGCTCCGAGTTCACAAAACGAACACCACACATGCCACGTTGGATGTAACTCGAGACTTATTGAACATAAACGATCAACCTAGCCGAGTCTCGAGGGACCTCCTTATAGTCACCTCACAATTACCCACCAACTGCCTTGGTGGACATTTCGGCCAAAATCACACAAAGAAATAACTTAACACTCGACAGGATGGGACAACCCATCTCTCTGAGTCTTGAGTAACCTTATGCATCACCTTTGTATCTTCTTCATGAATGAAATGCCGAGTCATCAATTCACGGGAAAAATAATGAATACCAAGCGCAAAGCTTAACTTGTTTAATTTGCCTATTTTTAAATCACACTAAACACATTCCCAAAGCCATTTCTCATGATATTCACCAAGCTTCAAAATGGAGCTCTCTCAAGTGAGCTACTTGGGCAAGATTTTGTAGTTTCTTTTCTGAGTGCATAGGAATTTTTTTACATGGGCCCTCAAAATGTAGCCAAATTTTGGAGGTCCCAACAATATCCACAGATTTACCTTTTACAAAAGTGCTATTACACTCAACAGTGTATGCATCTAACTTATACAAAGTATCGAATTAGACACCTTAGCAATCACCATAACACCCATAATCATTTTACATCCTGCTTCAAAAAAGTCTACGTGCACACTCGCATCTATCAGTTTACTCATAGATAATAAATTTCATTTTAATCCAAGGATATGCAACACGCTGCTAGTCCTTTTTATTCTAACACCAAGAAACTTGATCCTAACTTTATCACAACCAACAATTATCACCCAAGTAGGCCTTACCTCCATTAAATTCCTCATATTAAAAAAAACAATCTTTATTGGAAGTCATATGAAAAGATGCACCTGAGTCAATTAACCATGCATCATTACCTGAATGAGTAGCCAGAGATGTAATGAATGCATCACTATCTTCCTTCTTGGACTCATAATCAGAATCATACTTCTTCTTTTTCTTCTTTTCAGTCCTTATGGATGTGTTGTGATTTGCCATAATTCTAGCAGATGACTTTAGACTTTCCAAGAGATTTTGATCTCTCTTTGGACTTGGATTTATTACGCTTCTCATTTTTCTTGCATTTTTACTTAGGTCTTACACAGATAGCTAGGGCTTCCTTCAAACTGATGGATACCTTCCTCCTTATATTTTCACCAAGTAGGTCACCCACCACATCTTCAAACTTCAAAACAATAGAAGTACTACCTATAACCATAACAAGAGAATCCCACGAATTTGACAAATAACTAAGTAATATTTGGCATTTGTCCTCCTCATACATCTTAACACCAACATATGTCAATTGAGCCACCAAAATATTAAATTCTTCCAGGTGGTTTGTAACTCATTGATGCAGAGAGTTTTGGAGTCTTATTTGTTTCACCTTCTTGAGTGACTTGTCCTACTCAACCCTACTACTGCTCAAGTCCTTGCTATGGCACTTGGTAAGGGTTATGACAATGAGACCTCCAAGGTATGAACCTTCTTGACTTTCCTCCTAGGTATAGCCAATGGTTTCTAGACAATCAACTCCTCCACTTGAGGTTATCACCTCAGTTACTCACACTCACCTCTCCTGGGCTCCAACCACTCCTGCTAGGATCTTAACACACCAACTCTTCTTATGGTTTCCCAATGCATTAATAAGGTGTCTTCATTGTGTTTTGAATTTTAAGACTCACCAACTCCATTGCCATGTTTTCTCAATCGTTCTAGGTCTCTACTGACACCTAAATAGGCCTAATTGCATTAGCCCTCCTTAAGCGGTTTTTGGGGTTTAATTTGCTAAAGTCCCAAAAAAGCCTAAGAATAAATCATGGATTCGAATACCCTTTTGCTAAGGTGTTGAGATCATTGCCTCCTGCTTACAAACATAAGGTAGCTTCTATTGATGAGATCCAAAGTGTGACTACTATGACAAGAGATATGCTGGTTGGAAAGATTGTTGCATTTGAACTGAGTGATTTTGGTGAATCACATGGAAATTTCGAGACAACATTTAGAGCATCTATATATGGGAACTAGAAATATGTTCTTGATGAATGCAGAATATCTAGATATGAAAGAGAAAGGAGAGAGGTGGAAGATAAAGAAAGAGAATTGGAGGAGATTGAAGCATTGATTGCCCAAAGATTGCCTAAGAGAGCTGGTAAGTATGATGGAAATTTGCCTCTGAAATGTTTCTCTTGGAATAAGATAGGACATTTTGCTTCTAGATATGTGAAGAGAATGTCTAAATATGATAGGCATGATAAATTTGATAAGCATGATAGGATTGATAGATATGAGAAGCATGAGAAGTATGATAAGCCTTACAAGCCTAGCCAAAAGTATAAACATCAGAAGAACTCTTATTATGCTACTAATGAAGGTGTTACAGATGAAGAATCAGAAGGAGATGAAGTTGTGTTTATTTCCATTTAATAGGATGGACCGGTACCTATTGATTCCACAAGCTGTACTACTGAGGATAAATCTCTACCTTCTAAAGTTGAAGAGAAAGATGAATGTGTGATTGACAACGGTTGTTCACATCATATGACCAGTGATAAAAGAAAATTGGTGAATATGGAAAGGTATGATGGTGGAATAGTAAGATTTGGAGATGACAAAGCCTATGTGATTTGTGGTAGAGGTTCTATTTCCTTTGATTGTAAGTATAACATTGATGATGTCTTGCATGTTGAAGGTTTGAAGCATAATCTTTTAAGTGTTGGATAGATGGTAGACAAAGGTTATGATTTATAATTCAAGAATGGAAAATGCAAGATCCTAAATGCCTCTAGTATAGAGATTGCATTAAGAACTAAGACTGAAGGTAATATTTTTCATTTGAATGCTGGTGAGAAAATTTGTTTGATTGATTAGATTGGTGAGAGTTGGTTGTGGCATAGGAGGATGTGTCATGTTAATTTTGATTCAATGATTAAGGTCAGTTCTATACAAGTTGTTAGAGATTTTCTTAAAACTATTAAGCATGTTAATCCAATATGTAAGGAATGTCAAATAGGTAAGAAAACAAGAATTTATTTCAAGAGAAAGTTGTATACCTCTGATGGATTGCTAGATCTTGTGCTTAATGACCTATGTGGGCCTGCAAATGTTAAAAGTGTGTAGGGTGATAGATACTTTATGTTAGTTATTAATGATTATTTCAAAATGATGTGGGTTGTGTTTTTGAAGGAGAAATAAAAAAGCATTAGATAAATTCAAGATATTCAAAGCAAAGGTTGAGACTGAGACGGGATTGAAGGTGAAATGTCTGAGATCTAATAGAAGAGGAGAATTTTTTTTCGGTGAGTTATATCCATTATGTGAAAAGCATGGGATTAGAAGACAATTATTTGCTCCTAGAACCCCAAAGTAGAATGGAGTTGTTGAAAGGAAGAACACGTCTGTCTTGGATGCTGCAAGGACTATGTTGACTGAAGGGAATGTTTTGAAGATCTATTGGAGATAAGTTGCTAGCACTATTGTTTACACATTCAACTGAGTGCATATAATGTTAGGTCCCAGAGACAACTGAGAGGGGGGGGGGGGTTGAATCAGTTGTCTAATAAATTCAAACCAAAAATAACTTAACCAAACTTAATGCTTAATAACGGTAAACCAAACTTTATGTCGGTAGATAGTTTATCAGTTGATTGCAGTATCAGTAAATATTAATGCATGAAACAGAAAGACAAGAATATCCACAACACATAACACCAATATTTGTACGTGGAAACCCTATAAGGGGAAAAACCACGGTGGGAAACCTTACCCACAATCAGATGATACTACTGCAGATAGTATGTGTATAAAAATGGGGTCTGCACATGCAGAAAGGCCAAGCGCCTAGAGCTCACTGCTCAATCACAAATAGGAGTCACATTGACTACAATTGGATGGTTAAATCCAATAATAATGTACTGCTCAAAATAGCATCTTCTGTTAGGGTTTCAAGCAGATCTGAAGCAAATATGAACTAACAATTATATGCAGATTTAAATATAAAAGATAAAGAAATAAAACAGGACACAGATAACACAGAGATTTAACGTGGTTCACCCAGAATGGGTTACGTCCACCATACACAGCCGTCCAATCTTTCTTATTATCCAGCAAAAAATAGTACATCAACCTTCCAATGCCTTAAGCATCCCAGCCGCTTATAACATGAGTTTTTAGGGCAACAAACAAAGTCGGCCTTTTTTAGGGTTTTATTACAATGTCGGTTTTCATCAACAAAAAATGGCAAATTTTTTTTTCTTGGGGGCTGCCGCCCCCGAACCCCTGCCCGGGGCCCGGCCCAGCCTCGGACCCCGACGAGGATACGTGCTGAGTGTACTGTACTTTGCTAATCAGTCGCCACATTTCAACAATCTCCCACTTGGAGACTGATCAAGCTCCACACCGAACAATCTCCCACTTGGAGACTGATACTACACGACACCACTGTACATGCAACATCCGCTAGATAAAACACTAGGACTTGACTGGTATAAATTCCACAATTATCAATCAAGAAGACCAACAGAAACTGATGAAGAAATCAGCTTCTCCTGTGGAACTGCCTTTGTGAACATATCGGCAGGATTCTCACTTGTGTGAATCTTCTCAAGCCGTAACTGACCCTCCTCCAAAATAGTCCGAATGAAGTGGTACCTGAGTTGAATGTGCTTTGTCCTTGAATGAAAAGTAGAGTTCTTCGCAAGATGAATGGCACTCTAGCTATCAGTATACAATGGGCTATCCTCTTGTGTCTGACCCAATTCCTTCAGAAAACATTGCAACCAAATCATCTCTTTGCTGGCTTCTGTAGCAGCAACATACTCAGCTTCAGTGGTTGAAAGCGCAACAACCTTTTGCAGCCTAGAAATCCAACTGACTGCAGTTCCCCCTATAGTAAAAACATACCCTGTAGTACTCCTCCGTGAATCAATATCACCCGCCAGATCAGAGTCAACAAATCCAATTAGAGCAGCATTAGATCCTTTGAAACATAATGCCTTCGTAGTAGTTCCTTTCAAATATCGAAGAATCCATTTCACAGCATTCCAATGTTCCATACCCGGATTACTCATAAACCTGCTCACAACTCCCACTGCATGTGCAATATCTGGCCTTGTGCATACCATTGCATACATCAGACTGCCAACAGCTGATGAATACGGGATGTTAGACATTTTATTAACCTCTTCCTGTGCCTTTGGGCACATCTCCTTAGTCAATTTGAAATGACTAGCCAAAGGTGTACTAACTGCTTTTGCATCCTGCATGTTAAATCTTTTCAACACCTTCTTTATATACTCACTTTGGGACAAATTCGAGGTTCTATTTTTCCTGTCTCGTGTAATCCTCATATCGAGAATTTGCTTAGCTGCACCCAAATCCTTCATAGCAAATGACCTGGCTAATTTCTGTTTAAGATCATTTATATGTTGCATGTTAGACCCAACAACAAGCATGTCATCAACATAAAGCAACAGGATAATATAACTGCCATTATCAAATCTCTTACAATATACACAATGATCAGAATAACATCTATGATAACCATGTTCAGCCATGAAACTATCAAATTTTAAATACCATTGTCAAGGTGCTTGCTTTAGGCCATACAGACTTTTCTTCAACCTGCACACCAAGTTCTCCTTACCTTTGACCTCATATCCCTGTGGTTGCAACATGTAAATTTCCTCCTCCAAATTTCCATGGAGAAAAGCTGTTTTGACATCTAATTGTTCAAGATGTAAATCATCTGTAGCCACAAGACTAAGTACAGTTCTAATTGAAGTCATTTTTACAACTGGAAAAAATATTTCATCATAATCTATACCCTTTTTCTGTGCAAAACCTTTTACCACAAGTCTGGCCTTATATCTTTTCTGACCTCCTTCCTCCTCCTTCAGTCGATAAACCCATTTGTTAGGCAAGGCTCTTTTTTCTGCAGGTAAAGGAACTAAGTCCCAAGTCTTATTTTTCATCAGGGAGTCCATCTCCTCTTTCACGCCTAGCTGCCACTGTTGTTTGGCATCCACCTGCATTGCTTCTTCATATTCTTCTGGTTCACCAGAATCTGTTAATAAAATAGAATACAAAGAAGGAGAAAATCTTTCAGGGGGTCTACTTGTCCTCGTAGAACGTCTAACACTTGCAGGAGTTTGTGGGACAATCTGTTGTTGCTGAGCATTAGGTACCTTTTTACCAGTCCATGCCTCCTCTGGAATACCACCATCCAAAGGGGTTGAAGGTCCTCTATTTATCAAATAGATAGCAGTATGTACAACATCTGCCCAAAAATGTAAGGGCAATCCAGCATGCAATCTCATGCTCCTCGCACGTTCCATGATGGTCCTATTCATTCTCTCTGACACACCATTTTCCTGTGGAGTTCCTGGAACTGTCTTCTACTTTCGAATCCCATTTAAGGAACAGTAATCTTCAAATGCTTTGCTGCAATACTCACCTCTATTATCCGATCTGAGACACTTCAACTTTTTTCCTGTCTCATTCTCAACCAAAGCTTTCCATTTCTTAAAAGTTTCAAAAACATCTGATTTTTGTTTTAGGAAATATACCCATGTTTTTCTGGTTGAGTCATCAATAAAAATAACATAATAACAAGAGCCACCAAGAGATGATACCTGAGCCGGTCCCCATACATCTGAATGTACAAGCTCTAACTTCTCAGTCTTCTTCTCTTTCCCAACCTTGAGAAATCTGACTCTTTTTTGTTTACCATAAACACAGTTTTCACAGAACTCTAAATCAATCTTCTTTAGTCCTAGCAATAGATTTTTGGAATGAAGGATTTTCATCCCTTTCTCACTCATGTGCCCAAGCCTATGGTGCCACATTATCGAATCTGTTCTTGCAACATTTATTGTTGTTGTCCCTGCAGTAACTTTATCTGTAGCAGCTAAGGTAGAGTAAGTGTTACCAGTACACAGATATAATGTGCCTACCTTTGCACCTTTAGCTACTACTAATGATCCTTTAGTGACCTTCCACATACTGTCTGAGAAGGTAACTATGCAACCTTCACTACCTAGTTGCTCTGTAGAAATTAAATTTCTTCTTAAATTAGGAACATGTCTTACCTCCTGCAGAAACCAGTCATTACCATTCTGCAACTTGATCTTTATCTTTCCTTTTCCAACAATTTGACAGGGCTCATCATCACCCAAATATACCTGTCCAAAATCACCTTGAACATAATCTAGAAAATATTTTCTATGGGGTGTAGCATGAAATGAAGCCCCAGAATCTATTACCCAGGAATCATTAACATTATCCAAACATAAGATTAAAACATCTTGTAAAGTATTACTTGCAATATTAGCTTCCTTACTGTCATTTTCATTTTTGTCTCCTTCTTTGTTTTTCCGAGACCAACAGTCTTTCTTTAGATGACCAGGCTTTCCGCAGTACCAACAATCTTTCTTTCCTCTAGATTGAGAGCATCCTTTCTTTGACTTCCCTCGTGACTTCTCATTCCCAGGGCCTTTTCCTCTTTCCTTTGATCTTCCTCTATTCTCCACATTCAAAACACTACCCGATGATGTTGGAGTCTCACCTGTGTTTTTCCTTCGCATTTCCTCGCCTAGGATAACACCAACAATATCATCGAATACCAAAGTATTTTTACTAGAGACAGAGTTACTTACAGCCATAACCAAGCTATTCCAACTTTCTGGCAAAGAACATAAAATCAAGAGAGCCCTAACCTCTTCTGCAAAGGTAATTTTTACCGAAGACAATTGACTGGTAATTGTATTAAATTCATTTAAGTGCTCCTCTACAGATCCTCCTTCACTCATTTTCAAATTAAACAAACGCTTCATAAGAAATACCTTATTCGAAACCGAAGGTTTCTCATATAGCTTAGCCAATGTTGCCATCAAATCTACAGTCGTTTTTGCTTCTGTTATATTGAATGCTACAGATGACGCAAGACACAATCAAATGGATCCCAGTGCCTTTCTATCTAAAATGTCCCACTCTTCATCTGATATTGTGGTCGGTTTCTTTGCCTTTCCTTCGAATGGCCGCCACAAATCCTTTTGATACAGGTAATCCTCCATCTGCATTTTCCATAACTGATAATTCTGGCCATTAAACTTTTCGACCTTGAATTTGGAATCCTCCATTACTCCCACTCAAAACTGAAAGTCCTGCCAATTTACAGAAAACCTCGCTCTGATACCAATTGTTAGGGTTTCAAGCAGATCCAAAGCAAATATGGACTAACAATTATATGCAGATTTAAATACAAAAGATAAAGAAATAAAACAGGACACAGATAACACAGAGATTTAACGTGGTTCACCCAGAATGGGTTACGTCCACCATACACAGCCGTCCAATCTTTCTTATTATCCAGCAAAAAATAGTACATCAACCTTCCAATGCCTTAAGCATCCCAGCTGCTTATAACATGCGTTTTTAGGGCAACAAACAAAGTCGGCCTTTTTTAGGGTTTTATTACAATGTCGGTTTTCATCAACAAAAAAGGGCAATTTTTTTTTTCTCGAGGGCTACCGCCCTCGAACCCCCACTTTCTCTGGGGCTGCCGCCCTCGAACCCCTGCTCGGGGCCCGGCCTGGCCCCGGACCCCGACGATGATACGTGCTGAGTGTACAGTACTTTGCTGATCAGTCGCCACATTTCAACATCTTCATATGCTAGATTCAGTACCGGTGTAGTTCTGATATGCCTTCACAAAAACCTTCCTTCAATCTGAATGATGTTTGCGTGTATAGCTCTGCTTATTTTCACATATACCTTCTTACAATCCTTTCCACATTTTTCTATATGATCTTACAAATAAGATCTTATATTTATACCATAACCTAAGACCAATTTTCGTAGGTCGGCTCTAAAAGATATTACAATAAAATATTTACAAATAAAATAATATCTGATGCATGATGTCAGCTCAATGCATTTACAATAATAATAAATCATCTCTAAAGCGTGTCGTGCTGATTTGGAATAGATAAGCCTACCGGTGCTTATTCTGGACCTATTTGCTGGTAATAACAAATATGCAAACACGAATATACCAATGAACAAATCTCCAAGACAAAGTGTTTGAATGATGTCTTCAACATAACCAAGTGTTTTCCATGTCATTCCAAGTGCCGGTGAACATTATATCCTATTGGTAAACCAGATACTAGTGACTGTGCACAAAGTCACTTGCTTGCCAGTGAACATTGCCAATTCTCCAAAGTGCCAGAGTTGATAAGTGTTAATAGGTGTTGAAATCAATGACAAAACCATATCAACATATCCAAAATACTAACAATCTCCCCCTTTGGCATTGATGGCAACACAAGATGGAAAAACCATCAAAGTGCCAAAACAGAAATGCCAAATACCAAAAACCAACAATCTCCCCAAAGAGATCATAACCAGAAATCAAAATTTAGATACAGAGAGTAATCAATCTCTCCCCAAAGTAACAGTCTCTCCCCAAGGTCTCTCCTTCTAGGGGTAACATGTGTTATCCTTGTGTTTTTCCATATCAATCTCTCCCCCTTTGACATCAAATGTCAAAGCTAATACAAAACCAAGTTTAAATACAAAATACCAATCAATTCAGTATACCAACTACTCCCCCTGAGAAGTAGCTCTTTGCATCAAAGCTGGAATAAAAGATTTCTCTATTAATTCTGTCGGTTGATGACAAACATCAATTGTCTAAGTCTCTACCGATGAGGGTATGACCCCAATTTGATCTTTGAGATATTCAAAGGTCTCCTTAAGCAAGGGTTTAGTGAAAATATCTGCAATATGCTCTTTAGTATTCACATAAACTAGTTTTACTTCTTTTGCTTCAACATTCTCCTTCAGAAAATTTAGTTTGATAGAAACATGTTTGGTTTTAGAACGTAGTACTGGATTCTTAGATATATCAATTGCTGCAGTGTTATCACAACAGATAGTTATAGGTTCCTTGTATTTTACCTTTATGTCTTTCAACATTTGTTTAAGCCATAATACCTGTGTACAATTAGTTGCTACTGCAACATATTCTGATTCTGTTGTTGATAAAGATGTGTAGCTTTGTTTCTTACTCAACCAAGAAATTAATCTGTTTCCAAGGAAAAATGCTCCACCGACGGTGCTTTTTCTGTCATCCACATCTCCTACCTAATTTGCATATGTGTATGCACATAATTCAAAGTTTTCATCTCTAGGATACCATCTAGGATACCATAAGTCAAGATTTGTTGTGCCTTGTAAGTACCGAAAAATCCTTTTTACTATTGATTCATGATTTTCTCTAGGATTACTTTGAAATCTTGAAACAATACATACTGCATTCATAATATCAAGTCTTGTTTGTGTCAAATACAGTAAACCTCCTATCATAGATTTGTACCTAGTTGGATTAACAGGTGTACTTTCATCCCTTAGTGATAATTTGTCATTTGTAGTCATAGGTATGCTTATAGGTTTAGAGTTCTCCATCCCAAATTTCTTTAGTAACTCCTTCAAGTATTTGGATTGACTCAAGAATATACCTTTATCAGTCTGTGAAATCTACAATCCTAAAAATAATTTTATCTCTCCAATCATAGACATTTCAAATTCTTGCTGCATTTCAATAGAAAAGTCTTTACATAAGCCATCTTCTCCTCCAAAGATTATATCATCAACAAAAACTTCTATAACCAAGATGTCATCATTAGTCACTTTATAGTATAAATTGCTGTCAGCATTACCTTTAGAAAAACCAATCTTCAAAAGATATTTATCCAATCTAGCATACCAAGCTCTTGGAGCTTGCTTCAACCCATACAAAGCTTTCCTTAACCTGCAAACCATATCTTTGTTATATGTCAAAGAAAATCCATCAGGTTGCTCAATGTAAACTTCTTCTTCAAGATCTCCATTCAGAAATGCACATTTAATATCCATTTGATATACTTTGTAGTTATTGTGTGCTGCAAAAGCCAAGAATAATCTGACTGCCTCAATTCTAGCTACCGGTGCAAAGGTTTCATTGTAATCAATTTTTTCTTTCTGTGAATATCTCTTACACACTAGTCTTTATTTATTTCTGATTACCTTACCATCTTCATTGAGTTTGTTTCTGAATACCCATTTTGTTCTAATCACATTTTTGTCTTTAGGCTGGGGAACTAATGTCCATGTGTTATTCTTTTCAATTTGTTCTAGTTCCTCTTCCATAGCTTTAATCTGATGCTTATCTTCACATGCCTCATTAATTAATGATGGTTCAATTTGAGAAATAAGACATACCTCTTCATTTTCCAGTCTTCTTCTTGTCATAACTCCTTGATACTTGTTCCCAATTATCTGATCTTCAGAGTGGTTCAATCTTACATACCGGGGTGTCTTAGTTTGTTATAGTTCATAAGTTACAGTGGAGTTTTCAGATGATACCGGTGTAACTTGACCTTCATTCTGTACCGGTGTGGGTTCATTTTTCAGTATGTCTGTTGTCGGTTCAGAGTCTATATATCTTAAAGTTCCTCTAAACTGTTCATCAATCTTCACATTTGTACTCTCAACAATTTTCTGCAATCTCTTGTTGAAACATCTATATGCCTTGCTCTTAGATGAATAACCAAGAAATATTCCTTCATCAGTTCTAGGATCAAACTTGCCAATATACTCATCTCTTCTAATATAGCATTTGCTTCCTGATGCTCTGCTAAATGGACAAGGTTAGTCTGAGATAAATAACACACACACAAGAAACCATTAGTGTTAGTCAATCAAAAACTAATTTAAACAGGCATATCAAAAGAGACACTAAAATCATGCTAACATATCTAACAAATGAAACAAAGATAATAAGGCATCTCCAAATGCCTCTTAGCATGCTTTTAGCTCCTTCTCCCTTGTTCCTCTCCTCTCCAAGTTCCAAAATAGTGTAGCTTTCAGTAGCTTTTTGCACTATGGATGCTTATGGAGGATTGCGATTTGAGTATTTTGCTCTAAATGTAAAATGAAAAGCTACAAGACTAGATTCTATTAAAATGATTGATTTTAACCCAAAATAACAAGATTTTAGTTTGCTATGCTAAATGCTCTTTAAAATGCCTATAGGTTAAATGCATACAAGTTTTTAGGATCTGGATTATGAAGAAATGGGCTCTATTTATAAGGAAAATGGAGCAATGGTTGGTTGAGATTGAGCAATCTCAACAAGGGTCAGGATTGAATGATTTCAAATCCATGTGAGGGCTTTCAACCCAATCCCAGGATGACAAGTGTCAATGTGAGATAGGTTGAGAGGAGAGGGAATAAGCAATAAATGCTTGATATGACCTTGGGAGTTAAAGTCAAGGTTAGTTGAATGAATAAACTCTTTATTCAAAGAATAAAGCTTTTATCCAATGGATAAACTCTTGTGCGAATGTAAAAAGGATAAATATGGTCAAAACAATAAATATTTGGGGAGACAAGTTTGAAATAACCATAAATGGTTATGTAAGAGCCATAAATGGTCATGTAAGAGCCATTAGTGGACTTGGAAGACTTTGGGGGTTAATTTGTTGAACACACAAAGCATTAAATGTTTTTCAAAGACTTTTGAAGTCTTTGAGAAATGACTCCATTTTGCTTAGGAATGTGACAATAATTAGGGGATGGATTAGGCTCATTAGGAAGGGGTTAGAAGAATCTATAAGGGGATTTAGGAATGCAAATGGATTTGGTGGGTGAGGGAAAATAGGATTTTATTAAAATAAAAATTCATTTATTTCAATAAATGTGTGCAAGTTGTATTTGTAGGAAAATGCAAGTGGGGGGGATAATGATTTAAATAAATGTTTTTATTTAATTTATTTAAAAGAGGAAAAGGGGATTTTAATTAAATAAATAGATTTTATTTATTTAATTGATTTGAATTTGATTTAATGAATGAATTAAAATAAATTGAATAATTTATTTAATTAATAAAAGAATGTTTGAGAATAAATTAATTAAATATTAATTTAATTAACTGATGGCTAGTGGATTTTTAATCAAATAAATAGCGAATATTTATTTAATTAAGCTAGACAGATTTGTGTGACTACATTTGCCCCTCTTTGAGACGGTGCGGTTTATCGCGTCATTTCAAAGAAAGAAAAACTGGTGTGAAGAAATGCCCCATAAAATGTAAATTTAATGGGTGCTATGCCCCCTCGAGAGATGGGCCGAATTTTTTTTGAAAAATCGGGCAATCTCTTGAAAAAGAATGAAAATTGGCAGGGTGTTAGAAGACAAGAAGTGAGCAACACGGGTGAAAAATAGAAGAAATCGGGGGAAAAATGGAGAAATGGGGGGCTCGGGAAGTTTACGAGGACCACGACGGTGAGCGGGGGGAAGTTATGGTGACGGTGAAGGGTATAAATGGGGTGAAAGGGATGAAAACAAGATCATTTGTGACCGCGACCAGAGCTTTAAAAGTGGCCTTTTGGAGGAGCGAGCAGCAGTTAGGATGTCGATAACGATTATAGAGCACAGATTTGAGCGAGTCCGATGGTTCCAGTGGCCAGACGACTATGGACCGGCGGTACGTAAATTGGAATTTTGAATTTTTATGCATTTTTTATAGGCTTTTTGCTGAGTCTAAGTCGAGTCAGAGCAAGAGCACTGAAACTATGGTTTTGGTGCTTTTGCTCAATGAACTAGCGCTATGGTGCCGCAATGGCACTATTGTCCTATTTTTTGAGTGCTTTTGAAATGTTTTAGCGCTATTGTATGCATGTTTAGGTGCTATTGATTAATAAGCACTATTGAGTGCTTAATTGAGCGCTATTGATATGAATGAGCACTACTGTGTAGGTGTTTTAGCACATTTGTAGATTGAGTGCTATTGGATAGCTTATTAAGTACTTTTGTTAGGGTTGTAGCGCTATTGTTGAGAAACTAGCGCTTTTGTTGAGAAAATAGCGCTTTTGTGTTAGGATAAAGAGATGCTTCAGTTTGGATGAAGAAAATCTCCCGATGCCAATGATGGATGGATGACGATGTGAAGTGGGAGTTGTTTTGAACCATAGCAGCCTGATGAGACTTAGGTCATTTTTAGGATAAATGCCTGTTGAAGTCTAGGAGGCCATGATTGCTTACCTGTTGAGACCCGAAGATACTTGATCAAAGTATCTGTTGATAGTCTAGGTTTAAACTTAAGAAAGTTTGAAAACAAAACAATTGATGATGATTGATGAATGGCCATGTGCAGGAGGAGCTAGGCGTGTTGCAGTTACGCAAGAGACATCCTGCGACACAGGGGTTGCGAGATCGATTAACAAAGGCAGAGATAGATTGTATTGCTGCTATTGGATTGTATGAGGTGATGCACATGCCCGTGATTTGGATGAATCATGGTTTGATCATAGCGTTAGCCGAGCGGTGGCACAGCGAGACGTGCACTTTCCATCTAACACAGGGGGAGATGACAGTGACCCTAGAGGATGTGTGGCGCATCCTACGGATTCCGATTCAGGGGGAGCTGGTCACATATGACAGATCCTAGGGGACCCTTGCAGTTCAGAGGTTTTTTGATGAGGACGTTTTTATTGATGATGGTTCTATTGCTTGGGAGGAGATAGCTGCATTATATGAGCCTCTACTAGCAGTTCTATTAGGTATCGTGGGAGGACTTATGTGTCTAGACAGGCGATCACATAGTTTGGTCGTGGGGTGGGGGCAGGTGATCGAGATGATGATTACCGAGGGGATTCGATTTGCGTGGGGGTCGTGCGTGCTGACGCACCTTTACCAAGAGCTTCATGAGGTGGTTTACCAGGGGAGGGGTTCCTTAGCAGTGGGTGTGACGCTTCTACATATTTGGGCCTGGGAGCACCTACCAGTGACTAGACCAGTAAGTCTGAGGTTCCATGCAGTAGATCAGATGTATATGTTCATGTATAGCGGCATGATGAGTCAGCCCCACCTGGGGAAGTTAGAGTGGTGGCGGCGGGCATTGGATGATCTAGATACAGTCATATGGCAACCATACCTAGAGTGTGAGCCATGGGATGATGATGCAGAGGCACTGCCCTATGTTTTTATGACTCGATCCCTCATTGGGAGGACCTCGTACCATGTGGAGAGATAGGTGCCCAAGAGAGTGCTGAGATAGTTTGGATGGCAGCAGGGACTGCCTAGTGGATCAGGGGAGTATGCTCGGGTGATTCGGGAGAGGTATGCATGGGGGCCAGTGCTAGCGTATGATCAGGCAATGGCAGAGTTTCAGACGCTACAGGCGAGACCATGGGATATACGACCGAGGGTCGTGGATGTAGGAGTATCAGATGAGTATACGCAGTACTGGGTGGTGCACCCGATCTTATGGATATCCGATCCAGCAGAGCCGATCCTGGATTTTGAGGAAGAGAGGGGATAGAGACAAAGGAGGGCAGGAGGTCAAGGACCGAGGGCAGGTGGAGGAGGTGGAGGAGATGGTGGAGGTGGTGGGTTGGAGGTGCGGATTCAGCAGAGAGGGAGAGGTGGACTGCCTCTATGGATAGCATAGGGACCATTGATACAGGGAGGAGTTCGGCTGGGTGGGAGGGGGATGGAGAGGGAGATCCTGATGGATAGAGGGGAGGGAGCTACGGGAGAGGGTGGTACAGGTGAGGCGGCTATGGATACCGGGGAGGGAGCCACTGGAGATTTGCGAGATCATATGATAGCACATTTGCAGACCCGGATAGAGGATTTGGAGGCGGAGGTGGCGAGTAGGGATGTGCAGCTATTTGCATGGGAGTCAGAGCTGGTAGTGGTGCTACAGGAGAGGGATAGTGTAGTGGAGAGATTAGCAGAGCTGCAGGAGAGAGTCCAGATTGGAGTAGGAGCACAGGGGCCTACGGGGGAGGTGATGAGGGAGATGCGGCGAGCACAGGCGGAGATAGACTACTAGCTGGGTTTATATGAGCAGGTGGTGCCAGTTAGTCAGCGAGTTCTTAGCTATTCTCAGATGCGGTAGGCCAGATCAGAGCGATCACAGAGGGTGCAGAGTAGTGGGGGTGTGATGGGTCCTCTGTGGAGGGAGAGATTAGGGGATGCAGGAGTGAGTGGGGGTTCGATGAGGCCTCCACGGAGAGATGGATCAGGTGGTGCAGGTACCAGTGGGGGAGCAGGTGGCGATGGTGGTACAACATCTGGCCAAAGTGGCATTTGAGAGAGCATTTTTGCATATATGTATTGTATCATTGTTTATTTTTTGGACTGTATCTTGGATGGCTCTTGGTAGCCGATTGTGTAGACTTCATTGTACTCTGATATATGAGATGATATATATGAGGAGATCCCATATTTTGATGATATGCAGTTGATTATGTATGGATGTTTATGCAGGATGATGAGTTATTGCTTAGATGGATATGTGTACATGTATGCATTTGATGAGATGTTTCTTATATGCATGTGTTTTTATGATGATTTATGATGTGGGATACTGACATATGAATGCAGGTTTATATATGTATGATTTGTTTGATTTTTGATGTAATGCTTTATGTATGTAATGCCATGATGATGATGTATGCTTGTGATTATTTATGAACAAGATTTTGGTGTTTCCTATTGCAATATAATGATGAGATAATTTATGTGATGATGTTAATGCAATGGTTGAATGAATGATGTTTATGTATGGATATGCATCTAGATGTTTTTAGATGAATGTAATATGGATAAAAAAAATGTAAAGTACAAATGTTTATATGATAATGCCTAAACGAATGCATATGTAAAATGGATATATATAAAATGGTATGAACCAATGTTTGGAAACAAATGGTTTTATGATTCTAAATGCGTAAATATGATTTAAGTAAAAAATGATAATGTGATGATACTATAACTTATGGTTTTAATAACTGCACCTTAATGCAATTAAAAAGAGGATAATGAATGCAATGTGAATGAATCCTAAAAATGAGCATAATAAGATACTTTAATAATGGGTGAATGAATGCACCTTTTAACTATAAATGAATGTATTGCAATAATAAATGATAAAGAATGATGAAATGATGATGGATAATTGGCACTAAATGAATGTCTAGCAAATGATTTAAAACAATCAAAGACAATTTTATTCCATGAATGAATCTAATTATTTATGATTGATGTAATGATACAAATGATTAATGAAAACTAATGTCGAAAATGAACTATATGCAGTGTGAAGTTAAAAATGACATGAATGCACTTAATGCAAGATGCAACTAAATGCGATTATGATATGACCATGAGGAATGCAAGGTTTTTGAGACTTTGCATGATGTATTGATGATGTATCAGAGTACTCGGTTGTGATTGTATCCAAGACCAGATTTAATGGTTATTTTTGCATATAAAGCCTACATATGAATGAATGAATGGATGGGTGATATGCAACGGAATGCAATATATACACAGATGAAATGAAATGATGTTCCATAGTGCTCTATTTTCATCATTGAACTTTAAAATGTTGGAAGAGAATACAAGCATCTTGGCATAATGATTCAAGATGACCTGAGTATTCCTTACATGGATTTTATATAGCAAGTTAATACAAACGAATTGATATAAGGGTCAAGTCGACTAGAGTATTGCTTACGGAACAAACAAGGATTATCTTCGTTCATGCGTGGCTTGGATCGTCCTCCTTGATCTTATGTTGATCATATCCTGAGACAAGTGCATACCGTACTAAGAGATAAAAACCTTTATCCAAATTGGATGAGGGGGAAGGAACCAAAGGAAGAGCATTGTTCCTGCAAACAAACAGTATATACATAAAGAATAAAGAATAAGGATCCTTGGTAATGGTTCATGCCCATATGGTCGAGGTATATGCTGTAGTCAGCAAGCCATAATGATCTATGACTATATTTGGCATAAGATCACGTAGCTTGGTGAACTTCCCACGTAGACACCATTAGTACATGCCCCAGAACTTCATCGGAAGTAATGCGCAAACGATACAAAGTAATGCTGAAAGATCCCGATACAATTAAACAAATGATTGTACTCACAAATCAACCAAGTATTTGATAGCTTAACATAATTTTCTTGTCAAAGAAAATGTCACTTTTGTCTTTGTTTTGATAAGGAAGGATGCATCCTTGTTAAAGACAATTTCCAATTTTGTTGATGTTGATTGTGTGGTTTGATTGGTAAATGGTCATCGTGTGAGTATTATGTCAATGTTTGTTTTGTATCTATGTGGATGAGTATGTACAAAGTGTTGCCATGTTTTTGTTTGATTTTCGATGGTTTTTTTTGTTTTTGGATTTTGTGGAACAGTTTTGAATGTTTGTTTGGATTTTGTGAGACATTTTTGAATGTTTTTGGATTTTGTGAGACATTTTTGAATGTTTTTGCCAATGAATCACCAGTAATGTAGAATCCACTTCCATCATCTAGATTTTAAGGGTATTGCCCCCAAGTGTAGACATGACTATGATAGAGTGGGATGCAAGACACATGAAGTACTATCTCTTTATTGCAGATCAAATAACAAGCCATGGTTTGGATGGATGGATGTGTGTATGTATGAATGTGATCGCAACGAGCCTGAAAGATACTAGAGCCATTGTTTTTATGAGTGGCGCCTGTTTGCCAGGTTTTCACCATCGCACTTACCCAAGGTGCCACCAGAGTGGTTGTTCACCGTTTGGATGCATGATTTTTCTTTACTTTTTTGAATGTTTTTGTATTTCTTCAGGACATTTTTCTAAATGATTTGGTATTTTCTGGTATGCAGGGGATCCTGATGCTCTGTACAGCTTAGGTATAAAACCGTTTGAGGTGCATGCTGTTGATTGGATCTACGAGCGGTTCTCCTGATGTAGCCAACTGATATGCCCCAGACCTGAATACAACAATGACAACATATGGGCCCAGCCAGTTTGATTCAAACTTGCCCTAATGTTCTCTGTTTGGTTGGTTGTGAGGATTCTCTCGTAGAACAAGATCACCTACCTCAAATGTACGAGATCTAACTCGGTGATTGTAGCTTCTACTCATGTGCTGCTGATAGGCTTTGAGGTGATTGTATGCAGCTTGTCACTTCTCATCAAGTAACTCTAAGTCCTGAAGACAGGATACTCTATATGCTTCATCATCGATGAGATTGTGCAAGGAAACCTGTAATGATGGTATCTCGACCTCAATAGGCAAGATAGCATCTGCACCATAGACCAATGAATAATGAGTTGCACCTATAGGGGTTCGAATGCTAGTTCGATATGCCCATAGTGCTGGATTCAGTTGAACATGCCAATCACAACCGGCATCATTGACTGTCTTCTTTAGAATTTTGAATATGTTTTTATTGGATGCTTCGGCCTGACCATTGCCTTGTGGGTAATAGGGAGTGGAAAAGCGGTGTTGGATATGAAATTTCTCACAAAGTTCATGGACATCCTGATTTTTTAAAGGAAGTCCATTATCTATGATGATGGGCATGGGCACACCATACCGACATATGATGTAGTTGAGGATGAATGAGGTGATCTGCTTGCCGATGACTTGGGTAAGTGGAACAACTTCGATCCACTTTGTGAAATATTCAGTGGCGGTAATAATGAATTTATGGCCATTGGATGAAGATGGATGAATCTTACCCACAAGGTCAAGGCCCCATTGAAAGAAAGGCCATGGTGTCGTGATTGGTTGCAGTTCTTGGGCTGGTGCATGTATCAAGATGCCATGAACTTGACATTTCTTGCATTTTCTGACAAAGTAGTAGGAATATTTTTCCATAGATGGCTAATAGTATCCATTGCACAGGAGTTTCTTGGCTAGTGATGGACCACTTGAGTGAGTCCCGCAAATTCTTTCATGGACTTCTTCCAAAGCCTTTGTTATCTCACCTTGTTCCAGACATCAAAGGAGAGTACCATCAAGACCGCGTCAGTATAGGGTTTCAACAATAATGGTATATCGAGCAGTTTGGCGAATGAAGGTTTTATGTTGGTTATTCGATTGGTTGGGAGGAAGGGTGTGATCACAGAGATAGGTGTAGAATTCACCATACCATGGGGATTCAGAACTGACAAGGTGACATATCATTTCAGATTCGGGGATATTATAAGCGGGAATCCAAAGCTGTTCTACCAAGAACTCGTAGCGTGTTGAATTCTGTGGAAGATCTAGGAGAGATGCGATGGTAGCCATAGCGTCAGCAGCTCGATTCTGTTCTCTTGGTATCTGCTCAAAAGTGATAGTAGTAAATGATGTCTTTAGATTGTCCACCATTTGCTTATATGGCATGAGTTTATCATCCTTGGTCTGATATTCATCTGTTGCCTGTCAAATGACCAGTTGGGAGTCACCATATACTTGTAGTTCTTGTAATTTCCATTGTATGGCTAGCCTGAGTCCTGTGATCAAGGCCTCATACTTTGTGATGTTGTTGGTGCATGGAAATGTGAGCCTATAAGACTTCGGGATGCTATCACCCTGAGGTGTGATAAACAGAATGCTTGCCCCTGAGCTGTGTCTAGTGTATGAACCATCAAAATATAATTTCCATGGTTGTGTTGTTGTGATCATGAATATCTCTTCATCTGGAAAATTGGAAATGAGAGGATGATCACCTATGAGAGGCGCATCGACCAACCGATCTGCAATAACTTGACATTTGATAGCTTTACGATCTACGTACTCGATGTCAAATTCACTTAGAATCATTACCCATTTGGCCAAGCGACTTGTCAATGCTGCTTTGCTGAGTAAATACTTGAGTGGAACAATCTTTGCAATGAGTTGTACTTTGTGTGTTAACAGATAGTGCCTTAGTTTAGTGGTTGCTAAGATTACTGCTAGGCAAGCTCGCTCAATAGGTGTATAATTGAGTTCATAGCCCACCAGTGTGTGAGAGATGTAGTAAACAGCACACTCTTTTCCTTTTGCATTATGTTGTGCCAATAGTACACCCAATGCTATACTTGTTGTTGAGATATAGAGTAATAATGGTCTACCTGGATTTGGTGGCATCAACAATGGTGGATTCATGAGATAGTCTTTAAGTGTCTGAAATGCTTGCTAGCATCGGGCATCCCATTGAAAGAGGATGTTCTTGTGTAGCAGGTGTGTGAATGGGTGACACTTATCAGCCAATTGTGCAATGAATCTTCGGATGGATTGAAGTCGCCCTTGTAATGTCCTTAGCTGACTGATATTCTTTGGTGGTGGCATGTCCATGATTGCTTTTACCTTTGCTGGGTCGACCTCAATACCTTTGCTTGAGACAATGTATCCTAGAAGCTTCCCGAAGGTCACTCCAAAGACACATTTCTTTGGGTTGAGATGAACATGGTATTGTTCCAGTCTATCAAAGATTTTATCTAAGATGTGTCGATGCCCTTCTCTGGTGAGTGATTTTGCTAGTAAGTCATCAACATAATCTTCCATCATAGTATGCATCATGTCATGGAAGATGGTGGTCATTGCTCGTTGATAGGTCGCTTCTACGTTCTTTAGACCAAAAGGCATTACATTCCAACAATATGTGCCCCATGGACAGGTGAAGGCTGTCTTATGTTGATCTTCTGGTGCGATCTTTATCTGATTGTATCCCGAAAAGCCATCCATGAGTGAAAGCATGGCATGTCCTGCTGTCAGATCCACTATGATGTCAATATTTGGAAGGGGGAAGTCATCCTTAGGACAGGATTTATTCAGATCTCTGAAGTTAGTACAAATGCAGATGCCCCCTTTTGGTATGCCGACAGGCACAATATTGGAGATCCATTCTGCATAATCAATTGGTCTAATAAAACCAACATCTAGGAGTTTCTTGAGTTCTGTTTTGACTAGTACTGCAATTTGAGGATGCATCTTACGAAGCTTCTGCTTGACGAGTTTAGCTCCTTCTGCTACGGTGAGGTGATGCATGACTAAATCAGGATCAAGCCCAGGCATGTCTGCATATGACCATGCAAAGTTGATCTGACGCTTCTGGAAGAACTCTATAAATTTAGGTTGTTCCTCTAGAGTGAGAAGAGATGCCAGATGTATGAGATGAGGATTTTCAAGAGTCCCCACATTGTACTCTTTGGTTTCCTCGATGAGAATCGTTGATCGTTCCTGTTGTGTAATAGCAGGGAGAATGTCAAACCCTTCATCCTCAGGTGCCTCAGAGAGGTTTTCACCGTTGGATACACTCTTTCTTTTTACTTTTGTTGAATCAAACAGTGCCACGGTGTGGTTTTCACTAGAAGATCCATGTTTTATTGTTATATTTTTGCAGCTAAAAGGTTTGGCATTCGCCCCAAAGTATGCTACGCTATTAAGTTCAATGGCGAATCCAACTTTGTGATCCCCGCTTGGTAGGTTATCCCTTAATTCCAAAAAGTCAATGATGGCCTCATCATTTTGGAAGAAGTCAAGACATGGGGGATTTGGTTGGTTCCATTCGATGAGTTCAGGGTGGATAATGGGCAGTACTTCATCAATTAGGTTAAGTGCATTAGATGTATCAGTGAGGGTTAAGACGTTATGGTGAAGGTCGTTAATGGTACACTCCCTATCAGAATCAGGCGTAAGATGAGATGTAGGGTCTGTGGAAGATGTTTCCAGTTCAGGAACCCAAGTGGTCTTTATCTGTGCTTCTCCATAAACAAGGATGTCTTTGCGTGGCAGAGGTAGTGATGCATCTTCCTCATCTGAAGTGTTAAGCTGTACAGAATCAAATTCCCACTCATGTGAGTCGGTCTCTGAGTCACTTTCCAGCATTCGATTACTATACCATACTGGGATGTCTTTTGAGTTAAATACTGCAGGTGTGATTGGTTGATGTACCTTTGTAGTGATTGGCACTGCAGGAAGGTTGATGGGGATTAAAGAATCTGGTACAGGGAGTATTGGTAGTATTGACTCAGTGGCTTCTGTTGAAACTGCTAGTGCCATAGATGCTGCTGCGGGTTCTGATACAGTTGTTGCTGCTAATGGTGTTGCTGATGGGATTACTAGTTTGTTTGGTGGGATGAATGGCATTGGTGATGGTTGTGTTGGGGTTTTGAGCCTCGATGGGGCAGTTGTGATGGTGCTTGAGGCTGCTTTGATAATGAAAGGTGTCCTTTTTGCAGTAGGCTGACAAAATGGTTTGCTGGGTTTTCCTTTGAATTTGAGTTTAGGAAAGATCTCTTTTTCAAAGCCTAGGTCTGTATTACCGTAGGGCTTTAATTCTGGCAGCAGAGGTTCATGTCGTCCTTGTTTGCAACATTCCAAAGTACTCTGACCATCATACCCCATTCTTTGCATAATGAGGAGACCTTTGCCATACTGAGCCATAGGAAGTTTAACTTTCGGTATATCAGTGGTAATGGGATCTTTATAGATCCAGTCTACTAAATCCTCATCTTGGGTTTCTTCTTCTTAACTCTTTCCAAGGATGAAAGGCATCAAAGCAGATGCAGGCGTGGTTAATGATTGCTGGAGTAACTACTATGGTTTACCATGTGTTCTAGGAGAAGTGGGCATTTGTCCCACACAAAAGAGTTGACTCAAGTTGTATTCCCCAGGACCTTCCTCTTCTATTTTCTTTTTAAGCTTTTCTTGCTTTGGTATAGTGGTGTTCGAACTAGCAAGAGAGGCGGGGCTTATATATGATGTAGAGGAAATGGCTTCTCTATTATTAGGAACGGTAATCTCTGGTTGATGGTTGATATTATGGCAATACGCAAAGGGATTTGCATCGCCCAGGATTGTGATCTCTACACCGTTATGTGGGAACTTGATACATTGATGGTAGGCAGATGGAACGGCTTGCATGGCATGTATCCAAGGTCTTCCTAACAATAGATTGTATGGCAGAGGAAGGTACAAAACTTGATAGATGATGTGCTTTACCACGGGGCCTACTCGGATTGGTAGTACCACAGCTCCTTTGGATGAATGCTCTGCATCGTCATAGGCTTTGATTGTGATCTTCTTACGAGGATCCACGGATTCTACTACATATCCCAATGCTGTGACCAACTGTAGTGTACAAATGTTCAATCCTGCTCCATTATCTATCAAGACTCACTTGATCCTATGCTGGTTAATAAATCCTTCGATGTGGAGTGAGGCGTTATGAGGTTGCTGGAAGGAAGAGTTGTCACTTTCAGAAAAAAGTGAGACAAGGTGATGACTTTAGACTTCCAACCATGGCTTGAAATTGGTCTGTATTCAGATTTGCAGGGACTGATGCCTCTTGGAGGGCTTGATCCAAGATAGTTTTATGAGATGGCAATAGGCGCAATAGCTCTAAAATGGATATAAGTGCAGCCGTTTTGTCTAATTGTTCCACAAGATTGTACTACTTTGGGATGGAGGTGGTGCCTTGTGGAGCTGCCTTTATGGTGACCTTGCCACGTCGTGTAACAACATTGCAATTTGAGTTGGGATTTTTGAAGGTTATTGTTGCAACTTGTTCATTGGCATCATACAGATGATTTACAGTGTAATTATACATAGCCTGTGTATAATCAGTGGTATCAGTGTCTCGCCTGGAAGTGGAAGGACCCCTTTGATCTTGTGATGGAAGTGGATTTTTGAACATCAGATGATCATTATTTGTTGTTTTTGGGTCATGTCCTTCAATTTCAATTTCTTCTTGGTCAATAAGATCCTGAATAAGATCTTTTAATCAGTGACAATTACTTGTCTGTGTCCTCTTCCTTGGTGGAAATCACAGTGTTCAGTATCCCTCCACCATGCTGGTTTGACCTGAGGTTCATAGTTTGATGTTTTAGGGAGAGTGACCAAATTTTTAGAAATGAGTTGTTGCAATACTGTTTCAATGGGATCCCCTAAGGGAGTGTATGTACATTTTTGTTTTTGCTGATGAGGTCTTGGTTCATCATGAGATGTGATGCGACCTTGATTGGAAGGAACATTTGTGTTATTGTGAGGTGGAGGATTCTGTCCTGCAAATTGAACCACAGGTTGTGCATTTTGGATAGTCCTGGCATCCACAACCCCATCATTGACGATATTCTTGTTTTTGTTCCAGAAGCTTGGTTTATCACTATTGAAGCGTGGGTGAGGACCATCCTTTGGTTCATTATAGATTTTGATGAGTCATTTCTTGATAAGTGCCCTTTCACATTTCAAACCCTTGGTGATCATATCATTAAAAGAGTCAGTGTCTTTGACATCCAGGTGAAATTCCATTTCTTCGTTTAAGTTGGAAATGAATATTTCCACTAGTTCTCATTCAGGTAACTGAAGAGAACGTCTGCTAGACATTTGGCACCATCGTTGCAAGAATACTAAGAATAGTTCACCTGGTTTTTGTTTAGTGTTGCACAGATTAACCATGGTGATGTCGCGTTCAATGTTACGAGAGTAATGAGCAAGGAATTTCTGGATAAGTTCCTCAAATGTTCTAATGCCACCTGATAGTCGGGAAAAACATGATGTGGTTGTTCCTCCCAAGCTTTGGGGAAAAAGTTGCATTAGGTAGGTGTCTTCATATGCCACTTTGAGGCAAGTAGAATGAAATTCTCTGACATAATCATGAGGATCTCCCTTTCCTCTATGTTTTTCAAATCTGGGTGTTTCGAATCCTCGTGGAAAGGGGGGCATATAAAGATTTCTATCAAAAGGATAGGGACAAATGTCATTGAGTGAGAATTGGTTAGTTTTGACACCACTATGAAGTTGTTGGGCGAGATTCTCGACTTGTTGCAGCAACATCTCCATTTCATTTGGAGGAGGAGGTGGTGGGTTACCTCAAGGAATGTTATATCTGATGGGATTTCTACCTCTTTCCTCTTCATGGCAAATTTGTCTTTCTGATGCTTGTCTTAATTGGGCAAGATCAAAGTCAGAGGGGAGTTTTGCTCCTTCTTGAGCGAGCTTTAAAAAGTGAGCATCCGCATTGCTCCTGAGTATTTCGTCAAACAATCTGTTAAAGAGAGGGTTATGCTGAGCCCTTTCTATTGTTGCAGGAGTAGGAGTACTTGGGTTTTTGTCATTCGCATTTCCTCCAAGTGCTTCTTGAAATTCATTGAGATTTTCCTCTTCTTCTTCTTCCATTTCTATTTCTCGTTGCCTTGACCGTGATTGGGTTTGAGCCATTTTGCTTACAAGCTTTTGTTGAAGTTGTGTGAAAATGATGATGAGTTTTAGATGAAATGAGAGATTGATGGTTGGTGAATTGTGTTGGATGTGGATCTCTAGTACTTTTAAGGTAGATGTAACCAAAATTTCCTTCTTTGAATTGCTTGCTTGTTTGATAAGTTTTGATGTGATAAGGTGTAGAGAAATCTGAGATGTGTTACAGATTGAACTACCTAGTAATGAGAGGATTCACTCATGAACTATTTTTATCCTGCATAGATGTGTCTCTTAGGATGAGCTTATCCTAGATGTAGAAACAATCTAAAAAGTGATGTGATGTGTTTGATTCAAGCAATATCTAAAAAGGGATCTTGGGACAAGAACCTCTTAATGTTTTGAGAGTTGGAACGAATTGATGATGAAGTGATGATGGATGAATAAGATGATGTATGAAAAATGTTTTCAACTTCAACAAAAAATTTGTGTTACAAATGGGACAAACTCTACCTCTTCCCTTTCGGCTGTTGGTGGTATTTCTTGAGTTGTGTTGTATGTGATATAGACGTTTGGGAAAAAGTTGGGATTAATCTTACCTCCTTGGTTTTTGTGATAACTCAGAGCTCTATATTGCATAAAAGCTCTGCGGTTCAATGATTCTGAATCAAATTCATTTATTTTGCCTTGAAGGTAGAGATGCATGTGATGCAGAAAAACTCTATGGGAGACAAAGATATGTCTATTTATATAGAAGAATTTCCTCCTTTGATCAAAGCCCTTGAGCTTAATGGTCTTCTTTTCAAGTTGATATTCTGATGACGCTTCTTCTTTCACAAGATGTGAATAATGGTCATAAAGTTTTGATACTTTTGTTGTTTGCACTTTGTTTTTGATGTGTTTGGTTGGATGAATACTTTGTTTTTGGAAGTGATCTTCTTTTGATGTTTCTTTGACAAGAAAACAAAGCAAGCACACAAACACAAGAATGTAGCCTCAAAGGCACAAATGAGTATGGGTCTAGATCAACCCAATCCTTGGACTTGTATATGACCCTTCCTTTAGATATATTTTAAGGTGTATTTCCAAAGCCTGAAGTCGGCTCAATTTGCACTTGGTCTTTAAAACGAACACACTTCAAACACTTTTTATCCCTAAGGTCAAATGGCCAGTTGTGATAAATTTAGCCCACATCTTGATATTTCTTCGACTTTGGTACTACATACCTTATGAATCCCGCCTTGGCAGGTAAGGATGTGATATACTAAGTCTTGCACGAGCATAACAAATAGATGATCCCTATGATGGGGGAGTCACCAGTTTTATCAAGCCACAAGTGATTTTTCAAAAAGCTATGTTTCTATTCAAGGAAATATGTATGGTGAGTATCTTGGGAGCAAAACCATCTATGCTCTTGCACTAAATTATATCACAAATATCCTCAATCAATAGAACGGGTGGGCTACTACTTAAAGGTGTTTAGTCATGTTCGATGTTTTTGGACATAAGTTCATTCTACAGTGACTCACTTAAGAGCCTTGTAACTAGTGGTGGGGCTCATTTGTCCTTTTGGCCAGTTACACTATAGGAACAACTATACCCAAGGCTACAGCTTTCGCTCTCACCTGATTTCTATAGCGACTCGAAGGATTTACCGCACGAGGTCGTTCCCAAGAGTGATGTGTCTCTTGGAAGTCCTCTCTTAAAAAGATAAAATTTTGAGTGTTACTAACACTTTTCTCTTGCACCTAGGACCACGAAAGCCAAGGGAGAGGATAGTGTGTGTTAGAAGTAGGACCACTCGACCGAATTTTTACACAAGTGTGCCAAGCACAAAAAACACTTGTTCTTTTTAATCTGCCATTGCAATGTGATCTAGCTATTTGGAGATGTTGCTCCAACAGTCATGGTGTTCTTTTTAACTTCAATGGAAAAATGTGTTGTAATCTAGAAATTGGAAATCCTGGTCAACTGAATTTGAAGCACGTATAAAGAAAGATTGCTTTGCCAAAAAAAGTTTTTAAACAAGTTGATTGTGTATTTTATGTGCACCAAAATAGAAGTGTGGATTGTAAATTCTTTTGATGCAAGAAAAATAGAAGTGTTGATTTTAAGCCCCAAATGAAGTGTGTTTCCTAACTTGCAAGAAAAAAAATGTTTGTTTTGTTCAGTTTTAATGCACCAAAGACAAGTGACCCTAACTAGAAAGCAAGGAAATTTTCTTTGTTCAAGTTTTTAAAGCACCAAAAAGAAAGTTTGTGATTTTTAATGGTGAGTTTTAAACCTGCACAAACAACAACTGGTTAGTAAAATCCATGTCTAAGGGGGGCTTCCACAAGCCTAAAAACTTTCACTTTTTTAGTTACAAGGCCCTTTGTACAATGTTCTGTTACAATAGCGCTAGTCTGTGTTTGAACAGAGGTGCTATTTAACACAAATGTGCTAAAAGAAAAGGAAAGACAAAGAAGGCAAAAGCACTGAAATAGGGTGAATAGCGCCAAAACAATGTCAAACACGCCAAAATAGTGTCAAAAGCACTGAACTTGATACAATAGCGCTATTGTAAGAACAATAGCGCTAAAACCATAAGTATCGATAGCGCTAGAATGAGTTCAATAGCGCCAAAGCGCAACCTGTGTGACATTTTCAACATTCAAACATGTTATTGGTTAAAAAAAAAATCTTTTTGGTGTTTGGATTTCATGTTGGGTTCACCTAATGATGCTCTGCTAAATGGACAAGGTTAGTCTGAGACAAATAACACACACACAAGAAACGGTTAGTGTTAGTCAATCAAAAACTAATTTAAACATGCATATCAAAAGAGACACTAAAATCATGCTAATATATCTAACAAATGAAACAAAGATAATAAGGCATCTCCAAATGTCTCTTAGCATGCTTTTAGCTCCTTCTCCCTTGTTCCTCTCCTCTCCAAGTTCCAAAATAGTGTAGCTCTCAGTAGCTTTTTGCACTATGGATGCTTATGGAGGATTGAGATTTGAGTATTTTGCTCTAAATGTAAAATGAAAAGCTACAAGACTAGATTCTATTAAAATGATTGATTTTAACCCAAAATAACAAGATTTTAGTTTGCTATGCTAAATGCTCTCTAAAATGCCTATAGGTTAAATGCATACAAGTTTTTAGGATCTGGATTATGAAGAAATGGGCTCTATTTATAGGAAAAATGGAGCAATGGATGGTTGAGATTGAGCAATCTCAACAAGGGTCAGGATTGAATAATTTCAAATCCATGTGAGGGCTTTCAACCCAATCCCAGGATGACAAGTGTCAATGTGAGATAGGTTGAGAGGAGAGGGAATAAGCAATAAATGCTTGATATGACCTTGGGAGTTAAAGTCAAGGTTAGTTGAATGAATAAACTCTTTATTCAAAGAATAAAACTTTTATCCAATGGATAAACTCTTGTGCGAATGTAAAAAGGATAAATATGGTCAAAACAATAAATATTTGGGGAGACAAGTTTGAAATAACCATAAATGGTTATGTAAGAGCCATAAATGGTCATGTAAGAGCCATTAGTGGACTTGGAAGACTTTGGGGGTTAATTTGTTGAACACACAAAACATTAAATGCTTTTCAAAGACTTTTGAAGTCTTTGAGAAGTGACTCCATTTTGCTTAGGAATGTGACAATAATTAGGGGATGGATTAGGCTAATTAGGAAGGGGTTAGAAGAATCTATAAGGGGATTTAGGAATGCACTTGGATTTGGTGGGTGAGGGAAAATAGGATTTTATTAAAATAAAAATTCATTTATTTCAATAAATGTGTGCAAGTTGCATTTGTAGGAAAATGCAAGTGGGGGGGATAATGATTTAAATAAATGTTTTTATTTAATTTATTTAAAAGAGGAAAAGGGGATTTTAATTAAATAAATAGATTTTATTTATTTAATTGATTTGAATTTGATTTAATGAATTAATTAAAATAAATTGAATAATTTATTTATTTAATAGAAGAATGTTTGGGAATAAATTAATTAAATATTAATTTAATTAACTGATAGCTAGTGGATTTTTAATCAAATAAATAGCGTATATTTATTTAATTAAGCTGGACAGATTTGTGTGACTACACTTCCAAATATTCTAAAATATTTAAGAGTAGGAGTAATACCAAACCATAGTTCACGAGGGGTCTTACCGATTTCACCTTTGATGTGAACTTTGTTGAATGTATAGACCGTTGTACTTACTGCTTCTCTCCAATATACATGTGGTATATTTTCTTCTAATAACATACTTCTAGCTGCATGTAAGATAGTTCTGTTTTTCCTTTCTACAACTCCATTTTGTTGTGGTGTTCGGGGTGCTGATAACTATCTGAATGTTTCCATTTACTTCACAGAATGCATTAAATTCCTTAGATGCAAATTCACCTCCTTGATCTGATCTCAGACATTTGATTTTCTTACCCGTTTCATTCTCTACCATTGCTTTGAATAGTTTGAATTTTCCAAGTGCTTCTGATTTTTCTCTGAGAAAAGTAACCCAACACATTCTAGAATAGTCATCAATGATGAGCATGAAATATCTATCACCTTGTAGGCTTTTAGTTCTAGCTGGACCACATAAGTCAGTATGAATTAAGTCAAGAGCATTATTGGATTTTTCTGGAATACTTTTAAACTATGCTCTAACTTGTTTTCCAAATTGACATTCCTTACATACCGGATTGTGAGGTTTAACAATCTTAGGTAAGTCTCTTACTGCTTTAGTAGTACTAATTTTCACAATGCAATCAAAATTTACATGACAGAGTCTCTTATGCCACAACCAACTTTCATCAATATGTGCAATCAAGCATGTCTTTACATTGTTATTCAAATGAAAGATGTTACCTCTAGTTTGATTACCGGTTGCAGTTTCCAAACCAGTTCTGTTCATAATTTTGCATTTACCATTCTTGAATCTTAACTGAAACCCTTTTTCAACTAATTGACCAACACTCAAAAGATTATGCTTTAAACCTTCTACATAGTAAACATTGTTGGTATTATGCTTACCATCAAGAGATATAGTACTTTTTCCTTTGATTATGCAAGCTTTATCATCTCCAAATCTTACTAGACCTCCATTATATTCCTGAAAAGTCAAGAATTTACCTTTATCACCAGTCATGTGATGTGAACATCCTGAATCAATGATCCATTCATCCTTTACTTCAACTTTAGTTGTCAGGGTCTGCTCTACTGGTTGAACAGTAGGTGCCAGTTGAACTTTAGTTATAGCAACAAAAACCCATCCATTGTCTACCAAATCCTCATCAGAATCATTAGTGACTCCTTTATTAGCAAGATAACAAGATTTGTCTTTGTTCTTCTTAAATCTGTATCTCTGATATTCAAGGTTAGGCTTGTATGTTCTTCTAGCTTCTTCTCTCAATCTTGCATGTCTATTAGGGCATCTTGAAGCCATATGACCAATCTTATTACAGTTAAAGCATTTAAAGGGTGTTTTACCTTCATACTTATTTCCAACTAGACATTTAGGCATTTTCCTTGCAAATAGTGCTTCAAGTTCTTCAAGTTCTTCATTTTCTCTCTTGCTTTCCTCAAGTTCTCTTGCATAAAAGGCTTTCCAATTAGATTTGTCAAAATGATGGTGCAGATGTTGATGCCTTAAAAGCTAAATCAGTCTTTATAGTAGCAACAAGACCAAATTCCTCAATTTTAAAGGCTGAAAGTTTTCCAATCAATGTCTCCCTAGTTACTAATGTATTAGGCATTGTTCTTAACTCATTTATAGCAGTAACTTTCATTTTGTATGCCAGTGGAAATCTTCTTAAAACTTTTGAAACAATTTCATCTTCACTTAAGGTTCCTCCACAACATTTAATACCAAAAACAATTTCATTAACTCTTTCCATAAAAGCAGAAATCCTCTCATCTTCTTTCATTTTCAGATTTTCATACTTGACCTGGAAGCTTTCAAGTTTTGCAATTTTGACCGTGGAATCTCCTTCATTCAATGTTTCCAAATGGTCCCAAATAGCTTTAGTAGTATATCTATCTGATAATCCCATGATTTGCTGATCTGTCAATGCGCTCAAAAGTGCTTCTCTTGCTTTACAATCATTTTCTTCATCTTTTCCAAGGTAGGTGGATTAGGCTGGCCGAGAGTAGGAGCAGTATAGCCATTATTTTTAACTTCCTAGATGTCTTTTCCAATGCAATTCAGATGTGTCTTCATCCTGATCTTCCATATGCCATAGTTGGTTCCATCAAGTTTAGGACTGTCCTTCCTGAAATAGTTAGTAGACATTGGATATCTTCAAGCTATTAAAATTCTGCAAAAGAGGACTAAGCTCTGATACCAATTGTTAGGTCCTGGAGACAACTGAGACCGGGGGGGGGGGGGGGGGGGGGGGTGTTGAATCAATTGTCTAATAAATTCAAACAAAAAATAACTTAACCAAACTTAATGCTTAATATTGGTAAACCAAACTTTATGCTGGTAGACAGTTTATCAGTTAATTGCAGTACCGGTAAAGATTAATGCATGAAATAGAAAGACAATAATAACCACAACACATAACACCAATATTTGTACATGGAAACCCTGCAAGGGGAAAACCCACAGTGGGAAACCTTACCCACAATCAGATGATACTACTGCAGATAGTATATGTATACAAATGCGGTTTGCACATGCAGAAAGGCCAAGCACCTAGAGCTCACTGCTCAATCACAAATAGGAGTCATACTAACTACAATTGGATGGTTAAATCCAATAAAAATGTACTGCTCAAAATAGCATCTTCATATACTGGATTTAGTACCGGTGTAGTTTTGATATGCCTTCACAAAAACCTTCCTTCAATCTGAATGATGTTTGCATCTATAGCTTTGCTTATTTTCGCATATACCTTCTTACAATCCTTTCCACATTTTTCTATATGATCTTACAAATAAGATCTTACATTTATACCATAACCTAAGACCAATTTTAGTAGGTCAGCTCTAAAAGATATTACAATAAAATATTTACAAATAAAACAATATCTGATGCATGGTGTCGGCTCAATGCATTTACAATAACAATAAATCATCTCCAAAGCGTGCTGTGCTGATCTGGAATAGATAAGCCTACCGGTGCTTATTCTGGACCTATTTGCCAGTAACAATAAATATGCAAACACGAATATACCAATGAACAAATCTCCAAGACAAAGTGTTCGAACGATGTCTTCAACATAACCAAGTATTTTCCATGTCATTCCAAGTTCTGGTGAACATTATATCCTGCCGGTGAACCAGATACCGGTGACTGTGCATAAAGTCACTTGCTTGCCGGTGAACATTGCCAATTCTCCAAAGTGCCAGAGTTGATAAGTATTAATAGGTGTTGACATCAATGACAACACCATAACAACATATCCAAAATACCAACATATAAAAGGTGATACCGATAAGAATCCGTATGAGATATTGTTTGGTCATATTCCTACTGTGAGATATTTCAGATTTTTTAGTAGCAAGTGTTACATCAAGAGATATGAGGACATCATAAAGTTTGATGCATGAAGTGATGAAGGAATTTTCTTGGGATATTCAACAAAGAGAAACTCCTACTGGTTCTACAATAAGAGACAAAGAAAGATAGTGGAAAGTGAAAATGTGAAGGTTGATGAGAACTATGGAAAAGAGATCAGAGCATGTGAATATGATGATGGTTAGCATATTGTTCTAACACCTATTCAGACTAAAGAATTGAAGCAGACTGATCTGGTAGATACTGTTAATCCATATATTGTTGCTGCTGGTGAAGAGGTACAGGAACCTGGAAATTAGAATAATCAGAAGACCTCGAGGTATGTAAGATTGAATCACTCTGAAAATTAGATCATTGGTGATAAAAATAAAGGTGTGATGACTAGAAGAAGGCTGGCTACTGAAGAGGCACATTGATTTCCAAAATTGAACCTAAAGATGTTGTTGAATCTTGCAAAGATGAAAATTGGATAAAGGCTATGGAAGAAGAATTAGATCAGATTGAAAAGAATGCACATGAGAGCTTGTGCCTAGACCTAAAGACAAGAATGTGATTGGTACTAAATGGGTACTCAGGAATAAATTGAATGAAGTCGGTGAAGTTGTCAAAAATAAAGCAAGACTAGTATTGAAAGGATATTCACAGAAAGAAGGAATTGATTATGAGGAGACTTCTTCTCCAGTAGCTAGACTTGAAGGTGCTAGACTATTGCTTGCCTATGTTGCCTGCAAATATTTCAAGGTATATTAGATGGATGTCAAGTTAACCTTTTTGAAAGGTGATCTTGAGGAAGAAGTTTACATTGAGCAACCTGATGGATTTTCAATATCAGATGATGGTGACATGGTATGGAAATTAAAGAAAGCTCTTTATGGATTGAAACAAGCCCTTAGAGCCCGATATGCTAGATTGGATAAGTATTTACTAAAATTGGGATTTAATAAAGGTATTGCTGATAGTAATCTATATTTCAAGATTGAAAATGACAACATCTTAATTGTTGAAGTTTTTGTTGATGATATTATCTTTGGAGGAGATGATAACTTGAGTATGAAGTTTGTTGGTGATATGCAGAAAGAATTTGAGATGTCTATGATAGGAGACATGAAATTTTTCTTAGGATTGCAGATTTCATAGACTGGAAAAGGTATTTTTATATCTCAAACTAAATATGTGCAGGAATTATTGAAGAAATTTGGGTTAGAAGACTCCAAACTGATTTTAACTCCTATGATGATTGGGTGCAAATTATCTAAAAATGATGAATCTTCAAAAGCTAATTAGTCTTTGTACAAATCTATGGTTGGTGGACTTCTATATCTTACTCAGATCAGACTAGGCATTATGCATGTCGTGTGCATAGCTGTTGGATATCAAGCTGATCCAAAAGAGAGTCATGTCACTGTTGTAAAAAGGATATTTAGATACTTGAAAGGAACAATGGATTATGGTTTGTTGTATCTGAGGAATGATGATTTCATGTTATGTGCTTACACTGATGTTGATTGGGATAATGATGTTGATGAGCAAAAGAGTACATCCAATGGTGCATTCTTTTTGGGTAAGAAATTGGTTTCATGGGCTAGTAAAAAACAAGATTTAGTGTCCCTATCTACTGTTGAAGTTGAGTACATTGATGCTGCTAGTAATTGCACTCTGGTAGTTTGGATGAAGCAAATGTTGAAGGATATCAGAGTTATCTATGATGAGCCTACTATCATATATTGTGATAATTTCAGTGCTATTAATATGTCAAAGAACTCGGTGAAACATTCAAAGACTAAACATGTGCCAATCAAGTATCATTTCTTGAGGGAAAAAGTCAGTGAAGAGGAAGTAAAGATAGAATTGTTGACATTGTGTTGTCATTGATGTCAACCAGTATGGGATGATTACCGGTAGAAGAGATGTATGTGCAACACTATTATGAAGGAGTACAAAATGTGATATATTGGATATCACCTTATGTTTTAGTACACCAGTAAGGTAAGGAAGATGATCACTAGAGTCACCAGTACACAAGTTTGTGCCTGACTTGTGTGGATGGAATGGTAAGGTTACCGGTATTGGCACAATGTATCACCGACAAGAAGAGTATGTCAACTAGAAAGTGAAGTATTGACAATGAGCAAAATGCTTAGGTGTTGTTTGTGATGAAGAGGTAGAATGTTATCTAAATCACATCAACTCTAGAGGAGAAGAATAAACATGTCACATGTATGCTGTGAGGTTGCAGAACAACATGACTCCCACCGGATGAAGATGCAGTCATCATGAGAAGCAATGCCTGATAGTGAATGTACCCACAACAGATCACATGTGTCTATTTGAAGATGTGTTGCACAAACAGGGAAGTCACATGAGTGCATTGCAAGATGCAGAAGACAAGGTGTTACTCCACCAGTAAGTGGAACTTATCTCCTACTATGCATAATGTGCATTATAGTTCTATGAGATAAGGAAGAAGAGGTAAAGGCAAGTGGTTGAACGCTCACACTGGATCTATCGGTGAATGAAAGAAATGCCTCAAGTGCATGAAATAAGGGTTATGCAATGGACTGATTGAGAAGGTATGTTGAGATGCTAGTACAGATGAAGAGTGATGAGTTTGTCACTTTGACAAACCGGTTGTGATATGGTCCGAGCTAATCAAGGAGAATGCAAGGCTGAGCAGATGTAGATAGAGGAAAATGCCCTGACTGAAGATAGAGTCTGTTGAGGGTTGATGACATGGTGTCATCATGAGGTTTTACCGGTATGAATGTTCACCGGTAATATGGACAAGGTGCAGATGAAGAAGACTCCCCATCTGATGAAGATGTACATAAGGTAGGTTAGCAAGATTGCTGACCGATTGAGTAGTCCACCGGAAGAGAAGCAAAGTACAAGGTTGATGACAGACCTATTTGAGGGTTTAACCGGAAGGGTCAGTAAACTGACTGAAAAGAGGAACCAGTAGAGTGTTTGGTTGGTGATCCTATCTGGATCGACATGAAGTGCCAAGCTAACAGTTGGTCGACATGGACACCACATGAAGTCAAGGTGGCAATCTCGCAGAGGTTGGTGAAGTGTTGTGTAGAGATAGGTATATCTATAGGTGATCTTTGAAAATGGATCCTGTGATTTGTGGATCGGATCAGAGAAGTGTGGCTCGAGGAAGAATGAACGACAAAGAAGAATCAAGGAGTTGTTGGGGCTTGGATCGAAGCAAGAAGATCAAATTGTGAGAAGACCTCGAGGAGGAAACACTAGAAACATTAATGGTGTTTTGACAGAGGCAGGTCAAGATACATGACCGTGTTTGCTATATTTGGAAAATGTGTATTGGAAGGCACGTTATTGGTGGAGTTGTATAGTTGGCTATCTGGGAGATCAGATTGGGGAAGATCTAATTGGATTTGGTTTGCCTTGAGGGTGATGAGGAAACCCTAACTGCCTAGATTTTGAATTGTCTTTTGGTGGGAAAAATAGTCTGTAAATTTGCAGGCCAAAGACATAGTTAAGGTGCTGCTGAATGGAAGAAGAGTGTGTTGCTACAAAGTAATTAAGTGCTACTTTTGCATGTGAGAGCAAATCAGCCAAGTGCTCAACAAGTATCTGAGAAGAGAGTAAGAGTGAGGGAGAACCTGGTTGAAGTGTTCAACTGGTAGAAGAGAAGAACCGGTAGTGTCCATACCAATAGAGCAGAGGTGAAGGAAGCTGCAGAGTAGGCAAACATAGAACCGACAAAGTGTAGTATCAGTGAAGTGCAGAGCAGTGGGGAGGAGATTCAATAAGAGTAGAATAGAAGAGAGGTGAACTGGTAGAGTTTACCAGCAAGCAAAGCAGCGAATGAGAGAAGCAGAAGAGTGAGTCGGTGTCGCAAAGAAGGTATCTCACCGACAGAGTAAGGTATAAGAAACGGTTGCAAGATTCACTTGTAACAAGATAACTACTTTTGTAAGTGATGTTTACTGTGATCACTGAGTTATAGCTCGGTGCAGGGGTTGTAGCTCCTTTAGGTTGTAGCCCATAAACAAGTTAGGGGTTGTTTCTCCTTGGATTGGTACCCTAAATCAGGGGTTGGTGCTCCTTGGGTTGGTTCCCTAAAAATTGTAACAAAGTTTTCATTGTGAGGTTGGATTGGAGCAGTAGTCTCCAACATCATTTCTCACCGAGGTTTTTCCCATCTTGGGTTTTCCTCATACATTCCAGTGTTATGTGATGCCCCTTGTGTGTGTTTGTATTTGAGTTGGTCTCCTCTCTAACCGGTAAGTCTGTTCCTAGTTAGATCTAATAACCGATATGCACACATAGGATAGTAAAAAGGAAAAGATTAAGAACCAATGATTCACCCCCCCTCTTAGTGGTGCATTGTGTCTAACAAGAATATGTGTCTACAAAGGAACAAATTGCTGATATTTTTACTAAGCCTTTGCCTACAGTTAAATTTGTCTATTTGAGAGACAAGTTAGGGGTATGTAACCCTCCTGATGATAACTAGATGCATTGAGTTGCATCAATCTGGTAGACCTCACAGTCTTATCTCTTTGTCTGGATTGATGAGTTGGTGCTGCTACTCTGCTGGACTAGTCAATGTGTTTACAGGGGAGATAATCATGATTTGTTTATCTAAGGGGGAGAGTAAGTTTGGTTTTCTTTTTTGAGCATCTTTGGCATTACTATCAAAGGGAGAGAGAAGCATGTGAAAAATTGTTTTATCTGCTTGATCTTAGGGAGAGTTTGTTGGAGATGTTTCTTTGCATTGATTGTTTTTCACATTCATATGCTGCCATCACTGCCGAAGGGGGAGATTATTGGGCATTGCTGCTGCTAGGATATGTTGTTGTCATTGATGTCAACACATTTCTGTGAGTTATTGTTTTGTTCTGGTGATTGCAGATTGGTTTATTGGGATCATGGTTTGGTATATGGAGTATTTCTAGTATCATTATATATTTTTGTATTAGTTTTGGTGATCCAAAAAGATTAATTGATCATATCATATGATCTGGTTTGCAGTTTGTTTTTCTGATCAGTGCTTTGCAGAGTTTAGCATTTCCTCCGATATATTCTGATATGATCAGATCTTGAGTTGAGTTCTTGGGAGATTTTTTGGGATGGTATTGTGTATCTTCATTTTAGATGGTTCATGATTTGGTGCTCTGCAAGTTATCTTTCCTCGTGACAATTGTTGTTGTTTGAGTGTTCTTGAGGTTCAAATGTTGATCGATGAAGATTTGAGAAGTGGTGTTGGTGTAGTTGTTACTGATGATTATAACGTGCTTGCTGGTGTTTCCTAATTGTGTCCTATTTGTCTTGATGATCCGTATTGATCGTTGTGCGAGTTTTTGGTGATTTTATTGAATCGGTGATGTTCTTCATGTTATGCGGTATTCCTGGTGGTGTAGCGTGTTGCAGTTGATTTTGGCGTGATTTCTGGTGGTTTTGTGTATTTGGAGATTTTATTTAGGTCCATGTTATATCATGTATATCATTATATTGGTCCGGTGGTCAATCTTTGTATCGTGTGATGTAACTTTGTAATTAGGTGTTGAGGGTTTAGCCGACCTTGTTGTCAAGGTTGACGAATTGTATAAATAGGTGTCATATTCATGTAATCTTGGTATGGATGTTGAGTTTGCATTATCCGAGAGTGGTGTTTGTGTGAACAAGGATTCATCTTTTGGTATGGTATATTGAGAAGAGTTTTGGAGTGATGCAAAAAAACATATGTGCTTAACCGAAACTGTCATTAGGCATTAATAGTGTTATTGTAGTTCATTTGATTCCGGATTGTTGTCCAATCATTTTGTAAGTCAGTGAGACTTTCTGGTAAGGTAGTGAACCTTTCTTGAGGGTTGTAGCCTTCCGGATTATTGTATCTTAAGTTGTAAGCTCTAGGTAGTGTGCCTGAATGCTGGTGCATTCCCCATTGTAATATTTACATATACTATACTGTAGAGTATCATCTTACTATGGGTAGGTTCCCACCGTGGTTTTTCCCTTAACCGGGTTTTCCACGTCAAAATCTTGGTGTTGTGTGTTGTGCTATCTATCTACTTATCTTTGTTGTTGTTGCAGTTTATTAGATTTGTGACAATCCGGTGAAAACTGTTTCACTCCCCCTTCTCAGTTTTCCTTCATTGTTGTTGCCAACAGGTTGGCCCTAGTCAAATATTCAAATTGGGTGCATAATTTGTAAGATTTCTTGTTAAATATTTAGAGTTATCTATTTTGGAAAAGTAAATTCATGGGGGTTTCAAAATAAAAAAATAATTCAGATTTTTTGGTCCCTTTCTACAAATCAAGTAAAAATATATACTTTATCTAACCTAGGACATTACGTGCTATATTTCAATCTAAGGTGGGTTTGGCATGTGATTTTGAAAGAATTAATGGTCTTGCATGGCATGATGCTTCAGTTGAATGATATATTGAAATAACTCTAGAGATGTCACCTAGGTGATTTGTTGATGGACTTTAGGTTCTAGGTGTGTTGGAGGCTGTTGATGTGAGAATGTTTTGAGGAATATGGATATCAATTGAAGAATATCTTCCTACAGAGAGCTTGCGAAGTGTAATGATAACTCGAAACTACATTTCTAGTTTATGAATTTATTTGATTTGATGGTGTCACTACTACAAAAATTGTTGATTTTACCATCCCATTGTTTTTCTTCAATAGATTTAATATATCTTTTTATTGTTGCTTACTTTGTGACTATATTGTACAATTCATATCCCTTTTTCTACTCACTATATCCAACAAAATTGTATCTTTCTCCTTTACTACCGAATTTCTTCTTTCTTTTCTTTGACACACGATCATATTCCACACAACCAAAGATTCCTAAATAAGAGACACTATGTTTATTTTTGTTCCATTTTTCTTGAGGTACTCCATCTTTTACTCTTTCACAAGTTATTGATTCAAATATAAATTGTACAAGTTACAATTTTTTTCCAGTATTCATTTGACAAATACTTGGCCTTTAACATACTTCTAGATATTTTCATCATTGTCATGTTCTCCCTTTTTTGTGTCTCCATTGTATGGTGGTGTATATCTAGTAGTACATTATATATTGATTCTATAGGTTTTGGAAAAAAGTTAAAAAGAAATATTTGACACATATTTTCCTCCTTTATCTTTTTTAAATACTTATAAGTGACCACATTTATTCTTCAACAATGACTTTAAACTTTTTGAATATACCAAAAAAGAAAAAAATATAAATTTTAAAAAATACTTTCTATTGAAATCATCAATGATGGTTAAGAAATATAGGTTGCCACTAATAGAAGGTGTTTGCATACTTCCATACAGATCTAAATGGACAATTTGGAGAGGAGCCTTAGCTTGACAAGACTAGACTACGAGGAGAAATTCTATATGTTGCTTCACTAGAATACAACCTTCACAAATTATATTTGGTTATTTTATTGACCACAAAACATATACCATATATTCTTCTTGTGCAACAAATTTAATCCATTAAAACTTGTCTTTTATATCAAATTTAAATGCAAATGAAAGTATCAATATAGTAACAACTTGTTCATATGAAATTGGCAATTTATGTAGAGTTTTTAAGATTAGAATTCTATAATTTATCATTTCAATTTTTGCAATGAATTTATTGATTAAATATTTCATAATCAAACTTGCTCCATGTTTAAAATAAACTCTATATCCCTTCTATAAAATTTGGCCAATATTCATTAGGTTTTGTTTAAATATACAAGAGGGTTTCCCCCGTGAGCAGGCCAAGGCCAGTAATGAGTAGGTGCTTTCGCCCAATGCCCCGAGGGGAATTGGTGAGTTCTCGGGCCAACCATTGAATGACCATATATAAAGAGAGTAGGGCATTTTTAGGAGTTTTAGATCCCCCATTCCCCAGGGGAGGATCATGAATATATGTTTGGAACGTGTCTATTATCGAAGAAGGAAATTTGAGGTTGATTAGGATTACTACTTCACAACCTTGCTTTGATGCCAATTTGATTGAAATTTTGTTTGAGTGCTTTGCTTATAGACTACTCTATTTTTCAAACTGCCTTGTTTTTCTAAATACTATATTGTTTTTTTTTTTTTTTTTTAACAAAATTAAGTTGCTACTTGAGACATTCACATAATGATACACCAAAAAGTTAAAAAAATGTTATTTCTATTCATTCATCTTCTTCTCTTTATTTTGCTTTTGTTGCATACACATACCTTTCTTCATGATTTACATACACCCACACTTCTAAAGTAGTTACTTTCTAGACCTCAATTACAATATACTGTTGTTTTATACTTTTTTGTACGGAGTGAAAATATCTACTTATATTAAAAAAATATCTAGAGACTTCTTGTTTTAAAGAAATCTACAATTAATTAAATATATTACTTATATTCAAGGTCTATGATTAGGACACATAAATTTGTAGATATATATATTACAATTAATATGGACTATGACTTTGAATATATGCAAGTTGTTTTTTATATAAATATTTTGTATTGGGATGTGACAAAAGAGTTGAAAGGACTATCATGGAAAGCAAACTTATAGCCAACAAATTATGCATTTGAATTAGGTTGGTTTTTATATTAATATTTTGTATTAGGATGCGACAAAAGAATTGAAAGGACTGTCATGGAAAGCAAACTTATAGCCAACAAATTATGCATCTGAATTAGGTCATTTGCACAAATCACATATCTAAGTAGGGTCATTCACATAAATTACATATCTGATCTAGGTGAGGTATGGATGAATCTACAAATCATGATTGATGGTCTCTTGGAATAATCTTGGATACAGAAAAACAAATCATGATTGATGTTCTCTTGGAATAATTGCAGATAGAGAGAAATGATCATGATTGATGGTCACTTGGAATAGTTACATAGAGAGAAAAAATATGGCTTAATTATATGTCAATAATAAAAAAAAAATCACATCATTTGTACATTTGCTAGAGACAAATTATATGTTAGTTACAAACATCATCCTATTTATATGCTTGCCATCACATAAAGAATAACTGAATCAAAGTAAGTCTAAATTGAAAGAGAAATGTGCAAAACACACAATTTTAACCTTTAATGAAACATAAAACACATTGCAATGATATTTGAGACTACCCTTACAATCGCATATATAATAACTAAATGGAAACAAAACCAAATTGAAAAAGAAAAATACAAAACGTACCATTTTAATTTTAACCATTACTGAAATATAAAGCACATTTCAATGGCATTTTAAGCCACTCATACCGAGGAGTTTGTTATTTTCACAAGTGAAAAGAAGAGCTATTTTAGTTCTAATTGTTGAGTGGGGTACATATTATTAGGTGCTCTTGCTTGTTGTAGTGGAAGTTTCAGTGTGGAATGGTGCCTGCGAATCTCAACCTTTATTATCTTCTTTACTTTCAGAATTGAACTTGCGATAGATATCCTGCTTATAGAATTGCCTTGTTCTGTAGACAAGAACACCTGCAACTGCACACCCAACCATGCTAAGTGCTGCCATTATCAAAAAGGTTGTGCAAAAACACCTTCTCCCAACACACATTAGGTCATCTAGGGTATTATTCTTCCCCACATTTTCTGCTTTTGCACGTCTGTCATAGAGGTACCCAGCAACCCTAACAGAAAACAGGTATGATCCCAGAGGACTGGAACTCTGGCCTATATTGTACAGAATAGCAAAGTGGCGAAGCCCAAATAGTTCAGAAATGATGGAGAACATGAGAGGCCACTGTGCACCAAAGCACATTCCAATGAGAATGGAGGCCACATAGATGGAGCCTGGAAGTCCAAAAGCAATTAGGAGATGACCCACACAGGCAATTGCCAGAACCAGGCTTAGCAGGAAAGGCCTGGGAATGGAGTACTTTTGTACAAGAATTTCTGAGATAGAGCCTGATCCCACTCGCCCTAAAAAGTTCCAGATGCTAAGCAGGGAAACAAAAGTGCTGATACTGTTTTTTGGGTATTGCAGGGATTTCCCAATTTGTCCCATGTTGTCTATTGCAGTGATTGTAGAGCCCAAACCGCAGGTTGTTGCCACGAACAGTACCCAGAAATCTAAGCTCATCAGTGCTTGAAGAACAGTGTGATCTTGCCCCCTCACAGGCCATTTGCTTTCAGATTTTGTCTCCTCCTCATTTGGTACTTCCTTTTTCTCAGCATCAGAAACAGCTGTATAATTGTTAGGTAGAGTTAGTATCATTGATGATTTGACAGTAAGAATTTTGTACATAACCTTTATCATCCGGCTTTGATCATGAATGGTAGAATACAGTAGTTTCATTGATGATTTGACAGTAAGAATATTGTACATAACCTTTATCATCCAGCTTTGACCATGTAAGATGCACAACCATTGGATAATCCACTTGAAGTCTTAAATTATGATTATTGTACTGTTTAAAAAATGCATACTATTTCATCAGTCTGTATTACAAGAAAAAAAAGAGATTATACTATTTTATCAGTCTATGTTACAAGGAAAAAAAAGAGAATGATAGATGCTGATGGGTGGGATGTTTTAGGGACACCCAGGACCCACTAATGAATGATGATCAGGCAATCAGATCTTATTTTCCCCCTCTACTATTGGTTTAGCCACCTAACAATGTATCTAGATTATGTTTATAAAATAATATTATCTATATTCAAAACAAATGAATGGAAAATGTCATATTCTTAGATTTCATATGGAATTAAATAAATATGATTGTTATTATTTTATTTTCTACACTATAGTTTCATATGAAATGTAAGAGTATGACTTTTTTCAACTATAGTGAAGAAAATAGAAATAAATATGATTGTTATTATTTCTATTTTTTCCTAGGAATAAATATGATTGTTGTTATTTCTATTTTTTCCATTATAGCTCCATATGAAATCTAAGAGTATGACTTTTTCCATCCACTTGTTTTGAATATAGATAATATAACTTTATAAATGGTAATCTAGATAATTATTCATATAAAAGAAAGATTATGCTAATTAAAAAGTTATCTGAAACTACCTGAACTTTTAAAAATTAAGCTGCAAATAATTATGTAACATTCTTAATAATATAAGATTTCCACAAATAATAATTTGTTTCATGCTGCTTCTAGATTAGACTGTGTGCAAGTTTTTGATCAACTTTTCAGATGACATTCTGTTACACAACCTTATTTTCTCTATTATCAAATTGCTTATAATTAATTGTGCTTCCATCTACAAAGTATTTCAATTGAATTCACATTTTGTTTTCAAAGGTACAAGTACCCTATACTATATACATCTATGCTCTCATTAGTATGGATTCTCCCAAAACTCAAAAATCTATTGCAAATTTTATATCAGATTTACCTGCTTGAGAAATTTTACCTGTTGAAGGATCTGCTGTCTGACTTTGTGCTCCGTTGGCTGTCATCTCCCTGCTGAATTGATCTGCCTTTGATCTTTCCATGTCAGAGAATGTTGCCACTTCATTCAACTGTGACTTTTGAAGCTCTGAGCGTATGACAACCAGCAATGGCACGAAGATTGTCAGAATTGTTATTACAGCAAACAATCGAACCACAGTTATTGGAAGTTTTAGTCTGTTTTCCAGTAAAATAAAGACCATAAGAAAGCCAGCAAGCACTAGGGCCATGACAAGAAAAACATAGAAATTCCTAATCTCATTTTCATCTTTTGGGTACTTCTTTATGGGCCTTATTAAGGCCATGAAGACAAGCACAACAGTAGTAGGGAGTGTAGCAGCCAGACATATGAGAAAACTGGAGTCATCTGTGTTGGTAGCCAAGTATATTTGGGTGATAATTGCCCCACTCAAACCCACAAACCCCTTGAGCAGCCCAATGACCAGACCCCTTCCCCTGGGAAAATTCTTTACACAAGTCACAATCACACCAGTGTTTATGAAGGTCATGGAGCTTCCCCCAATTAACTGATACATAAACATCTGCCACTTTAATGGTTTGGCTATTCTGCCTGTCACAGACAGCCAGATCATAATATAGCCACCCAAGTTCATGACCGAACCCATGCCCAGAACCACCCATGGACAAGAAATCTCATTAATAAGTCCTGCAAGGATGCCTACATTTAAGCCCAAGTCCTTGAAAAAGGCTAACATGTCAATGTCTTTTTGATCATACATAAGACTTACTTTGATGGCTTGTGAGTAGAGACCAAAAATGTAGGTTGACCCAGCAAATGAAAGGATAAAGAAGGATGACACAGCCATCATCCATCTGCTTCTTAATCCAGTTATCACAGCATTCAGTGCACCTGCCATATCTAATACCCAAGTTAAAGATATGAGAGGGGATAAGATTTTAATGGTGGTAGGACTAATCCCAAAATACCAACTTAGATATGTCAGGGATAAACACCTAGCTGTAATGCTTTCTATATGATCCTGAGACCAAATGGTATAACCCCACAACCCACTAAACTAATATTTTTACAGACAACACCTCTTTACCACTGAATACATCCTAAAACCAAGCAATCTTATGGCCTTAAGATTGGTGTGCCGTCTACTGACAATATTCTAGAGGAATAATCCTCACCTTGCTACCAACAAGGAGCTTAAGGATCTCATCTCTAAGTACTCAACAAGAGGGATTAAATAGCCTGCTCCTCAAGATTGGGCTAGCTTATGTTCCATGTAAACAATGAATCTCATCAACATAAGAAAGACAAGTCTATGGATGAGAAATTAAGATTAAGCAAAAGTATAAACAAACTATAAACACCTTTAGATATCGAAAGAAATCAGAAACTGCAATGACCATTAGATAAGGTTGAAAGTGATTAGGGGTACTATGTTTTTTTTAGGACAGGAAAGTAATTCTATGGGCCCAGTGTATTAGAAATGGGTTAGGGAAATTCCTGAGAAAAAAACCCAAGTCAGGGTTCATCTGGTGAAGTGAGTCAATCTTTTTCTCCAAGCTTTTTGACATTGGATTCACCTCCATCCAAATTATATTAATTTTTTATTACATTCTGATTCAACTATTTAATTATTAGCACATCTCTTCTGACGGTACCCAATAAGGATTTCCTCCACTCACAAATGCAATTGAGTAATTTAGACCACAGAAATGGCATTAGGGTCTCATCAAGTGAGGAGAACGCTGTGATTGCACAGGGGCCTTGAATTTGATCACGCATGCATTTACTATGTTTCAGTTTGTCAAAAAGGTCTTTGCAAACTTTCCTCATGCTATTAGAATTATTCATATTCAATTACATTTTTATATTATTTAATTCTTACTTTCTAATCATCCAGTTGAAAACTTACAACCTGCTTTCCTAGTTTCTTCTGGGGTAGTTTTTTCAAAATTTTATTCACATTTATTCAGATATTTTCCCAATCCATTTGCATACTTAACCAGTGCTCTTATAGTTTCATTTTTGAAAATAAATTTCAAATTTTATCATCCACAGTTTTCTTTTGTTATTTAAAGGTGTTTTAGTTTGATTTGGCTTTTATCAAATATGGAAGGCTTTTCTTCATGACCTGTCACGTATGATATATGTCATTGTCAAATCGAATAATTTTAGGATATTGTTCTGTCTTTTTATGATTGTTTTGTAATGGTGAAATGGTTTGATACAATTGTATATTGATAAAATGGAGCACTTTTATGTAAAAGTTGGAATCTTTTTTCTTATATAAAGTAGAGTTCATTGTTTGATTCATCACCTTTTTTCATTCATACTTACTTTTATATATTCTATTTTATCTTGTTCATATCTACACAAATTCTAATATATTAGTCATTTATTATCACATGTATTCACTTACATGTATTTGCTCATCATCTTAATATTAGTATTTTTTTGTGTGTTTTGGATCAATCTATAGTGCATAGAAGCGATTGTAGAAGTGATTGTGTGTCTTGTGTTATATTGACATCCAGAGTTCAAAAAATCCATTCACATTTTGCCAACTTTGACCCATTTCATTCTTGCCTTATGTTGACTAGGTAAATGTTTGCATGCTTACTTGTTATTAATATTTAATAGCATTATATATGCATTCATTATCATTGGTTGTCAAGGGGAATTCCTATGCATTTTAAAGAAGGATCCTTATAGGAATATTTAAAATTGGAGCACTAAAAGGAACCTAATTTGCATTAAGGTTATTTAGAACTTCTATATAATTATCTAATATTGCCCTCTTTAATAATTTTCTTGATGATAAAGCTATTCTAATCAAGGGTTTGACTTGGGAGAACTCGCCCCTTGTAATTTGACGACTTCCGCCACAATATTTCTTAATACCACTACAACTCCTTAATAGTTAGTGAATACCTTCATTCAAAGTGAGATCAACTCATGGACAAGCATATTTAGCATGATCATATTTACAAGTTATATATCAAATCTATGCCATGTAGAACTAACCGAGACTTGCAAGATTGACCTATAATAAGATACTTTTCTGCTAGAATATCAAGCAATTTATGTATCAAAGGAACTTATTTTTCTATACTTAAGAACTTAGATTTGCGCTACATCAAAATTATTATTTGCCATTGGTTCTTGAGACTTGCATTTCATTTCTTAAAATATAATTAATTTTGTTGGCTAATAGATTTGTCTCCTCAAATAATAAACTTAGTATGACTCTATTATGCCTAGATATGAAGACAAATAAGAAACAAATAGTTGGGTAAGTTATTAACTTCCCTTCGAATTTTTATTAAAATACAACTCCCTTTTATGATCAATTTTTTAATCATTTAGATTTGAAGAGTGGGGTATGTCGACTAGGAAATCAGTTAGAACAAAGCATGATATCATAAGCTACCATAAAAGGTAAACAACATTGCATATTAATCCTAATCAAACCAATAAAGACATCAAAACGAAATGCAAAATGAACATAAACTCAAAATGATTTCACCAAAACACATTCTTTTGATGTGGCTTCATTGTTCTTTCTTTCTCCTCTGATGGTGTGTAGGTCTCAATTAGGTGAATGCAAATGTGACAAAAAGCAAGGTGATTTATGCGGTGTGATCGCGAGGATATTCGAAAAGGGTGGTAATAAGAATGAGCAATGAGAGCTCAATTTATAGCATTCGAGGACTAAATGGATGAACGAGATCAAATTTGATCAATGGACAAGATTGAAGGAGAGGATGAGTTAAATGGAATGGAATGAGAAAGGTGTCATTTGCAAGCAAAGAGAAATGGGAAAGATGTCACTTGCAAGTGGAGAGAGAAATAGAAGGTAAGTAGAGTTAAGTGAAGTGAATTAGGAAAGTGGAAGAGAGAAGGGGAGTTAGAAGTGAAGCTAGAAATGGAGTGGGAAATTAATAAATATTAATTTATTAATTCATTCAAACTCATAATTAGCCAATTAAATATTTTATTTTATTGTGAAAAGGGAAAATTAGGGATAAATAAATAATAAACATATTTATCCAAAGGGATGTGTTAGCATAAAGAGGGCTTAATTAATTAAACGATTAATTAACCCTAGGGAATTAGGTCAAACTAACATCAAGGGACATAGATTAGGTCAAATTGATGTCATACGACAAAAATGGGGTTAAATTGATGCCACTAGGCATAAATCGGGACAAATAATGCCATAGGACAAAAATTGGGACAAATTGATATCAATGGACAAGAAATTGGGTAAAATTGATATCATCGGATATGAAATTGGGATGAATTGATAAAATTATTTATTCAGGTGGCCAAGAAGGATAATTTAGGTCAAAATGACAAGAAATTGATAGGAAATGATTAAATTAGAGGACAAAATAATGACACAAGATCAATGAATGGTGAAGACCAAATGTGCGATAGAAAGACATGTTAAAAAGGGAGACACAAGCAACAAATCCTTGTCCACTATGACTTGCATCACTCACGGGAGCTTCACTAGCTAGGCAATATTATATCACGTGTGTTCATATTGGGGGGTTTAGAATCCCAAAAATTGAAAATAATATATGGCCTATTTGGTGAAAATAGGGGGAGTTTTAATCAGGGCTATGAAAAAATACAATATCTAGTGAAAATAGAAGGGAGGGAGGGGCGGGGGGGGGGGGGGTTAATTTGGGTTGTGAAGGAGTTTAGGGCAATATTTTTTGAAAATAGGGGGAATCTCTAGTATGTTGTTAATACACATGATATAACCAAGGCTCACTAAGTGAAACCCATATGGCATCAATACTATGTTCTTTTACTTTTGACACATCAAAATCAATAGGTAATTTGGTACCTTGGTGGGAAAACATTACTAGGAAATAATGATTTCTATCCTAGTTTAGCACTGCATTGTGTTAGATAGTTCAAATAACCGGAAGACAACTGAGACAGGGGGGGGTGAATTAGTTGTCACCAGATTACTGGAACCTTAAGCAATTAAAAAATTGTTATCAGAACACATAAGATCAATACCGAAATACATAAACCAATTACTGAAATAATAGATATATCAATTAAGCACAACCAACAATTAGAGAATAAATACTATCCATATGACACCAAGATTTGTATGTGGAAAAACTGGTAAAGGGAAAAACCATGGTGAGAAGCCTACCCACAGTTAGATAATACTTCTGCAGTAAGTATGTGATTACAAATTGAGGGGCCTGCACTTGTAGGAAGGCCAACAGCCTAGAGCACACTGCTCATTACAAAAGGAGTCTCACTGACTACATAAAAATCTAGACTACAATCTGGAAGGGAGAATGAACTGCAATGATAGCATCTCCTATGCTGAGTACAATTCCGATTAAGCTCAATACCGGAGGACTTAATCCTCTTGCATAAACCCAACCCGATCACCAATAATCGACCAAATCCTCTGCATGAATGATTAATACATTACCCACTCGCATACATCCTCTCTATATGATCTACAATGAGACCTTACACATATATATACAAACCCCTCAACCATAAACAATAAGGTCGGCCACTAGACAATAAAGAAATTATATAATTACAAAACATGTTAGCCTGCAACCAAACAAATAATATCCAACCCATAAGACATCCTGAAAACACATCGATAAGATCAAACAACACGTTACATTAAGACGGTCCAAAACCTAGATAGAACAGAATAGGTCCAGATCTAAATGCAACACCACCAATCAACTGGAACACGAACATGATAACCATCAACATCCTGAAACTCTACTAGAAGCGACACTAACACCACTTATGCAGAACATCAAAAGATCTTCAATCAAGCTCTACTGGTGAAACCCTCATTGGATCAACAAACCAGAATTACCAACATATAAGAAAGCATCCGATCACCAAATCAAAACCAACTGACTGAACATAAATCTAAGTACCATGAGCAGTAGATCTAAGCCAAAGCATACTGGAGCATACCAAATCATCATGATCTTACCAACTAGAAACCAAACATCCTATCGAGACCAAAAATATATTGGTAAACAACCAAAACAACTAGTGTTGACATCAATGTAATACAATCAATTCCTCCAAATGGCCAACAATCTCCCCCTTTGGCATTGATGGCAACACTAGATGTGAAAAACATTCAAGTGCCAAGAAATGCCAAACAAATCTCCCACACAAGAATATAGCAATGAAGTTCTGATCCATACTCTCCCTGTAGATGATATCTCAGTTAAGTTTTTCAAATTTATCCCCCTATATAACCCTTAAATTTTTCACATGTATATCTCTCCCCCTTTGACATCAATGCTAGAGATCTGACATAAATATCAAAGCAAAATCATAAACCACTGAATCACAAGACTAACTACTCCCCCTGAGTAGCAGCATCACCACATCAATCCGGAATGAATAATATCTCTGATAATGCATATCGGACTGATGCCAGATAGCATCAATCAATTTTCTGCCGAAGGGGCAAAACCCCTAATCTGTCTCTGAGGTACTCAAATGAATCTTTAGGCAAAGGTTTAGTGAAGATATCCACAATCTCCTCTTTAGTGTTCACATAAACCAATCTAACTTCATTTTCTTCCACCTTCTCCTTGAAAAAGTTATACTTGATAGATATGTGCTTTGTCTTAGAGTGGAATAATGGATTCTTTGATATGTCTACAGCGGCAGAGTTATCACAGTGAATAACTACCAGTCCATTGCAATGCCCTTTTATGTCCTTTAACATTTTCTTCATCCATAGAACTTGTGTATAGTTAGTATCAACAACAACATACTCAGATTCAACAGTAGATAGAGAAGTACATGATTGTTTCTTGTTGATCCATGAAACAAGTTTCTTTCCAAGAAAGAAAGCTCCACTGGAAGTACTCTTCTAGTCATCAACATCACATTGCCCAATTTGCATCTGTATATGCACATAAATTAAAGTCATCATCTTTAGGGTACCACAAATCATATTCAGATGTACCTTGTAAGTATCTAAAAATTATTTTCACTGCATTGTTGGTATTATGGATGTGTTGCATTGGTTTTGTCATTGATGTCAACACTTGTCAACACTTATCAGCACTGGAGATCTTTGGTTATGTTCACCGGCATGTTCAGTGACTTATGCACAGTCACCAGTATATTGTTCACTGACACAAAGGATGACTTGTTATCATCTGGAGATTACTTGGTTATGTCGAAGACATGGTTTGGACACTTGGTTTTGGCGATTTGGTTATTGATCTAATCGAATTTGCATATTTGTTGTTACCGACAAATTGGTCTAGGTTATGGATCAACAAGTGTTATCTATTTCAGATCAGAATGACACGTTATGGAGATTATTTATTGATTGGTTATTATTGTGAATGCATTAAGCCGACATGATGCATCACATATTGATTCATTTGTAATTGATTTAATTGTAATATTCTTAGTGAGCCGACCTACACATTTGGACTTAGGTTTTGGTATATATGTAAGATCTCATTTGTGAGATTATGAAATAGTGGAAGAGGAATGTAATAAGGTATATGCGAATATAAGTAGAGCTACTCACACAAACATCATTTGAAGATTAAAGGAAGGTATGAAGAAGACAATCAGAGCTTAATCGGTACTGAATCGAGCATATGAAGATGCTACTTTGAGCAGTACATTATCATTGAATTTAACCATCTAATTGTAGTCAGTGTGACTCATATTTTGTGATTGAGCAATGAGCTCTAGGCAGTTGGCCTTTCTGCATGTGCAGACCCCATTTGTACACACATAGTATCTGTAGTAGTATCATCTGATTGTGGGTAAGGTTTCCCAGTGTGGTTTTTCCCCTTACAGGGTTTCCACGTACAAATATTTGTGTTATGTGTTGTGGATGTTATTTGTCTTTCTGTTTCATGCATTAAATTTTACCGGTACTGTTATTAACTGTTAAACTATTAACCGACATTAAGTTTGGTTTACTAGTATTATGTATCAAGTTTGATTAAGTTATATTTGGGTTGAAATTAATAGACAACTGATTCACCCCCCCCTGTCAGTTGCCTCCGGGTCCTAACAATTGGTATTAGAGCTAAGTCCTCTTTTTGCAGAAGTTTAACAACTTGAGGAAATTCTATGACAACTAACTATTTCATGAAGGGCAATCGGAAGCTTGATGGAACTAACTATGGTATATGGAAGATCAGAATGGAGGCACATCTGAATTGCATTGGAAGAAACATATGAGATGTTACGAAGAATGACTATGTTGGTCCTACATAGAGTCAACCTAATCCACCAAACTTGGCTAAAGATCAGGAGAATGATTGCAAAGCAAGAGAAGCTCTTTTGAGCGCATTGTCAGATCAACAAATCATGGGATTATCTACTGCTAAAGATATTTGGGAAAAATTGGAGACATTGAATGAAGGTGATACCACTGTCAAAATTGCAAAAATGGAATGCTTCTGGGTCAGGTATGAAAATTTGAAAATGGAAGAAGATGAAAAGATTTCTGCTTTTATGGAAAGAGTCAATGAAATTGTTTTGGGTATACAATGTTGTGGAGGATCCTTAAGTGAAGATGAGATTGTTTCTAAATTTTTAAGAGCATTGCCACCGACATACAAAATGAAAGTAACTGCTATTAATGAATTGAGAACAATGCCTAATACATCAGTATCTAGAGATACCTTGGTTGGAAAATTTTTAGCTTTTGAACTTGAGGAATTTGGTCCTGTTGCTACAATTAAAATAGATTTAGCTTTCAAAGCATCATCATCTACAACATCATCATCATCATCTGAGAAATATGATTGGAAAGCACTTTATGCAAGAGAACTTGAAGACATCAGAAGAGAGAATGAAGAATTGGAAGAGCTTGAAGCACTATTTGCAAGGAAAATGCCTAAAGGTCCAGTTGGAAGTAAGTATGAAGGTAAAAAACCATTTAAATGTTTTAACTGCAATAAAATTGGCCATATGGCATCTAGGTGTCTTGATAGACATGCAAGTTTGAAAGAAGAAGCTAAAAGAACATATAAGCCTAACCCTGAATATCAGAGATACAGATTTAAGAAGAATAGAGACAAATCATGTTTTTGTGCTGATGAAGGAGTTACTTATGATTCTGATGAGGAACCAATAGACAATGGATGGGATTTTGTTGCAATAATAGAAGATCAACCGACACCTACTATGCAACCGGTAGAGCAAGTCTTGACAGCTAAAATTGAAGAAAAGGATGAATGGATCATTGATTCTGGATGTTCGCATCATATGACTGGTGATAAAAGTAAATTCTTAACCTTTCACGAATACAATGGAGGTCTAGTAAGATTTGGGGATGATAAAGCTTGTTTGATCAGAGGAAAAGGCACTATATCTTTTTATGGTAAACACAATACTAACAACGTTTATTATGTTGAAGGTTTGAAGCATAATATTTTGAGTGTTGGTCAATTAGTTGAAAAGGGATTTGAATTACAATTCAAGAATGGTAAATGCAAAATCATGAATAGAACTGGTTTGGAAATTGCAACTGGTAATCAGACTAGAGGTAATAATTTTCACTTGAATAACAATGAGAAGACATGCTTGATTGCACATATTGATGAAAGTTGGTTATGGCATAAGAGACTTTATCATGTGAATTTTGATTGCATTGTGAAGATCAATACAACTAAGGTAGTAAGGGATTTATCTAAGATTGTAAAACCTCACAATCCGGTATGTAAAGAATGTCAATTTGGGAAGCAAGTTAGAACAACTTTCAAGAGTATTCCAGAGAAATCCAATAATGTTCTTGATTTAATTCATACTGACTTATGTGGTCTGGCAAGAACTAGAAGTTTACAAGGAGATAGATATTTTATGCTAATCATTGATGATTATTTTAGAATGTGTTGGGTTACTTTTCTCAAGGAGAAATTAGAAGCTTTTGGGAAATTCAAACTATTCAAGGCAATGGTAGAGAATGAAACTGGTAAGAAAATCAAATGTTTAAGATCGGATCAAGGAGGTGAATTCACATCTAAGGAATTTAATACATTTTGTGAAGTAAATGAAATCAGAAGACAATTATCAGCACCTCGAACACCCCAGCAAAATGGAGTTGTGGAAAGGAAGATTAGAACTATTCTGGATGCGGCTAGAAGCATGATATCAGAAGAAAACCTGCCTCATGTGTATTGGAGAGAAGAAGTGAATACAACAGTTTACACATTCAACAGAGTTCACATCAAAGGTGAAACCGGTAAGACCCCTCATGAACTATGGTTTGGTAATACTCCTACTCTTAAATATTTCAGTATATTTGGAAGAAAATGTTATATTAGGAGAGATAATTATATTGGTAAATTTGATCCTAGAAGTGATGAAGGAATATTTCTTGGTTATTCATCTAAAAGCAAGGCATATAGATTTTTTAATAAGAGATTGCAGAAAATCATTGAGAGTGCAAATGTGAAGATTGATGAACAGTTTAGAGGTAATTAAAGGTCTATGGACTCTGAACCGACAGTTGAGATAATCACAAATGAACCTATACAGAATGCACCAGTACAAAATGTTGATCCAGTCACACCAGAATCATCAGTGAATTCCAAAGTGACTGAAGAACAACAACAAGTGAATACACCTAGGTATGTAAGATTGAATCATTGAAAGTCAGATAATTGGGAATAAGTATCAAGGTGTAATGACTAGAGGAAGATTGACAAATGAAGAGGTATGTCTAATTTTTCAAATTGAACCAGCTTCAGTTAATGAGGCATGTGAAGATAAACATTGGATTAAAGCTATGGAAGATGAATTGGAAGAAATTGAAAAGAATAACATATGGACATTGGTTCCTCGGCCTAAAAACAAAAATGTAATTGGAACTAAATGGGTATTTAGAAATAAACTTAATGAAGATGGTAAGGTAATCAAAAACAAAGCAAGATTAGTGTGTAAGGGATATTCATAGAAAGAGGGAATTGATTACAAAGAAACCTTTGCACCGGTAGCTAGAATTGAGGCAGACAGACTATTTCTAGCATTTGCAACACACAAGAACTATAAAGTATATCAAATGGATGTTAAATGTGCATTTCTGAATGGTGATCTTGAAGAGGAAGTTTAGATTGAACAACCTGATAGATTTTCTTTGACAAATGACAAAGATATGGTCTGTAGGTTAAAGAAAGCTTTATATGGATTAAAGCAAGCTCCTAGAGCTTGGTATGCTAGATTGGACAATTATCTTTTGAAGCTTGGTTACACTAAAGGTAATGCTAACAACAACTTATATTTCAAAGTGACTAATGATGAAATCTTGGTTATTGAAGTTTTTGTTGATGATATAATTTTTGGAGGAGAAGATGGATTGGGTAAAGACTTTTCTAATAAGATGCATGAAGAATTTGAAATGTCTATGATTGGGGAGATAAAATTCTTTTTAGGATTGCAAATTTCACAGACTGATAAAGGTATATTCATATGTCAATCTAAGTACTTGAAGGAACTACTAAAGAGATTTGGTTTGGAAAACTCTAAACTGGTAAGTACTCCGATGACTACAACTGATAAACTATCATTGAAGGATGAATCAACACCTGTTAATCCAACAAGATATAAATCTATGAGTGAAAGTTTACTGTATTTGACAAAAACAAGACCTGATATTATGAATGCAGTATGTATTATTTCAAGATTTTAGAGTAATCTTAAAGAAAATCAGGAATTAATAGTGAAAAGGATTTTCCGGTATCTACAAGGCACAACAAATCTTGGTTTATGGTATCCTAAAGAATTTTTTTTTTTTTTATGTGCATACACAGATGCTAATTGGGCAGGAGATGTAGATGACAGAAAGAGAACTACCGACGGAGCATTCTTTCTTGGTAGCAGATTAATTTCATGGTTGAGCAAGAAACTGAGTTGTACATCATTATCAATAGAAAAATCAGAATATGTTGCAGCAACAACCAATTGTACTCAGGTATTATGGATTAAGAAAATGTTGAGGACATAAAGGTAAAATGCAAAGAACGTATAATTATTTACTGTGATAATATGGCAGCAATTGATATATCCAAGAATCCTCTATTTCACTCTAAAACTAAACATGTTTCTATCAAAGTCAATTTTCTGAAAGAGAATGTTGAAGCAAAAGAAGTGAAATTGGTTTATGTGAATAGTAAAGAGTAGATTGTAGATATCTTTACTAAGCCTTTTCCTAAGGAAACTTTTGAATATCTCAGAAAGCAGCTTGGGGTTATACCCTCATCGGTAGAGACTTAGACAGTTGGAGAATGGCATCAAACTGACAGGAATTAACAGAGAAATCTTTTTCTAGCTTTGATGAAGGAGAGCTACTTCTCAGGGGGAGTAGTTGGTTATAACAAATGGTATTTGTAATTAGTTCTATGAACTGGTTGTATCTAGTTTTTGTATTGCTTTGGCATTTGATGTCAAAGGGGGAGAGATATCTATGGAAAAACACATTATCTTTTGGGGAGAGATTATTTATTGGGGAGAGATATCTATGGAAAAACACATTATCTTTTGAGGAGAGATATTATGTATTTTGATTTCTGGTAATTAATCTCTTTAGGAGATTGTTGGTTTTTGGTTTCTGGCATTTCTGCTTTGGCACTTAGATGGTTTTTCCATCTTGTTTTGCCATCAATGCCGAAGGGGGAGATTGTTGGTATTATGGATGTGTTGCATTGGTTTTGTCATTGATGTCAACACTTATCAGCACTGGAGATCTTTGGTTATGTTCACCGACATGTTCAGTGACATGCACAGTCACCGTTATTTGGTTCACCGACATGTTATATTGTTCACCGACACAGAGGATGACTTGTTATCATTTGGAGATTACTTGGTTATGTAAAAGACATGGTTTGGACTCTTGGTTTTGGTGATTTGGTTATTGATCTAATCAAGTTTGCATATTTGTTGTTACCGACAAATTGGTCTAGGTTATGGACCGACAAACGTTATCTATTCCAGATCAGCACGACACGTTATGGAGATTATTTATTGATTGGTTATTATTATAAATTCATTAAGTCGACATGATGCATTGCATATTGATTTATTTGTAATTGATTTAATTGTAATAGTCTTAGTGAACCAACCTACACATTTGGTCTTAGGTTTTGGTATATATGTAAGATCTCATTTGTGAGATTATGAAATAGTGGAAGAGGAATGTAATAAGGTATATGAGAATATAAGAAGAGCTACTCACACAGACATCATTTGAAGATTAAAGGAAGGTATGAAGAAGACAATCAGAGCTTAACCAGTACTGAATCTAACATATGAAGATTCTACTTTGAGCAGTACATTATCATTGGATTTAACCATCTAATTGTAATCAGTGTGACTCATTTTGTGATTGAGTAGTGAGCTCTAAGCAGTTTGCCTTTCTGCATGTGCAGACCCCATTTATACACACATACTATATGCAGTAGTATCATTTGATTGTGGGTAAGGTTTCCCACCATGGTTTTTCCCCTTATAGGATTTCCACGTACAAATATTTGTGTTATGTGTTGTGGATGTTATTTGTCTTTCTATTTCATGCATTAAACTTTACCAGTACTGTTATTAACTGTTAAACTATCAACCGACATTAAGTTTGGTTTACTGGTATTATGCATAAAGTTTGATTAAGTTCTATTTGGGTTGAAACTAATAGACCACTGATTCACCCCCCCCTCTCAGTTGCCTCTGGGTCCTAACATGCACTCTCATGATTTTCTCTAGGATCACTTTGATATCTTGATGCAATGCAAATTGCATTCGTTATGTCTGGTCTAGTCTGAGTCAAATATTGCAGACGTCCAATCATAGACTTGTATCTTGTAGGATTTACTGGAACTGATTCATCTTTCTTTGTCAATTTCTCACTTGTAAGCATAGGAGTACTATCTGGTTTAGAATTCTCCATACCAAATTTCTTCAACATCTCCCTAGCATACTTAGTTTAACATATGAAAATACCTTTATCATTCTGATTAATCTGCAAACCTAAGAAAAATTTCATTTCCCCAATCATAGACATTTCAAATTCATTCTTCATATTTTTAGAAAATTCCATGCACAACTTATCTTCACCTCCAAATTTGATGTCATCAACAAAGACCTCAATAATCAGTATATCATCATCAGTGACTTTATAATATAGGTTACTACCAGCATTACCTTTAGTGAAACCAAGCTTTAAAAGATATTTGTCCAACCTTTCATACCAAGCTCTAGGTGCCTGTTTCAATCCATATAAAGCTTTCTTTAACCTGTAAACCATGTTTTTATCATCTGAAAGTGAAAAGACATTAGGTTGCTCAATATAAACTTCCCCATTAAGATCCCCATTTAGAAAAGCACACTTGACATGCATCTGATAAACCTTGTAGTTTTCATGTGCAACATAGGCAAGAAATAATCTTACAGCTTCAATCCTAGCTACAGGTACAAAATTTTCACCATAATCAATTCCTTCTATCTGATAATATCCTTTACAAACCAATCTAGCTTTATTCCTCACAACTTGTCCATCTTCATTTAGTTTATTCCTAAAAACCCATTTAGTTCCAATAACATTCTTATTTTTAGGTCGGGGAACTAAAATCCATGTGTCATTCTTTTCTATCTGATCTAATTCTTCTTCCATAGCTTTCATCTAGCATTCATCTTTACATGCTTCAGTTACTGGTACTGGTTCAACTTGAGAAATTAAACATACCTTATTAGCTGCCAATCTTCTTCTTGTCACCACTTAATTGTTCTTATCCCCAATGATCCGATCTTCTGAATGATTCAACCTTACATACCTAAGAGTCTTCTGATTCTCTGTTCCTCTTTCCCGATCTTCAGCTACTGTTGAATTTTCTGATACTGCCGGAGTCATTGGTTCAACATTATGTTTTGGTAAAGGTGTTACCGGTTCAGTTATCATCGTTTCCACTACCGGTTCTTGCTCATAAATTCTGATTTGACTTCTATTATGCTCACCCACCTTGACATTAGCGCTTTCCACAATTCTTTGCAATCTTTTGTTATAACATCTATATGCTTTGCTTTCATTACAATAACCAAGAAATATTCCTTCATCATATCTAGGATCAAACCTACCAATGAAATCATCTGTCTTGATATAACATTTACTACCATATATTCTGAAGTACTTAACTGTAGGTGTATTGCGAAACCATAATTCATAAGGTGTCTTACCAGTTTCTCCTTTGATATGAACTCTGTTGAATGTATAAACTGTTGTTCTCACTGCTTCTCTCCGGTAGATATGAGGTAGATTAGCCTCCATCATCATGGTTCTAGTAGAATCCAAGGTAGTTATGTTCTTCCTTTCCACAAATCCATTCTGCTGAGGTGTCTAAGGAGCAGAGAATTGTCTCCTTATGCCATGCTTCTCACAAAGTTATTAAACTCACCGGATGTGAATTTTCCATGATGATCTGACCTTAAGCACTTAATATTCAATCCTATCTCAGTTTCAACTTTACCTTTAAAGATTTTAAACTTTTAAAAAGCCTCAGATTTCTCCCTTAGAAAAGTAACCCACATCATCTTAGAATAATCATCAATGATTAGCATAAAATATCTATCACCTTGAAAACTTTTGATTCTAGCAAGACCACACAAATTAGTATGAATAAGCTCAAGAACATCATTGGATTTGTTTTGTATACTCTTAAAAGAGGTTCTGACTTGTTTTCCCATTTGACATTCTTTACATACTGGATTATAGGGCTCCACAATCTTAGGTATATCTCTAATTGCCTTAGTTGAACTGATCTTTACCATGCAATCAAAATTCACGTGACATAGCCTTTTATGCCAAAGCCAACTCTCATGAATTTGTGCAATCAAACATATCTTCTCACCGGAGTTCAAATAAAATATATTACCTTTTGTCTGAGTACTAGTTGCAATCTTCAATCCAGATCTATTAATGATTTTGCATTTTCCATCCTTGAATTGTAATTGAAATCCCTTATCCACCAACTATCCTACACTTAAAATATTATGCCTTAAACCTTCAACATAATAAAAATTATCAGTATTGTGCTTACCATCTAATGATATAGTTCCTTTTCCTTTGATCATGCATGCTTTGTCATCTCCAAATCTAACCATACTGCCATCAAATTCTTGCAAAGATAGAAATTTCCTTTTATCTCCAGTCATATGTTGTGAACATCCACTGTCAATCCTTATCTTCAATTTTAGCAGCAAGGGCCTTTTCTTCAGGTACATTCTCTTTCAGTGCCAGATCATCTTCCTTTATAGCCAAAAATACCCATTCCTTTCCATTGCTGGAACCACTAGTAGAGTCTTGTGTCGGTTCATCATCAGAATCAGTCACACCTTCATCATCTGCAAAGTAACACGATTTATCTCTATTTTTCTTGTACTTATACTTGTTCTGATATCCAGGGTGTAGCGTCGTAAATTGTACGCACTTGCTAGGGTGGTACAATTTCACACCTAGTTTAGCACCCGCCTTGGCGCATTTTGCATTTTGCATTGCATTTCCCCTTAGTGCTTAATTAATTAAATTAATTAGGTCTAAGGTCCTATTTCATCATCTCCCACATCATAAAGTTGGGCCCTTTCATTAAAGTGTGCCCCTTTCATTTTATTCTTCCAATACATCATTTAATCAAAAACCCTAATTAGGTCCTATTTTGAAATTGGGGGCTTGATTCGGGGGTCAAAACATCTCGAAATCACCTGTAACTTCAGGATTCTCTCTAAAATCATCATATCCGACGGCCCTGAAAATTTGGTGAAAAGTTGTCGGGACCATGGCGCCCGACGTGCACATGGTCCCGGACATTTTTCCCAAAATTTTAGGAGCACGACCCAATCATAAAATAAAGCTTAACCCCAAGAAATTGGCAGGAGATTCAATCTCTAGGTCGGCCAAAGTTGGAATTAAGACCTAGGGTTTCATATATAAGAGCTCTCTTTCTTCATTTGAAAGGATCCAATTTTCGTTTTCAGGAACCTCATATGCAGCAAAAGAGAAGATCTTTGAGGACTTCAACAACATTCAACATCCTTCTATCAAGCATTTATCAATTTCATTCATCCATTTAGGGCTTGGAAGACATTGAAGAACAATAGGAGATTACCGACTGAAGATTGGCTTGTACTCCTCCCTTGAGGGTTGGGTATGATTTCATGTTGTTTTCATGTCTTTGCATAAGCTTCAACATATCCTTTATTCATGCTTTAGATCACTTTGCATCTTGATTTAGAGCATTTACATTATCATTTATGAGCAATTAGGGTTTACTTTCTAGGTTGCTCTAGTTTGCTTACTTGCATCTTAGGACCTTGCACACACACTAGGTCTGCACACACAAAACATTTTACAATACAACTTGGCTATTCGTGGAGGTGGAAATCACCGAAGCGGGGGTTTGACTAAGGCAAAACCCTATATAGCCGCCCAAACATCTTTTCAGATATAAGTGCAGGTTTCGGGACTCGGATGACGCCGCAGGTTGCAGATCCGGGAATAGCAGGTTGAGACAGCACTCCGCACCAAATTTCAGAGCAAAAGACCAGGACAGGGGCATGGGGCGCCTTGGTCCTGCCAGGACAGGGGCGCTGGGCACCTTGGTCCTCCTGACAGACAACATTTTTGACAGCTTTTCCAAAGTGTAAAAACAGCAGTTTTCGGAGCAGTTTCAGGGGCAGAATCAGGACAGTGGAGCCCGCGCCCCTGTCCCGAACATTTTCAGTCAGATTTTAACTCCAGGTACGCATTTACATTCTTGTCTTGTCCTTGTGTTTATAGCTTTCCATTGTTTAAGTTCAATTCTGCAATCTTGTTATTAGTTCATACTTGCACTTTGGGGTTAGGGATTGAACTTGCATCATTTCATCTTTCAATTGCAACAAAGGAATAGAAATCCTAATAGGTAGCCAGTGGCTCTCTCTTCCACAAGAAGAAGTAGCCAATTGTGTGATACCTCTAGGCTCTTTCGTATTCCACAAGTGTGTGGTTGAAAGTGAGATTAGGGCATGTTTGCTTAGTGTCACTTTTTCTCCCACACATTTTGGTGAACCCGACGTGAATCTATCATTGCTTCCTCTTGCATTGCATTTGTTAGATCTAGATCTAGATTTAGTGTGTTTTCATTTCATTTTCATTAAAAAGAAAAAAAAAGAAAAAAAAAAAAGTGTGTTTCTTTGCATTGTGTGTTTAAAATTTTATGCAATTTCAAAATGTCAGATTTTTATTTGCAAGATGTTCATATTTGTGATGATTATGAGTTAGATGAAGCTTTAGATGAATTTTTGAAACCTAAATATACTAAACTTTCATTTTACCAAAAACTCATAAACATTGTTACTATGCCATTTCGTTGTGATGAGAAAGATAAGTCGAATGATTCCTCTCAAGGGTACATTCCTATCAGCTCTTCCACTAAATCTAGTAACATGGTTGTTTTCAATGATCCCTCTATGAAGAGATATCTCCTTTTGAATCAAAAGATAAACCTTTTACTAGATATGATCATGCTTTGTTGAATGATGCCCTTGATGCCTTTGTGTCCCCTAAAAAACACTCCCTTCATGAGGATCCTTTTGTGCAAGAAGATGACATTATCCCTACATTTCCTAGTGATGGCCTTTCCTTTTCCAACAAAATTCCCACTAGAGATGATGAATTAATGGTAAATGCTTACCCTTCTCCTAAAGTTGGTCTTACCCATAAGCATCCCTTAGAGAAGGAAGATGAAATAATAAGAAATTTCCTTAATTCTCTCTCCCATAAAGATCATATTGAAAATATTTTGAGGAAAGAGGATGAGTTTAACACATCTATTGATGCTCTCCCTCCTAAGGATGAGGAATTAATAAACAATGTTATCTCCTCTCCCGAAATTGACAATACTTCAAACATTCCTTTCAACAACTTCACTATTTGGGATGAACCATTAGAAGAAGGTGTGAATTATTCTCTATCCCATGAGAGAACCCTAGCCAAAGGGGATGAAATCAAGATTGAAAACTCCCTTGATAGTTTCTCACCTTCCTTGAATCTCAATTATTCTCCCTCTCCTCAACTTGGTTCTACTCATAAGGATACCCTAGTTCAAAACAAGATGGTTAACATCTCTTTCAAAGATCTCCCTCTCAAAAGTGAGACTTTAGAGAGTAATGTTGATCCTTCTCCTAGAGAGTTTATTCCCCATGTAGATCCTTTGATGATAGAGGATGATATGACCTTTCCTAGTATTACTCTTCCTACTAGAACATCAATGCCTATCCCTTGTCTCTCTCCTAAAATTGATCTAATCTGTGATAAGATTTTAGTGCAAGAGAAGACTGTCAATAATTCTTCCAACACTTTTGTTCATTCCTCTAAACCATCCTCAATCAATTTGATACATGTGAATGAAACACCTAACAAACCTCTCTTCACTGTCCAGGGTGCTTGTCCTTCTCAAAATTCTCAACCTTTAAATAAGCCTATCTTAGTGGTTCAAGGTGGTCATGCTAATGATTCTTTTTGCACTCCTAAGAAACCTGTTATTACTGTGCAAGGAGGTTATTCCTCTAAGAGCCCTTATGAGTATGCTAAGCAATTGACTAGAGAGAGTTATCATGCGGTTGCCCATACTTATAATACTAGAAACAATAGGCAACGTAATCCTCCTCCAGTTATCCCAACTTCACTTCCTCCTTCCCAACCTATTCTTCCCCAAGCTCCACGTATTTCACAAGTTCTTGGTAAGGAATATGATCTCATAGAACAACTTAAAGCTACGCCTGCTAAGATATCCCTTTGGGATTTGATTCAAACTTCTTCCACTCATCATGGAATGTTACAAGATGCCTTGAAAGATTTGAATGTTCCTCCACCGAATACATCTAGTAATATAGCATCTTTAGTTAACTCTGTGATGAATCCTAAAGCTCAAATTGTGTTTACCCAAGATGAGTTGCCTACTAGTGAAATTCAACATCAATATGATCCCTTGATGATTGTGGTTATCATAAATGACACTGCTATAAGACGAACACTGGTAGATAATGGCTCTGGCCTTAATGTGTGTAGCATTAATCTATTGCATAAGATGAATGTGGATACATCCCTTATTGAGCCTGACTCTCATCCCATTCGAGGCTTTGATAATGTGGCTAAGTCTTCATTAGGTATTATCACCTTACCCATCACAGTGGGACCTGTTACTTTGCCTACTCCTATCCATGTTATGTCGGGAAATCTAACATACAACTTGTTATTAGGGAGACCTTGGATTCACGGTATGCAAGCTGTCCCCTCTACATTGCATAGACAAGTTAAATTCATTTATAACAATAAGACATATACCTTGATAGGTGATACTAATTTTCAAGCTTGTTTGCAAACATCTACTTCCAAAGGGAGTTCTTCTAAATCTTCCTCTTCTAGTGATGACTCTTTACCTATGGACAAATCATCATCCTCTGATAATCAAAATTCTTTGGATGAAGATTCTTCTCAACTTGAATCTACACATGAAGAGGCTTTTGATCCTGAGAAGGTTCTCACAAAAGATGATTGGGGATCTCTTGATTTCACTCCCACCTTTGTAGGTGAGTATAGGGTTCCTCCTAGAGAGTTTAAAGTTAAAAAGAAGGAAGAAACTAAAAATCAATCAATCTTACCTGAACCTATGAGCAATAATTTTGTGGACGCTTCTCAAACTTCTTCTCCTCACACCTCTAATTATGAAGAGTTTGATTCTTTGTCTTATGAAAAACCACCTTCTCTTCTTGAAATGGCTGAACGTTATGGTCGTGGTTTTCGCATTTTTGCTAAGCATGGGTATCATGGAAATGGTTGTGGCGCTCATGAACAAGGGATAAAAGTTCCTCTAGAGACTAATTTTCACAATTATGCCTTTGGACTCGGCTATAATCCCTGCAAACGTACCAAAGCATCTAAAAGACCATCTCTCAATGTAAATGCTATATTTAGTAGTGATGATGATCTCACTTCAACTAAATCATCTTCTACTTCTATCAACTCTCATTCCCCTCATAAGGAAATTTTGGCAATGAACAAATCTCTTTATGAATCCCCTCAAATTTCTAAATCCACTTATGAATCTTTATCTCCTATTCATCATAAAGTCCTTTCCTCTAGGGATAAGGCTCTAATAAATTACACTCATCCCTCTTCTAAGATTTCATGTGACTTTTCTTCTTCAATTTTTATCATTTTGTACATGTTTTTGATCTCACTTATAGTTGAGCATTTAGCATGTCATATTCAAATACCTCATTCAATCTATCATGTCTTTAAATAACATTAATGGCTATTATGTTGCTCATCATTATGTGACATTAGTAGCTCATTTACTAGGGGCTCATTGTCATTCATGATGGTACAATTTTAAGTGCAATCATATTTTTTGAAGCAACATAATAGCCTAATTTTCTTGTTCCTATGGGGACAAGAATGATTTCATACATCTCTTCTTTTGCTTATGTCCAAATCTCTCCCTAGAAGATTGTGTAAGTCCTTCTCATTGTCCTTATCTTTGGGAGGCAATGATCTTTCCTTATTTTTATCTAAGGATCCACTTTTTCCTATTTTGTGGATGATGTGGACTTTATTACTTGATGTTATGCCTTGTACGCATTTGTTGTTGTTTGTTCAAGGGTTCTCTCTTACAAGAGGTGTAAGTCCTTGACTACAACCTCTTTTGCACTTTGTAAAGGACATCCATAATGAATTCACTCTCCCAATTGGGTTAAAAAGAGCGTCATCCTTCATTAAGGATCACTTTCACCTCGCAAAAGAAGGAAGTATTGCATTCTTATTCTCTTCTTTGTCTTATTCTAGAAGATGTTATATTTGTCTAAGACAATTCCTCTCAGGGATAGGTGTCTTTTGTACAAAGATCTCTTCTCCTCTAAGGATCTCCTTTACACATACTACAAGGTATCCCTTTTCAACTATCTTATCCTTGCTTAAGGAATGCAAAACTCTTTTGCTTGGATCTATGACATTGTTGCATGTTTGGGGTATCTTCTTTTGTGATGAAGGTAGGTATCCTTGTTCTACTTTGCTTATGACATAAACACAACACTTTTTGAGCAATGGGTCATTCTTGGAACTAGAGCACAGACTCTTAGAGCGAGATGTCACGCTTTTGTACTATACATATACAGGTTGTAGCATACTCGGGCATAGACTCCTATGAGGTGCTTCTAACCTCCCTTACACACACATGCACAAGGTTGAGTGGAACTAGCGGCATAAGGCTAGACTTTCTCACTCTCCTCCCTTACATGGATCACCTAGATAGACTCTAGGGGCTAGTTTTCCATGTCCTTTTTCCCATGGATCACCTAGACAAGATCTAGGGGTGAGAAGTCCATGTTTACATCCTTCATCTTGTGTTAGAGAGCTCTCAAATCCTCACACTCTTTGTTGTGTTGGAATTGAGATTTAGTCCTCTTTCTTACCAAATGATTCTCCATTAGTTTTTGATCTCATATCAAATCTTCTTGTGAGCATTTGTCATCAATTTTCTTTAACAATTTAGAGTGGTAAACATGATACCCTGTTTCAACTCACTAAAATTAGCAAGCCGAAACAGGGGGGGGCATATAGCTACCCTCGAATTTTCATCACCTTCCTTAGTAAGCATTAGGTGATTTTGTGATCTAACGTGTGTTTTGTAGGGTGTGGTTCCTAACTGTGTATTGCAGATACCGCTGGGGGCTTCGTTCGACAAACTTATGGATATATCCTTTTTCAAATAATGTTTACTTTTTTGTACTTTAGCTTGCATATGCACGTAGTGTTCATATGACCACTAAAGTGGGGGCTAAATGTAGCGTCGTAAATTGTACGCACTTGCTAGGGTGGTACAATTTCACACCTAGTTTAGCACTCGCCTTGGCGCATTTTGCATTTTGCATTGCATTTCCCCTTAGCGCTTAATTAATTAAATTAATTAGGTCTAAGGTCCTATTTCATCATCTCCCACATCATAAAGTTGGGCCCTTTCATTAAAGTGTGCCCCTTTCATTTTATTCTTCCAATGCATCATTTAATCAAAAACCCTAATTAGGTCCTATTTTGAACTTGGGGGCTTGATTTCGGGGGTCAAAACATCTCGAAATCACTTGTAACTTCGGGATTCTCTCTAAAATCATCATATCCGATGGCCCTGAAAATTTGGTGAAAAGTTGTCGGGACCATGGCACTCGACGTGCACATGGTCCCAGACATTTTTCCCAAAATTTTAGGAGCACGACCCAATCATAAAATAAAGCTTAACCCCAAGAAATTGGTGGGAGATTCAATCTCTAGGTCGGCCAAAAGTTGGAATTAAGACCTAGGGTTTCATATATAAGAGCTCTCTTTCTTCATTTGAAAGGATCCGATTTTCATTTTCAGGAACCTCATATGCAGCAAAAGAGCAGATCTTTGAGGACTTCAATAACATTCAACATCCTTCTATCAAGCATTTATCAATTTCATTCATCCATTTAGGGCTTGGAAGACATTGAAGAACAATAGGAGATTACCGACTGAAGATTGGCTTGTACTCCTCCCTTGAGGGTTGGGTATGATTTCATGTTGTTTTCATGTCTTTGCATAAGCTTCAACATATCCTTTATTCATGCTTTAGATCACTTTGCATCTTGATTTAGAGCATTTACATTATCATTTATGAGCAATTAGGGTTTACTTTCTAGGTTGCTCTAGTTTGCTTACTTGCATCTTAGGACCTTGCACACACACTAGGTCTGCTCACACAATACATTTTACAATACAACTTGGCTATTCGTGGAGGTGGAAATCATTGAAGCAGGGGTTTGACTAAGGCAAAACCCTATATAGCCGCCCAAACATCTTTTCAGATATAAGTGCAGGTTTCGGGACTCGGACGACGCTGCAGGTTGCAGATCTGGGAATAGCAGGTCGAGACAGCACTCCGCACCAAATTTCAGAGCAAAAGACCAGGACAGGGGCGTGGGGCACCCTGGTCCTGCTAGGACAGGGGCGCTGGGTGCCCTGGTCCCTGGGACAGGGGCGCTGGGCGCCCTAGTCCTCCTGACGGACAACATTTTTGACAGCTTTTCCAAAGTGCAAAAACAACAGTTTTCGGAGCAGTTTCAGGGGCAGAATCAAGACAGTGGCACCCACGCCCCTCTCCCGAACATTTTCAGTCAGATTTTAACTCCGGGTATGCATTTACATTCTTGTCTTGTCCTTGTGTTTACAGCTTTCCATTGTTTAAGTTCAATTCTGCAATCTTGTTATTAGTTCATACTTGCACTTTGGGGTTAGGGATTGAACTTGCATCATTTCATCTTTCAATTGCAACAAAGGAATAGAAATTCTAATAGGTAGCCCGTGGCTCTCTCTTCCACAAGAAGAAGTAGCCAATTGTGTGATACCTCTAGGCTCTTTCGTATTCCACAAGTGTGTGGTTGAAAGTGAGATTAGGGCATGTTTGCTTAGTGTCACTTTTTCTCCCACACACAGGGTTAGGCTTAAAAGATCTTCTAGCTCTTTCTTCAAATCTTGAATTCCTTTTAGGACATCTAGATGCAAAATGACCTATCTTATTACATGCAAATAATTTTAAAGGTGATTTTCCTTCATACTTATTTCCTACTAGTCCTTTAGGTACTCTTCTAGCAAATAGGGCTTCAAGTTGCTCAAATTTTTTATCTTCTCTTTTCATATCATCCAATTCATTTGCATACAAAGGTTTCCAATCTTGCTTGCTAGTTGATGATGTAAATGCTTGAAAAGTAGGTTCAGACTTCACAGCTCTAGAAGGTCAAAATTCTTCAAGCTCAAAAGTAGATAATTTCCCAACTATTAGCCTCCTCCAAATTTTCATTAAAATTTCAAATTCAGAGGTCGCCTTTTGGTGTTTCTTTTCTCTTTCGGTCATTTATTTCCTTTCTTTGAACCCGAGTCATTGAACCTTTTAAAATTCAAGGTTCAAAGTTCAAAACGCGCTTTAAAGAATTTTCTTCATGATTTTGTTTTATGGTAAGGCAAGTGCTTTGTTGCAATTTGTATTGAACTTTAACCATTGAACGTTTTTGGTTCAAGGTTCAAGGTTCAAGGTTCAAGGTTCAAAGTCAGTCATGCGTCGGTCTCGTCTTTTCTCGTTAACTGCTATTTGTCTTGTCGCATAGTCGGTGTTTTGTGTTACTCTGTGTTATTTCTCAATATTGAACTTGAACCTTTGAACCTCTTGGTTCAAAGTTCAAAGTTCAAAGTTCGAATTCTTAAAGACCAAAGTTTTATGTAGAATTAATACATGCATCATAAAGTGAATGTGGTGGCGAGAAAAGAGAATATTCTTGGGAATTCAAAATATTAGTTTCTAAAATTATGATAAGAAATCATGATAATTCGAGAGTTGTGTGATGGAGTGATCCAAAATTAAATGTATATTGGCTATACATCAAATCAGGTGTTAGCTCACACAAGATTACTTAATTAGTACAACTAGCTAAGTCTTGAGTGTAATTTTGTCTATCTTTGTTGCGAAAACTAGCAATTGTTTCTAGAAATTTCTTAGTAGCAATGCAAGCGAGGAAAATTGGAGGTATTGTATCTGCACGCAGAAGTTTTCTGAGAATTTGCTGTTGAGATCAGGTTAGTTTCAGTCATTCTCTCTTATGTTGTATTTTCTTATTCTGGAAGCTAGCTATTGTTCATTCCCCTTTTCTATGTATAAAAATTCATTGCATTCCTATAATTGTTTGTTTAAAATGAGAGGGGCCATAATGAGGCCTACTCTACAAAAATTAGGCCACATTTCTTGCCTAGTTTGTTCACTCCCAGAGATGGGAGATACCTCATTAGCCCTGGTGGATCTCTCTAATTTTCTTGAGAGAGCCAAAAACCTAGTTCAGAATTCAATGATGGAGAGAATAGTGAAGAGTGGTTTGCTGCCACATTTCCCATTGTTGCACCATGCTCGGAGTTAGTATTGGAATTTATGAATAGGTATGATGCAGAGCACAGGTGTATCAGGAACATCAATGGCAAAGTGCTGTTAAAAATTGACAGGGATACCGTAATGGAAACCATGGGTATACCTCATAAGGAGCCATATGAGGATTTGACTATTGGTACATCATACTCATTCTTTTCTAAGACGAAGAGTACTTATAAAAGTGTGATTGCTAGGAATTGGTTACTGAAAATTCAAAAGGGGGGGTCGAGGTTGCCAAGGCCGCTTACTAGAGAACACTTCATAATAGAGGTGCAAGACATTGTCATTCTGTTGAATAGGTTAAAAGGAAATGTCCATGCCTTCTACTAGGAAGACTAGATGTACTTCTACATCCAAGTCATGCTGAATGGAAGCACCTACTTGGATTGGGGGCAGGTAATTGCAGAAAGATTGCACGAGACTCTGAATAGGTTTGCAGGAATGACTGGTTTCTTTATGTCTTCATATTTGTTTTATATGCTTGCATGTACCCAGGATTGGAATGGACTATATCATGAACCCTGGATTGATGGAATTAAGGTATATGAATATTACCCTCACCTGCAGGAACATAGATATACAAAGAATTTAATGAGATGGAATGACATTTTTGCAGGGAGATTGGTTTACAAATTGTAGGGAAACACAAATAAGAGGTTGACAATGGAGGCCATGGAATTCATCAATATTTATGGTGGTTACTTTATCCAATTCCCTCAGTTCACTTATATTTGAGTTGGCAGTTTTCAGGATGAACCTTTTAGGTTACTCTAGTTTGTTTTGGATAGTTATGTTTTAATCGAAGTTTGTTGTCAACTAGCATACATTGACAAAAAGAGTGGAAGGAAGTCTGGGGTGGTATTTCCTATAGAACTTGGTCACTATAGCTATGCATCTATTTAAGACTCATTTAACCTTGAACTTGAATTCAAAAAGTTCAAGTTGCAATTATATGTTGCCAGATACAAATTTGATAGTCGGGCATTTTCTATAGAGAATTTAGAGGTTGATAGTGATTTTCAGCATGAACCTCAGTTGGAGGATTATTGGGAGAACTGTGCTAATGAGTTCGAAGTTAGAAGAAGGTTGTGGTCAAGTTTCATGGTTCAAGAAATTGTCAGAAAGGGCTTATTTATGAATGTTTTTGGGGTGCAAGAAGATGGAGGTGAGGAAGTAGTTGGCCCTGAGTTCAATGAAAGGATACAGGGACAACCTATCCTAGAAATTGATTGGAATAGGAAAGGGGATGATAGCATTAAGGCTAGAACCTTTAATGTGATCAGAAGAATAGAAAAATGGTTGAAAGATTGTTGTTTCAGACAAAAGTCTATACCTACACCTAAGAATAAGAAAGTTAGTCGAACTCGTGCATCTTCCCAAGCATCTCTTCCTTCTTCTAACATTGTTGTTGATATTGCAGGTGAAGGGAAACAAAGGATGGAGAAGGCCAAAATTGAAAGTCTAGGAGAGTCTTTTGTGGGTTCCACCTTTGCCCATGTTACCAGATCACGTAGTAGGAAAAGGAACCAGAAAACCCTGGCAAGTTGACTGGTAGTGGATTTAGATTCTGAGGAAGAAACTCAAGAAGCAATGGATACTCAGATGCAGGACCAACCCATAACAGATGTTGTAGATAAAAGAAAGGAAATCCTGTAGCCTGAGAATTCCGAGAATACCATGGTTGTTGTCACCATTAACCAACAATCACCATTACCAAGGGAAACATCCATCGCTCCTAAGTGGCTGAGTGCCTCACTTACTAAAAAGAGGAATGTAGTTCCTATTTCAATCCCAATGGAGGATATGGTTAGCAAATGGCTGGGAAGGACTTCAAAGTCCAAAAGACTCAAAATAGAAACCATGATCAACGTGGATGAGAAAAAGGGACACTGGGTTGCAAAAGTGGCTAGACCCCTGGTAGATAAGGAGGTCGAGAATATCACTAAGAAAGATTTTATCATTGAAAAGATTGATCTAGGGGCAACTTCTCAGGTTGTCGATGTTAAAAATTTGGAGTCTTCAACCAAAAGGACCCTCACTAGGACTTGGAAGGATGAAAAAGACAAGAATGAGATGAAGCAGATTATAATATAGATGGCTCAGTATATCAATGCTATCCAAAATCCAAATCCCCAACCTCTTTCCCAAGTTTCTTTATCATTCGATCCAAAATCGCCCATGAACCAGAAGTTACTTGATCAGGTTCAAAAGAGCCGAATGATTATAGATTTCTTTAGCGAATGGCTTCAATCAATCGCACAACAGGGAACTAGCTATTTTTTTGATTTGGTCAAAGTGTTCGAGAACGCAAAGTCTGTTGGGAAAGAGTTAGAAATAAAAATAGTTGCTTGGGAGAAAGAGAAAAGTAAATGGTTGGCTATGTTGAGGTAGATGAGAGATACTCAGAGATATGGAGTGATGAACTTCCTCGCTGAGAAGCCAATGCACAACCTTGATGATAATGTACTCTTCATTTGCAAAGAAAATATTGAGTGGAGAAACTCAATCATTTAGCAAGGACATGAGGAATTCCTCAAACTTCTAAAAGAATTGAAGGAATTGACTGACACTATGAAAAAAGACATGAAATGTATAGACCTTCAACTTCTAAAAGAGGATAAGAAAATGCTTGAGGATTCATCAGAGATGATTCAAGTTTTCAAAGAGCGAATACAATAGATTCAGGAAGCAAAGTCCTTGACAATTGAAGATTTCTCAAAGGTTGCAAAAATTGAATCTATGTTGGTTGTTTGCTTCAATCATCTAGAAATGCATAAGGGTAAGGTCCTACATGTAAGCAAAAAGAAAGAGGTATGGAAGTGACGAATCCTACATATAGGCCTCCCACATTACCAGCTCATTCTAAACTTCTCTTCAGCTCACCTGGAATGGCAAAACATTCAAATTACTCCCACATCACAAGACAAATAGGTTGAAGTCACATCATTTACTGGAGTCCGATCATGCCTTTGTTGCTCATGGCTCATGTTGCTTTTGTAGTTTAGTTATTGATTTTTTAGTTTTAAGAAATGAAACTTCTTTTAACTATAGGATAGAGTTAATCATTTAACTCTTGTTTTATTTGTAACAGACTATCATAGCCTGGCGACTATTTATATGGTTCTGTAAGTCTTTTTAAAGGTTCAGAATTTTTTGATTGAAAGGAGCAGACTGAATTTTCTTTGGATTTTCAGTATACATATTTCTGGTACTTGAATGAAATAATATTTTGATATGATCTTCAAATCTGTGTGTTTGAAAGATTAGCAATCTATGCTGGGATGTATGCTTATGTGCAAAATATGCTATTTCATTATCAGTTCTTTCTCAGTCTGTGAATTCATTGATTTTTTTTTTTTTTAATGGTACTTCAATGTTGTTTAAATGGCTTTGTTCCCCCTTGTCCTGTGAGGCATGAGTGGGAATCGATCAACATTTACACTACTTTGAGTATTTTGGGTGGAATATGTTTTATATTGAATGGATATGTGCAGGAGTAAAGTCTGTGAGCTTTACACTTATTAATAAATATTTTGTAGCATTCTTTTGTGTTGACAAATGAATGTGAAAACCTTTCTCTCTTTCTAGTGAAAAGTGTGTTTGTTTTTTGAGTAATTTGCATAAAAATTTATTGAACATCTTATGAGGAGATGCACTCTTATGTAGAGGGTAAATCTAAACTCGGTTCACCCAACTGTTAGTGTATTTGCTTTTTCATGAAGGGCATGCACGAGTCATTATTTTAAAAACATATAAAAATCAAAGAAAAGGCAAATTTCTTCGCCAACAGATTTTTGGAGACTTTGCTGGGGAGTCGAATAATAAGATTGGTCACTTGGTTACATGATATAAACAATTGGATTGTCAATATTTAAGAGTTTATTATGTGCCATTAAAATTTTGCATTGTAAATAGGCTGGAGCCAAGAAGATATACTAGGGCTATACTAGGGCTCAGAGGCATGAAGGAATAGTTGACTCTGTTTTTCAAGAATTGTAAAACCTATATTTTCAGCCATCCTTTTTACCTAAGAGAGGAGCAAAAATTAGACCTCCTTCTCCATCCCTTTCACTCCCTGTTTCCTCAGTTTGTCAAGCCCTAACCTTGCATGGTGTTGCCTTGCCTAGTGTAATCAATCCAACACATCTCAATATCATTCTTCCAATGGCAGCAAATAATCCTTGGGGGCCACAATAGGTCCATTGAACCTTGGTTTGAATTTGAATGCCTTACCTAAAGGAACGAGGGATCATTTGCCTAAATTCAGTGGTGATGGTAAGGTCATAGTTGATGAACATTTGAATGCATTTAATGTTGCATGTGGTGTAATAGTTGTCTAGCATGAAGAAGTTGCAGTAAGATTGTTTATACAAACATTAACTGAAGTAGTTGCAGATTGGTTCTATCATTTGCTCAACAATGTAATAACAAACTGACAAGATTGGAAAACTAGGTTTGAAGCTAGGTTCAAGGTAGAAGAGGATGAGAATTCTCTTTTGGCTCAATTAGCTTAGTTAAAAAAATAAATTCTAGAATCTATGAGAGATTTTGTGGCTAAATTTTATAAAATTGTTCATAAAATTCCTACAAATCAGAAACCCTTAGATGATAACTTGAAATATTTTTTTATAAATTATATGCCCTCAGAAATAAGTTTCTTGATTCATAAAAAAAGAGTTGCAACTCTGAATGATGTTAAAACACTTGCCATTGAATTGGAGGATGACTTGATCACTGCAGGAAAATGGAAGAGAGAAGTTGTTAGGTCCTGAAGACAACTGAGAGGGGGGGTGAATCAGTTGTCCAATAAATTCAACTAGAATTAACTTAACCAAAACTTAATGCTTAATACCGGTAAACCAAACTTTATGCCAGTAGATAGTCTTAACAGTTAATTGCAATACCGGTAAAGATTAATGCATGAAATAGAAAGAAAACAATATCCACAACACATAACACCAATGTTTGTATGTGGAAACCCTGTAAGGGGAAAAACCATGATGGGAAGCCTTACTCACAATCTAATGATGCTATTGTAGATAGTATGTGTTTACAATAAGGATTCTGCACATGCAGAAAGACCAATTGCCTAGAGCTCACTGCTCAATCACAAAATGAGAGTCACACTGACTACAATTGGATGGTTAAATCCAATGATAATGTACTGCATAAAATAGCATCTTCATATGCTGGATTCAGTACCGGTGTAGTTCTGATTGCCTTCACAAAACCTTCCTTCAACCTTCAAATGATGTCTGCGTGTATAGCTCTGCTTATTTTCGCATATACTCTTTTACAATTCTTTTTCCAAATCGCATATAGATCTTACAAATAAGATCTTACATATATACCATAACCTAAGACCAATTGAATAGGTTGGCTCACTAAAAGATATTACAATAAAATCAATTACAAACAAATCAATATTTGATGCATGATGTCGGCTCAAATGCATTTACAATTGTAGCGTCCTAAAATTGTGACACTTGCAATTTCGATTGCATTTGGGTCTTCACGATGGCGATGCAACACGGAACCTGAATGGAGACCCCGAAACTTGTTCATGACATCAAAAACTGCATTTTTCTGCACCCTGGCCTGATCCTTCTTGCACCCTGCTGTCCCGGGAGGTGGGACCATGGCGCCCAGTGCCCTGGTCCCTGGCCCTATTTTGGGCCCGGTCTCTTATGGGGCTTCGGGTCTTTAAGTTTGCAAATTGGAAAATAATGTTTCCTGGTCAGCCTAAGGTCGGGAAAATCAGTCTTTCAACCCTAATTGACAAGTATAAAAACTGCATTTCCTCTCTCATTTTGAAAAAGATGGGAAAAAGACGGAAGCGATATTCAAACATTCAAGCATTCAAGCATTCAAGCATTCCTTCAAGCAATTGAGCATTCTAAGTCTCCATTCAAGGCTAAGTGTTGCATTCAAGACAAGGATTCAACCATTGAAGAGGAGATCACATACAACATACATTACACCTTCGCATGTAAGAATACAAACATTCTTACAACAAGGTATCAGTACTTGTTTACATTACAAACATTTACATTTACAACATTCTCATTTCTTGGTTAATTCCAAAATCGGGGTTTGACCTAAAGGCAAACCACTCATCCCTAACCCCCCAATCATCCTCTCTTTTTTGTGTGTAGGTTGCAGGTACGCGGTTGTAATTGAAGATCTGGAATCCTTGTACAGAGACGAACAGATCCACATTCGTTTCGCGGATTTTTCGGAGGACCGTGTGCACGCCGGGCGCCATCGTCCTATCAACTTTGACTCAAATTTGCAGAACAACACCGTCTCGACATTTTACTGCTAATTCCAGGTCCGCAGCTTCATCCCATATCCCTATCTCTGTTTATAAGTGAATCTTTCCTACTTTACATGCATTCCTAGTTCAATCTTTCTATTTACATTCTTTACAAAAGAGGGTATCCTTGCTATCTTACCCCTTAAAACTCATTTAGAATCCAATCTTGCATTGCGTGGGATTGGATCTTGTGGGTTTCAACCCCTCTTTTGAATGTAAAGTCTCTCCTAAGTGAAAACCATCAACCCTAGTGACTCTCCCTTCTCTCTCCTTGGAGTTGGGGAGGGGAGAACGACTAGGGTTTGATTTTTCTGATTTACATTTTGGTGAACCCGACGTGAACATCCCTTTTGATTATTCATGGTTAGCTCTGAAAAATTTGCTTCCTTAATTACATTTCCATGTTTGATCTTTTGCAAATTTTAGAGGTTGATTGCATAAAAACCCTAAAATTTTCTTTTTAGTAATTGAGCTTGTGGAATGTTTAATTGTTAATGCTTGTTTCAGATCTACCCTTCTATTGCAAATTGTCAATTCATATTTGTGCTTTAATTCTGAAAATTAAGTGGTTAAATGTCAAAACCCTAATTTTTAAGACCTTCTTGATTCAACCTTTGACTGATAATTTCAGTAATCAAAACACCTCCAAATCGGCTGTAACTTTGGATTCCGCAATAAAATCACAATATCTTTCATCCTTGAAAATTTGGAAAAAAGTTGCGAGGACCGTGTGCACCCCGAGCGCCATCGTCCCCAACATTTTTTTCGAAATTTCGGGAGCTAGATCTTACTGTATTTTTCTGCTAAAATCTAGAATTTTGGCTGATTTTATCAATTTTAACACTTTCAAAATTAAAGTCGAAGTTGGTCTAGCGATTGCTTGGATTGAGGCTTCTAATCATTCAAAAATTGTTGAAATTGAAATTTGTATCAAAATTGTGTTTCTTACAGTCCTAAATCTGAAAATTGTGTTAGCATTCATTCGAATTTTAGTGCTTTATTCAAATCTTTACAATTTGTGACTTTTGAAATTAAGTGTTTAATTGCAACAACCTTGATTTCCACTTTCAAAATTGAATTTTGCGTGAAATCGAGTCAACTTTTAAATTTCGAAACTTGCATTGCTTTCAGTATTCCCTCTAAAATCATAAAATTCAAAATTTCAGTTTCCCTCTCTTTTCCAAAATTCAAATTTTACATTTTTCAACAATCTTGGTAGGGTTCAATTTTGAGATTGCAACTTTAATTTGGCCTATCTACAGATCGTAAAATCACTCAATTTTTTCAGATTAGCTTTAAAATCATCATAACTTTCATCCCTGAAAATTTTGAAAAAAGTTGCGAGGACCGTGTGCACTCCGTTCGCCACGGTCCCGGACATTTTTTCCAAAATTTTGGGAGATTGTCCTGATTGCATTTAACAGCTTAAATCTAGGAGATTGGCTGATTTTATTGAAATTTGCTACCTCTAAAATTCAAAATCTTCTCTCTTTCTTTAGTGCATGAGTTTTACAACAATAAGCCCTACTTATACTATTCCCGTTAGATGAAGCCTTAGAATTAAGTCTTTCCAAGGTGTAATTACCGAGGAGATGGAACCTAATTTGAATGGCCTTTTTAATGAGGACATGGGTAATTCCTCTAATCCTCTTAATGATGAAGAAGCTCTCCATGAGGTTTCTATAGAACAACTTTCAAAATTGGATAACCAATTTGATGATTTTCGACAATGGATGTCTCAAGAATACCCCGATAGTCAAGCTCTTTCATTAATTGAGGGTCTAAAACTTATGGTTCAAAGTGATAAGAATGGAATTGATATTTTGCGTGGTATTGCACACATTGTGGATTCGAATGTGATGCCTATGAAGAGTTGTGCCGAAACTTTAAGTTATACACAACCTCTTACTCAAGTTAATCATTCTATTCCTTTGACAACTTCTATTGCTAGTATACCTACTTTTACATCAAACATAATGACTACTTCAATACAAGACATGCCTCCTATGATCACCAGTCATGGGGGTAATCCTTCTTTCAATCTGACTTCTTCATTCATTCCTTCAATGAGTGTCCCTATTATATCACCACAAATGAACATGACGCAAGGGGGCAATTCATTTAACCCTTCCATTCCTCCTTGTAGTGTTCCTCCTTTCCAATCATCTCCTATGACTAACTATCATAGCGTCCCACCACCTTACTCTCTACCTTCTTTCAATAACATAATACCTCCATCACAATCTAACACATCCAATATGAACTCTTCGACTGAAGCGACCATTAACAATCTTGCACAAACTGTCTCTTCCTTACAGCAACAAATTGCCTCTATGAATCAATCTAAGTTTAGTGTGCCCACATTTGATGTTGCGAGCCCACTTTCTCTTGACATTGTTCTAGCTATCCCCCCTAAACATGTTGAAATTCCGCATTTGGAGCTTTATAATGGTAAGGGTGATCCTCTAACACATGTTAAGACCTTTCAAACAATATGTACTGATTTTGCTTATGACCAAAGGTTGCTTGCAAAACTGTTTACTAGAACATTAAGAGATAAAGCCCTACAATGGTATTGCTTGTTGCCTTCCTATTCTATTACTTCTTTCGAACAACTTGCAAATGCTTTTATTCAACAATTTCAAAACAATATAAGTCCTAAAGTTACTTTGATTGATTTAATGCATTGTAAACAAGGTGTTAAAGAAAAAGTGACTGATTTCATTGGTAGATATAAGCATTTGTATGCTCAAATTTCTTTTCCAGTGCCTGACAATGATATTCAAAGAATCTTTATTTCTAATTTACAAAAAGATATTAGAGAAAAACTCCTGTTTTCTGAGTTTACTTCTTTCCAACAGTTGTACGCAACTCTTCACAATTATCAACTGACTGTGAGTCAAATGGAACAAGCAAATCCTATGGCTTCGAGTGATAAGGGTGATAGTAGTCAACAACCATTTGGGAAGTTTAAACCGAACAGAGAGTCCATTAAATTCAATGAAAACATCATCAACAACAATGTGAATGCGGCATCAGGTGTGCCTCCTATTTCTAAGTTTTTCAGGAAAGAAAGAAAGTTTACTCCTTTGAATGAATCATTGCATAGTATTATGAATAAGTTATTGGAACAACATGTGCTTACTCTTCCTCCTATAAAGCAAATAGATCCTGCAAAGATTAATTCACCTTATTTTGATAACAAATCTTTTTGTCAATTTCATCGTCATCCTGGGCATGATACTGAAAAATGTTTTGCTTTAAAGGGTAAAATTCAAGATTTGATTGATAATAATACTATCTCTGTTTCTGGTGTGAATGATAAAGGAAACACATCTGTAGCTCCTCCTAACCAAAATCTTTAGATTTTTACTGATCCATTACCTTCTCATGCCTCTAATGCGATTGATACTAATGATTCCTCTGTCTCACCTAATGATCTTGTGTCCATGACTCCGAATGTGATTAACTTTGTAGAGCAGCAGAAAATCACTAAAGAACCTTCCATCAACTTTGATTCCAGTGAAACTATCAGGGCACCTGATGGTCCTTTATATATAGTTGCAAAAGTCAAGAATACACCTTGTCGTGGGGTGCTTATTGATCCTTCTTGTATGATTAATGTCATTACTGAAGAATTTCTTTTTACTTTGCAATTGAATCAAGTGATCTATGACGAAACAAATGTGGTTGTGAAACTATTTGATGCATTTTCTTCTCCTGCAATTGGTTCTATTACATTACCTATTGAGGTCCATAACAAATCCCTTGATGTGGACTTTGCTATTATTCCATCATCCGAACAATTTTGTGTGAAGCTAGGCTATCCTTGGCTATCTTCCATGAAAGATATTGCTTCTCCTATTATCAAGTGTTTGAAATTTCCCCATAATGGTGAAGTTGTTACTGTCAATCATAGTCTCTTTAAACCAGCTGAAAGAACTTCTAGCGTTCCTATTGATTACTTTTGGCCTAAACAATTCCAATCTCTTCCTCCGCAAAGTGATCATCTTTTTAAATCTTATCAAAAGTGGAAGAAAGATATGATCCTATCTCTAAGTGAACCTAGAACACCCAAACTTGACATTCCTATCGTTCTTGAGAAGGAAGTTCTTCCTTTGAAAGATAAAACTAATGTCTTTCCTCAAGAAGATTCCCAACCCATCCCTATGGATGTGACTATGCCTATATCTAATAAACTTCCTAAGAGTAGACCTATACCTCCTCTTCATGATGGACTTGGTCTCCTTCCTAAACCAAATATTCCTCCTTTATATGGAGCAGTTCCTCCTCCTTCCTCTTATGGAGAGAAGAGACCTTCCTCTTCTCCTATTATTCAACCTAAGAGACCACAACCTAAACACCCAAGTGATAAGGATGAGAACATTCCTCCTCAATCTTCGCAACTTCCTACTAAGACTAGACGAAATTGTTCTGCACGTGAACGCCGACGAAAGCGTCATCTTAGAGCTTAGGCAGCTGCTTCTCAAGCTTTGCAATCCCCAAAAACACCTTCAGCCAGTATTATTCCATTTTCTCCTCAGCCGACGATTGAGCCGAAATCTCCTAAACATAAGGTGCATGATGGTCTTGATCCGGTGCGAGTTAAAGATCCTATTTTTATAAATCTTGATGATGATATAGATGAAAATGTTACTCCTGTTCATTCTGATAGTGAATATGAATATGTTGATGTTGATAACCATCTATCTAACGAATTTTCTAAAGCACTTATCCTAGCTCCTAGACAAGAACAACGTGGCTTGGGGTATGAACATAGCCCTTGTTTGGATCTTGTGATAGCTCCATCTGCTGTGTTGGATGTTCCTCCTCTAGCGTGTTTCCTACCTTCCCGAAATATTGATCAGCAAGATCGGGGGGTAGATGACGTGCTAGACTAGTTCATTAGCATAGCAGACTCTCTCCTCCTCTCTTGATCTCTTTTGTTACTTCTTCTATGTGTTATTCTCATTCTTCTATTTGTTGTCCTTAGTGTTGTCTACTTGAGGACGATGCAAAACATTGAGATCTCTTTTGGTCTCTCTCATGTTGACTCAAAAGACACATGTGTTCCCTTCTTCTAGGTGACCTTCCTTGATTGGGGAATGAAGAACAATTATGCATACATACTTATGATATACATGAATTATCATACAACATACTGACCCCGAGGAAAGCGAAGTCACCTTGTGCTTTGTGTTTTGTGTCTATTATCCTTGGGCTTATCTCACATTTGGGGGCTAAATCCTTGTGATAACGTGCTCCTTTCTCATTTCTTATATGTATCACTACCTTAAAGCAATCACCCCCGGTGAGGCGTGTGCGATCGCTTTAACGTAGGGGGGCATACATCCCGTTCATATCTTTTCAAGATACTTGAAAATTTCTTGACAAATTTAGCTTTGCCTTGAAAATTTTTGATATCTTTCTTGCATGACTCATAGTGAGGGAACCTTACTACTGACAGTCATGGTTCTCCCTCATGATCTTCCCTTTTACTTTGTCAATTGAAGTCATAAGATCCTTAGTCCACTGGGGGGTTGGTGTATCTTGCCTCCTTGACGTGGTGAAAGTTTTTCAATGTTGTTTCCTTGTACTTTACCAGAAGTATGAGCATATGCTTATACTCCTGCTAAAGTGGGGGCTAAATGTAGTGTCCTAAAATTGCGACACTTGCAATTTCGACTGCATTTGGGTCTTCACGATGGCGATGCAACACGGAACCTGAATGGAGACCCCGAAACTTGTTCATTACATCAAAAACTGCATTTTTCTGCACCCTGGCCTGATCCTCCTTGCACCCTGCTGTCCCGGGAGGTGGGAGCATGGCGCCCAGCGCCCTGGTCCTTCAGGACTAGGGCGCCTAGCGCCCTGGTCCCCCAGGACCATGGCACCCAGCGCCCTGGTCCCTGGCCCTATTTTGGGCCCGGTCTCGTATGGGGCTTCGGGTCTTTAAGTTTGCAAATTGGAAAATAATGTTTCCTAGTCGGCCTAAGGTCGAGAAAATCAATCTTTCAACCCTAATTGACAAGTATAAAAACTGCATTTCCTCTCTCATTTTGAAAAAGATGGGAAAAAGGCGGAAGCGATATTCAAACATTCAAGCATTCAAGCATTCAAGCATTCAAGCATTCCTTCAAGCAATTGAGCATTCTAAGTCTCCATTCAAGGCTAAGTGTTGCATTCAAGACAAGGATTCAACCATTGAAGAGGAGATCACATACAACATACATTACACCTTCGCATGTAAGAATACAAACATTCTTACAACAAGGTATCAGTACTTGTTTACATTACAAACATTTACATTTACAACATTCTCATTTCTTGGTTAATTCCAAAACCAGGGTTTGACCTAAAGGCAAACCCCTCATCCCTAACCCCCCAATCATCCTCTCTTTTCTGTGTGTAGGTTGCAGGTACGTGGCTATAATTGAAGATCTGGAATCCTTGTGCAGAGACGAACAGATCCACCTTCGTTTCGCGGATTTTTCGGAGGACCGTGTGCATGCCGGGCGCCATCGTCCTGTCAACTTTCGCTCAAATTTGCAGAACAACACCGTCTCAACATTTTACTGCTAATTCCAGGTCCGCAGCTTCATCCCATATCCCTATCTCTGTTTATAAGCGAATCTTTCCTACTTTACATGCATTCCTAGTTCAATCTTTCTATTTACATTCTTTACAAAAGAGGGTATCCTTGCTAGCTTACCCCTTGAAACTCATTTAGAATCCAATCTTGCATTGCGTGGGATTGGATCTTGTGGGTTTCAACCCCTCTTTTGAATGTAAAGTCTCTCCTACGTGAAAACCATCAACCCTAGTGACTCTCCCTTCTCTCTCCTTGGAGTTGGGGAGGGGAGAACGACTAGGGTTTGATTTTTCTACTTTACAACAACAATAATAAATCATTTCCATAATGTGCCATGTTGATCTGGAATAGATAAGTCTGTTGGTGCTTATCCTAGACCTATTGGCCGGTAACAACAAATATGCAAACCCGAATAAAAAAATAACCAAATCACCAAAACCAAGTGATCGAATAATTTCTTCGACATAACCAAGTAGTTTCTAAGTCATTCCAAGTGCTGGTGAACAATATAATCTGTCGGTGAATCAAATACCAGTTTCTTGCATAATTCTTTGTCTTACCGATGAACATAACCAAAATCTCCAAGTGCTGATAAGTGTTGACAAGTGATGACAAGTTTGACAAGTGTTGACATCAATGAAAAAACCATATCAACATATCCAAAATACCAACAATCTCCCCCTTTGGCATTGATGGCAACAAAAGATGGAAAAACCATCAAAGTGCCAAAACAGAAATGCCAAATACGAAAAACCAACAATCTCCCAAAAGAGATCATATCCACAAATCAAAAAATACATAATATCTCTTCCCAAAGGATAAAGTCTCCCCCCCTAGGAATAATATGTGTTATTCATGTGTTTTTCCATATCAATCTCTCCCCCTTTGACATCAAATGCCAAAGTAATACAAAACCAAATATAAAATACCAATTCATTCAATATACCAACTACTCCCCCCCTTAGAAGTATCTCTCCTCATCAAAGTCAAAAAAATAGATTTCTTTGTTAATTTTGCCAGTTGAGGACAAACATCAACTGTCTAAGTCTCTACCGGTGGGGGTAGGACTCCAAGTTGCTCTCTAAGATACTCAAATGTTTCCTTAGGTAAAGGATTTGTAAAAATATCTGCAATCTACTCTTTAGTGTTCACATAAACCAATTTCACTTCTTTTGCTTCAACATTCTCCTTTAGAAAGTTTAGTTTGATAGAAACATGTTTAGTTTGAGAGTGAAGTACCAGGTTCTTTGATATATCAATTGTTGTTGTATTGTCACAGTAAATAGTGATAGGTTCGCTGCAATTCACCTTTATGTCCTTCAACATTTGCTTGATCCATAATACTTGTGTACAGTTGGTTGCTACTGCAACATATTCTGATTCTGCTGTTGATAAACTTGTACAACTCTATTTCTTGCTCAACCATGAAATTAGTCTGCTACCAAGAAAAAATGCTCCACTGGTGGTTCTTTTTCTGTCATCCACATCTCTTGCCCAATTAGCATTTGTGTATGCATATAAGTCAGAATTTTCATCTCTAGGATACCATAAACCAAGATTTGTAGTGCCTTGTAGGTACCAAAAAATCCTTTTTACTGTTGATTCATGTTAGGATTACTCTGAAATCTTGAAACAATACATACTGCATTCATAATATCAGGTTTTGTTTGTGTCAAATATAGTAAACCTCCTATCATAGATTTGTATCTAGTCAGATTAATAGGTGTAGATTCATCCTTCAAAGATAATTTATCATTTGTAGTCATAGGCGTGCTTACCGGTTTACAATTCTCCATGCCAAATTTCTTTAGTAATTCCTTCAAGTACTTAGATTGACATAGGAATATACCTTTATCAGTCTATGAAATCTACAATCCTAAAAAGAATTTTATCTCTCCAATCATAGACATTTCAAATTCTTGCTACATTTTGTTAGAAAAGTCTTTCAAGAAACCATCTTCTCCTCCAAAGATTATATCATCAACAAAAACTTCAATAACCAAGATGTCATCATTAGTCACTTTGTAGTATAGATTGCTATCAACATTACCTTTTGTGTAACCAAGCTTCAAAAGATATTTGTCTAATCTTGCATACCAAGCTCTAGGAGCTTGTTTCAATCCATATAAAGCTTTCCTTAACTTGCAAACCATGATTTTGTTATTTGTCAAATAAAATCCATTAGGTTGCACATTTAACATCCAGAAATGCACATTTAACATCCATTTGATATACTTTATAGTTCTTGTGTGCTACAAAAGCCAATAATAGTCTTACTGCTTCAATTCTAGCTACCGGTGCAAAGGTTTCATTGTAATCAATTTCTTCTTTCTGAGAATATCCCTTACACACCAATCTTTATTTGTTTCTGATTACCATGCCATCTTCATTAAGTTTATTTTTGAAAACCCATTTAGTTCCAATTACATTTTTGTCTTTAGGCCGGGAAACTAATGACCAAGTGTTATTCCTTTCAATTTGTTCCAATTCATCTTCCATTGCTTTAATCCAATATTTATTTTCACATGCCTCATTTATTGATGTAGGTTCAATTTCAGAAATAAGACACACCTATTCATTTGCCAAGCTTCCTCTTGTCATAACTCCTTGAAATTTGTTTCCAATTATTTGATCTTCAAAATGATTCAATCTTACATACCGAGGTGTTTTTACTTGCTGCTGATCTTCAGTGACTGTTTAATCTCCAGATGATGCCGGTGTAACTGGATCATCATTCTGTACTAGTGTACTCATAGTAGGTTCATTTGTGATTATTTCTATTGCCGGTTCAGAGTCTATGTACCTTGAATTTCCTCTAAACTGGTCATCAATCTTTACATTTGCACTCTCAACAATTTTCTGCAATCTCTTGTTAAAACATCTATATGCCTTGCTCTTAGATGAATAACCAAGAAATATTCCTTCATCAATTCTAGGATCAAATTCGCCAATATACTCATCTCTTCTAATATAACATTTACTTCCAAATATTTTGAAATATTTAAGAGTAGGAGTATTACCAAACCATAGTTCATGTGGGGTCTTACCGGTTTCTCCTCTACTATGAACTTTGTTGAATGTATAAACAATTGTATTGACCACTTCTCTCCAGTATATATGAGGTAGATTTGCTTCTGATATCATACTTCTGGATGCATCCAAGATAGTTCTATTTTTCCTTTCCACAACTCCATTTTGCTGGGGTGTCCAGGGTGCTGACAATTGTCTTCTGATCCCATTCACTTCACAGAATGCATTAAATTCCTTAGATGTGAATTCACCTCCTTGATTTGATCTCAAACATTTGATTTTTTTACCCATTTCATTTTCTACCATCACCTTGAATAGTTTGAATTTTCCAAATGCTTTAGATTTTTCTCTGAGAAAAGTAACCCAACACATTCTAGAATAGTCATCAACGATTAGCATAAAATATCTATCTCCTTGTATACTTCTAGTTCTTGCTGGACCACATAAATCAGTGTGAATTAAATCAAGAATATTGTTCGATTTCTCTGGAATACTTTTGAAAGATGCTCTAACTTGTTTTCCAAATTGACATTCCTTACATACCAGATTGTGAGGTTTAACAATCTTAGGTAAATCTCTAACTGCCTTAGTAGTACTGATTTTCACAATGCAATCAAAATTTACATGACAAAGTCTTTTATGCCATAACCAACTTTCATCAATATGTGCAATCAAACATGCTTTCTCATTGTTGTTTAAATGAAGGATATTGCCTCTAGTCTGATTACCGGTTGCAATTTCCAAACCAGTTCTGTTAAAGATTTTGCATTTACCATTCTTGAATTGTAACTGAAATCCTTTCTCAACTAATTGACCAACACTCAAAAGATTATGCTTCAAACCTTCAACATAGTAAACATTATTAGTATTGTGCTTACCATCAAAAGATATAGTGCCTTTTCCTTTGATCAAACAAGCTTTATCATCTCCAAACCTTACTAGACTTCCATTGTAATCTTGAAAGGTTAAGAATTTACTCTTATCACCAGTCATATGATGTGAACATCCTGAATCAATAATCCATTCATCCTTATCTTCAACTTTAGCTGCCAGGGTTTGCTCTACCGATTGAACAGTAGGTGCCGGTTGATCTTCTGTTATAGCAACAAAATCTTGTCCATTGTTTGTTGCATCTTCATCAGAATCATCAGTAACTCCTTCATCAACATAATAACAAGATTTGTCTCTGTTCTTCTTAAACTTGTATTTTTGATAGTCAGGGTTAGGCTTATATGTTCTTTTAGCTTCTTCTCTTAATCTTGCATGTCTATCAGGACATCTAGATGCCATATGACCAATCTTATTAGAGTTAAAACATGTAAAGGGTGATTTACCTTCATACTTACTTCCAATTGGACCTTTAGGCATTTTCCTTTCAAATAGTGCTTCAAGTTCTTCATTTTCTCTCCTACTTTCTTCAAGTTCTCTTGCATAGAAGGCTTTCCAATTAGATTTGTCAAATGATGATGATGCCTTAAAAGCTAGATCTGTCTTGGTAGTAGTAACAGGACCAAATTCCTCAAGTTCAAAAGATGAAAGTTTTCCAACCAAAGTGTCTCTAGATACTAATGCATTAGGAAGTGTTCTTAATTCATTTATAGCAGTAAATTTCATTTAATATGCTGGTGGCAAAGCTCTTAAAACTTTAGAAACAATCTCATCTTCACTTAAGGTTCCTCCACAACATTGTATACCCAAAAAAATTTCATTTACTCTTTCCATAATAACATAAATTCTTTCTTCTTCTTCCATTTTCAGACTTTCATACCTGACCCGGAAGCATTCAAGTTTTGTAATTTTGACTATGGAATCTCCTTCATTTAGTGTTTTGAGTTTGTCCAAAATAGCTTTAGTAGTAGATCTATCTGACAATCCTATGACTTGTTGATCTGACAATGCGCTAAAAAATGCTTCTCTTGCTTTGCAATCATTTTCCTCATCTTTTCCTAAGGTTGGTGGATTAGGCTGACCGGGAGTAGGAGCAGTATAGCCATTCTTTGTAACCTCCCATATATCCTTTCCAATGCAATTCAAGTGTGTCTCCATCCTGATCTTCCATATGCCATAGTTGGTTCCATCAAGATGTTAAACTTTTGCAAAAAGAGAATCTAGCTTTGATACCAATTGTTAGGTCCCAGAGACAACTGAGAGGGGGGGTGAATTAGTTGTCCAATAAATTCAACTAGAATTAACTTAACCAAAACTTAATTCTTAATACCGGTAAACCAAACTTTATGCTGGTAGACAGTCTTAACAGTTAATTGCAATACCGGTAAAGATTAATGCATGAAACAGAAAGACAACAACATCCACAACACATAACACCAATGTTTGTACGTGGAAATCCTATAAGGGGAAAAACCATGATGGGAAGCCTTACCCACAATGGAATGATACTAATATAGATAGTATGTGTTTACAATAAGGATTCTGCATATGCAAAAAGGCCAACTACCTAGAGCTCACTGCTCAATCACAAAATGAGAGTCACACTGACTACAATTGGATGGTTAAATCCAATGATAATGTACTGCATAAAATAGCATCTTCATATGCTGGATTCAGTACTGGTGTAGTTCTGATTGCCTTCACAAAACCTTCCTTCAACCTTCAAATGATGTCTGTGTGTATAGCTCTGCTTATTTTCGCATATGCTCTATTACAATTCTTTTTCCAAATCACATATCGATCTTACAAATAAGATCTTACATATGTACCATAACCTAAGACCAATTGAATAGGTCGGCTCACTAAAAGATATTATAATAAAATCAATTACAAAAAAATCAATATCCGATGCATGATGTTGGCTCAAATGCATTTACAACAATAATAAATCATTTCCATAACATGTTGTGCTGATCCGGAATAGATAAGTCTACCGGTGCTTATCTTGGACCTATTTGCCGGTAACAACAAATATGCAAACCCCAAAAAATAAATAACCAAATTGCCTAAACCAAGTGATCGAATAATGTATTCAACATAACCAAGTAGTTTCCAAGTCATTCCAAGTGCCGGTGAACAATATAATCTGCCGGTGAACCAAATACCAGTTTCTTGCATAATTCTCTGTCTTGACGATGAACATAACCAAAATCTCCAAGTGCTGATAAGTATTGACAAGTGTTGACAAGTGATGGCAAGTTTGACAAGTGTTGACATCAATGACAAAACCATATGAACATATCCAAAATACCAACAGAAGTACAAGTGCCCAATGCGCAACCCTCTACTTCTTTAGATCCTATAATTTAGAGACTGATGAATGATGTAATAATGCTCAAAAGACAATTACCCAAGGATAGTACATCTTATTCATCACCTTACCAAGACATACCAAGGAGGAATACAAATCAGTCTATGGGAATTGGGAATAAAGCCTTGCAATTACCCTCGACCCAACAAAGATTAGCAATTGAAGCTCCACCACCAAAGGGGAATATGTGTGTTTATCATCTCACTGATGATCATGATGGTTTCTTGTCCAGAAATGGTGAGTTATGTGCAGCTAATTGGTTATAAAGAGATTTCAAATTAACTAAGTGAAGAAGAATCTTGTAGGCAACCTGGCGACTCTGAAATCCACTTCCTAGAGTATGAGTCAGATTCAGAAAGAGGAGGTGATATTTTGGTTACCTTTGAGGATCCTTCATGTGCTGTACAGACAAGGAATCAACAAGATGTTAAACCAAGGTGTTTCTTCATCTTCTGTTGTGAACTCTAAAGGTAAGAACATTATTTCTAGGCTTCATAATAATGATCATAAGCCTTAAGAACCCCAGTTGATGAAATCTGTAGAGATTGAAGGTTCATTTGATATTGTACGATTTTGTAAATCCTCATGGATTCAAATTACACCAGCTGAATACCTTAAATTAAATCCCTAAGAACTTGATAGGCTAGTTAAGTTTGTAAAAGGAAATAATTCATCACAAGCTACCATGGTACAATAGTCAGTTAGTGCTACATTGTCTTCCCAAGGTGATGTATCAACTCATCCTATTACTCATGAAGTTATCCTTGAAATAATAGCCCTTCAAATTGATGATACGTTATCTGTTCTTGAATCAAAACTTGAGCCTTTTTATATATCATTGTTCATAAATGGTCACAAATTAAACAATTGTATTATAGATTCAGGTGCTTTAGATAATATTATGCCATCTGCATTAGCTAAGGCATTGGGATTATCCTTAATAAAAACATTTGGTAGATGTTATTCAATGGACTCCAAACAAATACCCTTATTAGGATAGATTAAAGATGCTCAAGTGGTCCTTGCAGCTCATCCAAATAAAAGAATTAAGTTAACCATTTTAATAGCTGATATCCCTACAAGTTACAACATTTTATTAAGTTGTACATTTTGTAGAGACTTAGGGGGAAAGATAAAGATAGATTGGTCTCAAGCCACCATTCCCATAGGAAAACATCGAGTCATTTTGTAGCCTGAACCTACATCCAAGTTCACTATTTTTCCCTCTGATGATCCGAAGGCTCAAATTTTGTACGATGAGTGCCAATTCAAAAATTATATAATCTTATCCGATAATGAAGTTGCAGAGAATTTGTCACAACCGGAGGCAAAAGAGAATCTATGGTTGATGGAATTCAATGGAAGTTGTTTAGCATCATGTTATGGTGCAGGGGTAGTTCTAATTCCTCCCTCTGGTGTACACATTCATTTTTCTTTTAAACTGGAATTCAAGAACACAAACAATACCGCCGAGTATGAATCCTTGTTGTTGGGATTAGCTGAAGCAAAAAAATTGGGAGTAAAGCTTCTACAAGTTAAGGGAGATGTAGAGTTGACTATGAAATAGGTAAGAGGATTGTTTAATGTGAAGAATGAGAGATTGAAGCATTATCAAAATAGAGTTTGGGAGGAAATTGAAGATTTTGATGCATTTTCTATTGAAGCCATTCCCAGAGAAAAAAACTCCTAAGCTAATTCTTTAGTAGTATCATCTTCTCTGTTGATTCCTCATCCTGAGTTTACAGATGATACCTATTGAGTGGAATTAATATATCAACCTAGTGTACCTGATAACTCTGAATTTTGGTAGGTCTTCGAGTATGACAAACAAATCAACAACTTCTTGCATTATGTAGAAACATTCGCTACTACATTCTTTGAAGGATCAGATGCTGAATGTAAAGAGTTTTCACTAGAGCGAGGTCGAGAAATGAATGATGGGGTAATACAATTAAAAGGGAATGAAATTCCTAAAGGTTTGGTCTCTTTAGAACATCTATTTGATCATCATGATGCCTATAAGAAAAGGAAAGATGAACAAATTCCTACAATCCAAGATGCTAGTGGTTATGAAAGAGATAACATTGGAACTAAGGAAGATCCCAAGTATATAAATCTAGGAAAATGTTACACATCTTCGGAGAAAGAAAGGTTCATCACTCTCCTGTTGGAATAAAAATTCATTTTTGCCTAGTGTTATGATGACCTAAAGAACTTTAGGGAAGGAAAATTTCAACATCACATCCCTCTGAAATCCAGAATGAGTCCTTTCCAGAAAAAGCTTAGAAATTTTAACCCCAAAGTAGTTGAAGCTATATTTCAGGAGGTAGACAAAATGTTGAAAGCTAGGATTATATACCTTATTTACCATTCTACTTGGATAGCCAACATTGTCCTCGTCCGTAAGAAAAATGGAGAGATAAGAATTTGTGCTGACTTTAGGAATCTGAAACAGGCCAGCCTCAAAGATAATTACCCATTACCTGCTATGGATCATATTTTGCAAACCATCTCAGGTTCAAAAATGATGTCTATACTTGATGGTTTTTCTGGTTACAATCAAATTAATGTTTCAGAAAGTGACCAGCATAAAACTGCTTTTATCACTCCTTGGGGTACTTTTTCCTATGATAGGATGCCATTTGGTCTGATAAATGTAGGAGCCACCTTCCAAAGAGCTATGGATTTATTTTTTGGTCATCTGAAAGATAAAATAATTGTTGTATATCTTGATGATTTAACTTTCTTCTCGAAGAGGAGAAAGCATCACCTAAGAGACTTGAGGCAGGTATTGCAAAGGTGCCGGGAACATGGAGTGTCGTTGAATCCAAAGAAGTTGGTGTTTGGGGTTACAGAAGGTAGATTACTTGGCCACATCATTTATAAAGAAGGAGTTAGAGTGGAACCTGGGAGAGTAAAGGAAATTCAGCAATTAAGTTTACCATCGAACATAAATGCAATCAGGTCTTTCTTTGGGCAGGTAAACTTAGTGAGGAGATTTGTTCTAGATTTTGCAGAAATCACTAGGTACATTGTAAACTTGATGAGTGAAAAGAAAGTATTCAAATGGAATGAAGAGGGAAAGAAAGAATTTGAATCAATAAAAGAAGCTATTGCACAAGCAACTATTCTTGTTAATCCAGATTTTAGAAAAGATTTTATCATCTATTGTTATGCCTCGGAACATACCATGTTAGGGATTTTGTTACAAAAGAATGAAGAAAATGAAGAAGTTCCAATATATTTTATGAGTGTTCCCCTTAAAAAGAATGAATTGAAATATTCCCTAATGGAAAAGAAAGCATATGCAGTCGTGAAAGCCGTAAAACAATTTAGGTATTATATTTTTCATTCTCATGCAGTAGTCTATGTGCCACATTCTGATGTTAAGAGCATCTTAACACAATAGGATTTGGAATCAATAATAGGTCCTCATGGGTGTCTACGATACGGGAGTTTAATTTGGACATTAACCCAAAAAAATTAGTGAGGGGACAAGGTTTGTGTAAGTTAATTGCAGAAAGTAAGAATGAAGTGATTGAGGAGTTGCCCTTAGTCTTATTTGTTGGACTTCAAGATTCCTGGTTTGTAGATGTTGCATATTACTTAACTTAAAGGGATTGTCTAGAGCATCTCTCTCCAAAGGATAAACGAAATTTGAGATTAAAGGTTGTCAAATATGTTATTTTTGATAATGTATTGTACAAAAAGGGGTTGGATGGAACTTTCTTACGCTGTGTGGACAAGTCACTTCAAGGGTCATTATAGAAAACCTTTCATGATGAAGCCTGAGGTGGTCATTTTTTATCGACAGTAACTACCTACAAAATCTTGAGAAATTCTTATTATTGGCCACATATGTTTAAGGATGCATATGCTTGGGTAGCTAATTGTGAAAAATGTAAGGTATTCACAAGAAAGCCACAACTTGCAACATTACCTCTTAAACTGGTTGTTATTGATGAACCATTTAAATAGTGGGGTTTAGATTTTATAGGTCCCTTGTCACATACTTCAAGTATTGGACATACACACATACTGATAGCCACAAATTATTTTACCAAATGAGTTTAAGCTATTCCACTGTGGAAGATAACTTCTAAGGTTGTTTGTAATTTCCTTAAAGAAAATATTCTAGTTCGATTTGGAGTTCCTGAAAAAATTGTGGTTGATAATGCAACCAACTTCTCCTCAGCTGAGATTTCATTTTTTTATTATGATCGTGGGATATCTCTTTCTCACTCATCAAATTATTATCCTCAGGGTAATGGCCAGGCGAAGTCAAGTAATAAAAATATGATAAATATTATGAAGAAGTTGGTGAGTGAAAATTTCAAAGACTGGCACAAATGACTGTATGAAGCTCTTTGGGTGGATCACACATCTCCAAAAAGAGCTATAGGGATCTCACCTTTTGAACTGGTGTATGACATGGGAGCTCAAGTGTTACTTCTCTTAGAACTTGCAGCTTCAAAATTACAGATTGTTATTGAAGATGTATATTTTCAAGATTCTCTGGAAAAGAGGATTATGCATTTGATGAGGATTGATGAAGAAAGGGATAAATTGGTTGACCAAATTACAAATAAATCAAATGAGGGTCAAAAAATATTTGACAGGAAAGCCAGACCACACAAATTCATGTTGGGCGATTAGGTTCTTCTTTGGGATAGAAGAAGAGAACCAAAAGGTGCACATGCGAAATTTGAATCATTATGGAAAGGACCATTTGCAATTCAATAGGTAAAAGGCCCTAACTCTTTCAAGTTAGCATATCAGGATGGTACTGCTCTTCCCCTAACCTACAATAGGTAGGATATGAAGCTATATCAATCATAAGCAAGAGTTCTCTGCAAGACTTGTACATAAGTTTTGTTGTGTTTGGTTTGTTGTTTCGGTTCCATTTTTGTGTCTATTTTGGTCTTTTGATGTAAGGCTCATTTGTGAAACTAGAGATCTTGAGGTTCATGTCTTGGTCCCTTACTGTCCCAGTCCCCAGTCAGAGCTAGTGTTAACCTTCCTCCAATTTTCATTAAAATTTTAAACTCGGAGGTCGCCTTTTGGTGTTTCTTTCCTCTTTCGATCGTATATTTCCTTTCTTTGAACCGGAGTCATTGAACCTTTTAAAGTTCAAGGTTCAAAGTTTAAAACACGCTTTAAAGAATTTTCTTCACGACTTTGGTTTATGGTAAGGCGAGCGCTTTGTTGCAATTTGTATTAAACTTGAACCATTAAACAATTTTGGTTCAAGGTTCAAGGTTCAAAGTCAGTCATGTGTCAGTTTTGTCTTTGCTCGTTAACTGTTATTTGTCTTGTTGCGTAGTTGGTGTTTTGTGTTGCTCTGTGTTATTTCTCAATATTGAACTTGAAGCTTTGAACCTCTTGGTTCTTGGTTCTTGGTGCAAAGTTTGAATTCTTAAAGACCGAAGTTTTATGTAGAATTGATACATGCATCATAAAGTGAATGTGGTGGTGGGAAAAGAGAATATTTTGGGGAATTCAAAATATTAGTTTCTAAAATTATGACAAGCAATCATGATAATTCATGAGTCGTGTGATGGAGTGATCCAAAATTAAAAGCATGACGTCTATATGTCAAATCAGGCGTTAGCTCACACAAACTTAATTAGTACAACCAGTTGAGTCTTGAGTGTGATTTTGTCTAGCTTTGCTGCGAAAACTAGCAATTGTTTCTAGAATTTTCTCAGTAGTAATGCAAGCAGGGAAAATTGGAGGTATTGTAACTAGACGCAAAAGTTTTTTGAGAATTTGCTGTTGAGATCAGGTTAGTTTTAGTCATTCTCTCTTCTACTTTATTTTCGTATTCTGGAAGGTAGTTGTTGTTCGTTCCCCTTTGCTGTGTATAAAAATTCATTGCATTCCTATAATTGTTAATTTAAAATGAGAGGGGCCATAATGAGGCCTACTCTACCAAAATTAGGCTGCACTTCTTGCCTAGTTAGTTCACTCCCATAGATGGGAGATACCTCATTAGCCTTGGCGAATCTCTCCGATTTTCTTGAGAGAGATAAAAACCCATTTCAAAATTCAATGATGGAGAGAATAGTGAAGAGTGGTTTGATTGAGAACACTGCATTTCCCATTGTTGCACCATGCCCAGAGTTAGTATTGGAATGTATGAATAGGTATGATGTGGAGCACGGGTGTATCAGGAACATCAATGGCCAAGTGCTATTAAAAAATGACAGGAAGACCGTAATGGCACCCTTGGGTATACCTCATAAGGAGTCATATGAGGATTGGACTATTGGCACATCATACTCATTCTTTTCTGAGAAGAAGAGTACTTATAAAAGTGTGATTGCCAGGAATTGGTTACTAAAGATTCAAAAGGGGGGTCAAGGTTGCCAAGGCCGCTTAATAGAGAACACTTCATAACAGAGGTGTGAGACATTGTCATTCTATTGAATAGGTTAAAAGGAAATGTCCATGCCTTCTACTGGGAAGACTGGATGTACTTCTACATCCAAGTCATGCTGAATGGAAGTGTCTACCTGGACTGGGGGCAGGTAATTGCAGAAAGATTGCACGAGAGTCTGAACATGTTTGCAGGAATGACTGGTTTCTTTATGTCTTCATATTTGTTTTATATGCTTGCATGTACTCGGGATTGGAATGGACTATACCATGAACACTGGATTGATGGAATAAAGGTATATGAATATTACCCTCACCTACAGGAACATAGATACACAAAGAATTTAATGAGATGGAATGACATTTTTGCAGGGAGATTGGTTTACGAATTGTAGAGAAACACAAATAAGAGGCTGACAACGGAGGCCATGGAATTCATCAGCATTTATAGTGGTTACTTTATCCAATTCCCTTAGTTCACTTATATTCGAGTTGGCGGTTTTCAGGGTGAACCTTTCAGGTTACTCTGGTTTATTTTGGATAGTTATGTTTTAATTGAATTCTTTCATCAACTAGCACACATTGACAAAAAGAGTGGAGGGAAGTCCGGGGTGGTATTTCCTATAGAACTTGGTCACTATAGCTATGCATCTATTTAAGACGCATTTAACCTTGAACATGAATTCAAAAAGTTCAAGTTGCAATTGTATGTTGCTAGATACAAATTTGATAGTCGGGCATTTTCTAGAGAGAATTTAGAGATTGATGGTGATTTTTGGTATGAACCTCAGTTGGAGGATTATTGGAAGAACTGTGCTGATGAGTTCAAAGTTAGAAGAAGGTTGTGGTCAAAGTTCACAGTTCAGAAAATTGTCACAAAGGGATTATCTATGAATGTTTCTGGGGTGCAGGAAGATGGAGGTGAGGAAGTAGTTGACCCCGAGTTTGATGAAAGTATATAGGGACAAACTATCCCAAAAATTGATTGGAATAGGAAAGGGGATGATAGCATTCAGGTCAAAACCTTTAATGTGATCAGAAGAATAGAAAAATGGTTGAAAGATTGTCGCTTCAAACAAAAGCCTATACCTGCACCAAAGGATAAGAAATTTGGTTGAACTTGTGTGGCTTCTCAAACATCTATTCCTTCTTCTAACATTGTTGTTGATATTGTAGGTGAAGGGAAACAGACGACGAAGAAGGCCAAAATTGTAAGTCTAGGAGAGTCTTCTGTGGGTTCTGCCTCTGCCCATGTTACCAGATCACGTAGTAAGAAAAGTAACCAGAAAACCCTAGCAAGTTCACTGGTAGTGGATTTAGATTCTAAGGAAGAAACTCAAGAAGCAATGGATACATAGATGGAGGACCAACCCATCACAGATGTTGCAGATAAAGGAAAGGAAATCCTACAGCCTGAGGATTCCAGGAATACCATGGCTATTATCACCATTAACCAACAATCACCATTACCAAGGGAAACATCCACCACTCCTAAGTGGCTGAGTGCCTCACTTACTAAAAAGAGGAATGTAATTCCTATTTCAATCCCAATGGAGGATATGTTTAGTAAATTCCTAGGAAGGACTTCAAAGTCTAAAAGACAAAACAAAAACCATGATCGATATGGACGAGAAAATGGGACACTAGGTTGTAGAAGTGGCTAGATCCTCGATAGATAAGGAGGTCAAGAATATCATTGAGAAAGATTTTATCATTGAAAAGATTGATCTAGGGACAACTTCTCAGGCTGTTGATGTTAAACATTTAGAGTCTTCAACCAAAAAGATCCCCACTAGGACTTGGAAGGATGAAAAAGACAAGAATGAGATGAAGCAGATTATAATACAAATGGCTTAGTATATCAATGCTATCTAGAATCCAAATCCCCAACCTCTTTTCCAAGTTTCTTTATCATGCAATCCAAAATGTCCCATGAACTAGAAGTTACCTGATCAAGGTCAAAGGAGCCAAATGAGTACAAATGTCTTTAGGGAATGGCTTGAATCAATCACACAACATGGAACTAGCTATATTTTTGATTTGGTCAAAGTGTTCGAGAATGCAAAGTCTATTGGGAAAGAGTTAGAAACATAAATAGATGCTTGAGAGAAATAGAAAAGTAAATGGTTGCCTATGTTGAGGCAGATGAGAGATACTCAAAGATATGGAATGATAAACTTCCTCGCTGAGAAGCCGGTGCACAACCTTGATGATAATGTACTCTCTGTTTGCAAAAACATATTGAGTGGAGAAAATCAATCATTCAACAAGGACATGAGGAATTCCTCAAATTTCTAAAAGAATTGAAGGAATTGATTAACACTATGAAAAAAGACGTTAAATGCATAGACCTTCAACTTCTAAAAGAGGATAAGCAAATGCTTGAGGATTCATCAGAGATGATTCAATTTTTCAAAGAGCAAATACAATAGATTCAAGAGGCAAAGTCCTCGACTATTGAAGATTTCTCAAAGGTTGCAAGAATTGAATCTATGTTGGTCGTGTGCTTCGATCATTTGGAAATGCATAAGGGTAAGGTCGTACAGGTAAGAAAAAAGAAAGAGGTGTGGAAGCAAAGAATCCTACATTTAGGCCTCCCACATTACTAGCTCATTCTAAACTTCTCTTCAGCTCACCTGGAATGGGGGAATATTCAGAGTACTCCCACATCATAAGACAAATATGGTGAAGCCACATCATCTATTAGAATCTGATCATGCCTCTGTTGCTTGCGGCTCATGCCACTTTTCTAGTTTAGTTATGGCTTTTTCAGTTTTAAGAAACTAAACTTCTTTAACTATGGTATATAGTTAATCATTTAAATTTGGTTTTATTTGCAATAGACTATCATAGTCTGGCGGCTATTTATATGATTCTGAAAGTCTTTTTAAAGGTCCAAAAATTTTTGATTGAAAGGAACAGACTTAATTTTCTTTGGATTTTCAGTATAGATATTTCTGGTACTTGAATGAAATGATATTTTGATATGATCTTCAAATCTATGAGTTTGAAAGATTAGCAATCTCTATTGTGATGTATGCTTATGTGCAGAATATGCTATTACATTATCAGTTTTTTCTTAGTTTGTGATTCATTGATTTTCTTTTGTTTAAATGGTACTTGATTGTTGTTTAAATGGCTCTGATCCCCCTTGTCCTATGAGGCATGAGTTGGAATCGGTTAGCATTTACACTACTTTGAGTATTTTGGGTGGAATAAGTTTGATATTGAATGGATATGTGCAAGAGTAAAGTCTGTGAGATTTACACTTATTAATAAATATTTTGTAGAGTTCTTTTGTGTTGACAAATGAATGTGAAAACCTTTCTCACTTTCTGGGAGAAAAGGGTGTTTGTTTTTTGAGTAATCTACATAAAAATTTATTGAACATCTTACGAGGAGCTACACTCTTATGCAAAGGGTAAACCTAAACTTGGTTCACCCAACTGTTGGTGTGTTTTCTTTTTCATGAAGGGTATGCATGAGTCATTATTTTAAAAACATATTAAAATCAAAGAAAAGGCAAATCTATTCGCCAACACCAACCAAGGTATCCCTATTGACAGAAGTATTTGGCATTGTTCTCAATTTATTACTTTAGAAACTATTTCATCTTCACTCAGAGTTCAACCACAACATTGAATTCCCATCACAATCTCATTTACCCTTTCCATGAATGCAGTAATCCTTTTATCTTCTTCCATCTTCAAATTTTCATATCTCACCCGGTAACCATCAAGTTTAGAAATCTTAACAATAGGGTCACCTTCATTAAGAGTCTCCAACTTGTCCCATATAGCCTTTACTGATGATTTGTTAGTTAATCCCATTATTTTCTGATAGAAAAGTGCACACAAGAGGGCTTCTCTATCTCTACAATCATTTTCAAGCTCCTTGTCCAAGTTTGCCAGAGGAGGATTGCCAGATGCTAGATTAAAAGGAGTAACTCCATTATTTGTGATTTCCCAAATTTCCTTACCAAGACATCTTAGATGAGTCTCCATCCGAATCTTCCATACTCTGTAATTTGTTCCATCAAGCCTAGGAATATCTCTCCAAAAGATAGATGCAGATGAACTAGATGAACTTGAACTGTTAGTTAGCATAGGATCTTTCTCAAGCGGTTAAGCTTCTACAGAGAGGACCAGAGATCTGATACTAATTGTTAGTTAGTTCAAATAACCAGAAGACAACTGAGAGGGGGGGGGGTGAATCAGCTGTCACCAGATTACCAGAACCTTAAGCAATTAAAATAGTGTTACCATAACACATAAGATCAATACCAGAATACATAAACCAATTACTAAAATAGGAGATATATCAATTAAGAACAACCAACAATTAGAGAATAAATACCATCCATATGACATGAAGATTTGTATGTGGAAAACCAAGTAAAGGGAAAAAACATGGTGGGAAGCCTACCCATAGTCAGATAATACTTCGGTAGTAAGTATGTGATTACAAATTGAGGGGCCTCCACTTGCAAGAAGGCCAACAACCTCGAGCACACTGCTCATTACAAAAGGAGTCTCACTGACTACATAAAAAACCAGACTACAATCCAGAAGGAAGAATGAATTGCAATAATAGAGTCTCCTATGCCTGTGTACAGTTTCGGTTAAGCTCAATACCAGAGGACTTATTCCTCTTGCATAAACCCAACTCAATCACCAATGATCGACCAAATCCTCTGCATGAATGATTAATACATTATTCGCTCGCATACATCCTTTCTATATGATCTACAATGAGATCTTACACATATATATACAAACCCTCGACCATAAACAGTAAGGTCGGCCACTAGACAATAAAACAATTATATAATTACAAAAAATGTTGGCCTGAGACCAAACAAATAATATCCAACCCATAAGACATCCCGAAAACACATCGAGAAGATCAAACAACACGTTACATTAAGTTTGTCCAAAACTTAGATAGAACAGAATAGGTACAGATCTAAATGCAACACCACCAATCAACTAGAACACAAACATGATAACCATCAACATCCTCAAACTTTACTAGAAGCCACACCAACACCACTTATGTATAATATCAAAAGATCTTCAATCAAGCTCTATCGGTGAAACCCTCACTGGATCAACAAACCAGGCTTACTAGCATATAAGAAAGCATCCAATCACCAAATTAAAACCAACTGAATGAACATGAATCTGAGTAGCATGAGTAGCCGATCTAAGCTAGTACCATAAGACAAAGCATACCAAAGTATACCAGATCATCATGATCTTACCAACTAGAAACCAAACATCCTACTGGGACCAATAGGATACTGGTAAACAACCAAAATAACTAGTGTTGACATCAATGACAAACCATCAATGTAACATATAATCAATTCCTCCAAATAGCCAACACATTAAACATCTGATTGAAATGATGATCATTCATATGGTCCTAGATTTCCTCTTGAGAGGGTTGTTCATCATCATTATTAAATGTAGGCACATGATTCCTAAGGGGTACTTGATTGAAAATATCATTACGATCTCGGTGTGGGTCCATTTCTCTAGATGCTTGAGTCATTTGTCCAAGCTTTTGAGCTCTAGTTTCGATCGTACAAGAGGGGTTTGACCGGGGAAAATATATGTAAGGAAGATGATGACAAGAATGGGATGGTGACTAGAATGAAGAAAAGTCAAAAGGTTATCCTTAAGGTCCTAAGGTTATACTCCAATGATGACAAAATTAGATTAGGACAATGATGTATAGTCATAAATTGATTACTTAAGAGGGATATGATTTGCAAGGAGATGATTGATCTTCTAAGCTAAGATGATCCCACTCAATAAACTAAAATGGTCTCCTAATAAATGATGATTTCTCTAAGAAATAGACTACCCAGTGATGTCAAGGATGATGCAAGATTGAAGGACAAGGATAACTTTTGATTTTGAAGTATTAGTTTGGCAAGAATTGAATATGTCCGAGAAGATGAAAAAGAAGAGTCTATGATTGATTAGAAAATGGATCAAGGTTAGTGATGGATTGATGTTGACAGGTAAAAAACCCTTTGAATTCAAGATGAACTAATTGAAGGACTTCAAATATCTAGTGTGGATGGAGAAAAAAAAAAATCTTTGATCTTATGAGACATGATCTAGATTTATTTAGACATCCTCAATAGAGTACCTACAAAACACATACAATGCGAACCAAAATCTAAACTAGAAACACACATGTATGCTCTAAAACTACTCTATTGCACTCCCATTCCTCAAGATTTGTGTTTTGTAACAATATTGCTCTCAATTGCATGCACAAAGGCTATGAGGAAATGGAGATTTGAGATATGATGGATGTAAAATAAAAATACTAGAATGTAAAAAGAAAACTCCAATACAAGAATGCTAGATTGCTAGATTGCTTATTAGGATTGATAAGGATGAAAGAATCCTCTTATATAGAGAACACCTTAGAAAATGAAGGGATATGATTAAGAGGTAAAAAAAATGGTCGGCTAGGATTAGAGGGTAGGTAGGGAAAATAATAAAAGTAGCATACCTATATTTTAAAAAATCTAAGTACACCAAGAGATATCAAATTTTAAAATATTTTATATTCATAAATAAAAGTAAAGAGTTGATTCTAATGAGATTGATGTGAAATGGTTCAATAAATTCTTTAGAATACTTGAAGGAAAAATCAAAATATAAATATTTAATATTTGATTTATAATGATATAATTTATTCATATTAGATTTAATATATTTAATATTTATTTTCTTTAAAAAAAGATTATTGTAAAGTTAATCCTCATTGAAACCTAACCCTAAATATATTTGTAATTCTAATTCTAACCCTAACCTTAATCCTTATCTAATATTAAATCTAACCCCAATTGAGTCTAGACACTAAGCCTATTTAAACCCTAATGTAACATTGTTCTTAATGCTTATTCATCCCTAACCCTCATCCTATCTTTAATTATAATTCTAAACCTAACCTTAACCCAAATCTAACATTAAATCTAGCCCTAATTGACCCCTAATTCTAATCTTGTTTAAACCCTAATAAAACTTTAACCCTAAACATAATTAGTCGCTAACCTTAACCATGATTTTACCCTAACCCTAATTGAACCCTAGCATAAACTCTTATTGAACCCTGACCTCACTAATCTAATATTAACCCTAATAATATTCAAATCATAATCATATTAAACCCTAAACATAACCTTGTTTTAACCCTAATCCTAACTTGAAGATTTCTCTTAAAACCCTAATTGAAACTCTTATCTCTAATTCTAATTCTTGCCTTTACTCTAATTGAACTATATCATTAACTCTATTTGAACTCTAACCATAATTTTACCTTAACCCTAACTAAATCCTAACTTAATTGAATCATAGCCCTAACTCTAATACTAATTAAACCTTATCATTAACTCAAGTTGAACACTAACCATAATCTTGGCCCTAACTCTTATTGAAACCTCATCTAATTTAACCCTAATCATAATCCTCTCTAATTTTAATTCTAGCCCTAAATTTAATTCTAGTCTAACATTTCAAATCTAAACCCAATTGAACCCTAATGATAACCGTTTTTAAACCCTAGCCTAACATTAATCCTAAGCCCAATTTAACCCTAAACTAATTTGATCTATAAACCTAATTAAACCCTAACTATATAACCCTAATTCACCCCCAATCATAATTAAAATATTTTATCCTAATTGAAACCCAATCTAACATTAACACCAATCCTAATTAAATCCTAATCTAATATTAACCTTAATGTTATTGAATTTTTTTGTATTATAACCCTAACCTTAGTCATAATTTAACTCTAGTCCTAATCCTAACTCAAATATTTCTTTGATAATCCTAACTGGTACCTAATCCTATTCAACCTTAGCCCTAACCTAACCTTAACCCTAACACTAACCCTAATTGTAATGGAACTCTTATTCTAATTTTAATCTTAATTAAACCTAAACCTAAACCATAGTATAACCTTGATGCTAATTGTAACCTTGATCCAAATTTTTTATTCTATAACCTTAATACTAACCCTAACCTTAATGTAATGATGTAAGACATTGATTAAGTTTCATGGGTAACAAGTTTGACAAATGCAATGCTAACCCCAACCCTGATTGAACCCTAACCTCAACTTTAACTGTAAACGAACCATCACACTAACCCCAACCCTAAACTTGACATTGACCTACACTTTATCTTGGATTTTTAATGGGAACCCTAATCAAACTATGACCCTAACCCTAATTAAACCCTAACCCCAACCATAACCTTGACCTTGACCTCAATATTTATCCTTGAATGATAACACTAGCTCAACACTAACCTTAATCTTTTTTCAAAACCCCTAATTAAACCCTATGTCTACTTTAACCCTGACTCTACTTTAACTCAAACTCTAATCCTAACCCAAAACATGCAAGAATTTAGTATTAGTATTAGGATTGAGGATATAACACTATGATTAGGGCCCAAACCCTAATTTTAATCCTTACCTTGATACTAACCCTAATACTAATTTTAACTCTAATGGTATTCTAATTCTCATAGGTTAAATATGACCATTATATTATTAACCCTAATATTAATAAGGTAACCTTAATTAAAACCCAACCTTGATCCTAACTTTAACCCTAACTAAAGATAGCCATAATTTTTTTTTAAAAAATTTAATTGAAATTATGTTTTTCAAAATATCTAAATTAAAAATAATATCTATATGCATGTCCCAATTTAATTAGAAAGTAAAATTTTAAAGTTCAACAAAATCTGTTAATAATCCATTTTTAAAGAAATTACTATTAATTGAATAGTATAGTTGATGGGGAGATTCTCACAAAAGAGTTACACCTTGCTCAATAGGTAGGTAAATGATGTTTTAGTAGGCTTCCATAACTCTTCACTTGTCCATTAATAAGTCAAACGATTAAACTCCCCTGGAGTGCTCCTTATCAGTTTGTTTTCTATAGTTGCTCTCAAGCATGGATGGGATTCACTAGAGTAAATCCAACCATTGGATTATCCAATCCTCCAACATACACTTGTAGGGATCTTAGGGGGTGTATAGTGAGTGTTTCAACTCCATTCAAGTGGTTCTTCAATTGCTTTCTCTCCATTTTCTCATCGCTTCCTCTTCTTCCTATTTTCTAGGCCTAGTAGTTCTAGAGCCCCTATTAGCCCTACCTTACCGATTTTTGTGCAATTAATCAAAAAATATTCAAAGAACCCCCCAAAATATTTGGTGATCTGAGTACCCTTTTGGACAAACTTTTTGATTCTCTAGGGTAGGTTGTTTGGTCTGACTGTACCAGTACGGATCCCAAAAATGGCACTTTGAGGGTTTTAGAGTTCACAGTCTTCTCCAGTAGGGTTTGTTGGTTTCTACACCCTATCACACCTCCATATCTTCCTTGAGACTCTGCTATGCTTCATAATTCCATGCCAAAAAGTTGGCACATGCACATTTGTTCATCCGTGCAAGTAAAGACAAAATTGACAATCATATTCCTAGCCGGGCTATGACAGAGCTCACCTAGGATATGATAGCAAGTGGCTTCCAAAAATCCTCTAGGACATTCCAAATAATATGTAAAATATACAAAGGTTCCATGACTTTAATCCCAAGGGCCATTGAACAAATACAATAGGGTTTCAAGTTGGAACCATGTCTAGGGTCTTAAACCCTTGCTCAGACCGAGAGCAGTGCAATAAGAGACAAATTGTAATCACACACCAAACCTACACTAATAAAAGGTACAAACACTTCCTAAGAAAAAAAAATCATCCACTAAACCACCATGAAAGAAAAGTAACAAGATCAATCCATTTGGTACAGACTGCTGCTACCAAAATGACAAAATATAAGGCAAAAATCTGGAAATTGTCTTCAAATTTTATTCAAAATTGCTTCTAGATCTTCCAACCTGTGTACAGTAATTTAAAAAGAATTTTATATGCTTCCTTGGTCATAACAAACTCCTCATCGGTTTCCTAACCACTGATTTGATAAATTTTGCAAAGTTGCTCAAAAAGTTGCAAAAAGTTGTCAAGCAACAATGACAACTTAGGCATTTCTTTACATTCCAAACCTCCTAGGATGGTTCCCTAACATCAAACAAACATGACCAAATTCTTAATAAGGCCTTACAATGAGTTTTACCCTATTTTGCAAAATAATGCCATTTTAGGCTTACAAGGGCACATTGGCCAAAACTGAGAAAACAAACACACCTTGGAGAAAATCACCCTCCAAATGAATTCCAACCACACTTCTAGACCTATCAAAAATCCATTATTAAAAAATTGATCCTAAATATGATCATTCACTCCAAATTTTGGAAATGCATAAAAAAAACTAGTTAAAAACTAGGTTCTCCTACACCATACTCCCCCAATGAGAAAGAAGTCAAGTGACTCCTCATGGTAACAAAGAGAGTGGAATTCCAAGCTTAGGAAATTTTGCTTCAGGTACCCAAGTGGCTTTAGATTTTGGAAGATGCTACCACTTGACCAAATGTTCCATATAGGTGGTGTGCCTAGTCTTCTTGAGAATCCTTGTGTCCAACACCTTCTCAACTTAAAAATTGGGTGTTGGTGGTAAAGGTGGGTCTAAAAGGGATTGAGAGACCTTTGAGACTCTACTAAATTCCTCTATAAGTGTGGCTTTATACTGCACCAAGTCTACAACATTAAATATAGGAGATAAGGCCATGTCTCTGGGTAGATCAAGTTTGTAGGCATTTTGACCATACTTAGCCAGGACCTTACAAGGTCCAATCCTCCTCATTTGAAGCTTTCTAGGGGCACCTTTCTAAAGCCTTTATTTGTTCAAATGAACCATGACCAAGTCCCCAATAGAAAATCAAATATCCCTTCTCTTTTCATTTACTTTATCTTTGATCCTTTGAGAGGTATCTAGTAAGGCTTTCCTAACCTTCTCATGATTCTCTTTCATGGATTGAGCCATGTCAATAGAATTTCCACTCTTCTATTCGATCTTCCCAATATATCTGAGCTCCAAAACACCTCTGGGATAAAGGCCATAAACTACCTCAAAAGGGCTCTCACCGGTTGATCTATTCACACTGTCATTGTAAGAAAATTTAGCTTGATGGATGATTTGATCCCAGGCTTGTCAATACTCCTTTGTCAAACATCTAAGAAGGTTCCCAAGTGTTCTATTTACCACCTCTATTTGGCCATCTATTTGGAGATGGTAGGTTGAGCTAAAAGACAAGTTAGTGCCCAATCTTTGCTATAAAGTCTTCCAAAAATGACCAATAAATTTTGCATCTCTATCTGATACTATACTGATAGGTAAACCATGAATCCTAATGACTTCCTTGAAAAAAAAGTGAGCAATATGAATAGCATCATGAGTCACCTTACATGGAATAAAATGGGCAATTTTTCTAAATCTATCTACCCCAACATAGATACTATCAAATCCTAATTTGGTCTTGGGCAAACCAACAACAAAGTCAATACTTACACATTCCCATGGCTGGTGGGATAGGTACAGGCTAATAGAGACCAACATTAGAAGAAGTACCTTTGGCTCTTTGACAAACCACACATTGCTCCACATATTTTTTGATATCCCTTTGCATCTTTGGCCAATAGTAGAATCTTTGGACAAGTTCCAAAGTCTTGTTCAATCCAAAATGTCCACTTAAACAACCATTGTTCTTTTCTTGCATCAAATTTTCCCTCATGGACCCTCTACGTACACAAAGTTGTCCTCCTTTGAACAAAAGACCATCTTGTAAGGTAAAATTTGCATATTCACCATGAAAATGATTTCTAAACTCTTGACAAACCTTGTAGATGGCAGCAAAGTCTTCATCATCTTGGTATAACCCCTAGAAACTATCCACTCCAATGCTCTTGAGCTACACTTCTTGAACTATTAGCAACCTTCTACTTAATGCATCAACAAATTTATTGCATTGACCTTTCTTATGTTTAATGGTGAAAGTATAAGACTGCAAATACTCTACCCATTTAATATGCCTATGATTCAAGTTTTCTTGTGAATTGAGAAAACTAAGAGCTTGGTTATTGGTATAAACCACAAATTCTTTAGGTAGGAAATAATGCCTCCATTTCCTAATTGACTGAACAAGTGCATATAACTCTAAATCATAGGAAGAATACCTTTTCTTGGCATCATTGATCTTATCATTGAAAAATGCAACCGATCTATTGACTTGACTTAGTACCGCTCCAATTGCTATATTGCTTGCATCACATTCTATGGCAAAGAGCTTGTCAAAGCTTGGAAGAACTAGTACCGGTTGAGTAGCCACCTTTGTCTTTAAGAGATCAAATCCTCTTTGTGCTTATTTTGTCCATTGAAACTTAGTCTTCACACCTCCTTTGATTGTGTCAAGCATAGGTGGACATATCCCACTGAACCCTATGATGAACTTCCTATAAAATTGTGCCAAGCCATGAAAACTCCTCACTTCACTTGCTATCTTAGGTGTAGGCCAATTGATTACAGCTTCCACCTTGGAGGTATCCATCTTCAAATCACCACTTGAGATTACAAACCCAAGATATACCAACTCCTGTTTCATGAACTCACATTTCTCCAAATTGATAGTTAGTTGCTCATCACATAATTTCTTCAATACAATCTCTATATGCTTAAGATGTTCATCTTTTAACTTACGAAAAATCAAGATCTCATCTAAATAAACAACAACAAATTTACCAATGTAATCCTTGAGTACTTCATTCATGAGTCTCATGAATGTGCTAGGGGCATTTGTGAGTCCAAATGACATAACAAGCCATTCATAAAGTCCTTCTGTGATCTTGAATGTTGGCTTCCATTAATCTCCCTCCTTGATTCTGATTTGGTGGTAGCCACTCTTGAGGTCTATCTTGGTAAAGTACTTAGCACCTCCTAAACAATCCATCAAATCTTCAATTCTTGGAATGGGAAACCTATACTTGATTGTAATCTAGTTGATGGATCTGGAATCAGTGTAAAGTATCTAAGTACCTCCCTTCTTTGGTGCCAAAATGGTAGGAATTGCACATAGGCTGATGCTCTTCCTTATCATACCATTATCCAAGAGTTCTTGGATTTGTTTAACTACCTCTTTATTCTGCTCTGGTGTCATTTTGTAAGCTGCCTTATTAGGCAAAGAGGCTTTGGGTATGAAGTCAATTTGGTGACTTATAGCACATTGAGGAGGCAAGGTTGCAGGTGTTCCATCACTTATAATGTCCTTGAATTGATTTAGTATCTGCTGCACTTCATTGGGAATGCATACTTTCTTATCCTTTCTTTCTTCGTTCGGTTTCACTACAAGTGCAAACCCCACTCCTTATCCTTCCTTAAGAGTGTTAATGAACTCCTTCTCACCAACTAGCAACACATTGGAACCCTTAGATCTTCCCTCTTCTTGATCTCCTATGGACTGAATTTTGTAGGTAATCCCATCTTTTTGAAAAGTATAGGAATTCTTTTCCCAATGGCGTGTTGCCTTTCTATCAAATTGCCAAGGCCTACCTAAGAGTAGGTGGCATGTATCCATTGGTAAGATGTCACACAATATTTTGTCCTTGTATCCTCCCATATTGAACTCCACCCAAGTTTGTTCATTCACTAGAACATGTTGCCCCTTATTGAGACAAGTAACCCTATAAGGATTGTCATGTGGGATTCTTTGCAGGTTGAGTTTACCTACTACTTCTTCTGACACTTTATCAGTGGAACCTGAATCCACCACCACTCTACACACTTTACCCATAATTTTGCACTTTATCCTAAACAAGGATCTTCTTTGGCTAGGTTCCTCCTTAACCAGTTCTTTGATCAAGACTCTTCTCATCATGAGATTCTCTCCAACCTCAGAATCTAAACTCACTTCTGTTGCCTTCACATTTGTTGCATCTTCGTGAATATAATTTACTCTCCTCTCACCTCCTTGGGATGAAGAAGACTTCTCAGGACATCTATAGGCCAGGTATCCAAGTTGATGGCAATTGTAGCACTTCATTGTGGTGAAATAGGACCCTTTTCCTGATCCACTAGACCTTCCTCTACTAGAGTTGCTCTTGCTATTGGAATCCCCACTTTTCTCTACCAACTTTGATTCCCCTTGGGATATTTGGTCTACACTTCTTCCACCATATCTACCTCTATGACCTTTGCCATCTCTTCCCCTACCTCTACCTTTGTTGCTCTTCTCTTGTTCCTTTTTACTCTTCTCTTCCACCTTGAGTGCCAATTGATAGCACTTGTGGATAGTACTAGGACACAACAAACTTAACTCTTCTTGTATATTCTACCTCAAACCATTCAAATACCAGGCTACCTTGATGGTTTCATCTTCGACTACCTTAGATCTCAGACACAACTTCTGAAATTCGTCAATGTAGCTGCTAACATCTAGTTTTCTTTGTCTCAAGTTTTGCCTCTTCTTGTGTAATTGAATTTCATAGTCTTCAGGGATATAGGCTTCTCTCACCTTTGCTAGCATTCCTTTCCAAGTGGCAATTGGGTTCTTACCCTCCTTTTTCCTCTCCACTTGGATGAACTTCCACCAAGTCAAGGTTGCTCCTCTCAATCTAGATTTAACTACCTTCACTTTTTGTGCTTCACTAATTCCATCACATTCAAAGTGATTCTCCAATCCTTCAATCCATTCCATGACTACTTCTGGTTCCATTTTTCCACAAAAAAGTGGCACTCCTTCTAGGGACTTGCCTCCCAAGGATTTGATGGCTCTAAGGAAAGGTTCTTCAGGTAGAATAGGATCTAGTTCAGGTGTGCCATCCTCTTCTACTGCTTCTCTACCCTTCCCTTCATTGATTTTGATTGTTACCTTCTCAGTCTTGTCTTCAACTTCGCCTAGTTTTCTCTCCAGATGTTGCAATCTTACCCTGAGGAGTCTATTCTCTTCCTCTTGATCTTCTACCTTTTTGGATAACTCTGCATTGGTCACCATCCTAAGCCTATTTTCTCCTACTAACTTAGTTTCTGACATGAACTGGTTTCTTCCCAAATCTTAACTTGCTCTGATACCACTTTGATGGGGAGATTCTCACAAAAGAGTTACACCTTTCTCAATAGGTAGGTAAAGGATGCTTTAGTAGGCTTCCATAACTCTTCACTTGTCCATTAACAAGTCAAACAATTAAACTCCATTGGAGTGCTCCCTATCAATTTGTTTTCTACAGTTGCTCTCAAGCATGGTTGGGATTCACTAGAGTAAATCCAACCATTGGATTATCCAAACCTCCAACATAAACTTGCAGGGGTCTCAGGGGGTGTATAGTAAGTGTTTCAACTCAATTGAAGTGGTTCTTCAATTGGTTTCTCTCCATTTTCCCATCGCTTCCTCTTCTTCCTATTTTCTAGGCCTAGTAGCCCTAGAGCCCCTATTAGCCCTACCTTATTTCTTTTTATGCAATTACTCAGAAAATATTCAAAGGACCCCCCAAAATATTTGGTGATTTGAGTACCCTTTTGGAATTTTTTTTGGATTCTCTAGGGTAGGCTGTCTGGTCTAACCGTACTGTTATGGACCCCCAAAAATGGCACTTTTGAGGGTTTTAAAGTTCGCAGTCTTCTCCAGTAGGGTTTGTTTGTTTCTACACCCTGTCACACCTCCATCTCTTCCCTAAGACTGTACTATTATTCATACTTCCATGCTAAACACTTGGCATATTCACATTTGTTCATTCCTACAAGTAAAGACAAAATTGACAGTCATATTCGTAGCTGGGCTATGGCAGAGCTCGCCTAGGATATGATAGCAAGTGGCTTCCAAAAAACCTATAGGCCATTCCAAATAATATTTACACTATACAAAGGTTCCATGACTTTAATCCCAAGGGTCATTTAACAAACGCAATGGGATTTCAAGTTGGAACCATGTCTAGGGTCTTAAACCCTTGCTCAGACCGAGAGCAGTGTAGTAAGAGACAAATTGTAAACACACACCAAAACTGCACTAAGAAAAGGTAAAAACACTTATTCAGAAACACAATATTATCCACTAAACCACCATCAAATAATAGTAACAAGATCAATCCATTTGGTATGGACTGCTGCTACCAAAATGACAAAATATAAGGCAAAAATCTAGAAATTGTCTTCAAATTTTATTCAAACTTGCTCTTGGATCTTCCAACCCGTGTACAATCATTGAAAAATTATTTTATATACTTCTTTGTTCATAACCAACTCCTCATCGGTTTTCTAACCACTGATTTGCTCAATTTTGCAAAGTTGCTCAAAAAGTTGCAAAAAGTTGTCAAGCAATAATGACAACTTTTGCTCCATTTTGCATTTTTACAACTTAGGAATTTATCTACATTCCAAACCTCCTAGGATGGTTCCCTAACATCAAACAAACATTACCAAATTCCTAATAAGGCCTTATAATGAGTTTTATCCTATTTCGCAAAATCATGCCATTTTAGGCTTATAAGGGCATATTGGCCAAAACTGAGAAAACAAACACACCTTGGAGACAATCACCCTCCAAATGACTTCCAACCATGCTTGTGGACCTATCAACAATCCATTATTCAAGCATTGATCCTAAATATGATCATTCACTCCAAAATTTAGAAATGCATCAACAAAAGTAGTTAAAAACTAGGTGCTCCTACACCAATAATGAATAACTAACTAATGTGTACTCAATGAAAAATTATTTTCTTTAAAAAAAAAATCCTCTATAAAAAGTTATTAAAGGTATCCAACAAACATAAAATTTAAAATTGAATTAAATATATATTTTTCTAGAAAATCTAAACTTAAATATTATATCTATGTGCATGTCCCAATTAAATTATATAGTATAACTTTGAAGTTGAAAAAAATCAGTCAGTAATCTATTTTTGAAGAAAATTATATTAATTTATATATAATGAATAATTTTAGAATATCTAAAATTAAATATAATATCTTTATAAATATCCCAATTATTTAAATTACATAGTATGATTTTGAAGTTCAAAAAATCAGTTAATAATTTTGAAATTCAACAAAACCAATTAATAATCTATTTTTAAGGCGATTACTATTAATTGAATAGTATAATAACTAACTATAAAGTTCATGCTTCCCTTGCACCAAGGTCTCATTCAACATCTTTATAATTTTCACCTGGGTTTAACCCCAACTTGTGGCCTAGCTATTAATCCTTCAGGTTTGACCCTGTGTGTTGAGTTACTAGTCAACCCGGTTGACAAAAACCACCCTGAAGCCCTAGAAGAACCCTACTCGAGTTAGCTCCTCTGGGAATGCTAAATTAAAAACCCCTCTGGCCCCCCTTTTGGTGAATGCTTTGTTAAAAAACTAAAATTTATTGACCGAGACTCAAAGGAGACAACTACTTCTTGGTCCAATGGGTCTGATTGGACCCTTGACAACTTTGTGAGTAATCTTGTCACCCCTCCATCTATGAGCATTTTGATAAAGGAGGAATTCCCCCTCTTTGCGGCCAAGGTGAATGAACTCTGCAAAGGTCTCAATAAACATGAACCTATCATCCATTGGCTTCTTGGACAATTCGAGGTGGTTGGGATGAAAATCAACATACTTGAGGCTCTTGTTGAAGCAAACACAAGAGCTTCAAGTTGGAGAATGGACATCAAGGACCATAGAGTTTGGATGGTAGTTGTTAAATTCATGGAAATGTTTGACAATTAGGAAGGCTTGGAGAAGGTTGTGAAGGGATTTGGTGAAAAAATGAACCAAGGAAATGATAATAAGGATTTTGTGGACACAGTTGAGGCTCTACATGACAATCAGAAGTCCATGAAAATGAAAATGGAGGATATGTTTACTCAAAATATGAAGATTTTTTAGAAGAACTCTTCTACTCTTCAATCCATACAAGATGATATTGATAGGAGGCAAGCAAAAAAGAGGCGCTATTTTGAGTCCTCTGCTACCACTGGAATGGAGATGTTTGTGTTAAAGGTGACTTCAGACAAACCTAGATTCCCCAACTATCTCCTTTGGGAAAGGATCTAACAGGAAGCTCTCATTTTTGGAAAAAGTTAAAGATATGAACCAAGATGGGAAGTTGGTGATGTCCCCCACCAGGTAGGTCATCAGTCATACCTTTGGTGGGGGTGTGTTATTTTATTTTTTGGTCTATAGGTTTTTCTTATTTGTAGTTTGGGTTTAGTTTGTGGAGTTGGATGCATGTGGGTTTTTTTCCTTTTTAGTAGTAAGCATCCTAGTCTTGGGCCCTTACTCCTCGTGAGCCACTGGTTTTTGTCACTTTCTAGCTTGTTGCAGTTATGTTAAGGTCCAGGCCTCTCTCGATTTAATCTATTTGGAACTAACTATAAAGTGTATTGAATGACAAATTATTTTCTTTTTAAAAATAAGTAGTTTCCTCTATAGAGAGTTATTGAAGTAGCCATTAAACATAAAATTTAAAACTAAATCAAAGGTATATTTTCCCAAAATATCTAAAATTAAAAATAATATCTCTATGCATGTCCCAATTAAATTAGATAGGATTTTGAAGTTCAATAATATCAATTAATAGTCTATTTTTAAAACAAATTTTATTGATTAAATATTATAATGAATAACTAACTAATGTGTATTTAATGGTTTTTTATTTTCTTTTAAAGAAAAATGATTTCATTTATAGAAAGTTATAAGGATAGCCATCAAACTTAAAATTTAAAGTTAAATTAATAATATATATTTTTTTAAATATCTAAAATTTTAAGATAATATCTCTATGGACGTCCCATTTAAATTAGATTGTATAATTTTGAAGGTCAGCAAAATTAGTTTTTTTAAAGTAATTTCTATTAATCCAATAACTAATTAACATGTATTTAATGAAATTTTATTTGTAATGCCCATACCCTAGTCGGACTTTTAAAACCCGTTTAACCTTGATTGACTTCCTATGTGGCATTCTCGAATGGTAGATTAACCGATGTGCAATGTGTAGTTTAGATAATATAAATAAATTGTGCATACTTATTATTGTGCTTTTGCATCGATTCTCATGTAAATGTAATTGTTTCCTAACCCTGGAGATAAATCTTGAGCTAACACCTTCATTGAATATGTATATGTATATGCATGCTTGTATGAATTCATGGGTGCAGGAGATTGCAGGTACAACACCGCGTAGGGCAAGGTTCATCTCCTTTGGAATTTGCAAGGTTGAGTATGCTCCTTCATCTTTTGAATTCGGATTTAGTGGTCATATAACTCTCGTCTTGCCTTAGCCATGGTTAGGTGAGCATCGTGTGTGGATTCGAGGGGCTTGCTTTTCATTGGGATGCATGTCAAGAGATTGGAGGACTCCCTCGATTTGCGTGCCTTGCGCGAGGTAAGTGATGTTTGTTATCCTAAGTATTAAATTCAAAATTAATGAGTAGGCGTACACAATGGTGATATAGGAATTTAAATATGTAGCTTCTTTTATATGATTAATCATTAATTTAAGAGATTGCTTTAAATTGTTATTGTAGCAAGCTTAAGGTATTTAACTGGGGTTAGTGTGCTCATTTACGCATTTGTAACATTTACGCATTTGTAGTTGAGAAATTAGAATAAATAAGACTCTTGCATTAGATTAGTCATTTATTTAAAAATGTCGCTTTATTATGTTATAGTGAGTTAATTTAATAGCTAATTTTAAAATAACGAATTTATTGAGTTATGCGTTTTAGAAAGGAAAAATTTTAAAGTTATTTGGGAGATGGAAATAAATTACTCATTTCTGCATTTTGGAAGAAAAAAGGGGTAAATTATTATTATTAAACGAAATTATTTCCCTTTTTCTTGTATAGTTGATATAGTATAAAAAGATTGATTTTAAGAAAATTAAAATTTAATCAAAACGCCTTACCCGGTAAATAGTTCCAAAATATAAATGTAGGCCTAAATCGATATTGAGAAATTAAAATTTAAAACTCAATAAGAAAAAGAAGCATTTTAATTTTAATAAGGGAAAACAAATAAGATTAATAAATAATGGAAAGGAATGACTTCCATTTGGGATTTTCATTCATTTTTATTTTAAAAATAAATGCCTAATTTCGAAATTTAAAATTAGGGCAAAATTAGGGTTTTTCTTTTTAACCTAGTTTTGAAAACATTTTGGGGGTTCCCTCTGGGGAGGGAGGTTTTTTTGAAAAAAAAATGGAGGTGGGAATATTGGTGGGAGAAAAATGGAGTTTTTCCTTCTTGCTTGGAGTTGCAGGTGGAGCTCTTCTTCAAATTCATGCTAGGAATGCTAATGGGAGGTAGGTCTCTTGTTTATTTTGTATTGCATTTAAACCCCCAAAAAAAAAAAAAATGATGGAGAAGAGATGGCTGTGATTGTATTTGTTTTAAAAAAAATGGCTCTTGATGGAAATGGTATGGGATTTGAAATATCCTCTTGTAAGTCTCTTTTTAAGACTGTTTTTTTAATGATATTTGGGGGTTTTGCTATTGTGAGTGGGAGTGGATGAAACCCACGTTTCTTATTTAAAAAAATAAAATATAAACCTCTGGTTTGATTGAATTGAAATATTTAATTTTCGAAACATTTTGTGTTTTCCATTGTTTATGAAAAACGAACTGTGTTTTAATATTTTAATGCGCTGTGTTAAACGCATGCGTTGCGGTTTTGGCCATGGGTTGGGGTTTGGAGGGCGGGGAGCGGAGCTCCACCCGCTCCTCCTCCCCTTCCCCCCCCCCCCGCTCGCTACCCCGCAGTTCTCCCCTCTCGCTTCCCCATTTGTTTACCTCCCCGCTCGCATGTGTTGGTGAGTTGTGGCTGCGGCACTGCGGTGGCCGCAGGGCCGCGGTAGCCGCAGGGTGCCGCGGACCTGCGGGCACCGCAGTGGCGCCGTCGCCACGGAAATCCCTGCGATTAGGTTAGGTTTTTCCCCAAAAAAAAAAGGCAACGAAGATATGAAGTTTTTACGATATTCTTTTATAATTTGTTTTAAACAAAAAAATAAATTTATTATTAAAAAATTGCCATGGGGATGTATGAAAAGGGATTTTTGCAGTATAATGTGGGAAGGTTCGTTTTATTTAAATTTAGTTTATTTTTTTTATTTCGCAAAATAATGTTATATATATATATATGTGCGAGTGTGTGTTAAACACGAAGTTGTGTACAATATGTAAAAATAAAGAAGAGTCAGATTGATAAGTGAATTTAGAATTAATATAAGGAAATTAAACTTAGTTCTTTTATATTATTGTATCCTAAATTCAGTTCTTTTATGTTTGTTTTATTATCTCATCTCAGATTGCTAAATAATATATTTGGATTTTAGAGATTCAACATTTAGAAAACCTATACTAATGAACAAGTTATTAATTTCATATTGATTATATCATACTCGGGTTAATACTCATTATTAACATGGAATAAATAGTAATGGTGGATTAATATGAGTTTTAAATAAAAGCTAATTTAGCAAGTCTACCGATGGATCGACATTAATAGTTAGAGCAATATGGTAAACGAATACCTCTACCGGATTATGCCTATGCTGAATTAAATTTCTATTATTGAATTTGGTTATGTAATGGTAAGACTTGATATGATAGGGTTTGGTCATGAGTGGGTCAAGCCCCTAATTAGGATACCGTCCAAAAAAAAAGAGAATCCAGAATTGTTTGTTTCTTTTATTTGTTATGATTCAATTTGACCCGTTTTCAAAGGGGATCACTATGTAATAATCAATCAAGGTAGATGTTGACTAGTGTATGTGTTCGCCTAAAGGGCAGAGATGTAACAGACATGTAAATTTGTAATCATAACTATATTTAATGCCAGAGGGGTCTTGCAGTTGAGCAGACCCGGAGATGTAGCCCATCAGGGGTGAACTCCGAGATCATATCTGTGTTATGCGACGTTTATAGCGTACTTTATTTTATGTTTTAAATTATCTTGAATGGTTGTATTCTTGCATAAGTGTATGGTGGAAAATAAATGAATTCAAATTTAAGTGTATAACATTATTCACCTGGATAAATGTAGTTATTTAAGCTCATAAAACATTGTGAATAAGGATTATGGCGAAGTATTTAAAATATTGTAATTAAAGTTGTGGAAAGAAGTATTTGATAAGGTTAATTAAACGTAGTAATAGTGGAAATAATCTTGCTAGGTTACATCAACGAATTAACTTGTTATTAAGCATGTAAATTGACCAAATGAGTAGGGGAAAATAAAGGTAGAATTAATGTTATAATTCCTAAGCTGGTTTCTAAAGGATAAACATCATATAGATATTTACTTTTATCTTCTTAAATGAATCACGCCATGTTAGTTATGTTTCATTACATTGGACGAATTTGTTAAGTTATTTCACGCTTTAATCATAACCAATAATCCTCACCAGAGTAATTTGATAATCGTGTGGACTCAATTAGGCATCCGTGTAGTATAATGGATGAATATACTTAATAATTTATGTTGTAATTATAATCAATGATCCTCACCAGATTAATTTTAAAATTGGGTGAACTCATCTAGAAAACCCATATGTTAATCCTTATAAAAGGAATCCTGCATGATTGCTAAAATCGATCTAAAATGGGAAATAATTGATTAGTTGTTTATACATTAAATCTTAGTAAAAGTATCTCTCTCCTATTAATTTCATTTAACAAAAAAAAGAGATATGCAAATAAGATAATTGTATTTTAATCCTAATAGGAGGACGTCATTTTGATCTCATCTCTCTAATCTTGAAATGATGAATGTCATCTAGTTAACGATACTTTAAATTAAAGGATGCTCTCGTGTGTCCTAATGCATTTCCATCTTAATGAAATTAGTCCGTTTATTTACATTATTAAAACTTCAAATGAATTCTATGGCTACTCACATTTTACCTTTCATAAAAGAACTTCAACTCATCAGTTGGTTATGCAAAAAAAAATAAAATAAAAAAAATAAAAATAAAAAAGAAATGAAGGGATCTCACTCTAATTGTTGTAGTTAATCCTTAAAGAACGAATTCTTCTTATTAACCATACCTTTTAATATTTAAGAAATATATATCAAATGAGGGTGGATACTTTAAAATCAAATGATGGCATCCTCGTTTTACTACTCGTAGTTAACCCTAAACGAATGAATCTCGTTAAGCATATTTATAGCATTAATGGATGATGTCAAGTGTGGATGGTTATCTTAAAACCCTAATGAGTGAACTTGGTTATATTTAAAATGCTTGAACCCATTGGGAGGCCTCCTAATGAAATTATGAATTAAAGTGCATTGAGTAATTAACCTCTTGATGGCCTCCTATCCACCCAAGGTAATTGAACGCTTCCTAAAGTTACAAGATGTCAAACCATTGAACACATATATAATCAAGATCTATGCATTATCTCGTTATTAAGATATCCAGTTTAATGGATCTAATGACGCAAGTTGAGTTGGGTGTAAGGTTATGTAATTGCGTTGGGAAACCTCTTAGGATCTTTTAGCCTTCCGCTGTGTTATCTAGTTAGAGATAACTTTGAGATAACTTCAATCTATCTTAATATTGTAACCTTTTCATTAACGCTCTTAATCATTATTTAAAAAAAAAAATTTACACTCTATTTGAGTGTTTTTAACTTAAACCCTTAGGGGTTTCCTAGCGGGGCATTACATTATTTTCTTAAAAAAAAATAGTTTTCTATAATTTTTTTTATTAAAGGTAGCCATCAAACATAAATTTAAAATTGAATCAAAGATATTTTTTTAAATATCTAAAATTAAAGATAATATCTCTATGCATGTCTTAATTAAATTAAATAATATAACTTTGAAGTTGAACAAAATCAATTAAAATATTTACAATTGTATAAGTTTGTCTAAATTTATTTCAAGTTTACATGCATGTTTTACATTCTCAATAGAAATATATGAATAGAGCAAGTATTCTTTAATATTGTATAATAAAAAAATATTTAAAAAAATAGAGCATTTAAAGAGAGGGCACACACATATTTTTTAAAAGGTAAAGAATAAATTACAAACAAAATGTAATATTTGAAATTCCTTTGAAAATATACTAATCAAAATGGAATTGGTCAATAGGAATAAATAGTTTTTCATTTTTGAAATATTGAAAAACAATTATCATAAATATTTTTAAGTCAATTTTTAGGAAATGTATCATTATTATGATAATTTATTATTATTCAATATTAAAAAAATACATTTTTAGAAGGAGATATTTATCCATATCATTCTTCTTCTTTTTAAATATAACATAGCTAATATTAATAAAGTATATCTATCATTTTTTAATATTATTAGAAAAATATTAATTTAATTTGTTTTAAGATGAAAAATATTTTTTAATTTTTAAAAATTGAATTTTTTTTATTATAAATATTTTTTAAATATGACTTTTGAAACTTACTTTAATTAAGTTGATTTTAAGAAGATATCCTTATCATGACATTTTCTTATTTAATATTAAAAAAAAAAACATTTTTGGGAGGATATATTTCTCTTATCATTCTTATGTATTTTTAATATAAAATAGCTAATAATAATAACATTAATAAAGAAAATTAAAAATTATTTCTTTCACTTTGAAAACAAAAACGATTGGATTTAAAACCTATAAAATTTAATAATAATAAAGGAAATGCTTTTATTATTATAATATTATATTGCCTTAATTATGAAGTTAATTCTTAGTATGATGGAGAGAGACATAATTGATTAATAGTTAAACTAGAGTGAGTGAGAGGAGAAAATAAATAAAATATATTTTTACTTTTCATGCAAAGTGTCACAAACATGTCAAATTTAATGCTTTTAGTTTTTATTTATAGTTAAGTGAGTGGTAAGTGAGGAGAAAATAAAAGATTTTTTTTTTTTTACTTTTCATGCATTTAAGTGTCACAAACACGTCAAATTTAATGCTTCTAGTTTAACACATATTTGTGCATCCATTATGTGAGAATATGCCTTATATTTTAATATTATAAATTTGATAAATTAATGTTGTTTATGTTTATTATATTATTTTTTAATTTTATATTCTAATATAAAAATAATTATTTTTGTTAAAATAGATTTTTTTTAATTGAAAATAAATTTCTTCATTCTAATCTTGTTAAATATAGTGTTAGGGTCACCATTTATATAAAATTTAGGGTCGAGTTTAAAGTACTAACCTTAATATGATATGGGTTAGCATTCAATTTGATTAAATGTTTGATTAGGTTTAGGATTAGGGTTCAATATGGTTTAGTGTTCAATTTGGATAATTGTTAAGGTTAATGTTCAATTTTGTTAAGGATTAAGGTCCAAATTGGTTTAATGTTCAATTGGGTTTAATGTTAGGATTTAAATTGGTTTAAGGTTAGAGTTTAATTTTGTTTAATGGTATGTCAAGGTTTAATGTTCAATTGGGTTTAGTATTAGCTTTAGGATTAACAATTTGTTTAAGATTTAGAGTTCACTTTCGTTTAGTGTTCAATTTGGTTTAGAGTTATTGTTAATTTGGGTTTTCGGTTTAGTGTTCAAATAAATTTAGGGTGAGGATTTACTTTTTTTTTATAGTTTTAGTTAGGATTATATATAAAATTTTATTTAGACTTTTTAACCTTTTGTGTAAACATGATTTTTTATATAGATAAAGAATATATAAGGTTATCTTCTACTAAATTGAGAGCTATTTTTATTATTGTTTATTTATTTTTTGACATTTCTTTAGTGTATAGCTATGTATTATATGTTATACCTTTTGCCTTTAAATTCATATTTTTTTTATTTTTTATTTAGAATGGCATCAAGGTATTAATACCTTTCGTACATTATTGATGCATTGTAATAGATGTTTGGTGCATCCTAAGCAGTAAGCACTCTTTAGCCATTTCCTCATTTAGAGATGGAAGAGTTAAAAGCATGTTTATGTTCATAGAGAAATAGTTCTTTGAAAATAGAAAGTTGCATTTTTAATAATAGATATTGATATTTTTAAATAGATATTGATATTTTTAATATTTTGTTGTTTTTTAATTTTATATTCTAATATTAAAATAGAGTGTTTTTTTCTTGTAATAAAATGTGTTTTTATGAAAATAGAATGTTTCTATATTAGAAGAGAATGCTTTTTTATTTTATTTTGAAAGTTTTCTATTTTTTTAGGTTATTTATAAATTTGATAAATTAATGTTGCATGCATTTATTATATTGTTTTTAATTTTATATTCTAATATTAAAATAGATTTATTATTTTTTTAATTGTAGAGTAGAACAATTTTTTTGTTGAAAAAATAGAATGCTAAATTCTTATTAAAATAAAATGCATTTTTAATGTAATAGAATGCTTTTTTAATTAAAAATAGAATATATTTTATTAATACATATAATTTAACTATCTATGTACTATATTATATAGGTCTGATAAATTCCCATGATTAAAAACTCATGCAAATTAAGGGAAACGTCTATTCAGGCATCATAAATGAAAATCTTACCAAGGAGGGACTTAGTTTTTTTTTTAAAAGGTCAAATTGAGTACCATGTACATGGTCATCACTCCTACATTTAGTGTGTGTGGGCAATCTGATGGAATACAAAAATTAATAAGGCAATGAAAACATCCAAACTCCAACTCAAAAATCACAAGGCTGAATTGATTGACAAGAAATTTTATACAAAGAAGAAGGTCTAAATGTTTTTAAAATATGTGGATTTGTAATAATTTTTAAAAATGCCCTACAAAATTTCTAAATTTTTCTCAAACACAAGATGCTTTTTAATTTTTTGGAAAGATACTTTTAAATTGATTTCAATATTTACCGAGCACTAAAAACTTAAGGGAAAGAGAGGCAAACTCTAGAGTTGCCAATTAAAACTTTGGTGATTACTGAAAAAAAATGGAAAACTGGCCATGTATGGTGTGTAATACCTTAAAAATGGTCATCTAAACCATGGGCCCCTAATCTCGACTACATCACCAAGGTCCTAATCAAAGGCAATTAAATCAATTTTGAGCACCTAATTAATTAATTAATTCCTAAATCATCAATGTCACATGGCAAATTAATCTTTTCAATTAAATAAATCATCAAAATCTCTTTAATCAATTATCTTATTTATTTAATTAAATATCCTAGCATATTTAATCAATAAATTAATTTTCTATTTAAATAAATAAAAAAAAGAATTATTTTGAAAAAGGAATTAATTTTAAAAAAATCAAAAAAGGAGCAAAATTGAATAAAAGGGAATAAATCAGAGAAAGCTTACTTTAAGAAAGGAAAATGGAATAAATCATTTTTTTTGATTTTATCTCAATTTTAGCTCAATCTTATCTCCTTAAAATCTGAAGAAAGCAGCCAATCACATCAAATCACTTGGATTGTGCTACTTCTGGGAGAATCTTGACTTCTCATCAACAATAAATCTCGACTGTTGCTTTCTCTTTGGATTTTCTATAAATTCAAGCTCTCATCTCTCAATCAAGAAGGCTAGAGATTTAATTGTTATCATGTTGGTTTTGTTCTAGAGTCATTCAGAATATTGTATCTTAGCTTATTGAATATTAGCTTAATCATGTTAGCTTGATAGAATCATATAACTTGATAATTATTGCTTGCATTTATATTTCATATAGCATAATCTTGCATTCATATAGATTAAATCCTCCGTCTTGGTGTAGTCTAGTCACTAGTATTGCTTAGATAAATCTGAGAGCAAATCTATACTCGTATCTTTTAGGAGGCAATATGTCGATTTGTTATGGTTTTTATATTTATTGGTTTTGATCAACTAACCATACATGCAATTATTTATTGAGTGTTTGTGTTTCAGATACAGATTCCAAATTTCACACACACTTTTGGCGCCCACCGTGGGGCAGGAAACTCAATTTTTCAGCCTCACAGATCATCAAATTCTCATCTTTCGAATTATGTCTATACATTCTCTGCAAAATCTCGTACGACATTAAATTCATTATAGTACGATATTCTATCCTCTGTCTTATGGGTAGGTGAGAATTCTCATATGGTCAGGTGAGAAAGTTCGTACAATTTTCTGCTTTCTCGCATGAAAAACAAAGTAATTTTAGGGGTTTTTCTAATTTGATTTTTCTAGCACTAATGTAAGCCTAATTTGTTTTTTGTCTATCTAAGTGATTTTCACAGCCTGACAAGTTTTTGCAGAACTTTTGTCCAAGAATAGGCACGTATCGCTAAAAAACAATATGATTACTGATTCGTTGTTTTTGCAGGTTACCTAAGGAGATTCAAGAAAACTTTGTGTATCCTTAATTATTTTCTATTTGATGGTGGTAAGTGCACAAAGATGGTGGTAAAAAAGGGGGGTATAAGTAGACACTTTTTTTCTGAAATAAGGTGAACCTAAACTTAGAGGCAAAATTTGAAAGTCACTCACTCAAGATATGAAGATAATCAAAGAACAAATATTGTAGTACTCTGAATCTAGTTTCCAAACTACTAAACTTTTTCAAAATTGGATAAGATTAAGGGATGCAAATATTTCGCACACAAAAAAACTAACCCTTATTTTTTCCGAAAAACATAACATCGTGTCTGACGTGTGCATCAAAAAAGTCATAGTTAGATTTAGTATTTTCATAAATCCTTTGGCAGAAAGATAGTTAATAGTGAGCACTAGAAGATGTGTATTTTTTTGTAATTTTTTGTTGAGTATTTGTTTTTTTATGATTTTTCTAATCGGGAACATCCTAAAAATTAGGTACATGTTCGTGCGCGAAGCATAAGTTGCACTAAACCAATCGAAAATACAATTTTTTTTTTAAATTGTAAACAATCAAGTGCAGTACAATAATATATAAAGTGTTTTAAATTTGGACAAGTATATCAAAAGTTATTCAAAAAATGGTGCACCTATGTTTGTGAGAATTATGGAGACATTGGTAAAAGAAATTCAATAATAATGTTATTGTTCTGATTGATTGAAAAACAGGTTTTAAGGACCTAAAACCTTTACAACATAGTTATGTAGAAAACAGAGAAAATAGAGTCCACATACAAAGCGATTGGTCAAAAAAACCAGTGAATAGAAAAAACAGATAAACAACAAAAAACAACAAAGAACCCAAGGAGACACTACATAGTAATTTTCTTCAGCAGATCCTCTGTCTTAGTCACCAGCTCATCATAGGTCACCCCAACTACTTTTAGCTCCTCCAAGTCCTTATTCACTTTCTTTTCCTTCCTCTTTCCACTGGTGCGGGTTCTGGGACCTTGGGCTTCCCTGGTTCCTTCTGCATCCAGGTCAATTTCTTGGGTTTCCTTTTCATCATCGAGCTTGCTGATGAGGGTATGGGTGTTGTTGGCTGAGATTTTTTAGAATGCTGAGAATCTGCTCCGCAATGTTCTTGAGGCACTCCTCTATCTTGTCCACTTTGGCAACTATATCCGAGAGCATTTTTTCACTAGTTTCCTCTAGGGTTTTTCTATCCTGTATCTCCTTTTCAATTTTCTCAAACCAGGGATTAAAGGCATCTCTGATGTCTTCCGCTTTGGCAATTGTATTCTTCAGATCTTCGATATAATTGGCCATAGTGTTCCCCTCTCCAATGTTAATGGTCTCCAGGATCATGACTCTGTTGCAGAGTTTTTTGTATTCATCTGCAATATTCTTATTCCCATCAATAAGCCATTCAATGGTTTTCATAAAACCCTTCAAGGCCTCGTGGTGAGGACCAAGAGAAGGAGTAACTTTACCAGGGGTTATCTGTTCATCTTTAGCGATATGGAGGGTAGAAATAGTGTTGGCGGCCCTGAGGGTCTCCTCCATAGTCTCCATCTCTAGGCTTTGTTTAGCTTCCAGGGTTCTTGTTTGCTTGTCCTCTTCTGGTTCCTTGCCTGTCTCCTCCGGATCTTTGCCAGTCTCCTCTGTTTTCTTTTGCTTCTTCTTGGGTTCGGCTTGGTTCTTACTTTATTCCTTCAGCACTCCCTTAGGGTTCTTCTTCTCCTCAGGGAAATCAGAGTCCTCTTCTTCCGAAGAAATACTAATCAAGGGTTTGCTTTGGGGTTTTTTGCTCTTAGAAGAAGAGGGTCTTGATTTCCTCTTCTTGCTCCTCTCATACTCTGAGTCGTCAGAGCTTTCCTCATTATTAGTCGAGGAATCATTATCTGAATCCTCCTCCTCCGAGAAATCAGAATCAGACATTTCTTCTTCCGAATCCACAAAGAGCTGCATTCGATTGATTTTACTAGCCTTTAAATGATCATAAATGAGGACCTTAAGTCCCTAATGCATTGCAGTGTCACCCCGAGGATTTTCTTTATATGCTTTTAAGGATGCATTCATAGAACAGAGCAAGAAGTAAGGGAAATTCACCTTATCATTATGCCTAAAATGATTTAAGAGGACAAAGTGATATCCATATACTTTCATAAACCTGCCATCTAGAGTTATATACCTCATTAAAACAAAGAGAATATCCTACCAGGGTTTTGCAAAAGCCCTAGGTGGGCAATAGGTTTTGCTCAACTTTACCAGTCTTTTCTTCTCTTTCTCTGTGACCGGGTACCTTTCAATGGCTTCCTTGCTGACCTTCTTGTCTCTGTAGAAGTTGCAGCCCTCCCTTTTGAGTCCCGTAGCTTTAGCTATTAACTCTTCGTCAATTTCCACCAGTTGGTCACCCCTTTTAAGCTTGCCCTTCTTCCAATTTTTGCAGAAGAAGCTTGTTATCTTTCCATCATGGCCATGGAGTCTCTCAATGAAGCTCGAAAGACCACCCTTCTGCAAAATTTCCCACACCTCTTCTTTCTGTTTCCACTCCTTGCAACTTCCCGGCTCATATTTTCTCCTATTTCCACCCATGGTGTCGTTTCTCACAGTCAAGTTTAGGTTACAGAGCTGGTGAAACAGAAAGCTTTTCGAAGTTAAAACAAAAACCCAGAAAGCATGCATAGCATTAGTGATTTGATATGTTATAATGCACGTTCTGCTAGGTTTGATGTTATAACGAGTAATTCCCTCATTATCGAAGTTACTCGAAGTGCTTACTTCAGTACATATCATAATTGCCCTGTCAATCAAGATTCTTTGGGGTACTTTGATATCTTTCATTTATTATGATTTGTATTACATCTCTGGGAAGACCACTCTCACTTGTCCATGTGGTAATTGTCTCATTCTTCACCACTACGTTTGCAGCCTAGTCAGCAAAAGAGTTGGCCTCCCGATATATGTGGGATATGTGACATTTTTTGAAGGTTCTGATGATGTCAATGGCAGAAAAAATTATATTGTGAATCAACCAAGAGGGCTTAGAGGTCCCATTGAGACACTTAATAATATTATTGGAATCCCTTTCGATCCAGAGATTGGTATAGTTCCATTTTTTGGCTAGAATAATACCTTGAAGGGCTGCCATAGCTTCCGCCTTATGATTGGTTTGAATGCCAATAGAGACAGCAATCATACCTTTGCAAATTCCTCTGTCATCTCTGAGAATAGCTCCACAGCCTGAAGGACCTGGATTTCCTTTGGCTACTCCATCAAAATTGATTTTAAGCCAACCATGGGGAGGGGTTTGCCATTTAACTTCAAGCCTTTTATTGTAGCTGATATTATGACCATCAGTGATCTTCATATTCCAAGCTCTTAAGATATTTAACTCTAAAGAGTTGTTTGAGTAATAAGAGACCTCCATAGTTCCCATATTTTCCTGAATAGCCCTTTGAATTTTTTGAAAAACAATGTCTTGATTTAAGGACACATCCCTAAAAATTTGGTTGTTTCTTTCCTTCCAAAGACCCCACAAAATGTGAGGTAGAGAGATCTGCCACATACACCTCAGAAAAGAGTTGGTCCAATGAATTTGCCAGGAAGAGAACAAATCTCTGATGTTACTGGGAAACACCCAAGCAAGACTAAAGCTTTTGAGGAAGCTTTCCCAAACAGAGGTTGAGAAAGAATAGTGGAGGGCAAGATGGTCCACTGACTCTTCCTCTTGAAAGCATAGCACACACCTATTTGGAAGGGAAAAACCTCTGCATTTAAGGTTGTCAATAGTAAGGATCTTATTCTAGAGAATAGTCCAGAAGAACATATTGATTTTAGGAGTGAGCCCTTTTAACCAAGCTTTAGACCAGAAAGGATTCATAGGAGGGGAGGGGGAGAGGATATAATACATCGAAGATATAGTAAAGGTACCTTTGGGGTTATATCTCCAGATCAGGGAATCCTCTTCCTTATTTAGCCAAATAGCAGACAATTGGGTTTTGAGCTTGGAGAGAGTGGGATGAATACTATCAATGTTCTACCAGTTGTTCCCATCCCAGTAATCTGCCACTAAGGTACCAAAAGAGCCAGTACAGGAGGGGGCATGGGAAGCCCACTCATAGAAATCCATTAGGGGTTTGTCAAAAAGCCAAGGATCCTCCCAGAATCTAACTTTTCTACCATTTCCAAGTTTCCATGTCACACCTTTAGCAATCACATCTTTACATTTAGAAACATGGTTCCAGATATGAGATCCATTTATACTGAGATCTAAATTAAGAAAAGAAGATAGAGAAGAGGATAGAAGAGAATACTTACCTCTCCAAATTTTGCACCATTCAGAATCAGAGTTAAACCATCTCCAAACCACCTAAGCCCCAAACCACCTTTGCTTTTTGGCTTGCAGACCTGATCCCATGCCACCAAGGACATTTTTTGCTTTTCCTCAACCCCAAACCATAGGAATCTTCTTTGAATTTTCTCAATAGCTTCAGCATACTTGACTGGAATTCTGAATAAGCTAAGAGCATAAATGGGGATACTTTGAAGAGTAGCCTTAAGAAGAAGGAGCTTATCAGCTTGACTTAAGAGAGCCCCTTTCCAACCTGCAAGTTTTTTGTGAAATTTATCAACCAACGAAATCCAATATGAGTCAGGAGGGGCAATCCCCATGTGGAGACCAAGGTAGGTAGTAGGAAGGTTAGCAATCTTACACTCCAGAATTCGGCTGATCCTTTGTTGTCTTCTCTCCTGGGTGTTAATGAAAAAAAATCACTTTTGGCCCAGTTAATAAGCTACCTCATTGCAGAAGCATATTTACACAAGGTATTCTTCAAAACTTTAGCTTCTGAGATGCTTGAATCCCCCATAATTATTGTATCATCAACAAACTGCTGGTGTGAACAAATAAGTTCAGCAGAAGAAGGTTGAAGACCCTTAAAGGATCCTATCTACACCAAATTTTCCATGGTCCGTCCAAAGCATTCTGCCATAATAATGAAAAGGATGGGGGAGATAGGATCTCCTTGCCTAAGACCTCTTAAAGCTTGGAAAAAGGTTGAAGGAGAACCATTGACAAGAACAACAAAGGACACAGTAGTGGTAAGTTGGGAGAAAAGATCCACAACTCTTGGGGCAAACCCAAAGGAAGTGAGGACTTTTGAAGAAGAGACCAGTCAACCCTATCATAGGCTTTGGAGAGATCGAGCTTAAGGATGAGACCCTGCTTCTTCACTTTAACAAGAGAGTGAATATTCTCATGAACAGTAATAATGGAATCAAGAATTTGTCTTCCAGGAAAAAACCCATTCTGCTGGTGTTTAATTAAAGCCAGGAGAATAGACAAGAGTCTAGAGGTTAGGACCTTAGATATGATCTTGTAAAAGGAATTGTAGAGGCTAATAGGTTTGAACTATCCAGAGAATCAGTACCTTGAATCTTGGGGATAAGAGCAATAAAAGTACCATTTATTTCCTTCAAGAGTTTTCTAGCCCCAAAGAATTCCTTAACCCCATTAGCAACATCAGTCCTGATAATGTCCCAAAACTCTTGAAAAAAGAGCATTGGGAAGCCATCAGGACCAGGAGCTTTGTTTCCATCAAAGGAGAAAACAACATTTTTAATTTCTAAGGTGGAAGGAATGGAAGAGAGAAATACCTTATTTTGGGCATCAATGAGACGAGGAATGTTCTGAAGAAAAGAGGACTGAGCTTCAACATCCAGACTTTGATCCCTCAAAAGGAGGTCTGAGAAATACCTCTTAGCTTCATTCCTTATTTCATCTTCCTTGACCAACTCCCCACTGTCCACAACTAACTTGTTCATCCTGTTGGTAGCTTTATGTTTGATGGTTGACATATGGAAGAATCTTGTATTCCTGTCTCCTTCCTTGAGCCACATGCATCTCGATCTCTACTTCTAGAACATTTCCTCTTTAGTAATAATATCATGGTATTTCTTAAGAATCTCATTCTCCTCAGCAATAGAAACAGTACTGAAACCATCCTTCTGGATCTGATCCTGTATATCTTTAAGGTTTTCCTGAATTTTACTCTTAGCCTCAAATATATTCCCAAAGTTGTTCTTATTCCAGATTCGGATGTTGTCCTTCACACTTTTGAGCTTCTTAACCACTTTGAACATTGCCGTTCCCTCAACTTGGATACTCCACCATTTTTGAATATATTTTTTAATATCAGGTGAAGAGTCCACATTTTTTCAAATCTAAAGGGATAGTTTTTTCTTCTGTTGATCAAATCAGCATTAAAAGTAATTGGAAAGTGATCGGAACCAACCCGAATATGTGCATATAAAGAACATAAATACTGACTGTACCAATCATCAGAAATAAGAGTTCAGTCAAGGTGCACTTGAATAAGGTCATTACCATTTCTTCTATTTGTCCATGTGAAATTACAACCCTATATCTCCAAATCATTAAGAGCTAGAGAATTAATAAAATCCATGAGGGCCATCCTACTTTCCAGCTGAGGCGGGCTGCCTCCAAATTTTTCCTCCTCTTTTAAGGGCGTATTGAAATCCCCCATAACCATCCAACTTAGTTTTTTGAAACTTTCCCTAGCCTGTTTTATCCTTTTCCAAAAAAAGTTTCTATCCTTTAAGGTATTAGGAGCATAAATGTTTGTGAGAACCAATGAAAAACCATCTTTAAGATGCTCAAATTTAATACAAGAAAAATTACCTTTCTGAATAATGACCTGGCCTTTAACCGTGTTAAGATTCCAGATGGTTGCAATGCCTCTAGAAGCACCCTTAGAACTTCCCCCACTAATTTTACCATTTTTGAAAAACTTCAAAGATTCAACTTTTTCTCTACTCATTTTGGTTTCTTGAATAAGAAAAATGTCAGGATTTCGATCTCTTATCATATTCCTAATAATATCATGTTTATGGGGATTGTTTAAACCCCTTAAGTTCCAAGAGATTATCTTCATAGTTACTTGCCAATTCCCAGCTCCTTGAGAGTTTTCTGAGTTCCATCTGCTATGTTCTTACTGGCCTCCATGTCTCTAACTTTGTGATTAGAGGGTCGCCCTGGGGAAGAGGAGATGTATCCCACATCAACTTGAGCTATTCTACTGGATTTCCTAATCAAGGATATCAAGGGTGTTGTTGCTTTCTTACTCCTATGTTTAGGCTACTTCCATTCCGTTTCTGACACAGGAGCCACTTCCGGATTGGTTAGGATTTTGGAAATTTCATCTTCATTACCCCATTTAGGAGTTCTAGACTCAGTTGAAATAATGTTTGTTGTTCTTGAATGCTAATCTGAATCTGAAAGACTCAATCCCAAAATTGCACACTTTTGGGCTTCTTGTATTTCAAAACTAGGTATGGCTACAGAAGAGTCCGTCCTTTCAACTTGTGGATCTGGGATCTAACCTTCCTCTGGTTGATAGTCTCTAGCTTCTACTGCCTTATTTTCATATGTGTCATCCACCACTTCATCTTTTGCTTTTGGAGGATCATTCTGATCGTTCAAATCCCTTTTCTGTGTAATTTTTATGGGGCTAGCTTTGGTTGTTTCATTCCTATCTGCCTCCTGAACCGTGGGACTGAAGATAAATTTTGAGGCTTCCTTCTGTTCCCCCAAAGGAGAAAAGTGATTTGAATTTTTTTCCTTATTTTCTATGTTTTTAACTTGCCACACCCTTTTCTCTGGCATATTTTGGCTTTCAATCTGAGGTTTTAACTGATTAGGCTCCACCTTTTGCTTTTTTGGGCAAGATTTTGCCCAATGACCTACCTTTTTACAATGGAAACAAGCAAAAGGAATAGTTTCATATTCTATATGTTGCTTCCAGGTTCCCAGTTTTGAGACTAGATCAATCTATTCCAGCATATCTGCATCAGGGGCTACTCCAACATAGAACCTTGCATGGGTTAATCTTCTTTTGAAGCAGTGACTGGGTCAATAGAGAGAAGCTCACCAAAAGAACTTGCTATTCCAGAGAAGATGCTTTCTACCCAATACTCGAGAGGTAATCCTGGGAGTTTTATCCACGCTAGAACCTGCGCCAGAATAGAATCATTCATATTTAATTTCAGATGCCATTGTCTTAGAACTAGGGCTATCTTTCCCACCATCCAGGGACTCCCGCACAAGATCTTAACCTTATCTTCTTCACACAAAAAAGAGAAAGACAGAAGACCTTTGGGTAGAGCCGAAACCTCTACATTTCCTTTAAGTGCCCATTTTCAATTAACAAAGGCCCTAACAACTTCAATGTTTGGGCGTGGACCCATAAATTTCCCTACCAAGGAGTTCGACATACTATTAATATTATGGTCCAGAACCTGGTCAGGGATGGAGATAGCAAACTTACCACCAGAAGGGTCAGAAATGTTCTTAATAGGAGGAAGGGAGGATTTACCAGTTGGTCTAGATCTAAAAAGGGAAGACCACTTTTTCACCTCCCTCCTGTTATCCACGAAGTCAACTAGTGGCATAGGCCCCCCATTGGACCCTATCCCTAGATGCCCAGAAGAATCCGCTGTCACAGCAAACAGAGTACCATCAGACTGTGAGTCAGCAACCGGAACTAGGAGGTCTGGGGGCTTGTCCTTATCATCAATAGGACTAGCACCATTGGTCTGGCCACTCTCACCATTGGAACCAAGGTTCCCACCTTGATGGAAATTTGAAATTTGAGCTCCCGCTCCTCCCGCTCCTCCCATTTTTTTCTGGATAGATGTGTTTGTCCCTATCCTTAATAATAATGTTATTGTTGTTCAAATTGAAAAAAAATTATATGGTTAGAAAGCTTAGACGATGGGTGAAAATATGGTGGAAATTTTAGAAATATCCACTTGATGAAGTGTAAACCTGATGATGACAAAGTCGATAAACCAAGTTGATAAAATAAAACACGTCAAAAATGAGAGAAATGGAGGGAAATCAAACTTTGAAACCATAGCTTTGTCATCTAGACCTATTTCAAAGCCTAAATGGTCAAAAATGCGTATGGGGTACTTATGGTTTAAAAAGTGCGTACAGGGTACTTATGGTGTAAGCAGCGCGTATGCGCTATTTTTACTATAAACAGTGCGTATGCACAATTGTATAATATGATACTGTATATATAATATGTGTATATACATATAATATATGTATAATATGATATTGTATATATAATATGTGTATATATATAATATATAATATTTATATATATATGTATATATATATAATATATAATATATAATATTTATATATATATGTATATATATATATAATATATTAAGTATACATATACACATGTAAGTGTATTGTCTCCACCTCTCAAATGCATACAAGATGCCTCTCTCTCTCTCTCTCTCTCTCTCTCTCTCTCTCTCTTCCTCTCTCCCCTTCTCCCTTCCACCATACCCCATCCCTCCCTCTCTCCCCTTATCCCTTCCTCCATACCCCATCCCTCTATCTCTCTCTCTCCCCTTCTCCCTTCCTCAATACCCCATCCCTCTTTCTCTTCTTCTCTCCCTCCCTCCCTCCATACCACACTGCAATTGTGTCTGCACTTCTATAGAAGTAAGTAAATTTATTTCTTATCTGCAACTTCCTCTTTCATTTTTATCATGTATGCTCTCCTAAGAAAATTGACTGATGGATTTGTGTGTGTCTATTGAATAGGAGGAATAGGGTTTGAAATTCAACCATGGGTGTATTACCTTTACAAACAAGGAAAACTGTAGTAATTTATTCTTCTTGAATGTGTTTTTAATGGGCAAAGAAGATGTGGAAAATAGTGTCAAAAAAGCAACATGATGAGTCAGAGTACTTGCAATATGTTTTTCAAAAGGAAACAACTGGTAGGAAGAGAAAGAGGGAGAGTAACAAAGATGATGTCTTGGAGAATGATAGTGGTGGGTATGTGAGAGTTCTCATGTTGTTACACAATGCCTGTCACCTAAAGAAATTAAATTTTGTTGTATGCATGGCAGTGGTAGTATATGATGATCATCACTTGTCAAATGACTTGGAACGGTACATACCCATGAAAGAAATAAAGTGTGTAATTCCTATAGTCACAATCGAGATCAGTCTTATAACCTTGCAAATTTAATAGCATCACATGTTTTAGAACTTAGGCACTACTCTTAGGGTTAGGTCAAGCTCTTACACTTGCTTTTAAGAGAAGCCTCATTGTTTGTTCGCTTGGAGTCTTGTTGTATGATGTTTTATTCATAACTTTAAATTTAATATATCATTTTATTAGCCCACCATATGACCCTTTAGGTGTCATTAGAGGTCGTATTGTTTCCTAAGAGATCATATGGTGTCCTGTGACCCCTTAAGACACCATATGACCCCTTAAGACACCATACAACTCATAACAATACCATATGGTGTCCTAAGGGGTCATAGGATGCCATATGACCCCTCGGTACACCGATGACCCATAACAAACCATATGGTGTTCTAAAGGGTCATATGGTGTTCTATGACCCCTTAGGACACTATTTGGTGTCATTATAGGTCCTATGGTGTGGTGAGGGATAATATAGTGTCATATGACCCCTTAGGACACCCTATGACCCCTTAGATGTTGTTAGGGGTCATATTGTGTCCTGGATTTGATATCTCTTCCTCTCCCTCCCCCCTGCTTCTTCTCTCCCTCTCTCCCTCTCGCTCTCTCTCTCTTTGTCCCCTTCTCCCTTCCTCCACACCCCATCCCTCTTTCTCTTCTTCTCTCCCTCCCTCCCCTATACCCCACTGCAACTGTGTCTGCACTTCTATAAAAGTAAGTGAATTTATTTCTTTTCTGCTACTTCCTCTTTGATTTTTATCATGTATGCTCTCCTAAGAAAATTAACTGATAGATTTGTGCGTGTATATTTAATAAGAGGAATAGGGTTTGAAATTGAACCATGGGTGTATTACCGTGAGAAACAAGGAAACCTACAACAATTTATTCTTCTTGAATGTGTTTTTAATGAGCATAGTAGATGTGGAAAATAGTGTCAACAAAGCAAATGATGAGTCAGAGTACCTGCAATATGTTTTTCAGAAGAAAACAACCGGTAGGAAGAGAAAGAGGGAGAGTAACACAGATGATATCCTGGAGAATGATAGTGGTGGGTATGCGAGAGTTCCCATGTTGTTACACAACACCTGTCACCTAAAGAAATTAAAGTTTGTTATGTGCATGGCAGTGGTAGTATATGATGATCATCACTTATCAATTGGCTTGGAATGACACATACCCATGAAATAAATCAAGTGTGCAATTCCTATAGTTACAATCGAGATGAGTCTTATAACCTTGCAAATTTAATAACATCACATGTTTAAGAACTTAGGCAGTACTCTTAGGGTTAGGTCAAGCTCTTACACTTGTTTTTTAGTGAAGCCTCGTTGTTTGTTCGCTTGGAGTCTCATTGTATGATGTTCTATTCATAACTTTAAATTTAATATATCATTTTATTAGCCCACCATATGACCACTTAGGTATCATTAGAGGTCGTATTGTTTCCTAAGAGGTCATATAGTGTCCTATGACCCCTTAGGACATCATATGACCCCTGAAGACACCAGACGACCCATAACAACACCATATGGTGTCTTAAGGGGTCATAGGATTCCATATGACCCCTCGGGACACTAATGACCCATAACAACACCATATGGTGTTCTAAAGGATCATATGGTGTTATATGACCCCTTAGGACACTATTTGGTGTCATTATAGGTCCTAGGGTGCGCTAAGGGATAATATAGTGTCACATGACCCCTTAGGATGTTGGATATTAGTATCATATGATGAACCGACATGTTGATATGATGATAATGTATGTTGTCATTGATGTCAATAAATGTAAGAGAACTGATATGTAGATTGAAAGAAGTTGGTGAACCGGTATGAAGAGGCATGAAGAGGTGTAGTGAACCGGTGTGAGGGCTTCAGTAAGTGTGACTACCGGTTGGTAGTCTCAGCTCTATGGTTATCGATTTGGAGATCTATCTTGTGCGATGCAACCGATGATACTCTGTGATGAGTCAGCTAAGAGATGTGAATGAGATCGAGGTGCCACATCAGCCTTGTGCACGTGAAGGATTGAGGTATGAGAAGATCGACTGCATTTGGTGTCTACCTCGAGAATGATCATTCTTCTTAGTGGTATGAGAAGAGAGCATGATGGGTTACTGATTCCCATGTGCGATGAAGAATGAATGATGTAGATTGTCTTGTGATATGTTTGAAATTGTAATGCTCTATGCAAAGTGTTTGGACGGTCATGATTGGACAACATGTGTTGTAAATCTAATATGCTTAGGGTTTAGGGTTTATGCTACCGACCTATCTGTTGTTTATAAGGTCAATGATGTTTGTTATTTTAAAGTTGTTGAAAATTTTTGTGTGTGTGTGTATCTGAGTAATAAGATACTAGATACTTGCTAGACCAGTAAAGAGGGAAACTACAAAGTGTGATTGTAGAGTAGAGGATATGAAAAGGATCTACCTTGGCATGTAGTGCTGTTATCAGATCAGAGTTTTACCTGTTGTCTTCTAACCATTTCAACAGTTGGAAAATCCCTTTAATGGGTAGATTTAATAGGCTTATTGTAGAACTTGTAACCAGGTGATTCAAGATAATTGAGTTCTTCAAATCCTCTAGCAAGGTAACCTTTAACAGGGTATATAGCCATCATTTAATGGGGTGATCTTTAACAGGATCGATTCCTAGCAGAACCTTATTGTAAAGTCTTTAACTGGACTAGGATCCTAATAGGGCGAGCTTCAAAAGAGTTCAAAACAAGCTTGTGGGTATTCATTCCCACCGTGGTTTTTCCCATTTGGGTTTCCACGTGAAAAATCTATGTGTTATGTGTTATGCATTTTTCATGTGATGTTTATGAAGTATTTGGTTAGAAGATTATGCATGGAGAGTTAATAGGTTATGGTATTTCTAGTATACCACATGCATATGTTTATGGGTGAAGTTGATGATTAGAATTGATCATATTTAAAGTGTTCTGACTTATCAATTTATGGTGTCTGGTGTCTTACTTTGTTTAACTGGTACTATTGTGGTTAAGTTCAGTAATGGAGATAACTATTTGGTATTGCTTTAACTAGATAAGTTGTTGAGAAAGTACTGATTCACCCCCACCCTCTCAGTACTGGTTGGGGTATCTATTGTTCATCATTATTCATCAATTAGTATCAGAGAAATTCCAGGTCCTTGGTGATATAAGCTTAACCACTTGAGATAAAAGATCCTATTGTAATGATGAAGAGGGAAGGTCCTAAGTTCAATAGAGATAACTTTAAGATATGGAAGGACAGAATGAAGATTTACATCAAGAGTATGGGTGCTCAACACTGGAGCTATGTTGAGAATGCCTATGTTACTCCCACTGGCACTTTGACTGATGATCAGAAGAGAGAGATTCAGGAAAATGGGCAATTCATGGAAGCCTTTATCAACAGCCTATCATATATTGAGTTTATTGATGTACAAGACAAGGACACACCTAAGGATGTATGGGATGCACTAGAAAACATTTGTGGTGGTGATGAACATGTAAAGAAAGCTAAGGAAGAAAGCCTTAGAGGTAATTTGAGGATATGAGGATGGTTGAAGGTGAAACCATTCATCAGTATGGAATTAGGGTTAAGATTGTGGTTGGAGATATCAAAAGCACTGGTGGAACTATTGATGATACCACTATTGTTAGTAAAGTTATTAGATCATTGTTACCAATCTATGCAATTAGAGTTGCTGCTATCTAGGAACTAAGATCTATTGATAAAACCAAGGTATCCTTAGATTCTATCATTGCAAAGTTAACTACATATGAGTTGAATAGCTATGATGGTAGTGTTCAGAAGACTAAGTCAGCCTTTAAAGAATCTACTGTACCATCTAGAAAAGGAAAAGAGACTAGTACTAGTTATGAGTCCAGACAATGTAGAGATATGGATGCTGAAGAGATTCTAATGGAGTTTGAAGCTCTTCTTGCTAAAAGACTTCTGAAGAGAACTAGAAAATATAGAGGTAAACTTCCTTTGAAATGCTTTTCCTGCAACAAGATAGGACATATAGCTATTAATTGTCCTAACAATGACAATATGAATAAATTGGAGAGGTTTAGAAAATATAAAGGAGGAAACAAAAGAAATTGTCTAGTTTCTATGGATGAAGGTGTCACTAATGAAGAATTAGAGGATGAAGAAAATGAAGACATAGTGTTTGTAGAAGTAAAGGAAGAAGTGTCAGACAAGAAAGCTCTCGTCTCTTGCATTGAAAACTCCAATGAGTGGATAATTGATAGTGGTTGTTCTCACCACATGACTGGTGACTAGAGAAAGTTTCTGTCTCTGGAGGAATATGATGGAGGTGTTTTCAGATTTGACAACAATGCACCATGCTTGATGAAAGGTAAAGGATCCATCTCACTGAATGGAAAGAGAAGTGCAGATGATGTCTACTAGGTAGAAGGTCTTAAGCATAACCTATTGAGCATTGCTCAGTTGAATGAAAAAGGACTAGTTCTAGAATTCAAAGGCATAATCTACAGTATAATTGGGAAGAGTTGTGTATAATGGCTAAGTTTGATGATAGTTGGATATGACATAGGAGATTCTATCATATGAACTTTGACAACATTGTTAAAGCCGGTAAGATCAAGGCGGTGAGAGGATTACCTTTGCTGAACAAACCTGAGAATTCTTTGTGCAGAGAATGTCAACTTGGGAAGATGTCTTCCTCAGCTTTTAAAGGTAAGTCTTTCTCAATTGAAAATTTACTTGATCTTGTGCATACTGATTTATGTGGTCCTATAAAAACTAGAAGTATTCAGGGAGATAGGTATTTTATGATTATTACTGATGATTGCTAAAGAATGATGTGGGTCACATTCTTGAAAGACAAGTTTGAAGCATTTGGAAAGTTCAAAGCTTTCAGAGCATTACTAGAGAAAGAAAGTGGTAAAAAGATAAAATGCCTGAGAAATTATCAAGGAGGAGAATTCATTTATGATGAATTCAATAAATACTATGAAGATAATGGTATCAAGAGGCAGTTATCTGCCCCAAGGACACCACAATAGAATAGCATAGTAGAAAGAAATAACAGGATTGTAGTTGAAGCGGCTAGAACAATGTTGATCCAAGGAAAGGTTGCTCGCACTTTTTGGAGAGAAGTGGTGAGCACTACAGTCTACACTATGAATCATGTACTCATCAAGAAAGGCAAAGATAAAACCCCTTATGAGTGTTGGATTGGGAAAAATCCCACTGTGAGTTACTTTAAAGTGTTTGGTAGTAAGTGCTATATCAAGAGGTGAGCATTTGAGCAAATTTGATGTTAAATGTGATGAAGGAATATTTATGGGATATTCCACTAAGAGCAAAGCTCTCAATTGCTACAACAATAGAACACAAAAGATTGTTGAAAGTATCAATGTCAGGGATGATGAATCCCCTGAGGACCTGAGGAAACATGCAGTGAAGAAGTAGAAGATGAACTAGGTATAGCCTTCTGGGAACCAATTAAGAAAGAAACTTGTAAAGATCTTAGTGCTCCTGTATCGATAGAAGCTACAGTAAGAGAAGAAGAAAAGCTAGCAAACTAGGCTATAATCATTCCTAGATATGTGAAACTGCATCATAATCCGAAGCAAATCATAGGAGATAAAGATGCAGGGATACTCACTAGAAGAAAAGTGAAGGAGAACTCTTGCATGATTTTTGAACTTGAACCCAAGACTTCCAAAGAAGCTCTTACAAATGAAGACTTGATTAAAGCAATTGAAGAGGAGCTAGATCCGATAGAAAAGAATGCAACATGGTCTTTGGTGCCTAGACCGGAACATAAAAATGTCATTGGTACCAAATGGGTCTTCAGGAATAAGATAAATGAAGAAGGCACAGTTGTAAGAAACAAGGCTAGGCTTGTATGCAAGGGATACGCTCAGGAGGAGGGAGAAGACTATGGAGAGAATTTTTCTCTTGTGGCTAGACTAGAAGGTGTTCGAATGCTACTTGCATTTGCAACATTTAAGGGATTTAAGGTTTATAAGATGGATGTAAAGTCTGCTTTTCTAAATAGAATCCTAGAAGAGGAAGTGTATAAAGAGCAACCAAAAGGGTTTTCCTTATCAGAAAATAGTAACATGGTGTGTAGGTTACACAAAGCCCTGTATGGATTGGAACGATCACCTAGGGCATGGCATGAAAGACTATGCTCTCATCTTGTGAAGATTGGATTTCAGAGAACAAGTGAAGATAGCAACATCTACTTGAAATCAGAAGGTGATCAGATTTTGATGTGTGAAGTGTTTGTGGATGACATAATCTTTGGAGGAGATGATAAAATGAGTCATGTGTTTGCAGATGAAATGAAGAAAGAGTTTGAGATGTCTTTGATAGGAGAAATAAAGTTCTTCATTGGTTTATAGATTCAACAAATGAAAGAGGGAATTTTTATTACCCAGTCCAAGTATGTCAAAGAGGTATTGAAGACGTTTGGCATGGAGGAAAGAAAACTAGTTGGTACACCAATGGTGATTGGCTATAAATTGACCAAGGAAGAGGACTTAGCACTAGTGAATGAAAAAGAGTACTGGTCAATGATCGGTAAACTGCACTATGTGGTGTACAATAGACCAGATATTGCTCATGCAGTAGGCATAGTAGGTCATTTTCAGAAATGTCGAAGAGAATCCAACTCGACAGCTGTTAAAAGGATTCTTAGATATCTGAAAGGAATAGTTGATTATGGATTGTGGTATCCATATAATGGTGACTATAATCTCAAAGTATATACCGATGTCGATTGGGCAGGTAATGTGGACAATCGAAAAAGCACAACCGATGGAGCATTCTTTCTTGGTGGAAGATTAGTATCGTGGACAAGTAAGAAGTAGAGTTGTACTTGTCAATCTACAGTCAAAGCAGAATATGTGGCAGCATTTATGAACTGCACTCAAGAAATTTGGATGAAGGATGTATTGGAAGGTTTCAAGGTACTTGTATCTAAACCGGTTAACATATTTTGTGATAACACAAGTGCAATAAAAATTTCCAAGAATCTGGTATTGCATGCTAGAACTAAGCATATTGAGCTTAAATATCACTTTTTGAGAGAGAAAGTTCATAATAAGGAGGTTGTACTACAACATGTTTCCAGTAAGGAGAAGCTAGCAGATATATTCACTAAGCCCTTACCGAAGGCTACATTTACCTATTTGAGAGGTGAATTAGGGATTCCATCCCTTCATGAAGTCAACTAAATTTGTGTGCTCTGCATCAGTCAAAGTACTATAGTGACAAATCTTTCAGGATTGATGTGTTGAAGGATGCTACTCCTTAGGGGGAGCAGCATAGTAGATTTTGGAAGCTTATGCCTCCACTTTGGCATTGCTGTCAAAGGGGGAGAAGATATATGATGAATGGGGGGAAGATATCTGATGATGCAGATACACTGGTTTATGAGGTTTTCAATTACAATGCTACATTGAATATTGCCATCAATGCCAAAGGGGGAGATTGTTGGATATCAGTAGCATATGATGAACTGTCATGTTGATATGATGATAATATATGTTGTCATTGATGTCAATAAATGTAAGAGAATTGGTATGAAGATTGAAAGAAGTTGGTGAACCGGTATGAAGAGGCATGAAGAGATGTAGTGAACTGGTGTCAAGGTTTCACTGAGTGTGACTAACGGTTGGTAGTCTCAGCTTTATGGTTATTGGCGATCCAGCTTGTGCGATGCAACCAATGATACTCTGTAATGAGTTAGCTAAGAGATGTGAATGAGATTGAGGTGCCACATCATCCTTGTGCACGTGAAGGATTGAGGTATGAGAAGATTGACTGCGTTTGGAGTCTACCTCAAGAATGATCATTCTTCTTAGTGGTATGAGAAGAGAGTGTGATGGGTTACTGATTCCTATGTGCGGTGAAGAATGAATGATGCAGATTATCTTGTGATCTGTTTGAAATTGTAATGCTCTATGCAAAGTTTTTGGATGGTCAGGATTGGATCGCCTGTGCTGTAAACCTAAGATGCTTAGGGTTTAGGGTTTATGCTACCGATCTATCTATTGTCTATAAGGTCGATAATGTTTGTTATTGTAAGGTTATTGGCAAATGTTGTGTGTGTGTGTGTATCCGAGTGATGAGAAACCTGATACTTTCTAGACCAATAAAGAGGGAAACTGCAGAGTATGATTGCAGAGTAGAGGATATGAAAAGGATTTGCCTTGGTATGTAGTGTTGTTATCAGATCAGAGTTTTACCTGTTGTCTTCTAACCATTTCAACAGTTGGAAAATCCCTTTACCGGTAGCTTTAATAGGTTTATTGTAAAACATGTAACCAAGTGACTCAAGATCATCGAGTTCTTCAAATCCTCTAGCGAGGTAACCTTTAACAGGGTTTCAACCTTTATCAGGGTATATAGCCATCCTTTAACCGAGTGATCTCTAATAGGATCAGTTGCTAGTAGAACCTTATTGTAAAGTCTTTAACCGGACTAGGCTCCTAACAGGGCGAGCTTCAAAAGAGTTCAAAACAAGCTTGTGGGTATTCATTCCCATCGTGGTTTTCCCATTTGGGTTTCCACATGAAAAATCTGCGTGTTATGTGTTATGCATTTTTCAGGTGACGTTTATGTAGTAATTGGTTGGAAGATTATTCATGCATAGTTAATAGGTTATGGTATTTCTAGTATACCACATGCATATGTTTATGGGTAAAGTTGATGCCAAGAATTGATTGTATTTGAAGTGTTCAAACTTATCATTTTATGGTGTTTGGTGTCTTATTGTGTTTAACCGGTATTGTTGTGATTAAGTTTAGTAACAGAGATAACCATTTGGTATTGCTTTAACTAGATAAGTTGTTGAGAAAGTTTTTGCCTGTACTGATTCACCCCCCCTCTCAGTATTGGTTGGAGTATTTGTTGTTCATCATTATTCATCATAGGATACCTTATGACCCCTTAGATGTTGTTAGGGGTCATATTGTGTTCTAAGGGTCATTTTGTGTCCTGGATTCAATATCCCTTCCTCTCCCTCCTCCCTCTTTCTTCTCTCCCTCTCCCTCTCTCCCTCTCTCTCTCTCACTCTCACTCTCTCTCTCTCCCCTTCTACCTTCCTCCATACTCCATCCCTCTCTCTCACTCTCTCCCCTTCTCCCTTCCTCCATACCCCATCCCTCTATATCTTCTTCTCTCCCTCCCTCCCTCCATACCCCACTGCAAGTGTGTCTGCACTTCTATAGAAGTAAGTGAATTTGTTTCTTGTCTGCAACTTCCTCTTTAATTTTTATCATGTATTCTCTCATAAGAAAATTGGCTGATGGATTTGTGTGTGTATATTGAATAGGAGGAATAGGGTTTAAAATTGAACCACAGGTTTATTACTGTGACAAACAAGGAAACCTGCAACAATTTATTCTTCTCAAATGTGTTTTTAATGAGTAGAGAAGATGTGGAAAATAGTGTCAACAAATCAACATGATGAGTCAGAGTACCTGCAATATGTTTTTCAGAAGGAAACAACCGGTAGGAACAGAAAGAGGGAGGGTAACATAGATGATGTCTTGGAGAATGATAGTGGTGGGTATGCAAGAGTTCCCATGTTGTTACACAACGCCTGTCACCTAAAGAAATTAAAGTTTGTTGTATGCACGGTAGTGGTAGTATATGATGATCATCACTTGTCAAACGGCTTGGAGTGGTACAAACGCATCAAAGAAATCAAGTGTGTAATTCCTATACTCACATAGAGATCAATCTTATAACCTTGCAAATTTAATAGCATCACATGTTTTAGAACTTAGGCAGTACTCTTAGGGTTAGGTCAAGCTCTTACACTTGTTTTTTAGTGAAGCCTCATTGTTTGTTTGCTTGGAGTCTTGTTTTATGATGTTTTATTCATAAATTTAAATTTAATATATCATTCTATTAGCCCACCATATGACCCCTTAGGTGTCATTAGAGGTTGTATTGTTTCCTAAGAGGTCATATGGTGTCCCGTGACCCCTTAAGACACCATACGATCCATAACAACACCATATGCTATCCTAAGGGGTCATAGGATGCCATATGACCCCTCGGGATACTGATGACCCATAACAACACCATATGGTGTTCTAAAGGGTCATATGGTGTTCTATGACCCCTTAGGATACTATTTGGTGTTGTTATAAGTCCTATGGTGTACTAAGGGATAATATAGTGTCATATGACCCCTTAGGACACCCTATGGCCCCTTAGATGTTGTTAGGAGTCATATTGTGTTCTAAGGATCATATTGTGTCCTGGATTCGATATCTCTTCCTCTCCCTCCCCCCTCTTTCTTCTCTCCCTCTCTCCCTCTCCCTCTCCCTCTCTCCCCTTCTCCCTCCCTCTCCCTCTCTCCCCTTCTCCCTTCCTCCATACCTCATCCCTCTTTCTCTTCTTCTCTCTCTCCCTCCCTCCATACCCCACTGCAACTGTGTCTGCACTTCTATAGAAGTAAGTTAATTTATTTCTTGTCTACAAATTCCTCTTTTATTTTTATCATTTATGCACTCTTGAGAAAATTGACTAATGGATTTGTGTGTATCTATTGAATAGGAGGAATAGTATTTGAAATTGAACCACGGGTATATTACAGTGACAAACAAGGAAACCTACAACAATTTATTCTTCTCGAATGTGTTTTTAATGAGTAGAGCAGATGTTGAAGATAGTGTCAACAAAGAAACATGATGAGTCAGAGTACTTGCAATATGTTTTTCAGAAGGAAACCACCAGTATGAAGAGAAAGAGGTAGAGTAACACAGATGATGTCCTGGAGAATGATAGTGGTGGGTATGCAATAGTTCCCATGTTGTTACATAATGCCTGTCACCTAAAGAAATTAAAGTTTGTTGTATGCATGGTAGTGGTAGTATATGATGATCATCACTTGTCAAATGGCTTGGAACGGTACATACCCATGAAAGAAATCAAGTGTGTAATTCCTATAGTCACAATCGAGATCAATCTTATAACCTTGCAAATTTAATAGCATCACATGTTTTAGAACTTAGGCAGTACTCTTAGAGTTAGCTCAAGCTCTTACACTTGCTTTTTAGTGAAGCCTCGTTGTTTATTCGCTTGGAGTCTCGTTGTATGATGTTCTATTCATAACTTTAAATTTAATATATCATTTTATTAGCCTACCATATGACCCGTTAGGTGTCATTAGAGGTCGTATTGTTTCCTAAGAGGTCATATGGTGTTCTGTGACCCCTTAAGACACCATATGACCCCTTAAGTCACCATACGACCCATAAAAACACCATATGGTGTTCTAAGGGGCCATAGGATGCCATATGACCCCTTGGGACACGAATGACCAATAACAACACCATATGGTGTTCTAAAGGGTCATATGGTGTTCTATAACCCCTTAGGACAGTATTAGTGTCATTATAGGTCCTATGGTGTGCTAAGGGATAATATAGTGTCATATGACCCCTTAGGACACCCTATGACCCCTTAGATGTTGTTAGGGGTCATATTGTGTTCTAAGGGTCATCTTGTGTCCTAGATTTGATTTCTACCTTCCTCCATACTTCATCCCTCTCTCTCACTCTCTCCCCTTCTCCCTTCCTCCATACCCCATCCCTCTATCTCTTCTTCTCTCCCTCCCTCCCTCCATACCCCACTACTAGTGTGTCTGCACTTCTATAGAAGTAAGTGAATTTGTTTCTTGTCTGCAACTTCCTCTTTACTTTTTATCATGTATTCTCTCATAAGAAAATTGACTGATGGATTTGTGTGTGTATATTGAATAGGAGGAATAGGGTTTGAAATTGAACCACAGGTTTATTACTGTGACAAACAAGGAAACCTGTGACAATTTATTCTTCTCAAATGTGTTTGTAATGAGTAGAGAAGATGTGGAAAATAGTGTCAACAAATGAACATGATGAGTCTGAGTACCTACAATATGTTTTTCAGAAGGAAACAACTGTTAGGAAGAGAAAGAGGGAGGGTAACATAGATGATGTCTTGGAGAATGATAGTGGTGGGTATGCGAGAGTTCCCATGTTGTTACACAACGCATGTCACCTAAAGAAATTAAAGTTTGTTGTATGCATGGCAGTGGTAGTATATGATGATCATCACTTATCAAATGGCTTGGAATGACACATACCCATGAAATAATTCAAGTGTGTAATTCCTATAGTTACAATCGAGATGAGTCTTATAACCTTGCAAATTTAATAGCATCACATGTTTTAGAACTTAGGTAGTACTCTTAGGGTTAGGTCAAGCTCTTACACTTGTTTTTTATTGAAGCCACGTTGTTTGTTCGCTTGGAGTCTCATTGTATGATGTTTTCTTAATAACTTTAAATTTAATATATCATTTTATTAGCCCACCATATGACCCCTTAGGTGTCATTAGAGGTCGTATTGTTTCCTAAGAGGTCATATGGTGTCCACTGACCCCTTAAGACACCATATGACCCCTTAAGACACCATACGATCCATAACAACACCATATGCTATCCTAAGGGGTCATAGGATGCCATATGACCCCTCGGGACACCAATGACCCATAACAACACCATATGGTGTTCTAAAGGGTCATATGGTGTTCTATGACCCCTTAGGACACTATTTGGTGTTGTGATAAGTCCTATGGTGTACTAAGGGATAATATAGTGTCATATGACCCCTTAGGACACCCTATGGCCCATTAGATGTTGTTAGGAGTCATATTGTGTTCTAAGGGTCATATTGTGTCCTGGATTCGATATCTCTTCCTCTCCCTCCCCCCTCTTTCTTCTCTCCCTCTCTCCCTCTCCCTCTCTCTCTCTCCCCTTCTTCCTCTCTCTCGCTCTCTCCCCTTCTCCCTTCCTCCACACCCCATCCCTCTTTCTCTTCTTCTCTCTCTCCCTCCCTCCATACCCCACTGCAACTGTGTCTGCACTTCTATAGAAGTAAGTTAATTTATTTCCTGTCTACAAATTCCTCTTTCATTTTTATCATATATACACTCTTGAGAAAATTGACTAATGGATTTGTGTGTATCTATTGAATAGGAGGAATAGTGTTTGAAATTGAACCACGGGTGTATTATAGTGACAAACAAGGAAACCTGCAACAATTTATTCTTCTCGAATGTGTTTTTAATGAGCAGAGTAGATGTTGAAGATAGTGTCAACAAAGAAACATGATGAGTCAGAGTACTTGCAATATGTTTTTTAGAAGGAAACCACCAGTAGGAAGAGAAAGAGGGAGAGTAACACAGATGATGTCCTGGAGAATGATAGTGGTGGGTATGTGAGAGTTCCCATGTTGTTACACAATGTCTGTCACCTAAAGAAATTAAAGTTTGTTGTATGCATGGCAGTGGTAGCATATGATGATCATCACTTGTCAAATGGCTTGGAACGATACATACCCATGAAAGAAATCAAGTGTGTAATTCCTATAGTCACAATTGAGATCAGTCTTATAACCTTGCAAATTTAATAGCATCATATGTTTTAGAACTTAGGCAATACTCTTAGAGTTAGGTCAAGCTCTTACACTTGCTTTTTAGTGAAGCCTCATTGTTTTTCGCTTGGAGTCTCGTTGTATGATGTTCTATTCATAACTTTAAATTTAATATATTATTTTATTAGCCTACCATATGACCCCTTAGGTGTCATTAGAGGTCGTATTGTTTCCTAAGAGGTCATATGGTGTTCTGTGACCCCTTAAGACACCATATGACCCCTTAGGTGTCATTAGAGGTCGTATTGTTTCCTAAGAGGTCATATGGTGTTCTGTGATCCCTTAAGACACCATATGACCCCTTAAGTCACCATACGTCCCATAAAAACACCATATGGTGTTCTAAGGGGTCATAGGATGCCATATGACCCCTCAGGACACCAATGACCCATAAAAACACCATATGGTGTTCTATAACCCCTTATGACACTATTAGTGTCGTTATAGGTCCTATGGTGTGCTAAGGGATAATATAGTGTCATATGATCCCTTAGGACACCCTATGACCCCTTAGACGTTGTTAGGGGTCATATTGTGTTCTAAGGGTCATCTTGTGTCCTGGATTTGATATCTCTTCCTCTCCCTCCCCCTGCTTGTTCTCTCTCTCTCTCTCTCTCTCTCTCTCTCTCTCTCTCTCTCTCTCTCTCTCCTTCTCCCTTCTTGCATACCACATCCCAGTCTCTCGCTCTCTCCCCTTATCCCTTCCTCCATACGCCATCCCTCTTTATCTTCTTCTCTCCCTTCCTCCCTCCATACCCCACTACAACTCTGTCTGCACTTCTATAGAAGTAAGTGAATTTATTTCTTGTTTGCAACTTCCTCTTTCATTTTTATCATGTATGCTCTCCTAAGAAAATTGACTGATGGATTTGTGTGTGTATTGAATAGGAGGAATAGGGTTTGAAATTGAACCATGAGTATATTACTGTGACAAACAAGGAAACCTGAGGCAATTCATATTTCTCGAATGTGTTTTTAATGAGGAGAGCAGATGTGGAAAATAGTGTCAACAAAGCAACATGATGAGTCAGAGTACCTGCAATATGTTTTTCAGAAGGAAACAACTGGTCGAAAGAGAAAGAGGGAGAGTAACAAAGATAATGTCCTGGAGAATGATAGTGGTGGGTATGAGAGAGTTGCCATGTTGTTACACAACGCCTGTCACCTAAAGAAATTAAAGTTTGTTGTATGCATGGCAGTGGTAGTATATGATGATCATCACTCGTCAAACGGCTTGGAACAGTACATACTCATGAAAGAAATCAAGCGTGTAATTCCTATAGTCACAACTGAGATCAGTCTTATAAGCTTGCAAATTTAATAGCATCACATGTTTTAGAACTTAGGCAGTTCTCTTAGGGTTAGGTCAAGCTCTTACACTTGTTTTTTAGTGAAGCCTCATTGTTTATTCACTTGGAGTCGCGTTGTATGATGTTCTATTCATAACTTTAAATTTAATATATCATTTTATTAGCCCACCATATGACCCCTTAGTTTTCATTAGAGGTCATATTGTTTCCTAAGAGGTCATATGGTGTCTAGTGACCCCTTAAGATACCATACGACCCATAACAACACCATATGGTGTCCTAAGGGGTCATAGGATGCCATATGACCCCTTGGGATACCAATGACCCATAACAACACCATATGGTGTTCTAAAGGATCATATGGTGTTCTATGACCCCTTAGGACACTATTTGGTGTTGTTATAGGTCCTATGGTGTGCTAAGGGATAGTATAGTGTCATATGACTTCTTAGGACACCCTATGACCCCTTAGATGTTGTTGTTGGTGTAAATAATTATTCATCATGGATATTATTACACTTACTTAAGTTTACTTAGGATAATGCATTTCATAGTAGTTTGGATATGAGACACTTGGGTGTTTGTGTCACATTGGGATAGTGTGTGTAGGAGAAATTCCACCTCTTATGGTGTTGATCTTGTTATTACACTATCATATCCACTTATTGTGGAGTGATAATTCCACCTTCGGTGGGTGATCCACCTCATGTGGAATATTATACTATTTCTCCTACCTACCCACACCTATTTCCTACCTACCCTTGTTTCTTATTGAGCCACATGTCATATTTGTGTGCTCATACATATCCCTAGCCTTGCCTATATAAGCAGGCTCATCTACATTGTATGTAACAACTATTGAATAAGATAATCCAGTTGATTGTTGATCATTTTTCTATTGATAAGAATACAGTTTATTCTTGTCCCATATCATGTCTCTATCTTGTACATTTCATTGACCTCTTGATCTTGGCAAAATCCAACATGGTATCAGAGCTATTTGGGGCTTCATTGATTCGTCTTGAAGAGGCATTATTGTGACATCAAGAGGCAGATCTGAGGAGCATCATCTTTTGGAGGAGTCCTAGACCAGATCCGACCTTTCCATTGCGTCCGAAAGGCCATTTCCATGAATTTTGGTTATAAAGTTGGCCTATTTTGGTGAGAAATTTTTTTTCTCCATTTTTGCCTATATCGTACGGATTTCGAAATTTTTTTATTAATATTCGCAAAAAAATTTTTTCATTTCTCTGAAAATTGTTTGAAAAATTCAAAAATCAAAAAAAAAAAATTGAAAAAAAATTCGAAAAAATAAAAAAAAATTGAAAAGGCAAAAAAATAAAAATAAAAAATAAGAAAAAAAGAAAAATTTTGGTTTGGGGGTCCGCAGACCCCCGTACCCCCGTGACTGTACCTTGCGCGCAGGTCTGCAGATTCGCCAGCGACCGTACCTGACACTGCAGGTCTTGTCTCCTCCGCCGCGTTCCGCGTACACCTCCCGGCTCTGCGCTGTGTTTCTGCCGCGCCGCCGCCACCGAATCCCCCCGGCCGCCCTGCATCCTCCGCAGCCGAAGACGCCGGCGCCGCTCCCTTTGCCCGGCGCCACCGCCGCTTCCTCCGTAGCGCCTCCAGTCTCCGTCCCCGGACTCACGCGCCACTTCGTGCCTCTCCTCAGCGCCCTCCGCCTCCGGCCCGTCTGACAGGTCACCGAACCCGACCACACCTTCTGCCACGTCAGCACAGCCACGCGGACAGGACAACTCCTCCGCCACGCGGCACCTCCGTACAGACACGTCGATTTTCCGTACAGAGCTACGTGGATTACTGTACGCACAGTCAGCAGTACGGACAGCCACATCACCCTGCACAGTCAGCAATTTCGTACAGTACAAAACGTACAGTCAACTTGCCACGCAGTCTGTCCGTACGGTACGGACGCTCAGTCAGCCAGAGAGGCGAAGTTTTGGAGACGGTCATACGGCTGTCAAATTTAACATAGTGTTTTGCTGACATTAGCACCACATCAGCAGGGTTTGAAATTTTTTGGACCCCCTCTCATTTGCATTTTTGATTTTGCAGTTCAACTTCAAATGGCCATAACTTGCTCATTTTTGCTCCTTTTTTGGTGCAATTTGTTTTGAAATGGGCTAGAATTTCGTACTCTCCGCAGTGGTGAAAGAATTTTTTGATTTTGATGCACGGATTTTTCAGAAAATGCAGTTTTTGGTGACTATTCCTGAGTAATCCCAGTTTTTGCAACTTCAGAGGCTTTGTTTGGGGTCATCCGACCTCCTTTTTAGGTGCCGTTTTTTTTGAAAGTGCGTATTTTTTCATCTAATTTCACATGATGCTATCAGATTGATGTCATTGTAAGTAGAAATTGTACTTTCAGATTTAGGCCAGTTTTGGCTCTGTTGGTACTTGTATATTTGCTTGAATCTCAGTTAGATTCATTGCACTATTGATTGAAGTCTCTTGTATCTCATTTGAGAAGTTGTAAAATTTGCATCATAAGCCCACTTTGCCTTGTCTTGCAAGTGGCTCATTGTAATCGCACTAAGTATAAAGTGCCAAAATCATCACTTTTGGGGGGGTACTTTGATTGATTGAATTTGGGGGGTGTCTCTTGTGCTTTTGTGCTCTTGTGTTCTTTCCTTTTTGCTGCTATGGGTTCTTCTAAGTTTCCTCTCTTAACTCCACATAACTATGCTACTTGGAAAATTGATGCATGGAGTAAACTTATGGAAAAAGGACTCACTTATTACATTGATGGAACTATTGTTGCTCCAGCTGATCCTACCTTGGCTGATCCAGTTGGTCACTTAGATTGGCTCACTAAAAATATCATGGCAATTGGTACCTTAAGAAAGTATGTATCAAAGGATCTCATTTTTCATATTGAGAAATGTACTCTAATCAAGGATGCTTGGCAAAAGTTTCAAGACTTGTATGGTCAAGTTGATGAGATTAGGGGATATCAAATTGATAGTGATCTCACCATGTTAGATCCCAAGAACTTTGATACTATACAAGATTATGTCATTAAGGCAAATGAGTTGAGGGCACAACTCAAAGATTGTGGCATTGATAAGAAGGATACTCAATTGATATTCAACTTGATAGGGAAGCTTCCACAAGAATATGCAGCATTTGTTTCTAGTTTCCAAACTCATAGGATGACAATGGGTTCAAGCTACAAAATGCCTACATTTGATGCTTTCAATGAAATGTTGATGATGGAACAAACTAAGTTGATAAGCATGGGCATTCTTAAGGCTTCTTCTAAGTCTCAAGCATTAGTGGCAAATCAAGGGAACAAAGGAAATCAAGGAAAGGACAACTCAAACAAGAAGAAATGGCAATCAAAGCCTAAGGAAAAAGAACCATCTTCTCCACAAGGAGATTCATCCTCTTCCAAGAAAGGTAATTCACCAAAGAGAGAGAGACCTACTTGTGCTTATTGTAAAAAGATTGGTCATGAGGAACATCGTTGCCATACTAAGAAGATTGATGAGCTTACACACATCATCAAAAAGCATAACATTGATTTGCCTAAAGTCTACAAGAAGGATGATTCATCAACTTCCACTTCCTCACATTCAAAAGGAAAAGGGCAAGCATTCATGGCTTCTACAAGTGGAAAAACTCACTCTTTTGGAACAAGAAAAGGAAAAGCTCTATGTGCTACAACAACTCATACTTCAGAGAGATGGCTTCTAGATTCAGGGGCTTCTCATCATATGGCATCTTCACAGTCTATGTTCTCTACATTTGAGCCTTACAGCATGCCACAGATTTTGATGGGCAATCATACATACATGGATGTGATTGGGAAAGGATCTATTGACATTGGGGATAACTCCTTCAATGATGTGTTGTGTGTACCCCACTTGACAAACAATCTCCTTTCTATCTATCAAATCACACATGGCGCAACTAAGAGAGTTGTGGAGTTCACACCTGACTCAGTTTTTATTAGAGACATGGAGACTAGAGCTATCATTGCGACTGGGGTGGTTGATCATGCATCTCGGTTATACTCCTTTTCAGATTTTGTTGATGATGATGATTTCACATTTGATGATTCTACACATGATGATCACACTTATTATGATGATTCAGACTTTGAGGAGAACTTTGGACACTTGAACATGGGGATTCTCACATGTAACCCAGTTCTTGAGTCTTGTATTTCATCTTCTCATATTGATATCACATCACCTATTGCACCTGATGATGCAGATAGTGCGACAGTTTTGCCTTCATGTGATTCAGTGCAGCAGGATATACATTGTCTTCCAGCTTCAGATTCATGGGATGATTACTTGACAGATATTGCAGGTTTGTTTATGGAATCCTACATTGCAGATTTGGGAGACATCATTGATGACATACATCTTCTCTTTGATGAAGATGATCCTTCTTCGATTGTTGGGAGGGCACACTCTGACCCTCTTGTTCATTCTCTACATGATCATTCTTTTGAGGTTGACATGATTGTGGATACTTATGTACAGCAGTTGGAGGAGGTCTCTTTATTTTTTGAGGAGACATATGAGTCTTTGGGACATGTTCTACATCCATCTCCACTAGATGTTGGAGTTCCTTTTTCAGCAGTGTGGCACAGTTTACCATCTTTGGAAGGGGTATCTTTCAGCATCGACATGGGGACACTTGAGCAATTTTCAAAGATTCCTTTCATCATGAGTTTTCTTCATACATCTTCCCTTCATGATTGGGGAGACTTCATGGATACACCTTTGGTTTTGTTTCTTCCTAAGGGGAGGAATGTTGTTCGACATTCGTGGAGCAGTTTCTTCATACATCGAGCTTCTATCATTGGTGCAGATTCTTCATTGAGAGAGGATCACAGTTTGACTTCTCTTCTTCTCTCATATGGGGGGGACTTTTTCCTCACATGGGGTTTTGTTCCTCACATACTTCTATGAGAGTTCTCTTGTATAGCTTTCATCTCTCTTTTGGGGGAGGGTTTTTTCCCATTGGGTTTTTCTCTCTTTCCCCACTTTGTGATAGATTTCATTGCATTGGTTTGCATGCATTTGCATTTGTGCATGGGTACCTAACATGGCCTCGTAGCCGGGACCCATCTTGCATTGCTTAGTTGCATTGTAGACTTAAGTGCATTCCCCTAAGTTGCACTTAAGGGGGGGTGTTGGTGTAAATAATTATTCATCATGGATATTATTACACTTACTTAAGTTTACTTAGGATAATGCATTTCATAGTAGTTTGGATATGAGACACTTGGGTGTTTGTGTCACATTGGGATAGTGTGTGTAGGAAAAATTCCACCTCTTATGGTGTTGATCTTGTTATTACACTATCATATCCACTTATTGTGGAGTGATAATTCCACCTTCGGTGGGTGATCCACCTCATGTGGAATATTATACTATTTCTCCTACCTACCCACACCTATTTCCTACCTACCCTTGTTTCTTATTGAGCCACATGTCATATTTGTGTGCTCATACATATCCCTAGCCTTGCCTATATAAGCAGGCTCATCTACATTGTATGTAACAACTATTGAATAAGATAATCCAGTTGATTGTTGATCATTTTTCTATTGATAAGAATACAGTTTATTCTTGTCCCATATTATGTCTCTATCTTGTACATTTCATTGACCTCTTGATCTTGGCAAAATCCAACAGTTGTTAGGGGTCATATTGTGTTCTAAGGGTCATATTGTGTCCTAGATTTTATATCCCTTCCTCTCCCTCCCCCCTCCTTCTCTCTCTCTCTCTCTCTCTCTCTCTCTCTCTCTCTCTCTCTCTCTCTCTCTCTCTCTCTCCCCTTCTCCCTTCCTCCATACCTCATCCCTCTCTCTCTCTCTCTCTCTCTCTCTCTCTCTCTCTCTCTCTCTCTCTCTCTCTCTCTCTCTCTCTCTCTCTCTCTCTCTCTCTCTCCCCCCTTCTCCCTTCCTCCATACTCCATCCCTCTTTCTCTTCTTCTTTAATTCCTATAGTCACAATTGAGATCAGTCCTATAACCTTGTAAATTTAATAGCATCATATGTTTTAGAACTTAGGCAGTACTCTTAGGGTTCGGTCAAGCTCTTACACTTAGCTTTATCAAAACTAAACTACTGAAGTTCTATTGTATGATGTTCTATTTATAACTTTAAATTTAATATATAATTTTATTAGCCCACCATATTACCCCTTAGGTGTCATTAGAGGTTGTATTGTTTCCTAAGAGGTCATATGGTGTCCTGTGACCCCTTCTGACACCATATGATCCCTTAAGACACCATACAACACATAAAAACACCATATGGTGTCCTAAGGGGTCATAGGATTCCATATGAACCTTAGGACACTATTTGGTGATGTTATAGGTCCCTCCCCCCTCTTCTCTCCCTCTCGGCCTCCCTCTCCCTCTCTCCCTCTCCCTCTCCCTCTCTCTCTCTCTCTCTCTCTCCTTCCCTCTCTCTCCCTCTCTCTCTCTCTCTCTCTTTGTTCCCTCCCCCTCCCTCCCCCCTCTCCTCTCCCTCCCTCCCTCTACTCTCCCTCTCCCTTCCTCCATACCCCTTCTTCTCTCCCACCCTCCCCCCTCTTCTCTCTCCCTCTCTCCCTCCCTCCTTCCCTTCTGCCCCCCCTCCTCTCTCCCTCCCCCCTACTCTCCCCCCTCCCCATCCCCCTCCCCATCCCCCCCCCTCTCTCTCTCTCTCTCTCTCTCTCTCTCTCTCTCTCTCTCTCTCTCTCCCTCTCTTTTCATTCACATTTTTTCTACTACCAATAGCTCATATGATGTACTGAAACTATTAGTTCACTGCCCTGCCATAACTTTTTTAAGGCATAGGAGCGTGTAAGTGGTATTTATTACTTGTAAGCACGTATGGGGTACTGAGACCATTATTCACTACCCTGCAATAACATTTTTTAGGCTTAGGAGCACGTACATGCTACTTATTAGTACAAATAGGGAAAAAATAATATTGTTGGGCTTGCCAACATTTTATGGACTAACAACGCGTACGCGGTACATAGACATAGTTTTAGTTGCCCAAGAGCCTCAACAACATCAAAAGAAGTTTTTGAGGTCGTTGAAGGCCCCACTGGAACTGTGTCTGCACTTCTATCACTGTTTTATACATAGAAGTAAGTGAATTTTTTGTTTTTGCATGATTTCAAATGATTGAATTGTTGTTCTTATTAGTTTTGTTAATAGTATTGTGATTGTTTAATAGTTTGATTCCAAAAAATAGTGATAAGATGCATATTTATGATTATTTGTTTGTTTATGAACTTTTGTTTACATATATATGTAATATGATTCTATTTAGGACAACCGATATCAACCATGGGAAAGAACAAGAGAGGAAGGATGGAACAACGAGAGGCTCAAAAGGAAAGACAAAGGCATCGTATGAAGAAATTGCATGACATAAGAACAATGGGAGAAGAAGGTATGTGATCCTCAACATCTCAATTCAATTTACCAAATGAACATATGCACCTAATGCAATTGAAGAAGAGACATTTGATTTACCGTATGAACCTAATGCAATTGAAGAAGATGCCACATTGAATAATAAATTAAATGATGAACATACACCTTCTCTATTTTATGAATTGAATGTACATAATGCACCGATGTTAACACCTCCTAGAATCATTCGTAGGAAACCAAAGTATCTAATTGACATTGATGAGAATATATTGAAGCCAATGCCCAATAAAATGAATGAACGAACTTGTAGGAGAATGGTTAAAATAATATGGCAAAACTATTTTGAAAACTTAAATCAATCCACAAGATGTCAATTAATTGTTCAAATGATTAAAAATTTGAATTTTAGAGGGACAATGAAAATTCTAGGCCTAAGATCTTCTGAAAGTAACAGTGAGAACTATTGTGAGAAATATATTTGATGCATATCAAGTTATTGGTTCAAAATCACTTACTAAAGATTCTAATGCTACTCGACGTATCATTACATCAACCATAATGAGCAAGAAAATAAAAAAAGATCATTTGATAAGCAAAACAAGTAAGTCATTAAATGTTAGTAGAACAAAATTAAGTAAAGAATTAAAAAGGCGGGGAAAAATAGAGGAACCTAAGAATAATTCTCTTTGGGCATTCTCGGGTAGACTACCATGCAAAGACAAGGTTATTGTTGATGCACTAAGAACATTAATTGGAAATTTTTGGCATGACAACACAAGAGTTTTGCCCAACCAAAGAGATGTTGTTAGAAGGCGAATTGGGTCTACAAATCATGAGCCACATGCCAAACACTATTTGGATATGACTCAAACTAAATTTTATGAAAGATTCCTTCAAAAGTTTTCTCAAATAAGAATTTCTCAAAGATTTTTTGAAATGGCAAAACCTTTTTATATTAAGGTTAATCATGTACACACCATGTGTTGTTCTAGGATGCATATTGAATTTTCCATGCACTATGATATTTTTTGTCATATTTGTTCTACTTTGCACACTAACGATGTTTTGCAGGAATGCAATATACAAGCACCTCCTAAGTCACTAAGAGAATTTATTTCAAGTGTGCTATGTAATAGACATGATGGTTGCATTTATTATAAAATGCCTTGTTTGGAAGGTTCTTGTGCTATATGTGGTGGTTTGCAATGTTTACCAAGATACGTACATTTGGAGAGCACACATGAAATTGGTACGAAACTAGTTTCTTTTGGAAAATACAAGACAATCACATATGGAGTTAAAGATGGAAAAGAATTGAAGAGATGTGAGCTAGTGAACAATGATATATGTGTAGCTGAATTTATGAAAATGTTTCAAGAGAAACTAGTTTATGAGTACATAATGCATACACATAGAGCTCGATGGTTAGATGAGCAATTCAAGTTATGTAAGGACACATTTCCTCTTGGCACCATTGTCTCTATCATTGATTTCACTAAAAATTATACACTACAACCTCAAAATGAAGTGCAATCTATGTATTATCACTCTACACAAGTTTCTATTTTGTACACATAGCATTCATGCATGCAGATGATAGCACAAAGGAGGATAGAAAGGTTGTAAGAGAGTATCACTTCTACATAAGTGATGATCGTACTCATTCATCAGAGTTTGTATAAGGATGCTTTAAAGTTTTCTATGATAGTTTAAGGGAAAGGAACATACGATACAACCAACACTTAATATGATCAGATAATTGCACTGCACAATTCAAGAATGCAAGGATGTTTATTGGTTGACAAGGATGCATATGACAAGTGGTGTACAACATTTTTAGAATTTCACTGAGGCTGGACATGGTAAGGGAGAGCATGATGGTGTAGGAGCATATGCGAAAAGAGCCCTAGATAGAGAAGAATTGAAGTACGAAGGTTGTGCTGAGTTGATAGATGCAGAAACAATTATGCGATGGTGTAAGTCTACGATGGGTATAGGTAATCCAGGTACGCCAATGGTTCATAGATATTTTTCATTGATCACCAAATCTAACATTGAGAACTATCTAGATGTAAAATTGCAGGATCAAGTGACATGCACTCATTTATGAGTTCAAATTCAAGTTCACTGGTAATTTATACGAGACAGATGGTATGTTTTTTCTCTTCATGCATGTATTATTTATGGGAAGAATGTGAATCACAAGAGTGGGTTGACAAATGGTCTTGTAGACCGTTGGTTCCCATTGATTTATATCAAATTCCCAAAGCACTACAATTGAGCCAGATGGAGACATCAGTGGATTTTGACCATGTATCCGACCTAGTGGATTCAGGTGATTTTTTGAGTTAATTTTTTTGAAAGTATTCTTTTTGGTTCATTTTGTTGTACATCATACTTTATTTTTGGTATTAATTAACACTTTATAAAATGTAGGTCATGTGTATGTAGTTGTTGCAAAAGAGAACAATGAAGAAGGAACAAATTACTATTTGTGTCGTTGAGTTGAGCCAAAAAGAAAATTGACAACCACAATCATTGATGGAGAGGGTATTGAGTACCCAATAGGGTTTGTTGTCATGACAAGAACATGGCTTTGGAGTTACCCTATCAAGAATTTTGATGTTTGGTTGTTCGAGGACTTTGAAACACACAGACATATTCTTCATTTCTCCAACCTTGTTGTTGCAACAAATATTGATTTGATGTAGTATTGTGGTAGACCTAATAACAAGATTCTATGGAAATTTCGTGAATTTGACCATGAGGCAATACTTGACACAATACGGGTTAGAGCCGATCCTAAAGGCTCACTTGATTGATTCTACGGTTTAGAGTAGAATGATTTTGAGAATTTTGTATAAATTGCCAATAAATTGTTCTATATTCATTTTTTGTATATATAAATGCCCATGAGCTGATTTTTACATGTTTAGGGGCATAATTTTGTATATTTAAATGGCAATGAGCTGATTTGTACATATGTAATGCCAAATTTTGTATATTAAAATGGCGATGAGTTGAATCGCACATATTGTAATGCCAAATTTTGTATAAAAGCCCATGAGATGATTTGTATATTAAAATGACGATGAGCTGAATCACACATATTGTAATGCCAAATTTTGTATAAAAGCCCATGAGATGATTTGTAAGACATTTTTTTGTATAATCAAATAGCCAAGAGCTGATTTGACAATATTTAGAGGCAAAGTTTTGAATAATATGTGACTATTTTGTGTGTCAATGTTTTGTGACTATGTTTTGAGTGTATGTGATGTGTCCCTGGTCAATCATGAGCATTATTAATTCTTGTATAATAATGGAGAATTATTTGAGTTATTATCAGGTCATAGGGATCATACATTGAGACTAAATACAATTTGAGCAAAAATTGTCATTGTTGTAAAAAAATTGTCAAAAAAGTTGTCAAGCAACTTCTACATTGTGTTGGTAGGGTATGACTCTCAACATTCCAGTTCTTTTGGATGCACAAGAGGGGCATGCCTAGCATAAAAATTCCCACCCAAATGTGCTTGCGATGTTGGTTTGTGCACACGATGAACCGAATCAATTCTAGCCAATCTTGCAACTTTGCATTGCATGCAACCGATGGTTTTTGCAGCAGGCGAAAAAATGCTACCAATTGAAAATGGCTGCGAGTCATGAAAAACCAAGGTAAGCCATTGTAGAGGAGCCTCACGCAACCCCATGAATTCAAACAAATTGACCATATGTGTTCTGGTATCAAGAAACAGTCTATCAATTTTTATAATTTTTTGGACTCAGGGCACTTGAGAGATCGCCCCGATACGGTATGACTCTCGATGTTTTGATGCTTTGGGATGAACAAGAGGGGCATGCCTAGTTTAAACCTGCCCCCTTGTACATGCTCGTGATGTCAGTTTGTGCACATGATGAAGCGAATCAATTCTAGCCAATCTTGCAACTTTGCATTGCATGCAACTGATGGTTTTTGCAGTTGGCGAAAAAATGCTACCAATTCAAAATGGCTCCGAGTCATCAAAAATTGAGATAGGCCATTATAGAGGAGCCTCACACGACCCCATGGGTTTAAATGGATTGACCATATGTGTCCTGGATTTCAAGAAACAGTTCGTCAAATTTTAACAATTTTTTAGACTCATGGCACTTGAGATATTGCCCCGGTAGGGTATGATTCTCGACGTTTCGGTGCTTTGGGATACATGATAGGCACATTCCTGGCATAAACCTACCCACTTGGATGCTCTTGTGATGTTGGTTTGTGCACACGGTGAACCGAATCAATTCTAGCCAATCTTGCAACTTTGCATTGCATGCAATTGATGGTTTTGCAGCAGTCAAAAAATTGCTACCAATTGAAAATGGCTCCGAGTCGTCAAAAACTGAGATAAGGCATTGTAGAGGAGCCTCACATGACCCCACAGGTTCAAATGGATCAACCATATGTGTCCTGGATCTCAAGAAACAATCCGTCAAATTTTGATAACTTTTTGGACTCAAGGCACTTGAGAGATCGCCCCGGTACGATATTACTCTTGACATTTTGATGCTTTGGGATGCATGAGAGGGGCATGCCTATCATAAACCTGCCCACCTGGATGTGCTCATGAAGTCAGTTTGTGCACATGATGAATTGAATCAATTCTATCCAATCTTGCATCTGATGGTTTTTGCAACAGGTGAAAAAATGCTACCAATTGAAAATGGCTCCGAGTCGTCAAAAAATGAGATAGGCCATTGTAGAGAATCCTCCCACAACCGCACAGGTTCAAACAGATTGATCATATGTGTCGAGGATTTCCAGAAATAGTCCATCAAATTTTGATAAGTTTTTGGACTCATGGCACTTGAGAGATCACCCTGATATGGTATGACTCTCGACGTTCTGACGCTTTGGGATGCACAAAAGGGGCATGCCTAGCATAAAAATTCCCACTCGAATGCACTCATGATGTTGGTTTTTGCACACGATGAACCAAATTATTTCTAGCCAATCTTACAACTTTGGATTGCATGCAACTGACAGTTTTTGCAGCAAGCAAAATAATGCTACCAATTAAAAATGGCTACGAGTTGTCAAAAACCAAGATAGGAAATCGTAGAAGAGCCTCACGCGACCCCACAGGTTCAAACGGATCGACCATATGTGTCTTGGATTTCAAGAAATAGTCCGTCAAATTTTGATAATTTTTTGGACTCCGGACACTTGAGAGATCGCACCAGTATGGTATGACTCTTGACGTTCCGACACTTTGGGATGCAGGACAGGGGCATGCCTAGCATAAACTAGCCCACCCAAATGCACTCACAACATCGGTTTGTGCACATGATGAACAAAATTTGACCATTGCGAGCGTGAGGGTGCTCTCGCACCAAACACATATTGTTGTTTATATTCATTTGTTGATAACATATGCAAATATTCATTTAAATTTATAAAAGGGAAGCCACTAAATACAGTGAATACACAATAATGAACTGAATACAAGGAGTTTTGTAGGGTTAATTAAACATTTTAGAAATTTTATCAAATCATATTCCACGATTGCAATGTTTATATCATATATTTTTATTGTTTATGTTCATATTGTTGATTACATAGGCAAATGATCAATTAAATTTATAAAAGGACAACCACAAAAAACAACGAATACAAAATAATGAATTCAGTACACATTTATTAGATCGAATATCAATATTTATATATATATAAAAAGGCATGTCTACCAAGTCAATTCAAGTATTACAGAAATGTGGCATATGCCATGTCCAAATCGATATACAATAAAAATGTAGAATATATCTACATGTATTGGTCATTCTATGACAAAAAATAACACTATATGATCCTAAACTTGTGGTGCATCATCAAAATCAAGCCTCTTTGATGCAGTACGCGGCTCTGTAGATGGCTGCAAAACCACAATTCAAAAGCCAAGTTAGAATTATTTTGTATAAAATAGTTCACAACTAACAACATAACTATGCATTTAACTATAATTCCTTTGCAATTGAAATGTAGATTACCTCATCGGCTGATCTAGGAGATAATTTCTTCACTCTCCTCTCATTGTTACTCTTAGTTGTTTTCTTGAAGACATACTTAAATGGATCCACATTATGGTCGTACCGCGAAGGGGTCTATTGTAGATTAAATGTACAATTAATATAATGTACTAACATAAATATATCAAAAACACTTAAAAGCTATAATATAGAGAACAATGACGTACCTGTGCCTGAGATGCTTCTCCATTGGACTGAGGATGGCTCACCATCGATGTAGAAACTATCTCTATTACCTATACAAAAAATGGTCAAAGATTAAATACAATTAATATAATGATAAGTATTGAAGGTTAAAAACAATTAATTTTACATATCAAACAAAAATGTACCGGATCCTGACATGCTTCTCCAGTGCATAGAGGAGGGTTCGCCATTGATGAAATAGGTATGGATATTTCCTGTATGAAAAAAATATAAGATTATAATATATCACAAGTTCACATGTATTCGTGCATATAATCATGAAATCAAGAAAATAAAGTAGAGATACATACCTCCGCCCTCTCTTGATCCACGGGCGAATCAAGTGCATTCAACAAATCTACATAGCTCAATGACCGGTGTACATGTATAATAGACAAAAAACACTAATCAATCTACAAACCACAACTAATACTTGATTTTAATATTTTCAAACAATTGTACAACTAAAAATGTGGTCAATTACCTTCTTCCCACGTTTTGGCGTCTTCAAGGAATTTTTTTTCTTAGGACAAGCCCTAGATGCGGAGGGGGTACCCTAAAAAAAACAAAATTAACATGAGATATTATAACAGATAATAAATTAAACATAATTTTAAAAATCTAAAATGAAATGACTTGCATATTCCATCAAAACAATACATAAAAAGGGTTGTACAAAATATGATACCGTATAACCTTGTAGGCCAAAATTGATTGCTAAGAGCGTGATGTCATCAATCTGGGACATTTCATTCCCTGTCAATACCTACAAACCAAAAATTGGACCAAGCATTAAAGATAGTTAGTATATCTTGTATTTTTTTGAATTCAAAGTGTACTATTCTATTTTAACGTGTTACAAAATTTATACCTTAGGCATCAAAGTGTTGGCATTCTACACTCTTACGAGAATAATGGTGTTGTCATTGATGGAAACCTTCTGGCAACCATCTGGCAACCTTCTGGCACTCATTTGGTAAAGCCACTGGCAGGCACCGACACCGACATAGACTTCTACATACACCGATAGACACTTCACCGACAACGGCAACAATGCATACCGGCACCCCAGCTGACAAGGAATAAACTTTTGTTTATTGTATTTAAATGAAATTATCTTTTGTAAAGACGACAAGGCATATTGTAAAAGACTCATATATATGTATGAGATCTTATAGGTCATTTTGTGTAAGAGTAGAGTTGTGAATTATGTATAAAGTGATATAAGTGACAACAAAGGTTTTGGTTATAGAATGAGCTTAAATTGGTATTGAACCTGACATAGTTGATGCTGATTTGAAGCAGTACATTGTATTGAATTTCATAATCCACTTTTGTAGTCAGTGTGACTCTTATTGAGCAGTGAGCTCTAGGCAGTTGGCCTTCCCGCATGTGCAGGCTCCTCATTGTAAGTAATATTTATTCATTGGCTAGTGAGTGAATATTGTGGGTCACAAATCCTACCGATTTTTTTCCCACATTGGGTTTCCTCGTTAAACATCTTGTGTTATGGTGTGTTTTATATGTTATCTTTACTGTTCCTATTTACTGCATTAATTCTTATTTACCGGTACACTATTTTGGAATGCAAAGTTCTTAATAAGGTTAAATATTCTGTCAACTGATTTGATACTCATTCACCCCCCTCTTAGTATCTTTGGGACTATCATTAATCCTAACACAAAGTTGCAGCTATAGTAACTGGGGGAGGAGTATGGGATACCATTGCTGCATCCTAAAATACATATTATTTCTCTCAATTTAAATCGATGTATAAATAAAAATTCATTTATGTAATTACAAATTTAAAGTGTTTGATAAATAAAATGCTATGAATTCCAATCAACACACCTGTGTCTGTCGCTCATGGGAAAACATCATGTCCATCAACTCATCAGTCAGTGCAAAATCCTGAGCCGTGCAGGCCTGACATCTACTCCTACAAATTGTGTACAGATGAGATGAGGATCCATCTGCACCGACTACATCATCTATCCCCGAGCATATCCTTGAGCAACTGACACACATATGCTGGATGGGCTCTCTATCACCACCTAATGGCTCATCATCCAATACAATAGGGTGTGCTAATGACATCCCATGCTGGATGATGGCACCAGTCAATGCTATTGCCTCCTGAAGAGTCTGTAGCTCCATCAACTCTTTCAGCTCTACTGGGACAACCTAATGCACCTTGGGTTTGGGTGCTAGGGGCAGCGACTCTTCACGGGTAATCTCCTATAGGATCTAGGTCTATCTTGGGAAAAGCCACCACCTCTACCATGGAACTCTCTCATGTCAAAAAGTTTGGGTGCACATTAAACACAAACTCACAATATACTTTTCTCAAAAAGTATAATGACACCTCATAATTATTAAAAGGTGGATCATCAAAGACCATCCACCACCTTTGCCAAAAAAATTCTTCATCTGCACATTGGTACACCAATGTATGGGAAACCTCTTTGCATTAAGAAGTAACGACTGACCAGTTTTGGGATCAACGAAAAGGGCACATATTTTTTGTTTAGTAATATTTTTGGGTTTTACTCTATCATATGATAGCCCATCGACATATAATTGACGACACCTATCCCTAAAGCTTCCCCATTTGGTAATTTGTGTGGAAACAGCTATGGCACCACTAGCTAATGTTTCTAGGCTAGTGGCAAGGGATTGATGATGCTTAAGTTTAGATGTTTTCTATTTAACAATCAGTCTATTGATTTTAGATGTATTTTGTCCTAGCTGATTAACTAATTGTGCCTATGTTTTGGGTGTGCGGTCAAAAGAAGGAATTGGGGGTTGTTCTTGTGGGTTTTCAGGAGGTGCATTTGGTTGTTCTTGTTGTGGATTAGAAGAATCTGGTTTTTGAAACAAAAAATGAAAAAACCCAATCAAAATTAATGAAATTAAATTCAAAATGTAAAACAAATTGAACAAACAGGAAAGAAAGACAAAAATAAATAAAAACTAACCTTGATCCATAGATTGGAGGAGAAATCTAGCAACCCGTTCGTGGTTTAGGAGATACAATGAAGAAAAAATGAAGTAAAAACACGCTATTCACGGGTAAATGAGACCCATTTTTTTATAAAAAATATTTTTTAACAGGCACCTCGTACACGGTTATCTTGGGATTATTAGTGCGTATGCATTCATTTTCCTATAAGTAGTCCGTACATGCTCATTTTCCTAGGCGTAGTGCGTATGCGCTCATTTTACTAAAAGCAGCATGTATGCGCTACCTTCTCTAGGTTCGGGAAGAACAAACCAGAGCACGTACACGGTGAATTCAAATTTTAGAACCGCGTATGCGCTGCTTGTTTTTCCATGTTTTTTTTGGGTGGTGTCCACTTTTCTGACCACCATCTTTGTGCACATACCTAGAGTATGCTCTTTTCTGCACAGACAATCAGAAATCTAGACCCTTGAAGCTTTTCTAGTTTGAGATTTGTGTTCCTTTAGCGGGCATGTCACAATGGGAAAAAGTAATCACCTTGTGAGAATGACCCAAGCTTTCTAACTCACTATAATAAATAGGCCTCTTTGAGATTAAACTCTTGAAGGATGGAGTTATTTGAGTTTTCTCTTTGAGATTTCTCATATTGGGCATTTTGTAGGGCCTCGTGGTCTCAATCACGCTTGCATGACTACATCTTGCTTGGTACCTTGTTGGGTTATACACCTCAAGCGTACTTGCATGACTTCAAGGGGTAACTTTGAATGGAAACCTTTACTAAGAAATCTAGGATGGAAGCTACCCGGTTCACCTTCGAAAGGGGGATAATCTTTGTGCAAGATATATAGTGACTCTCCTAAGATACTTGCCATATTGTGCCCCCATTAGCATTTGGAGTCGGCTAATATGGCATTGAGAATCCATTGTGTGAGACTCAACGATTGTATTCTAATTAACTAGTGGGTGTGTAGCTAAGTCTGCAAGCAGAGGTTTTATCTCTCAGCCAACTTCTTTAGGATTGGCATGCTATGCTTGAATTCACTTTATATCTTGCATGTCTGTTGTGTCTTTATCCTTGAACTATCTAAAAATTTCACTGAACAACCTGAAACTAGAAAACTTGAATAATCAACTGAAGCATCAAAACCCTGTTTCCTATCTGATCCTATTCTGTATGAGTCAAAGCCTCAATTGCCTAGTTTGTCGTACTGATATCTAAGAATTTTTGTATGAGTATGCAACTTTCAATATCTACTTTGAACACTTATAACAACATCTTGTACGAGTAACCTAGTTTGTCAACTGGTTACCTTTATTTTGTCGTACGCAAATCTATCTTCTTGAGTCTAGAAATTTTTGTTTGCATGATTCTGATATCTTTTACAGACCTTTATCATACTTTCCTGGTCAGTCCTGATACATCAAAGGACAAAATATACCTTATCTTTTTCATCTTGATACATCATAGGACAACATATACCTGTTGGTATTTTGGTATGGTTTTGTCATTGATGTCAACACCTACTGAAAACTAGCACTTTGGAGATCTAGCAACATTCACTGACAAGAAAGTAACTATTGCACAATTACTGGTATATGGTTCACTGGCAGGATATATTGTTCACCGGTACCTGGAATGATATGGAAGACACTTGGTAATGTCGAAGACATCATGTGGATACTTTGTTTTGAAGAATTAATCATTGGTACATTCATATTTGCATATTTGCTTTTACCGGCAAATAGGTCTAGGGTTATCTAGGGTTACATTGATAGGTTTATCTTTTCCAGATCAACATGGCACACTATGGAGATGATTTATTATTGTTGTAAATGCATTAAGCTGACATGTTCAATCAGTTATTGCATCAGATAATATATTGTATGTAAAATGTTTTTATTGTAATATCTTGTAGAGCCGACCTACTAAATTTGGTCTTAGGGTATGGTATAAATGTAAGATCTTATTTGTAAGATCGAATGTGGAATGCGGAAAAAGAATTGTGTGAAGGTATATGCAAGATTAAGTAGAGGTATACACAAAGACATCATTTGAAGGTGAAGCTAGGTTTTTGTAGAAGCATATAAGTATTACACTGGTACTGAATCCAGCATATGAAGATGCTATTTTATGCAGTACATTCTTATTGGATTTAACCATCCAACTGTAGTCAGTGTGACTCCCATTGTGTGTTTGAGCAGTGAGCTCTAGGCTATTGGCCTTTCTGCATGTGCAGACCCCATTTATGTACACTTACTATCTATAGTAGTATCATCTGATTGTGGGTAAGGTTTCCCACCATGATTTTTCCCCTTATAGGGTTTCCACATACAAATATTGGTGTTATGTGTTGTGGATGACTTTATGTTTATGTTTCATGCATTAATCCTTACCAGTATAGAAATTTACTATTCACACTGTCTACCGACATACTTAACTGGTTTACCGGTATTAGGCATCAAGTTGGTTTTTGGTTTTTGGTTTAAATTTATTAGACAACTGATTCACCCCCCCCCTCTCAATTGTCTCTAGGACCTAACAATTGGTATCAGAGCTTAGTCCTCTTTTGCAGAAGTTTAACAACTTGAGGAGATCCAATGTCTACAAATTATTTCAGGAAGGATAGTCCTAAACTTGATGGAACCAACTATGGGATATGGAAGATCAGGATGGAGACACATCTGAATTGCATCAGTAAAGACATCTGGGAAGTTACAAAGAATGGTTATACTGCTGCTATAGTTGGTCAAACTGCTCCAACTACCTTAGCTAAAGATGAAGAGAGTGATTGCAAAGCAAGAGAAGAAATTTTGAGCGCATTATCAGATCAACAAATCATGGGATTATTAGATAGGTCTACTTGTTGGTGTAAATAATTATTCATCTTGGATATTATTACACTTACTTAAGTTTACTTAGGAAATGCATTTCATAGTAGTTTGGGTATGAGACACTTGGGTGTTTGTGCCACATTGGGATAGTGTGTGTAGGAGAAATTCCACCTTTTATGGTGTTGATCTTGTTGTTACACTCCACATTCAGTGGGTGATCCACCTCATGTGGACTATTATATTATTTCTCCTACCTACCCACACCTATTTCCTACCTACCCTTGTTTCTTATTGAGCCATGTGTCATGTTTGTGTGCTCACATATCCCTAGCCTTGCCTATATAAGCAAGCTCATCTACATTGTATGTAATTTTGATATTATTGATCATTTTCTATTGATGAGAATACAGTTTATTCTTGTCCTATATTGTGTCTCTATTTTGTACATTTCATTGAGCTCTTGATCTTGGCAAAATCTCACATCGAATCAGAGCCATTGGGGCTTCATTGATTCATCTTTAAGAGGCATTATTGCGACATCAAGAGGCAGATCTTAGGAGTAGCATCTTTTGGAGGCGTCATAGACTAGATCCGACCTCGTCATTGTGTTCAGGTGGCCATTTCCATAAATTTTGACTATAAAGTCGACCTATTTTGGTGAGAAATTTTTTTTCCCCATTTTGGCTATTATCGTACGGATTTAAAAATTTTAAAAAAAATAAAATTTATTTTTCAAATTTTTTTTCGAAAAATCAAAAATCAAAAAAAAAAAAGAAAGCAAAAAAATTAAAAAAAAGGGGTTTTTTGTGCTGTTTTTGGGGGGTCCATAGACCCCCCCCGTGCAGTCCATACCTGCATGTCACAGGTGTTGCAGGTTTGGACCTGCCGCTGTCAGCGCCACGTACCTATACCAGCCGCTGCTGCTGATGACGTGTCCTCCCGCTATAGTGTACCGCCCGAGCACGTCACCGCCACTGCCCATCCAGGTCTACGTCGCCCGCCGCTACCCCCGCTCCGGACTCTCCCGCCACCACCGCCGTCGGCAGCTCAGCTCCCTCGTCGGCCGCCTCGGTTCCCAGCCCGCTGCTGGCCCTCTTGGCATTGGGCCCGCCGGTCTCTACCGCCTCCGGCAGCACCTCCCTCCCTGATGGTCAACTAATCTAGCAAACCCGCGTCTGCCACGTGGCAGGCGTTCACTGGCCTGTGGTCGACTTCCGTATGCAACTGTACAGTGCCACGTTAGCATCCATACTGCACAATCAGCAGTCCGTATAGTATGGATGTCCAGTCAACAGGGAGGTGAAGTTTTCACGACAGTCATATGGCCATCAAATTTAACCCTGCAATTTTCTGATGTCAGCATTTTTCAAAAATTTTGCAGGCCTCTCTCATTGAGCTTTTTGATTTTGTAGTTCAACTTCAAATGGCCATAACTTGCTCATTTTTGCTCCTTTTTGGGTGCAATTTTTTTTGAAATGGGCTATAATTTCATGTACTTTCATGTGGTATAATTATTTTCTAATTTTTATGGACAAATTTTTCAGAATTCTCAGTTTTTGGTGACTGTAGCTGTCCAATCCCCATTTCTGCAACTTCCAGGTCTCCGTTCGGGCTCATACGAACTCCTTTTCAGGTGCCATTTTTTTTGAAAGTGTGTTATTTTTTGTCTAATCTCAAAATATGCTATCAATTTGCAGCAATTGTGGGTAGAAATTGTACTTTGATCATATGGTCTTATTTGGCCAATTTGGCATTTGTATTGCATAGATCTATCTTTTGATCTTTTGCTTTGTAGTTCTCAGCCTATTGGGGTAGTTGTAAAAAAAATAGAAGTCCACCTTGCCATTTTTTGCAAGTGGCCTATTGTACATGCACTACATATAAAGTGCCAAAATCATCATTTTTGGGGGGGTACTTTGATTGAGTGAATTTGAGGGGGCGTCTCTTGTGCTTTTGTGCTTTTGTGCTCTTGTGTTCCTTCCTTTTTGCTGCTATGGGTTCTTTTAAGTTTCCTCTCTTAACTCCTCATAATTATGCTACTTGGAAAATTGATGCATGGAGTAAACTTATGGAAAAAGGACTCACTCATTACATTGATGGAACTATTGTTGCTCCCACTGATCCTAAGGTTGATCCAGTTGGTCACTTGGATTGGCTCACTAAAAATATCATGGCAATTGGTACCTTAAGAAAGTATGTATCAAAGGATCTCGTTTTTCATATTGAGAAGTGTACTCTAATCAAGGATGCTTGGCAAAAGTTTCAAGCCTTGTATGGTCAAGTTGATGAGATTAGGGGATATCAAATTGATAGTGATCTCACCATGTTAGATCCCAAGAACTTTGATACTATACAAGATTATGTCACCAAGGCAAATGAGTTGAGGGCACAACTCAAAGATTGTGGCATTGATAAGAAGGATACTCAATTGATATTCAACTTGATAGGCAAGCTTCCACAAGAATATGCAGCATTTGTTTCTAGTTTCCAAACCCATAGGATGACAATGGGTTCAAGCTACAAAATGCCTACATTTGATGCTTTCAATGAAATTTTGATGATGGAACAAACTAAGTTGATAAGCATGGGCATTCTTAAGTCTCAAGCATTAGTGGCAAATCAAGGGAACAAAGGAAATCAAGGAAAGGACAACTCAAACAAGAAGAAATGGCAATCAAAGGCTAAGGACAAAGCACCATCTTCTCCAAAACAAGGAGATTCATCCTCTTCCAAGAGAGATAATTCACCAAAGAGGGAGAGACCTACTTGTGCTTATTGTAAAAAGATTGGTCATGAGGAGCATCGTTGCCATTCTAAGAAGATTGATGAGCCCACACATATCATCAAAAAACATAACATTGATTTGCCTAAAGTCTACAAGAAGGATGATTCATCAACTTCCACTTCCTCACGTTCAAAAGGATAAGGATAATGTTCATCGGTACTTGGAATGATATGGAAGACACTTGTTAATGTTGAAGACATTATGTGGATACTTTTTTTTGAAGATTTAATCATTGGTACATTCATATTTGCATATTTGCTTTTACCGGCAAATAGGTCCAGGGTTATCTAGGGTTACACCAGCAGGTTTATCTTTTCCATATCAGCATGGCACGCTATGGAGATGATTGATTATTGTTGTAAATGCATTAAGCTGACATGTTCAATCTGTTATTGCATCGGATATTATATTGTATGTAAAATATTTTTATTGTAATATCTTGTAGAGCCGACCTACTCAAATTGGTCTTAGGGTATGGTATAAATGTAAGATCATATTTGTAAGATCGAATGTGGAATGCGGAAAAAGAATTGTGTGAAGGTATATGCAACATTAAGCAGAGGTATACATGAAGACATCATTTGAAGGTGAAGATAGGTTTTTGTAGAAGCATATCAGCATTACACTGGTACTGAATCTAGCATATGAAGATGCTATTTTGTGCAGTGCATTCTTATTGGATTTAACCATCCAACTGTAGTCAGCGTGACTCCCATTTTGTGTTTGAGCAGTGAGCTCTAGGCTGTTGGCCTTTCTGCATGTGCAGACCCCATTTATGTACACTTACTATCTACAGTAGTATCATCTGATTGTGGGTAATGTTTCCCACCGCGGTTTTTCCCCTTACAGGGTTTCCACGTACAAATATTGGTGTTAAGTGTTGTGGATGACTTTATGTTAATGTTTCATGCATTAAGCCTTACCGGTATAGAAATTTACTATTAACACTATCTATCGGCATACTTAACTGGTTTACCAGTATTAGGCATTAAGCTGGTTTTTGGTTTTTGGTTTAAATTTATTAGACAACTGATTCACACCCCTCCCCTCTCAGTTGTCTCCAAGACATAACAATACCTAGTCTTTTTCATCCTGAGTATAGCATCTTGATAGTATGCCCTGGATGTTATGTTACATGATTTTGTTGATTATATCCTATCTGGTTCAATCAATCATCCATCAATCTGATCCACTTAGATCACATCTTATACAGGATAGATCGTTCCTGAAACCAGACTTGGTCTCAATCTCTTCATCTAATCATCACCTCAAACAAACATCTAGCTTCGATTTGGTCTTGATATTTGTATCACCTCTAGCTCTCGGTCACATCAATTGTAAATTCCTGTTCGAACCAGGAGCTCTTATAAGAATTATGATGAAAGTAAGAGGTAGTCTTTCTCATTGCAAACTAATCCATTCTTTCAATAAAAACCAATCTTTGACAAACCTTCATCCTCAAGCCAACCAATTTTTGATCAACCTTTATCTTCCAATATGTTTGGGGAAAGACAAGAAAGAGAGGCTTCTAAACGCAATGCTCATGATAACATTATCACTCATGCTAGTGATAGTGATGCCTCATCTAGTGATTTTGAACCTTCTGAACCTAAAGAAGATACTATAGTTAAATGTCAAAAGGACAAGGACTTCAAAAAAATGATGAAAATTATAATGGTCCGAGAAAAAGAACGTTTTCTAGAATTGACTAAACAAGGAGCTAGACTTCCCACTAACTACAACATTGAAAACATTATCATTAAAGAAGAAGAGACACCGCTACCATTGGTATCCAAACAATTACAAGCATTGCAAACTAAGATCAAAGAATGAAAGGCAAAGATAAATCTTATGTACAGTATTCCTTGGACAAGAATCTACCCTGTTCCCATTTGACAAGAATCTTCACATGCCTCCATTTCCTTCAAAAACAAAAATTCCTAAATTTGACAAATATGATGGCAAATCAGATCCTCAAGACCATGTTCAAGAATTATACGCTCTATGCATAGAATTTATGCATGAATAGACACATCTTACGTGTCTCTTCCAAAGAAGTCTAGGAGGATAAGATATGGAGTGGTTTTCAAAACTGCCTATGTGAATTAAAACTTTTGAGGAGATGGTTGAACTATTTCTCCAACAATACTCCTACAACATCTGTCAAACAATCACCATGATTGACCTCTGCAATACAAAACAAAGAACAAGAGAACCTTTCCTTACTTTCGTTCAATGTTGGAGAAATATTTTCTCTAGATATTCATGACTCATTCCTGATTCTGAAAAGATGGACATCTTTGTTAACAATCTGATTCTTGAGGTTAGAATATAATATTCAAATGCAATTACATCCTTGATTTAATAAGATGGTGGACAATGCTCTCAAAATAGAAGATGTGCTTGTGAAGAAAGGATAAATCTCACTTTATAAGGAAACGCAACATGACTCTAGTTCTAAAGAGAAAACTAAATACTGGAAATATGGCAAAGATAATAATAGAAATGTTGTGAATGATTGAGTAGTTGATACTCTTAAACCAAAACCAAAACTAGCAATATTTAATCTGACTAGTGGCACACAGGCCCTCAAAGCTGTTGAAAGTGCTGCGGAAAACCCTCCTAAGAAATCGAAAGAGTGGTTTAAAGATAAGCCTTGGATTTCAAATCCTAAACGTGATTTCACTCCTTTGGGAGAATCCTATGAAATAACTCTTAAGACTCTATTCGTAAATGATCTGATCACATTGCTTGAAAACTCCAAAACATGTGATCCTGAAGTCAAACCCAAATGGTGGAGGGAAAATGATTACTATGAATATCACCGAAACAAGGGTCGCACAACTAATAATTGCATGAAACTCAAAGATGAGATTCAAGACCTTATTTATAATGGAAAAATTGTTGTTGGGAATCATGCAACTAGCTTTGACCACAAAGCTTTCAAAGATCCCTTGCCTACTTATGAATAAGGAGATTCCTCTAAATCCAAGCGAGGTGCCAAGATAAATTATACCTATACCAATGTCGATAACATCATCAACATGCTTGAACCTTCTCAATTAGAGCATTGCAATATAATTATAGTTAAAGAAGAACAAAAAAAATTGAGAGCTACAAATATTGTGACCCATGGTCAAGGAAAAGTTACTCTTAAAGGAGTTGGTTCCTCATCTTTCGATCAAACGTCATCATCAAATCCATTCACATCATCAGAACTGTCGACATCTTCAAACAAACAACCAGCTACAATCACTGCTAATCCTTCCCCATCTAAACATTTGGATTCACCATCTTCCTCTGGTTACAACAATGTTGAACAACTAACATGAATTATTCTCAAATCTCTATTCTCAAACTACTTAAGATCTCTCCTTCTCATAGAGAGATCCTATACAAAGATTTGTTCGCTACCAACATCCCTAAAGAATTAGATCTGGATCAGTTTCAATCTATGGCGGGTCACCTAACCTCACCTCACTACCTATCCTTCTTTGAAGAAGACAATAATTCCTTGACTCATCCACATAATAAACCATTACACATTGAAGCCATGATCCATAAATACCGAGTCAAACATTTGTACTTACAATCTACTCATACAATTGGGATTTTTTGAGAATGTTATAGATCCAAGAAAGAAGATAACAATAAAAACGTATGATGAAAAAGAGAGAAACTCTAAGGGTTTGGTGCTATTACCAATCAGGGTAGGACCTATGGAAAGAGATGTTATCTATCAGGTGGTTGACCTTCCTCTATCTCACAACATTTTTCTAGGTAGACCATAGATTAATGATATGCAAGTGGTGCCATCTACATGCCATCAATGCTTGAAATTTCCCTATAATGGAGTTGAGGTCAGTGTTCCTGCTGATACTAGCTACGCTTGTGACACATTAAAATAATGTGTTGATACTCTTGTTCCTCACAACAGAGTGACCTACGTAGCTAAGAGTTTAGAAACTATGATGAAAGACTTAGAAAAGAAACTAAAAATTACGAATGCCAACATGGGTGGATACAAGATAGAACCTCTACTTTTATTGATGTCTCTTCCCCCATCACCTAGATAATCTGAAAAACCATCTGAAGCTATGAAACCACAAACTTTACTTCCGAATGTCATCTATGATGGTACTTTTGTGCAATCCTCTACTTCCTTTGCAAATGAAAAAGAGAGGCAGTTGTTCTTGAATGGATTTATAGAGGGGAAAATGAAGATAGAGAAGTGCAACGTTGTGAAATTTCCCCTGAACAATATGGTAAAGGTTATCAGTTAATCCAAAGCATGGGGTATTCAGGTACAGGTCCTTTGGGAAAATGTCAAGAAGGAATTACCAAATGCATCAAGCTGCAAACCAAGTCTACAAAGGACAAAATCGGACTTGGGTACCATCTAGAAAAACCATCAAGTCAAAAGCAACAATCTTATCAGCCACATCAAACACTAGAGAAAGTAAATAGAAAAAAAACTCAAAAAAATATGAGAAAGAACAAGAAGAGTTGGTGATCAAAAAGGAAGAAGAATCTTATAACCAAGTTCCAAAGGTACCAACAGGAAAAAGACTAGAAGTAGAAATTCTAGAAGAAATGAGAAAACAGGTGGAAAGAATCAAAGAAATGTTTGCACCATTAAACATTCATGTCACATATATGGGAATGATGCCAGAAGAAGATTTAGAAAAAGACTCAAATGAGTATGAATGGGGTCCAGAACCTCTATTAGATGCATCTACCTAAGAAAATCCTAAAGAATCCATTGATACTATAGATGAAGCACAAGAAATAGCACACATGAAGCTACAATGAGAACTAGAGTAAGTTAGAATAAAAATACAAGAACCTTATGAGCAATAGCGAAGAAAAGAGAAAGCACGGGAAAATCACTCACCTATTGAATTTCCATCTAATGAGCCAAAACAAATCAAGTATGGGAACACAACTGAAGAACTAGAGGATAGTCAAGTAGAACCAATCATCAGTCCAGAAGAAGCTGAATGGGAAAGAAGACATAAACTAACAGAGTCATCAAGGCTATGTGAACAAGTATGTCAAGTATAACTAGAACAAGAAGGAACTTGCAACATAAAATATGTTCATATTGATACTCCATCTATGATATTACTTATTCAACTCCAAACTATGACTACTTTGTCATGAATGTTGAAACTCTGTCTGAAGAATCTATTATTGTTGAACAACAATACGTAGTCTAGTCTAAAGTAGGAGAAGGGTCTATTGGCACTAATACATTTGGACTATATTTTCTACTCAGGTTTCCGACGGAGAAGGTAGATTGTGGCCAAATTTGATTTTTTTTGAAAAAATGCCCTCATTCATTGTAATTCCGATAGAAATTTCCCATTTGGTTTCGACGAAGAAGGCATTAGCAATGAGAATTTTCTTTTTTTCAAAAAAGTGCTCGAGTTTGTCGTAATTCTGATGACAACGACCATTACAAAATAAAAAAAGAGGCAGGGAATTCATTTGTGAACTGCAATCCTGTGTAGGCGTCCATGGCGACTTCAACCCCCAAGAACATCAAACCTGCGTCGAAGGCAATCCTGCGCAGGAGGTAGATTCAAATTGCCCTAATTTTTAATTTCATGTTGCAAAAAATATACATGTGGTGGTTAATTGTCCTAGTTTAATCTCGTAAAACCATAGAACTGTGATTGAGGAGTGAGCGTTCAATTTTGTAGCAGCAATCCCTTCCTCCCATATACACGCGTGCTGATTGTTCACATGAGATCACATCTCTTTGCGACATCGTATCAAAAAATTCATGAGCCTTGTCCATGTTTCCACATTTTGCATTCATGTCAAGCAAGGCATTTGCAAGTACAACACCTAACAAAATTCCTCTATCCGTTATGCTTTGATGGATGTCCATACCCTGTTCCAAAGCTCCCATTTTTGCACAGGCAGGGAGGATGCTGGAAAAGGTTGTGGAATTTGGCTTTATGCCTTCCAATTTCATTTGCTTGAAAGTGTCTAAAGCCTTTTTGACAAATCAATTTTGTGCATATCCAACAATCGTTGCAGTCCACGAGACAACATTTCTTTTAGGCATTCTATCAAACAATTCATGTGCCTTGTCTATGCTTCCACATTTTGCATACATGTCTACTAGGGCAGTTACAACTACAACATCTGACAAAATTTCTCTATCCTTTATGCTTCGATGAATGTCCATAACCTGTTCCAAATCTCCCATTTTGGCATAGGCAGGGAGGATAGTAGCAATGGTCATGGAATTTGGCTTTACACCTGCCAATTGCATTTTCTTGGAAATTTCTAAAGCCTTCTCAACAAATCCATTTTGTGCAGTTGCAACTACATCTGACAAAATTCCTCTATCTTTTATGCTTTGATGGATGTCCATACCTTGTTCCAAAGCTCCCATTTTGGCACAGGCTGGGAGTACGCTGACAAACATAACTAAAGAAATGTAATGATCAACTCCAAAGACATCAAACCACTACTAACAAAACCGAGAGTTTAAATATGATAGGGAATAGTGTGAGTTGTCCTGAAATAAAATATTTTATTTTCAATTTCAACTAAAACATAATTACTCAGCCATTTAATGTTATTAATAAGTGTTTAATTTATGAAAGAGATAAATGGTTGGCCACAAGTACATGAGTTAGTAAATGCACACAAATAAGTGAATTTGATATTCAAAACTATCTACAATGAATTCAATTCTTGTCCATTAGTCATTTATGTTTGCAATAAGCATCTTTCTTTGTTTTTCTTAATCTTTAATCATAGTTATGTGCATATTTCACATTCTATAATTAGGATATCAATTGCTATGGCTGAACACTAGCATGATGTTTGTTTTGTGGTATAGATGTGTGGAAACATAATTATGGGATTGTTATATTATAGAGATCATAAATCTAGATATCGCATATTAGTTCTAGCTCTTCTTGGATTGAGTCTACAGTTGACATACAGTCATAAAGCAATTATTAGCAGATCTATCCATTTCTAGTAAAGACAATTGAGAAAGTCATTTTGATATTGAGAGTTTCTTATCTATTTACCTATTGATCATTATTAAGCCATAATATTTAGGTCTATTTATCTCTCTTGCAAAACCTTTGTAAGTGTCCTCGATTGTCCCTACTACTCACTCTTCAATGAAATAGTGGAGTTCTAAAGATTTGTTGCACAAGATGGTGTTGAACGTATCAACAAGGCTAGCATGGAAGGCATGTTCAAGCTTCCACTTGTACAACTTACAACAAATGATTTTTTGATAGAAGAAATTATTGAAATAGGAATACAATTGAAAGACAAGTAAGTACATACAAACCTCCTCAGTTGAAAGTAAAATTTGTGTATAAAAAGAGTACATTGAATCCCAATCCATGAACACAATAGAGATATCGATGGAGCATGTCGCACCAAAGTTGTTAGAGTATGCTAAGCTAGTACATAATGTTTCCTAAAGCCACATTAGTATTTTACCCAGATCATTATCTACCAAAACTAACTATAGTAATCCTTTTGAGGATTCATTTCATGGTGCTAGATCTTCATTTAGTTCCACTTCTTGTTGGAGAAAATAATAGTTATTTCTTGAGGTAGATGAATATCACATCAACAAAGGACAAGACCCTTTCTAGAATATAATAAATTCTACTCCAACAAAAGATCATGGGGGTTTCACTAGAGATATTGAATAAGAGATAGACTTCTACTACTGCATTAAAAGCATTGGCATGTTCTTCATTTATTGATGTAAACTCTTTGTGATGCCACCACAACCAACAAAGGTGTAAAAATTTGTTTGCAATGCAAGGATTTTTAGGATTGTCCTTTGAGAAAACAAAATTAAAGTATGGAAGCAGGATCTGCCAGCTCTTGAGGGAATCTTGATGAAAAATAACTATAAAATATTTGGGCGAGCTTATATGCAAAAATTCATGCTTCCTGATGGGTTTATGTACAGAAATAAGCATGAATTAAGTGGTAAAGGGGCTTCTGGAAACAAGAGGGACAAAGAGGCAGTGGAAGTGAAAACTTCTGGTGTTGTGTCTGCTCCATCTCAGAATGGGAATGGAGAAGGTGTTGTAAGAGGAGCTAAGAAGGGTGTTGGAAGAAGTGGTAGTGTTTACATCCCCCCATTTAAGCTGGCTCAAATGATGAAAGATGTGGAAGACAAGAGCAGTGTGGAATACAGTGCATGACATGGGATACCCTTCAGAAGAGTATCAATGTGTTAGTAAACAAGGTAAATGCATCTAACATCAAGAACATCATTCCAGAGTTGTTTGCAGAGAATCTCATCCATGGGAGGGGTTTATTTTGTAGGTCTTGTATGAAATCCCAAATGGCATCCCTTGGATTTACAGATGTTTTTGCTGCGTTGGTTGTTGTGGTAAATACAAAATTTCCTAAAGTTGGCAATCTGCTTTTGAGAAGAATTATTTTGCAGCTTAAGAGGGCATACAAACACAATGACAAGCACATGTTGATAGCAGTAGCCAAATTCATAGCTCATTTAGTGAATCAAAAAGTTGCACATGAGATCATTGCCTTGGAACTTCTCACCCTTTTACTAGAGAACCCCATAGATGACAGTGTAGAGGTTGCTATTGGGTTCATGAAAGAATGTGGCTCTTTATTGCAAAACCTTTCACCCAAAGGTCTCTATGGGATTTTTGAAAGATTTAGAGGTATTCTCCATGAGGGGGAAATTGTCAAACGAGTACAGTTTTTAATTGAAGGCCTTTTTGCAATTCGCAAAGCTAAGTTCGAGGGTCATCCATGTGTGCGTCTAGATCAGTTAACACATGAAGTTTTCCTAGAAGATGAACTTGATCAAGAAGTTGGTTTGGATGTTTTCAAGCCAGATCTTGATTTCTTAGAGCATGAGGCAACGCATGAAAAACTGAAGAAAGATATCCTTGGAGATGCTTCTTCAGATGAAGCAGAAGGGGAGAATGATTTAGGTGATGATGATGATGATGAAGAAGAGGAAGGTGAGGAAGCACTAAGAATACAAGATGAGACAGAGACAAAATTGGTCAATTTAAGATGTTTAATTTATTTGACAATCATGTCAAGTGTTGATTTTGAGGAAGCTGGTCATAAGCTACTAAAGATCAACCTTGAACCTAGTCAAGAGAGAACATACCTTCGTTATTATGATCTTCTTGGGGAAAGATTATGTATGATCAATAAAATTTATGAGGAATTTTTTGATAAGTGTTTTGTACAACAGTATTCTATGATACACAGACTGGAAACAAATAAACTGCGTAATGTTGCAAAGTTTTTGGCCCACTTACTTGGCACAGATGCTCTTCCATGGCATTGTCTTGCTTATATATGTTTGATAGAGGAAGATACTACTTCCTCTTCCCATATTTTTATACCAAGCTTCTCTTGCAGGATCTGGTAGAGCAGCTTGGTATATTGTTGCATAATGAAAGGTTGAACAATCCAACAATGCAGGAGTGTTTTGATTCAATTTCTCCAAAGGAAAATCCCAAAAATTCACGGTTTGCTATCAATTTCTTTACTTCTATTGGTCTTGGTGGTATCACTGAGAGTTTATGTGAGTATTTGAAGAATATGCCAAGGCTTGTAATGCAACAACAAAAGTCTACTCCCGTGTCAGATGAATCTACCTCTAATGACAATTCTTCTAGTTCATCAGGTTCGTTAGACTCTGATACATCAGATTCAGATTCTGAGAGTGAAACTGACAGTGAGAGTAGTAAGGAGTCACCAAGAAAGAAAAATAATTCAAAGCATGACTATGAGTATGAAAAAAAAAGAAGAAAGAAAAGGTCGAGGGCATCTGACTTGGAGGATGGAAGTGACAGTGAAAAAATCAGAAGGAAAAAGAAAAGGAATTAAAAATCTTTCTAGTCAGTTATTCAAGGCTCCAATAGACACCATTTTCCTGGACTGTGACAAACAAAAGAATCACTCCCAAGTGCTTTGGTTTTATAACAGATGATTATAAGATGCTACAATGTTGTCTTATGTATTTTAATAGCCACGGGTTTTAGAGTTTTGTACTTGACAGGTAATGGATAAACAGTGTTAGGAGGAGAAAATATTGAAGGCCAAGTGCAGGTTGTGATAATACTAGATCAATGAATCCTGTTATTTATTGAGCATTTCTTTTTTTCCATGTTGTGTGATGTACCATAAGCAAACTATAAATCTAAATTCAATAAGATGTTCTTTTCAATGATGATAATTTCTATTTTCTCACCTGTGAAGAAAGACCATGTCAAACAATATCAACAAACAACAAAATAAGGAGACAATTGCTAGATTGTGGTCTAACTTGAAAAGAAAAGGTGATGGAAAATATTATTGTCCGTGCAAAATTTGTAAGGGGTTAAAGAATAGAAGAATTCTAATCAAAACAATGAAGAAACATTGTAGGCTACATGGTCACATTGAAGGTGGACATGATTATCATCCATTGGTAATTTTTTCATTATATCGCGGCGACAATTTATATACATAATAAATCACATGATGATGAGATCATGATCATAGTTTATTTATGTTTATCAATTTTATATAGGTCGAGCACCCCAGAGAACATGGTATGCATCAACACAACCCTGAGAATATGGGTTTTGAAGTGGATGAACATGGAGGTGTGAATATCGAAGCTGAAGATAATGATCCCATGGAAGATGACGATTATGAACCAGAAAACACAATTGAAGATGATGGTACAAATACGTTGATCCATGACTCATTTAGTACTCGCATAGCTGATCATGATGATGAAGATGACCTTGATGTTGTTCATGATGTCCCTCTACTTGAGAAGACATCTAAGGCCCTTTATGAAGGCTCGCAGGCAACTCTTCTCTCTGCTGTATTGTTGTTGGTGAACTTGAAGGTTATGAATGGTTTATCCAACATAACAATGTCACGTATGTTAAGGTATGTCATATATGTCATAATAAACTATGAATCATGTTGTACCATTAATATTCTTTATTATAACAAATTATATTTTTTCTCTGTAGATTGATAGGTGAGTTTTTGTTACCACCATCAAATATTCTACCTCACTCATATCGAGAATTATCTGCCATTATGAAAGATATTGGAATGGAGTATCAAGCAATAGATGCTTGTCCCAATGATCATATTATATATCACAAACAACATGAATTTCAAACTTAATGCCTTGAATGTCATATCAGTAGATATCGAACAGATCAAATAACAAAAAGGGTTCCTCGCAAGGTTCTTCTCTATATTCCCATTATTCCACGTATGCAATGATTATTCAAGTGCACTAGCTTGGCACAATTTATGGATTACCATGCACGCAATAGAAGTCAAGATGACATTATTTGAATTCCTGTGGATGGTTCAACATTTATGGACATAGAGGAAAAGTGGCCACACTTTAAAGAAGAACCTCGTAATCTCAAGCGTTCATTGGCAGCGGACGGTGTTAATCCATTTGGAGAGATGAGATTTGTTTACTCAGTGTGGCCTGTTTTTGTTATCAACAATAACATTCCTCCATGTATGTCAATAAAGAGGGAGCACATAATGTTGGTAATGATTGTTCCAGGTATTTTATCATTTAAATATAGTCATCTAAATTTAATTATAAATATTGCAGTAAAATGGTCATAATAATTATGTAATGTTTTTGTTCATTCGATTAGGTAAGTACCAAGTTAAAGATATGAATGCATATAACGAGCCTCTTATCGATGAGTTGTTGGATTTATGGAATGGTGTCACTATGTATGACGTCTCTAGACCAATAGGACAAAGACAATTTCAATTCCATGCGATGCTTCTATGGACAATACATGATGCCCCCCAGGGCTAACACATTTTTGTGGTATGTTATAGTGTTTAAGTTGTGCATGAACATTATAATTCAAAAAATTGTCATATTTAATCCAATTATACATTATCTTGTAGGTCTTCAAGCAAAGGGAAAATTTGCATGTCTTGTTTGTGGTCCAAAGATGAAATCTCGTCATTCAAAAAGTTTAGGAAAGCAGGTGTTTGATGAGTACAGGCACTTTCTCCACAAAAATCATAAGTATCAAAATACTGAAAAACATCTTAAAGATACAAAAGGTTCCAAGTACTTTAAAATTATTATTATATATACTCTAATTTTAATTTATTTTATGATCACCTGTTTTGGACTAATGATCCCATGAATTGTTTGCGGGCAATGATATTTTCTATAAACATCTTAGTGACATTGCATTGCAGATATTTGAGCCCACCATACGTAAAAGGTGGTACATCATATGTGAACTAACCCTTATCCACTTTTGATTTCATATCATTGCTAGAATAGTTTTCCTTTGATCCATTTCTTGAAGTGTAATAAATGTAGATTCAATTCATTTCTGAATCTAACAGGTTTGTTTTTGCTTTAAAAGGTGGAATGACCAAGAAAAAAGGTTAAAAGATGAATTGAAAAACCAAATGGTTGAGTGGTTTGGAAATGACACCTTTGACAAAACCAAGCTCCTTGAAAAAGCTGGCACATATCTAAAGTATGTGAGGGACCAATACAGGACCCATTTGGAGAGGAACCTAAAGTAGGAGCATCCCCCCATGATTCTAGAGAGGGAGTGGAAGGACTTGATTTTGGATGCTAAGGAGAGAATTTAAAGGAAAAAAGGAAATACACCACTAGATGCTAGAAGAAGGTATGAGATACTATTAAGAATGTAATTATGTACTAATTAATTACTCTTTATATTTATATAATCTAACATATTTCAAACTTTTTATAGACTGAGTGACACATCAAAGGTAACCAAAGTAAGGCAAGAAAAGAATGGGCAACACAAACTCGGCTTTGGTGGTTACATAAAACTTGTTGCACGAATTGTAAGTATCTCATGTAAACGAAATATTGCATCAAAATATTAATAAATTGCAAACATTTTTTTTTATCAAACAATGCAAGCAAAATTCATGGTACCAAGCAAAAATGTAGGGCTCTGAATTCAATAGAGCGCCCATAGAAGATGACAAGAGAATTGCCTACCAATAAGGCTATTCAGCCATGGCTGATCAGCTACAAGAATTGAGTGGGCATACACAACATTCGAGTGCATCCATCACATAGGTAAATATGGTAAATGGAAGTTGTTTCAAATTGAATACTTTACCAATAATCTAATTGATGTTGAGTTCCAACATAAAGTGACTATATTTGTTTTAAATAAGCAAGCAATGATAACAATGTGCATGTCATTGGAATGCAACTTGCTAATTGTGAAACACCACTTGCACATGAAGGTCCGGATGTGCATCCCAGTAGTGGAGGTATTCATTTTCTATTCAAATTTATTTATTTAGCTATTAATCCAAGTATATATATCTTAATTTGTAATTAGAGTAGTAATTAATGTAACCTTTTTTGTTAATATCTTAGAGCATGTAGTTGGTGCAGAGCAAGTGGAGCATGATCTGGGTACACAACCTCAAGAACGCAATCTTCCCCACTTAGGTAAAGAGGACCACTGTTATTTCTTTAAACAAATATAATTGCAATTGGTGTTCAACATTAATGTAACCTTTAGTATTTCAACTCCAGATGATCTAGAGGGTGTTTAGCATGTTAAGGTTGAGGCTACACAAAATGATGTGGCCCCATCAGGTAAAGAGCACAACAATTATGTTCTCTAAATTAATGAAATACTTGTAACAATAATAATTTTTTTTTTGAATTTAACCCATTTCTTTGTTATTGCAGAGGACCCCCCTTCGCTTCAGTGTCCTGTCCTCAGTATAGGACTAGGCATACATTGAGATCATGAGCAGTTGGCAGAACATTTGCAGAGGGGGGAAATGATGAAGAAACCGATGTTCCACTTAGTCTTTTCATAGCTTCAAAGAAAAACCAAAGAAAGAAATGATTGTAATCTAACTAATCTGATAATGACTAATTTTTATGTGTTAATGAATGTAATTATGTGCTAATTAATGGTTATGGATGATATGTGTTAATTAATATTGATGAATGTTGCATGTTAATTAATGTTAATCAATGTTATGTGTTAATGAACGTTATGTGATTTTAATGAATGAATGCTATATTTTATTGATGGTAGAAAGAATTAATGAATGAATGTTATAAGATGTTAATGAGGAATTTAGAGTGATGTTAAGGGGGGGGGGGAGGGGCCAAATGAGCTTCCACCTTCATGTGGTTGGCCCTGTTAAGTAGAGAATATTAAATTATTCTTGAAACCAAGTGAAACTCAACAAGGTAACACACTTTTCAATATTTCATTATGTTGCACAGTTAATCTTATTGAATAATGTATATTGAATCTTAATTGTAGGGTGCAAGTGGAGCCAACACAAACAACAACACCACAACTTGCTGGGTATAATGAACTCCCATATTGTCTTGTCTATACACGAACAATATGAGTTGCTTCTAGTGTTGATATCCAAGGTAGGAATGCAAAAATTATGAATATGCCTCATCCTTGTAAGTTTTTTTATTACTTGTAAGTCATGAATATTACCTTTTTAATGTTGCACTATTTGTAAGGAGGACAACTCCTAATGCATGTTGCAAATTGTGTTCTAGTGACCGAGACTAACCTAATGCATCTCAGAATGACATAAATTGCCAGGATGGAGATATAGTAGATGAGTTCAAGATTGTTGTTGTAGAAATTATTCAATTTCTGTGCTTGAAATTTATGTATATACACTATTTATAGTCTACTCTATATTTCCTACTCAGCTACTCCTATTTCTTTAAAATGAAATGTGAACTGATGAATTGTATTCTATAGATGACCAGTGCCTTTCTTCACTATTTGGGCTACAGAGTCTTTATATTTCTTTAGGACTTGTTGTGTAAACTTATGAGACAATTTTTAAACCCACCACCTCTCGATAAGTCTGTCAGTTACATTATTACCAAGTGCTGTGGCTTTTCGACATATAACTAGTAGCCAACATTTTTTGTTTAACAAACTGGAAGATAAACAAATTGAGTATTGTCATCTCCTCACCGATACCTATCTGGTATCCATCAGTCCATTTTTTATGTTGAAGAAACCCTGGGCTTCGGTGACTTCCTTTAGTTTTCCATCAAAATGCTTTTTACATTGATATCACTATGCTCCTTCGATGAATGGGTCTATTGTCTCACCAAAGCCCCTTTTATCCTCTCTTTGTCATCTTCCACCAGTAAAGTGGTATCGATGAAACCATGTGTATTAGAGACATGCCTTTTAGTCTCCTCAAAACTCATATTCTCATCGAAATATTTTTGCTGTCTGCCGGGTTTCATGTTGAAGAGACTTTGGACTTCGATGACTTCTTTTGTCCTCCCATCAAAACTCATATCCTTATCGATATCATTCATTGATGTAGTTTTCTTCTATTTTATTGATATCACTTTTTCGATGAGAATGCTTCTTTCGGTGAATCTTCTTTATCTTGCATCGATGATATTGTTTCTTTGAAAGCCTTTTCTCATCGATGGGGGCCACCTCTGCTTTCTTCAATACCTTTTGTTGGTGGGACCTGTTGTTCTCAAATTCTGATACCCTTCTTATCCCCATTGATGAGAAAGAATAAATATGTATGTGAATGGATAAATCAAGGAACAAGAACCTTAGAGAAACATATGACAAGGTTTTAATAACCTTGTACACTTTGAACTTATCCAAAGTTTAGGTGGGTATACCTTATGTGAATACTTTCACACTTTTAAACAAAATCCACAGTAACCATTGTCCAAAAACCAATGGATCTTATTGCCTTAAACAAAAAACTAAAAAAATATAGGAAAACTTAGGCTCATTTTCAGTGTTGATCCTCAAGAGATTTAGAAAAGAAAACACTAACAGATACCAGTGCCTTATCCAGGCTACATAGCCATCTATTTTAAACAAGAACTTCAAAATTAAACATATCCATACATCTCAATCACTTTGGCTTCTACCAACTCCATACATGCTTGACATGTATAAGAATCCTCCCTTGTTATACTAAATAGTGTTCATCAAATTCAAAGTTCCCAATAAATAACCTACTGATAAAGATATTTCTCACGTATTTAATTCCCCTCCTGAAGAAGAAAGCTAAGAAACATATCTATAAAGATTACATTACAATCCCTGTTCAATTGAAATAACCCTAAATTACCCAATGAAACCAATAAAATATTTGAAAGCATACCAGAAGAAAACACAAATTTTAGGCTCAAAGTTAATGATCTGTATATTTATATTCAATTTGGAAAATCCTACAAAACTTAGATAGTTTTCTGCGAAACACTAGAAAAAACGTAGACAAATTTCTGCAGAGTTTCTTTACAAATTCTTGTGATCATTTTTCCTCTGTCCTGGTATCCATTTATAACATTATGGATGCATACAAGCTTCAAAAATACCTAAGGAAAATTAATTACAACCATAGCTTCTTTCAAGAAGCAGTTACAAGTCTTTTTCTGTCTCAATGGCCTTTTCGGTTGGTAACTCTTCTGCAACATCTTCTAACTGTCCCGAAGCATCTTCCAACTGTTTTGGAGCATCTTCCTCTTGCACCACATACCTTTTGGTCCACTCTTGGAACACATCATTAGTAGGCCATGAGTAGCCAACAATCTTTTTCTCTAACTTAAGTAACCTTTTCCAAGAGTTTCTTATTTTCCTCACCTCTGATTCCAAAAAACCGTAATGTGATTTTATCTTTTCCATCTCCTCAAATGTTTTAACAAACAGAGAGGTGTCATCTTTGTTAACAATTTCATTTACCCTCAAAGACAAATTAGCTCCCATCTCATCAATCCATACATGTTTGTCCTTCAACTGGTTTTGGTTGACAAAACCCCCAGGAAATAATTCAAATTTATGCTCAGTATATTCTTTCGTGTACAAGTTAGCTTTCCTCTGTACATTGGCTCTTCCTTCTGCTAACTTGGTCAAAAATTTGCCAACTCACATGTGGATTTTATAGTAACATCATGATGAATACTAAGAGGGGGGGGTGAATTAGTATACCGAAAAACACTGCACTTAAACACTTAAACAGTCCAAAGATAAACTGGTAAAATAGTTTAACAGACAGACCGGTTATCACACATGCAAACCAAAATGCAAATAACGCATTCACCCACAAAAGCAATACAACCATAACACAAGATATTTGACATGGAAACCCAAATGGGAAAAACCACGGTGAGATGGAACTCACAAGTCACTATCTACAGAATAGAAACCAAACCAGTTAAGGTTAGACCGGTTAAGGTCTTACAATGTTCTTCACCAGAACATATCCTGTTAGGAATCTCAATCTCTATTAGGAGACAAGTCCGATCAAGGACTACCTTGCTAGAGGATTTTAGATTCAAAGAGGTGAACCACCTTGTTAGAGGATTTTACAAAAGGCTTTTGGGCCTACTCGGTTAAGGGCTACAGACTTGTCAAAGATGTGAGTAATCAACAAGTGTTTGATCTATCTAATAGCATAGACTACTCAGTTAGATCCTTGATAGCTCATTCTTAATGCACTCCTGCATTACTTTAGTCTTCTACACATTCATATTCTTTTCAACTCCTCAACCACCTTAAATCCTAGCAACAACATAAACCCTTTCAGCAACAACCTAAAACCCTAGACATGATGTCCTTTTAAAGGAATCTGATTTCATGTCAGTCCAATAGGATTACATTTCAATTTCCTAGGTTCAATGAATCTAGACATACTTAGTAACACGACACAAGAAGAACCACCAGTGTGTTGGCACCATCAAACAATTGGTGGATTGGTAACTCATCACAGAGTACTACCGGTTCATACAAAAAGCCAGTTGCCAGTTTGACAAAAATGGAGACTGGTAGAAATGTGTTATGCGGCTTTAATCTCTCGTACCGCTTGAGGTCAACATGCAGCTTTAGACCGATACACACATTCTCCAAAATATCAATAGTCTAATGACTATAATACAACATACCTACAACATACCGGTTGGAACAAATACCGGTTGTGCTCAAACTCATACATATAAAGAGGATCTTAATGCAAGTGTGTGTCCATCAATGACAATCACAACATAAACATAAAAAATGCCAACAATCTCCCCCTTTGGCATTGATGGCAACACTTAGGAAAATAAAATTTTGACATCTAAGTGTTTTACAACAAAATCATGCCATTAGCAAAATTGCTCCCCCTAAGCATATACACTATCCCTTAATCAATACAATGTATAGCAATTTTGCATACAGAGCATAAACATTGAGATATCAGAGCATATAGAATATATCAAAGCATATAGCAAAATTTTAAGTACCAGATACTTCTCCCCTATACTTCTCCAAAATAGAATACTTCTCCCCCTTTGCCAACAATGACAAAGTACCGCTAAACAACCCTATTTCCATTTGATATATAAGAATAATAAAAGTTAATGACAATAAGGAATAGTACTTGTCAAAAACAGATTTATAGTCCTACAAGAATTGCTTCATTGATAGAGACCAGGACTCAAGTAGGGAGGTGGCCACTTCTTTCTCTATTTTCATCTTGGAGACCTATTCTTTCATGGCATCAACTGTGCTCATCTCTTATGTAACTATCAAGGCATCCAGGTTCAGATAACACTTTTGAAGAATTTGCAGACGTGGAAGTAAAACTAGTTGAAGCTCCTACAAATCTCTAGACCGTGTGCTAATCTCTTGCTCCATTTTTGCTGACTGGATATGAAACCGATGAACGGTTTGCCCATAAGTTGTGAAGGAATCATAAGGTGGCTTGAATGTGCTCAAGTAAGACTGTAAGTCTATTTGAAGCTTTGGCTTCTGAGCTAGCACATCATCATAGAACAGATGGGGTTGGCAGATTTTGCTAAGTAGCAGATTTCCCTCATCCATAGCATCCCTTATATCCTTTTGGTCTTTCTGCAATTCAGACTAGAGCTCATTCAACTTCTTTACTAGAGCAATGTTAAGAGCTTTTTAATTTTCTTTCTTGACATTTGCCTTAGCTGTTTCTTCCAAGCTTTGCACCTGATCATCCACTACTATACATAGGAGCTTTAGTGTAGCTAATGATAAATTGGTGTTAGGAAGATTTGTATCGGGTATCAAACCCGTAAGTGTGTCCACAGTCACTTGAATTATATCCTGCTCCTTCTTCCTTCGAATGATTTCAAGGTGCTCTTGAGAAACCTTGATGCTTTGCATTGGATTTGATTCACTTGCAGACTGGAGATCTATAGGACTGGAGAGGTCAGCCAGTTTGGCTTGACTCCCGATTGCCTTTGGAGTCTCCATCTTGATGCTCTTCGCCGCTTCTCTTCCCTTGTCCTCTTCCACTTTCTTCTTCTTCACTTCTCTCCTCTTCTCTACTTCCTTGTCCTCCTTAGCCTTTTTCTTTTCTGCTTCCTTCTTCTTCTCCTATTCCTTATCTTCTTTTTCCTTCTTCTTCCTCTCTGCTTCTTCTTTTTCTCTTGTTCCTTATCCTCCTCTTCTTTCTTTTTCTTTTCATCTTCTTGCTTTTTTTTCTCCTCTTCATCCTTCTTCTTCTTCTCCTCTTAATTCTTCTTCTTCTTCTCCTCTTCCTTCTTCTTTTTCTCCTCTTCATCTTTTTTCTTTTTCTCCTCTTCATCTTTCTTCTTATTTTCCTCTTCATCTTTCTTCTTTTTCTCTTCTTCCTGCTTCTTCTACTTCTCTTCTTCATCCTTTTTCCCCTACTCTGCCTCTTCCTTTGCCACTTCCTATCTATCCTCGTCTTTCTTCTCCTATTCAGCCTGCTGCTCTTGTCTTGTTGCCTCAGATGGTATTTCTCGAGTAACATCTTCTTCATCCAAGGCATCGACATCAATAGTGTCGACCAGTTCATCAACCAGGTTTCCTTCATCATCAAATGCTTCATCCAGTTTGGATATAACTGGTTCTTTCTCAGCTTGTTGATTGACTTCAGCCAATCGTTTCATCTTCAGAGCATCTAGAGAATGAGTGTGTGTAGTCTTGAGCACTTCCTTACCTTTTCCTTCTAGTAACAGGAGTCTTCTTCTTCTCATGAAGAAAAGACCTTTCTATTTGTTCATTACATCGAATAGTTCCAAATTTGATACATCAGGAAAGTGTTCATCAAAATTTTTTCTCTCATTTCCTGTTCCTGCTCTATGGCAAAGCGTCATTTATTGTCTAAGGACTTATACAAAGAATCCGGTGTTTCAGATCTAATTTTTGAAGGGGACCGGTCATTAATACATAAATATTGAATTATTTCTTTTTCCACCACCTCCTTTTCATCATCATTAAAGTCATTAAAATAATCAATTAAATCATTCAATACTTTTCTCCTAATGTTTTTGATAGTTCTTTGACAATGTGTCAAAGGTTTGTAGGAGGAGGTATCTATATTTATCGGTGCTGAAGATGTTGGTTCATTCTTTGTCTTCTTTCTTGTCTGTCTCACCTTCTTGGGCTGCTCCTCAGACACAGTTTCTTCTGACTCCGGAGAGTTTCTTTTTGTCTTCCTTTTCCTCTCGAAGACTTTAGCCGGTGTTGCTTACAGTTTCTTTTTGGCTAGTGACCGCTTGGTCACTCTTGGAGTTGCAGTAGTAACCGGTGTTGATGCTGCAGGCACTGCCTTTGCCTTCTTCACTGTCGGTTCTTTCTCTTTCACTGCTAGTGGTTCCTCAACCGGTGCTATCCTCTCTAGGTAGGTGCCCGTTCTCTTTGCCTTAGGTCAAGCGGTGAGGCAATAAGGGTAGAGGCATACCCTTCGAGCATGTCATACATCACCTCATAGTCCATTGGCTCCACTTCTTCCATTCTAGGCTCAACAGCCTCCATTATGCATTTGTCCACCTGGATGGTGAAATAGATGTCATCTTCATATTTCTTGATGATATCACCTAAGATCCTCATCCTTTGGCTCATCTTTCATCTAAACTCATCAAAATACTTGTTCAGAACTTCAGGATAACTGGTTCCCACTGCTTGCAAACTTTCCTTTATCTGTTTGGTAACCGGTTGGTCCACAGACCACTGAATGTCTCCCACTCCTGGGAAGTATCCTTGAAAGTAAAAGAACAACCCAACCAATAGTTGTCCAAACTTGAACCTTAGTGCATTATCTTGTTTGATTGATTTTAGGTTCAATAGGAGTTGTCTCTGCATACCGGTACACAGATCGAATGATGCATCCTTCCTTTATCATCCGGTAAGAAGCATTTACCACTACAACAGATACAAAGTTAATCTTGCTAGCTGAGAATGCCCGGTATCCAATCACCATACATGCATACTTCACTAGATCATCCTTGATTGAATTGACTGTCATGCCATGTGAGTCACTCACTGAACCGGTGAGCTTGGACATTTCAGTTTTGCTAATAGTCCTTAGGGCTGGTACTTCCCCTGTATTGCAGAAACTGGTGACTGCATGAATTGCTTGCGGCATGATATCATGCATCCTCTCTAGGTACATTTTCTCACAATGGACTCTGCTCAAAATTATCCTTATATGATCCTCTGTAAAGTCTTCCAGGAAGTATGCAACATTATGGAGTTTCTTCTTCTCCAAGATACTATACTCTAGTTTGATTTTCTTGTCCTTTCCACAAAACAAACCTAGTTGGGTGTGGATGGCTAGAGACCCTAGGTCTTCAATCTTGCAATCTATGTAGTCAGAAATTCTCTCTTCTACTATCACTCCAGCTGGAACGTGTGATAGGGCATTATACTTTGACTTCCGTTGAATAAAATTTTCAGACTCAATAGATGCACTAGAACTGGTATGAGATGCGGAAGCCATTGTAGAAATTTTAAGAACTCGAGAAATACCTTTTAAAACATGCAAATTTAGGGCTTTTCGATTCTCCTTCACTCCTCACTTCGTTGGTAGTTGAATCATTGCTTTGTGTTCTCCACTTGACCATTTTCTATTTGAATTTGAATCTCCTTCACAGTTTCTCAATTTCTCCAAATCTCTGCTCAAATCGCCTTTTCGTCGCTTTTCTCTTTGAAAAACTTTTCTTTGCTCGAAAACTGATAGTGAGAAATGATTTCAAAAATCTTTTAAACATAGTCCTCACCTATCGTCGTTAATGCTCCTCCATTAGGGCATAAACCCTAAATTGCCTTTTTACCATTTCTGGTCTTCTACCAAGCGATAGGTATCATATACTGGTTAAGGTCTTTTGTCGGTATAAACCGGGGGTTCAAAAACATTTTTCCATTTGCTCCCCCTAAGCCTTTTGAAGCTTAGTTTTTTGGTTCCAATATTTCCACACTAGGTGCAGAAACTAGTTCCTCTTCCAAGTTTTGTTCATGTCCGCTTGAACTATTTCAACATCAATTCCTCCTTCCAGAGTGACTGGTATATCATCAGATATACTCTTTCTGCTTTTGTAGAATCTTGCAATGTGACCCGGTTTGTTATAGTGATAGCAAACCAATCTAGGTGCTCTCCAAGGTCTATTGTTCATGTTTCCATTCTTCCTTTTGCATGTTGCAGCAGTGTGACCATGACCATGACAAATCATACAGTTTTCTCTCCATCTGGTTGCCACTTGATAGCCACCGCTTCTTGGCTGATGATTAAAGACATTAAACCAGTTGTGATTCTGGTTCACAAAAGGTTTAGGACCAACTCCTTGGGTCCTCTGAGGATATCTTCCAATTTTATTCATGATAGACCTGCATTCAAATTCTCTATGCCCATACTTGTTGCATGCATAACAATGACCATTGAACTTATTGGATCTAGGTACATTGTTAATAAAGTAAGGAAAATTATTGTAGGCTTTGCTCCTACATACATTGGTAGTGTGTCCTTCTTTAAGATATTTAAAGGAAACAAGTTTGAATTTTTGCTTACCTTTTCCTTTGAATGTCGGTTGCTTCTTTGATGCTTCAACATTTGTTCCTGAGGATTCTCCTTCCTCATGTCCAGAGAAACCAAGTCCATTGGTATTCTTTATCGGTCTAGCCGACTCAAGCTTTTGCTTTAGCTCAATAGTACTTTTGCTGAGCTTAGCAAGTATTTCCTTTGACTCAGAGAGTTCTTTGGAAATAGTAGCATTTGTTTCCAATAGATTTTCATTCTCAAAGATGGTAGTGTTCAGTTTCCTTGCATGTCTTCCTTTTCCACCTTGCTTGCATGGAGTTGAGCATTTAGGGCACTCATCTCTTGTTTCAACTTGGAGATCTCACAATCTCTTTCTTTCACTAGGTCTTCAGTTTTTCTCTGGTTCTCAAGCTCTTGACACATCCAGATAGTCAGTCCTTCCAACTCCTTTCTCAAGTTGGAGTTTGATTCATTCATCTTATTTACTTCTGCAATTAGGGCTTCCATGTTTGCTTCATCTACAGAACTATTTTCAGATAGCTCCATCAGCTTTTCTGCATGTTCTCTCCTTTTTGCTTGAGATGCCTTGTATTTGACCATAAGATCATCATAGGCTTGCTTAGACTGAGTGAGCCGTTGAGTAAGTTCCCTCAAGGTGTATTCCCCCATATCTCTTTCCAAGTGGTTAAACTTATAGAAAGGTAGGCTCTGATACCAATTGATGAATAATAAGAGGGGGGGTGAATTAGTATACTGAAAAACACTGCACTTAAACACTTAAACAATATAAAGATAAACCGATAAAACAGTTTAATAGATAGACTGGTTATCACACATGCAAACCAAAATGCAAATAACGCATTCACCCACAAAAGCAATATAACCATAACACAAGATATTTGACATGGAAACCCAAATGGGAAAAACCACGGTGAGATGGAACTCACAAGTCACTATCTACATAATAGAAACCAGACCAGTTAAGGTCAGACCGATTAAGGTCTTACAATGTTCTTCACCAGAACAGATCCTGTTAGGAATCTCAATCTTTGTTAGGAGATAAGTTCGATCAAGGACTACCTTGCTAGAGGGTTTTAGATTCACAAAGGTGAACCACCTTGTTAGAGGATTTTACAAAAGGCTTTTGGGCCTACCCAGTTAAGGGCTACAGACTTGTTAAAGATGTGAGTAATCAACAAGTGTTTGATCTATCGAATAGAACAGACTGCTCGGTTAGATCCTTGATAGCTCGTTCTTAATGCACTCTTGCATTACTTCAGTCTTCTACACATTCATATTCTTTTCAACTCCTCAACCACCTTAAATCCTAGCAACAACATAAACCATTTCAGCAACAACCTAAAACCCTAGACATGATGTTATTTTAAAGGAATTTGATTTCATGTCGGTCCAATAGGATTACATTTCAATTTGCTAGGTTCAATGAATCTAGACATACTTAGTAACATGACACAAGAAGCACCACTAGTGTGTTGGCATCGTCAAACAATCAGTGGATTGGTAACTCATCACAAAATGCCAGTTGGTAACTCATCACAGAGTATTACCGGTTCATACAAAAATCTAGTTGTCGGTTTGACAAAAATGAAGACTAGTAGAAATGTGTTATGGCACTTTAATCTCTCGTACTGCTTGAGTTCAACATGCCGCTTTAGAATGGTACACAAATTTTGCAAAACATCAATAGTCTAATGACTATAATACAACATACCTACAACATACCGGTTGGAACAAATACCAGTTGTGCTCAATCTCATACATATAAAGAGGATCTTCATGCAAGTGTGTGTCCATCAATGACAATCACAACATAAACATAAAAAATGCCAACACATCAGATCCTGCTTCATCATAGGATGCACACATAAGTTCTAAATCCACTTCTCTTGGAATCCACTTATTCTAAATAGGCTCTAAAATAGCCTTGTCCTCATTTAACTCACACAGAGTGTCTAAAATTCTTTTCATATTAGTGTGTACAGTGGGGGCCTCTACTATATCAGCAAAACTCAAAATGGTGGCCTTTACCTTCTCTTCATACTTACTTGCAAACAAGGCTTGAGCCTGTTTCATTTTTTCCAACTCATGTTGAAAAGTCTCAGCTGGTTGAAAACCAGAAGGCATAGTAGAAGTGGGGAATTCTATAATAGGACTGGTAGGTGGAGGTCTTGCTAGAGAAGAAGAGATCACCAGGGTAGAGGACTTACCTCCTTGGTGTTGTCCTACCAACTGACTCTGAAGTCTAGTAATAATAGTATCCCCGCTGGCTACCTCCTTTTTGGCTTCATTATAAGCCTTTAAAATTGTCTCCAGCTTGACTTGGAGGTCAACTTTTTCCTTTGCTTCTTTCTCTGCTACTGCCACATTAAACTTTGCAGTTTCTAAGACTGTATTGGCAGCTTCTACCACCCCTATATCCTGGACTCTTTTTACTATCATACCTCCTAGAAGATTAGATCCTGAGGTATCTTTCCTTATTCTACTTTCATCCCTCTTGAGGGACCACATGACCAGAGAAGCATTATCTTTGCTAAATGTCACTCCCTTCATTGGCTTGGTTTCTTTTCTAACTACTTCAAAAACTAATGCATCTGCTATATCCCATTTAGGGAGGATTAGGACACCAACCTTTGACACCATCTCTCTTCCAGCTTTAGGAGCGATAGCTTTGAATTCAGCCATCATTTCTTGTTTAACCTCTTCTTCCACTGAATTTGTATCTTTGTGAGGCTGCTCACTCATTCTCTTTTCACATCTAGCCTTGAATTGTTCAATGCTTTGTTTCCATACAAATTGCATGAAAGCCCTTGTTGTGACAATTTTTTTGTCAGCTAGAAACTCTTCACTAGCTTGTTTGACAGTGAAGTCTAATTCCTTTCCCTTTAGCTCACCATCAGTTATATTCATTTCAGCACTAGGTGGCTCTTTCGGCATTCCCTCTTGGGTCTCATCATAGGTGTATGCAATTTCACCAAGACTCCCTATCTGTAGCAATTGTTTGGCCACTGCTTGCTCATCTCCTATGTGAATAGGGGATTGAGATGGAGAGTATTGAGGCTCATCAGTTTCAACTTTCTTCCCTACTCTTTGCCTTTTAGGGGAATCTTGAATATCAATGACATCTTCAATGGCCCTTTTTCCTCTTGAAGTGGAAGGCTCACTTGTCACTGGAATCATCACGGTATATTTAAATTTTTTATGCATCATATAATTACCAGGTGGGATAGCCTTAGCAAAGGTAGGCTTAGCTAAGACCAATTTAGCCCTATTAGGATCATTTTGCATTATAGCCTCCCTTTTTTCATTCAGGGTTTGCATTAGGTCTTCAAAATAAAGAATTAAGAATTTAACCTTCTCTTCAAAAGGGATAAAACTAGAAAGAGGGTCATAGCTAGAATCAAATTGATGAATAAAATCAAGTCATCTTTTGTATGCAACCCACTTCTCCTTTCTTAATTCCTACTCATCTAAGCTGAATTCATTTCTAATTAAATCTTTAGGAAATTGAAATTGGTGAGGCCTACTTTTACATACTGCCCTCTTTCTGAACATGCCATTGAATAAATCCTCAGGGTCTGCAGTTGACAACATATATGGCTTAAATAATTCTTCAAAGTATTTCCAGCCATCTTTGGTAATTACAAAATGATGGGCCATGGTAATAGTCGGGAAAATGGTCCCTTTACCCCTATTGGTCAGCTCAACCTCTTGTACTCCTCCAATCTATCTCAGCACTTTTGCAATCCCTATCTTTAATGGGACTTGATAGGGCAGTAGATAGAGGGTTCCTCTGAAGCCATATACTCTGAAAATAGTAGAAACAAGGTACAAATACATGTCTCCCCAGTTGTGAACAATCTTGATATCTTTTGCAAACTTAGGCCTAAGGAATTCTAAAAGAGCCTTAGGAATCCTAGGGTTTTCTGCACATAAAAGAACTCTAATCTTAGATGCAAAGCATCTATCAAACTTAACAAAACTAGCATCCTCTCTATCCCAAGATAGAACAGTGCTCCAAAGTTGGACAGGCATCTCCTCTTTATCTTTAACCTTGACCAAATCCATATCTTTTGCAAAATAATCAGCACCTTTGAATAAAAACATGTGCATTAACAGGGAGTACCATCTAAATGGCCTATCCACCTTACCATTTTTAATCCCTACAAGCCTTGCATGAATAGCATCAGTGAGGTATGGGGAAAAATCAAATGTTATTGCCAGGGGAAGGGTTTAGAATTTGGGAAATCATCAGCATATGTTTCTCAACATCTTCTCCAAAGATTTGACACAGTGTCCAATACATACCCTTAGCTCTTAAAGTAAACAAATTCAGGGAAAATGGTTCCATTGTATTGGGGCCTACAACTATTAACCCTCCTATTTTAACAAAGAATTCTCTCAATGGGCCACTCCTAAGATGATCTCTTTGTGAATTGTAGACTTGATGATGCAGAGGGTCAGGGGTTTTAGGTGATTTCAAGAAAATATGTTTTCAAATGCTTCACACTCCTTGTAGTTACCTAGTGTTTCCAAGGCACCTTAATGGTTTTAAAAGGGAAAATCTCAATCCACTCTCCACAATGACTCCTAAGGTTGTTAAACACCTATTCCAACCCAATCCAACAAGATTCAACTAGTTTCAAAGGTTCAAGTCTTCACCATGCTCTTAAACCCCACTATGTCTGCTACTAGCCCTAGAGCCTCAATTAGGCCACCTGAGGCTGAAATAAATTGTTTTCTCCAACTTTTCCCAAATAACTCCAAAAAAAATAAAAAAATTCAGACACCCTTTTCTTCTTACTACAACATATCAAAGATTGAGGGTATGTTGTTTTGGACCGTGCCTTTGCTGTCCTAAGATTGGGACAAATTTGCTTGCCAAAAACCCAAGTTTTACAAAGAAAGTGTAAGAAATAATTCCTCCCCAATATTGAAACTCTCAACAGTGTTTAGTTATGCCTCAAAACTAAGTAATATCCAATAAAATTGGTTCTATGTGCTCTTTTAATGTGCAAACCCCAAAACCCTCACCATTAGGCTCCAAAACCGAGGATTTTCTAATTAAGACCTTTCCAATCACTTCCAGGGCTCATTCAAAGTCCCTACACCATCTCCTTGGTCATATTAACCAACTTCAATCATCAAACTACCCTCTCCAAGAGGTAGATCTTCTGCTGCTATAAGTTTGCTATGCTTCCTACTCACTTTTCCCTCATCAAACTCATGGTGTACACCTGTTAAAACACACTTCCTGCAAATGTTTTGGTTAGGATCATAATGTACATGTTAGATAGAGCCTCCTCTATGAGAAACAGGACCTTACATCCATAGAAGGGCTCCAAATTGCATTTTGGGCCTTCAATGCCAATGACACAACTCAGAAAATTTTAGGACAGTCAACACAAATGACAAAATCTGAGCAAAACCTGCTACAAAATCATTCCAAATCACTTATTACAATGTTTAATGACTGCCCAAGACACAAGAAATTGCAAGAAAATGAAGGTTTTATTCACTTTTTCTATTAAATCCGTACAACATCTGTACTGTAGCATCCAACCACACCAAAATGGAATTCCAAGGTTTTATAATACCTTCCCCTAACTTCCCAAACTGAAATCCATCAGCTATTCATGATTAAAATGCTTAACAAACAAGTTTTTAGCTTTTCCCCCCAAAATGACACTAGCCACTATTTTCAAATTTTTGAATTTAAAACTCTTATGAAATGGACTTCTACCCCAACCTAATGACTTCTAAAGGATCAAAATGATTTATCAAATAGGTCTAAACACCTTTGAGACCCTTCCCAATTCTATATCCATGAAACCCTATATTTTGTCCTATGGCCTTATTAGGTCCATTAGGACAATTAATCATTACATTAGGATCATTACAATAAAATGCCATAATTGGCTTCAAGACATCATAATTGAGTCTATTAGACCCATACACCTCCTTGTCATGCTTCCATGGTGTCCTCCAAGTTGTCTTCATGCCTAGTGCCCCTGCACCACTTGAGCTAATTCTTGAAAATCAATAGGCTCAAGATAATTTGAAGCTTCACTAAGCTTGAAAACATTTCTAAACTCATCATCTTTGATTTCAACTAGGGCTGATCCCTTTATATTTCTGATACATCTGGCAACAGGGTCATAATTCTATGCTATCAGGGTCAACAAATCTACATCCATGAACACACCAGGGACCACAAGCTTCCCCACATCCAGTTCTCAGATGCTATTCAAAGGGGCAGGGGCATGTCTTTGACCAAAACCAACTTTAAAAAGACTTAGACCTGATATCCCTATTTCGGGGTCCCTTAACCAATTTCCTTTGTCATACAGGCCATCCCCAATTTTCAAATGAGGGTTTTTTGGTACTAACTCTTTGGCCCTAGCCCCGACATTAGTTGACATTGTTAACTACTCTAGAAAGTCATCACAGATGTTTCTGTCCTGATAGTTCACCTTTCCTGTCAATTCTCGTCTGGGTGTCATTTTGAAATTATGCAACTATGCCAATTATCAATCAAAGCAGTTCTTTAATAGAATAAAACCACAATTCAACAATTTTCAAGCAATGGGTAAGCAAAGAACAAGAAAACCTGATTTCGACTTGAAGAATTCTGCTCTGCACCAACTTTCTCTGCAACAACTTCTTAGAAATGATACCTTCATTCAATTGATGCAAGAGTATATACGAAAATTGGGCTTCTTAACTGCGACATTAATAGCGCATGCTTCGGTCGTCCCTTCAGAATTGAATTCATGAAAGAATTCAAAAATTTGGCTCCAACGGGTCAAAACTATCCTGAGTATTTTTTTTTTTCCCTCTTTCACTATTTTGCAAAGCATAAAACCCTTGCATGTTCATTTGGCAAAGTCATGGCAATCGTCCGATCAGATAGAACTTGCACTGCTTTTACCTTTTGACTTTTCCTCATCCAGCAATGGGCTGAAATTCCTTTCACTATTTCATGAATGGTAACCATCGTGCACTTTAACCCAGCAAAACCGTGCCAGCCATCCAATCAGATATAACTTTATCGGTCTTTATCATGTCCTGAACTAACAATTTACCTCACTAATCGTGCACCAAGCGGTTAAGGCTAACAGTCTTCATTGTTTCGCGAACGGTAACTCTCCTGCTCCTTCGGCCTGTGAAATAGCGCCCACTATTGGATCCTCCTTGAGATACCTGCTCTTTAACAACTTTAATCCGGTAGATGTGGGCCCTCTAATTCAGCACTATCCACCTTGGCAATCGATCTCCTAAGAAACCGATGTGGCAACTTCTTACTTGCTGAAAAACTTTCATGGGATCCACTTCTAAACTGCCACCTGTGCCTAACAGGTCACCTCTTCATTGGCGATATGATTCAATCTGTGTATTGGGCCCACCACCTGGTCACCAAGTTTATTCTTTGATTTACTTAACCTCGAGGCCATGTGTGACATTCTGATTTGCCACCTAAACCACTTGGACTGCTAACTGGACTGCCATTTCATTTTGCTACTTCATGAAGGCTAAATCTCAAGCACCTTTTGGTCACGAATCAACGCGGGCCATTGATCATTCTCTGAACCAACCACTCTTTACTCTTTGGAAAACTTGCGTGCTTCTGGGACCCGCCACTTTTTGCTATTTCGTAGAGGGTAAAACTCGATCATCTTCATCCCACGAAACCACGTGATCCATTTGATCAAAAGAGAAATGATCGCTCTTTAACTTTAGCTTTACTACTATGTGGACCCACTTTCCTTTTCACCATTTCGCGATAGGTAACTCACAATCATCTTCATCCCACAAAATAACGTGGGCCATTAGATCTCAAGGACTTGCACTACTTTTATTCCTTCTATTGACTACCTCGCCCAGGCCTACCATCTTTTTGCTGCTTTGCAATAGGTAAACCACAAGCATCTCCTAGCTACAAAGCAATGTGGGCCGTTGGATCAACAAAGAGTTGCATGAAACTTATAGGGCTCGATAAACATTATAAAAAAGGCAAAGTAATAGGTGTATAAAATTTAAAAAATTTAAGGGACAACCTAGGTAAATAACAATGGGGGGACACTTCTCATGACAAACAGACCCATCACTTAAGTGGTAAAAAGTAACGCAAAATTAGAACCAGGTTTTTACTCAGACAACTTGAAGGTTAAAACTTAAAACCCTTAAACCTTCCGATTGGCTTCCAACAAAATAGAGGTAACAAGGCCAATACCAGACTCAAAATTTCAATAAAATTAGCCAATTATGGACTGAGAACATCCATTTTTTAAAACAGTGATAACAGGACCATCTCTTTCGGTGAGTCTTTTTTCACTGATAGTGTTATATCCTCAAAGAACTTTTCTTGTCGATGAGAACCATCTCCACTTTCCTTGAAATCTTTTATCGATGGATTTACTGTCTTCGATGAGTCCTTTCTGAATTTGATCGGCGTTTGCTTTCTTCGATGCCCCTTTTATATCGATGAGACATCGCTGGCTCTCATCAATACTATTTGAATCTTAGATACTTCGATAGAATGCTTTTAGACTTGTTCAATAACTTATGGGTTATTAGGGTATCAATGAAAATGATTATTTCTTCCAAAGAGAGATGGCTTCTATAATTTAATTTCTCAAATCAAGATATTTTACTTAATTTAGATTTGATGCTCAATAGAATGGCTGCACTATCACCAATCTATCTTGAAGATTTGACTACTCTTTAGATTATGATTATGACTGTCATGATATTTCATGAGACTGCTCTATCCCCATATGAAACCCTTTGTTCCCACAAATCAATGCTTTGAACTTGACTGCAACTTTATAGTGATCACTATCTTTGTACAGTAAGCTTCCTACTTTCTCAACTTTTGATATATTGGAGGCTCCTAGGATGGTTTCTATCTTATAGTCACAATACCTTTCTATAATTTGTAGCTATTGTATGTTTATTTGTTTTCTATGTTTATTTGTTTTCCACTCTTAACTCATATTTCAACCAAATATGGTTCATCTTGGAATTAATGCACATCAGTTATAATCAAATTATAACTAGTCTCCATGGTTGCAAGACTTGAAGAAGGATTCTTATCATCAATTAGATGCATACTTTTGGGAATATAGAAAGACAAAAAAATATATTAGAACCATATTTTTTGTTGAGTCATAATATGATGTGTTAATTTAGCTAAACAAGGGAGCCAATGTTGTATTAGGTTTAATTCCATGATGAAAGTTGAAGCTTGTTAGAGATAGGGGATTTGTAGCAGTTGGTTTGTTAGGTTATGTCACAATCCTATGAAGGTCCTTGTAAACTGTTAATGTCAGTAGACATGAGACTGTTATGTAATGAATTGGATCAGCTAAACCTAGAATTTTTGTAACCAATGAATCAACTGACTCAAGTGTATGTTAATTATCTTATGATGGTCATTTATGACCATTATTCTTAGTAGACATTAAGCAGTTCACTAGATAGTTGGTTAGTAAACCAGTGAGTTAGTTGGCTCAAGTATATGCCAGATGTGGAATATTACATGTGGTATCAGAGAGCCAAGTTCGACATTGAACCTCAGGCTTTCCAACTATAAACAAAACTATATGCATATGCAGGTGCACCATGGTTGAGATAATATGCAGGTGCACTATATACAAAACTATATTCACAAGTAAATCTTTTATTCAAATCAACAATATGAAACACAGAGTTTTACTGGAAGAACACAAGTAACCTTATCTCCTTTAGATAATATCACAAGCAACTGCCTACAGAAAGATGCACTAATCCACAACATATACACAAAGGAAAGATGACTAATTATATTATGTATGTTTGCAAAATGGTACAATAGTAAGCCTAAGGCTATATTCTACTTCTTCTCTAATGATCCTTATTGTTACAAAAGTTCCCTCATTTATATGAGGGTATACATTGTCACCAAGCATCGTGGCTTTTCAACACATAACTATTAATTAGCACTTTTGTTAGCAAACTGGAAGATAAACAAGTTCAACATTCCTATGTGTTGAATGTACTTATCATCTTTATACATTAGAATATCATTGTTTAGTGTCCTCATGTCGCTTTCTATCTGGAAATGATTGGATAGAATATGGTTAACACAAAGTGACAATTCTTTGTCCTGATCCAACTCTGCTACTACTCAGTTATTCTCATCAATGAACTCTTGTTTCCACTGTTCGAATGATACTAACTCACCATTACTATAAAAAGAGGGCACCCTAGGGGTATTCCCATCATCCAACCTCTGAAGCTCTTTCCTTAATTGATTTGCCAATTCATCATGGGACTTCAAGTAAGCCTCAGCTTCAATTTTCTCATCTGGATTAATCAGACTATTGTCATTCATCATGTCTTCCAACTGAGACCTGATCCTTTCATGCCCTTTCAAAGCTCTGACTATTCCAGTGTATGTTTTCCAATAGATTTCTGCAACTTGCATCATACTTCTGAACCTATGTTCAATGATCTCCAGAATCAACTTATCCATCTTTTTTTGTACCTTTTTCTACTTGCCAAGATGTCTTTTTGGCCTTATTCCTCCAATACATAGTGCCTATCAAGGCATCCATGGCATCTCTGTCAACATCGTATGTCATCCCTATTTGACTGGTACCTATATCAATCTGAAGCAATCTTGCTTCCAGCCTCTATTTTTCTTCATCGGCTTTCTCATATAGGATTTTGTATGTAGAATTTTCTCAGACCAGAAACTCTATCTGATCTTGGTTCAATTTAGAGACAACCAAATTTAGTTTGGCAGTTGTTCTAGGGTCAGTCTTTCCAACCTGTTGCACCATCAAATGTCCAAAAGCTTCTTCTGTATCAACCAATATAGGTCTTTTATCTTTGGGATAGATAGCCCACTGTAGAAGAGCCTTCTGATTTGGATCATATCCTGATCCTCTAAAGAGCTTATCAATCTCTTTTGGCATCATTTGCCTACTTGGGTCCTGTTTCTTGAGGAATCCATCAAACAACAAGGCAGAGTTCATGTCCCATCCAGAGTATAATAGCACACCGTCTTCCTTAAGCATATGTCTTCCCTTCTTAGGTTTCATTTCTCTCATCACAAGATCCATCTCCTCTTGTAAATTTTGAAGCTGATGCTCTTCTTTACTATTTCTCATGTTATTCCTAATTTGAGATCCTTTATGTTGATAGAGGAATGCGGTGAACTCCTTGGAAGCAATGAAGTCACTACCAACAATGAAATCCTCATGCTCCAGGAATTTGATGTCAGCCACTTCTCGGACATTTAGTTATCCTATTTCCAAGTCTATCGGTGTATCCTCTTCATAACCAGGGGGTAATCCTCTCGAGGAGTGATTGGAATGATGCCAGATGTGGAAGAAGGAGACATATGAGCCAAAGGCTCTGTATTCCTAATAGTATCAATGTAATTCCTAAAAACATGAGGCGGGACTCCCTCAAGTATTTCCAATTCATGCTTCACAAGTTTGTTGGCCAACTCCAAGGGGTATTCAATCTTTTGTAGCACATTCTCATCCATTTTCCTTCTAAAATGCTTCCATTTATAAGCCAGCATTGCTTTCTCAAACTTTATTCGCTTCACTCTAGCCTCTTCTCTGCCAATGTTCTTAATGAGGTCATCTAGTAGGTAAGATTTATGCGCTCTAGCCTTCAGCTTTTTTGATGACTAGGCTATCCTTATGTATACTTTAGGATCAAAATTGGGCCTTGGATCCCCCATAGCCATGCCATAATAATCCAATTTTGCCTACATCAGGCCATAACTCTTTGAACTTTTCACAATAAAATCTGAAAATACTAACAACCCAAGTATAATTGATTGTTTCCCATGGCTTGTTAGATGTTTTGTACTCACTATTGATAGTTGCCTCACAATTTCTAGACAAGCCACTCTATTAGGGACTGTAAGTGGTAGTAAGTATGGTCTCCCTTCGAACCCGTATACCCTGACTTGTGTGCAGTTTGAAAAACCATACCAATCTCCCCAATTGTGTTCAATTGAGGGATCTTCAGCGAAATCTTTGAACCTCTGGTGCAAGGGCATGATCGCACAGGCATCCCAACAGTCTTTATAATGGCTTGACAAAGAACTCCTCTCAAAATGCCAATATTGATTATTCACGTACCTCTGGTCCCATGAAGAAACCCATAGTTGCATTGGTTTTCTCATCCCAGCATTGTCATATGTCCTGACACATAACTCTTCTAGCCATAATCCTTCATCTTGGCCCACATACAATAGCATATGAATAAGTAAGGAATAATTCTTTAAATGAACATTGATGACATCCCCCTTTAACTTTTCTAACCCATAATTCAAAACCTCAACCAAATAAGCAGAAAAATCAAAGAAGCGGGGGTCCTTAGACTGCAAATCGGCACAAATGACCATGGCTGCAATATCCATCAAAGGATGGGCTTTTATCCCTAGCACTTGGGAAACACAGTAATAGGTATACTTAAAATATGGATGGAAAGAGTTGACATCATAGGGAACTTTGTCATCTTGACCTAGTGGCACTAAGGACCCTGCATTCCTCGGTCTATGTATAGGGAGTCTCCATGTTTTGTAAATGTGCTCTAGGTTAAAATATTCACTTGTTAACTTGTTGAGGTCAATCAATTCTTCAAATCCCCAATCCAACTTGAACATAGTGTCAATAACCTCCTTTCTGATTGCAAGAATTGGCTCACCCATGTAGTTATATATGGTCCTGGTTTTAGGGTCATAATTGTTTGCCAATGCCTTCATGAGCTCCACATTTATGAATACATTAGCCACAACTAACCTTCCTAAGTTCAATCACCATAAATTGTTGATAGGTTGAGGGGCTACTCCTCTGTTGTACCCATATATGAATAATTCATACCCTCTCAATTATGTCCATATGTCTCCAAGATCCTCAAACCGGTCCTTCAGGCCTTCCTCATCAACTCTAATCTTCTTGGACCTCAAACTAGATGATGGGCACTGGTCAATCAGGTCCTAGGCCAAAGAACACCCTTCCCTTTTCTATCTTTTAGGTTTTTCTTCTGCAGCGATAGGTTCTTTTCCCTTTCCGGTCTTATTAGTTTTAGATGATGATTCCATTTGAATTTTAAAAAAGAGGTATGTGTGCAAACAACTTACTTGGAATTACTGAGCTTTATCTGTGAATTCGCCCAATTCCTACTTTCAGTTCATCGCCTGTGAATTACTTAATGCTATGTGCTTTGATGTTGATCCACTACTTATGGTGTATTTAATCAGTTAGAAATGGCCATTTTGGACAATGGTCACTCAGGCACACGTTCGAATTTAATGGCGATGTGACCTTTCATGGGATTTGTTTCTGATTTTCATGGCAATCAATAATCATTTTGATGAGCATATGTCTTTTGATCATTTGTTTCTTTAGTCCATCAATCTCTTTGTTTCTATTGACAATACTTTTGTTTCGAATATTACTTCGATCAAGTATTTTTTCCCTTCATCGAAATACTATATTCTGTCAGTATTGTTGTCGCCTCATCAAAACATATCTGATATCCATCAGGTTTTATGTCGAAGAAACCTTAGGCTTCAGTGTGCTCCTTTATTTTTCCATAGAAATACTTCTTTCATCAATATCACTATGCCCCATCGATGAATGAGTCTATTATATCACTGATAAAGTTACATCGGCAAAACCACGCATATCGAGAACATTCCTTTTAACCTCCTCAAAACCTATATCCTCATCAATATCTTTTATTGATATAGCTTCCTTTTGTCTGATCAATATTATTCTTTCGATGAAAATGCCCCTTTCGGTGGGTCCTTTTTATGTTGCACTGATAGTATTATTTCCTTGAGAACTTTTCCCGTCGATGAAGACCCTCTTTTCTTTCTTTGATATCTTTTTGTCGATGAAGTTATTATCTTCGGTGAGTCCTTTCTAGAATTCATCGGCGTTTCCTTCCTTCGATGGCTTTTTTATATCAATGAGACATTTTTGGGTCTCATCAATCCAAATTTAAAAGGTATCGATGAGACCCAACGATGTCTCATCGATATAAAAGAGCCATTGAAGGAAGGAAACGCCGAAATTGATAATAATTATTTTTTTTTGATAAAAATTATCAGTTTTAGAATTACGACGACTACCATGCTTTCGACCGATGATGTAATCGACAGATTCCATTAGATTGTCATATTTCTGACGGGTATGGCATCGTCGACCAATCTGATGCGGAGTTTTTGACGGTTGATTTTGTCGGCACTCCGACAAAAATTAGTCGCAAATCTGACAAACGACCATCATAAATCAGCTCTAAATGTACTAGTGTGGTAGGTCTATTGGGTTAGGTTCTCTAAACACTAATGTAGGCTTCAATAATCATGTTATGATTCTTCTCGGTCTCAAGACTCTAACACAAGGTAGTCTTCTATAACTCAACTTGACGATCCAAGGTTGTGATGACAATACTGTGAATTCCCTTGAACCTGTAGAATCTTTATCCCCAGTATACCCTGAGCTTATTGACCATACTCTATAAGACCAACCCATGGATATCCCTACTTTTTCCAATGACTATGCTTTAGTATGTTACCTTAATGTAGTTGAACCCATGAACTCCTCCATCAATGAACAAAGTGTGAGCATGATAGATGCGGATGTGAAGTATCTTAGTCTCAAATATCAAAAGAAGGAAAACAAGTGTTTTGATGGTGAAAACCACATTGTGGTAGTATCAGAACCAAAAAAACTAAAAATACAAGGCATATTTGAGGGTGAAAACCTCCCTGAGGCACCTGAAGGTGAGATGCTTGATATTCTACCTAATCACTTTCAAGAGCAATCATCAATACTGATTGAACGTACACAATCAATGAACATTGGAATAGAGGAAATTCAACATATAATACATGTGGCTCAATCCCTATTAGTAGAACAATTGAAAGAGTTTACTAATTTCTTCATAGAGAAAAAGATCAACTTTGCATGGACATATTCTGATATGCCGGGTTTGGATCTTGACCTTATAATGTACCATCTTTCTATTACTCCTGGAGTCAAACCTGTCAAACAAAAACTCTGAAAAATGCATCCTCATGTTGCTTTACTTGTTAAAGATGAGCTAGAGAAATTACTCAAAGCAAGATTCATCTGAGCAATTTATTATGTTGAGTAGATATCTAATATTTTACCTATTTCAAAACCTGATAAATCAATCCGCATCTGCACAGACTTCAAAGACTTAAACAAGGCATATCCAAAAGATGATTTTCCACTACCTAACATTGACATGATAGTGGACTTGACTGTTGGTTATGAAATGTACTCTCTAATGGATGGATTTTCTAGCTACAACCAAATCCAAATCGCTCCTGAAGATCAAGAGAAAACAATGTTCACATGTGCCGGGGGAACTTTATGCTAGAATGTCATGCCCTTTGTCTTAAAGAATGCAGGTGCTACCTATCAAAGAGTTGTAACTACAATCTTTCATGACATGATGCACAAAAATATGGAAGACTGTGTCAAAGATACCTTGGTCAAATCTATGAAATGAACAACACATCTCTCAAAATTGGGTCTAATCTTAGATAGAATGGAATATTTTAAACTCAAACTAAATCCTAAGAAATGTGAATTCAGAGTTACATTTGGAAAACTACTAGGATACATTGTTTTAGCAAAAGGGATTGAAGTTGATTTGGAAAAAGTTAAAGCTATAATGGAAATGTCACATCCAAAGAATGTAAGTCAAATGAGAACTCTACAAGGGTGGCTCCAATCAATAAGATGTTGTATTTCTCAACTAGAAGATAAGGTTCAACCATTCACAAAAGCATTACGAAAAGGAGTTACATACAACTGGGATGAAGAATGTGAACAACACCTAAAATAGATCAAGGAATATATTTCCAATGCACCCATTTTGATGCCACAGATTCAAGGCAAACCTTTGATTTTGTAATATCAACTAGTGACACATCACTAGGGGTACTTTTGGTTCAACATGATGAGAAAAACAAGGAACAAGCTATATAAGTAGGACTTTGGTGTCCTATGAGATGAATTACACTATCATTGAGAAAGCTTATTTGGTAGTGGTCTTCGCTTCACCGAAATTGAGACATTACATGCTGGCATATTCTATCAAACTGGTTGCTAAGATTGATCCTCTGAAATATCTTCTAAGCAAAGAAACACTCACATGGAGATTGGCTAAATGGGTAATGATACTGACTGAATTTGACATTGAGTATGTAGAACGTAAAGCTATAAAATGACAAGTCATTGTGGATCAACTTTTTGGCACTCCACTTGAAGATAATCAACCTTTGAACATAGAATTTCCAGATGAATCCATAATGCATCTTACTCAGTGATCCTGGAAAATGTTGTTTGTCGGATCTTTTACTCAACAAGGTTCTAGTGCTGGGATCCTTTTCATTACTCCTCAAAGATACTCAATTCCAAAGGCATACAAGATCCTCTTTCCTTGTACCAACAATATTGCAGAATATAAAGCCTTGGTGAATGGAATCAAATTGGCTATTGAATGTAAAGTTGTTGAGCTATACATCTATGGTGAATCTCAGTTGATAATCAACTAGATCAATGATATGTATCAAATTCGGGATAAAAAAATGATGCCCTATAAAATAATGGTTGATTAATTTAAGAAATACTTTGTCTTTATTTCATTTTAGCAGATTCCTAGATCAACGAACATAGAAACAAATTCTATGGCTATAGTGGCATCTATACCACTACTACAAGAAACACAATTTCTCTATGAGTTCCTAGTGGAAGAGCTTCGCTATCCTACTTATGATTCCCCTGATTCCCAAATGGTATGTTCTATCATTGGGCATGACTCATCTCACTATAACCATATCTATTCCTATTTATGTGACCAATTCATCCCTGATAACTTTACTCGCAATGAGAAAAGAAACTTGATTTGTAATACTTCACAATATGTCATCATTGCTAACGATCTATATAGGCGAGGTTTAGATGGCACTTTGCTTAGGTGTCTAGAAATTGAAGAGTCTTAATGTGCGTTATCTGAAGTCTATGAAGGTATTTATGGATGTCACTCAAATGGTCTAACTCTAGCTCAGAAACTGCTAAGGGTTGGCTACTATTGGCCAGATATGGAAAAAGATGCTATAAAATTTGCTAAAACTTGTCAGAAATGCCAGCTGCATGGAAATCTCAGACATGCTCTAGCAAGGGTGCTTATACCTTTTATCACACATTGGCCTTTTCAATAATGGGTGTTTGACCTCATTGGCCAAATTTATCCTTTATCATCCAATGGACATAAGTTTATCATAATTGCCACCGAATACTTCACCAAGTGGGTTGAAGTGGTTCTGCTAATCAAAGCAATTGACAAACAAGTGGCTATGTTCATTCTTAACTACATCATCTAAAGGTATGGAATCCCCTCCTCAATTGTAACTGAAAATGGGGGGCAGTTGAAAAACAAGGATACAGATGAGCTTTGTGACAAGTTCAAAATCAAACAATATTAGTCTTCCATATAATACCCTCAAGATAATGGATAGGCTAAAGCATCTAAATAAACTCTATTGACCATCCTACATAGAACAGTCAAAAAATATGGAAAGGGTTGGCATCTATAACTCAATTTGGTGCTATGGGCCTATAGAACAAGCATCAGAGCACCTACTGGGCTACACCTTTTTCTTTGGTGTATGGGGCCAAAGAAGTCTTGGCTATTGAGGTTGAAATTCCTTCTTTGAGAGTTTCTTTGCAAGGTCTTATCACTGATGAAGATCATAGAATATCTAGATTGGAAGAACTCAAGTTGCTGGATGAATGTCCACAAGTGGTGTTCGATCATTTAAGAGCTTACTAGAAGAGAATATCTAGAGGCTATAACAAGAAAGTTCAACACAGAGAATTTTAGGTTGGTGACCTTGTTTTGAGAGAGAATCCTAAAAATCAATAGTATCAGGAACAAAAAGGGAAGTTTGAACCCATCTAGCTCAGTCCCTACATTGTTACCATATTTTTTTGGCTCTGGCGCTTACCAACTCTCAACACTGGAAGGAGAAAAAATATGTGAATCGATCAACACCATCCACCTAAAGAAATAATATAGCTAAAAAGTCCTAAAAAAAACAATCTCTGCCAAGAAGGTGAAAACCTGGTAAACAAGTGCCTCTTGTACTAAAGTGCTCCATCTATCAACACAAATTTGGCATTTCCTGCTTTATTTCCCACTTTCCTACATTTTTTCTTTAGCTTGTACATATCCTTCAGTCACTATTGTGACACCTTGGTTCTTCTTGGAATCCTCATGGCTTGAAATCGATCATCATTGTAGTCTTAGGGCAATCGACTAATCAATCTAAATGTCCTAAGCAGTTTAACCAAGTCATCTTTATGTTGGTAGTATTGGGTCATCCAATCCGAGTCACTTACCTGTCTCCTAATCACTACAGTGTTTTGCCACTAACATCTCATCAAACACACAAATCAAGAACAATGAAAAAAATCACTAAAACTCTTTGTTAGGACCCGGGAAGGACAACTGAGAAGGGGGGGTGAATCAGTTGTAAACTAGTTGTCAATAAGTTATAACCCAAATGCAAATTATTCCAACTTAAATTAGTGCCGGTAAACCAAACTTAAGTGTCAGTAAAACAAATTAATAGTTATAGCAACATGTATAACTTAATGCACGAAACATAAAGAGAAACAACATCCACAACACATGACACAAAAATTTTGATGTGGAAACCCGGTAAGGGGGAAAAACCACGATGGGAAACCTTACCCATAATCAGATGATACTACTGCAGATAGTAAGTGTATACAAATGGGTCTGCACATGCAGAAAGGCCAACGGCCTAGAGCTCATTGCTCAATCACAAAATAGGAGTCATACTGACTACAATTGGATGGATAAATCCAATAATAATGTAATGCTCAAAATAGTATATGTAATGTTGGATTCAACACCGGTTTAAGCTCTGAACATGAGTGCTAAATACCTTCATAACGTTCCTTCAACCTTCAAATAATGTCTGTGTGATTCGCACAAGGATTTTCTTATTTTCGCTCTTCAATATTCGAACATACTCATACGATCCTATATCCGATCTTCAATAAGATCTTACAATCATATATACAAAACCTAAGACCAAATGTATAGGTCGGCTCAGTAAAGATATTATAATTAAATTAAATACAAATAAGTCTTGATGTGATACATGTTGGCTCAATACATTTACCACATTATTCAATCAATAAACCATTTCCAAAATGTGTCGCGATGATCTAGAATAGATATCATGTATCAGTCCATAACCTAGACTTATCTGCCGGTAAAGGCAAATCTCTCAACCCAATTAGACCAATAAGAAAAACAACAAATCCAAAATTCCAATCCATGTCTTTGACATAACCAAATGATCTCCAAATGATAACAAGTCATCATCGATGGCGGTGAACAATATAACCTACTAGTGAACATATATCAGTGACTGTGCATAAGCCACTAACCATACTGGTGAATCATATTGTCGGTTCAACAGTAAACCAATATAACAATAGTGTCAAATCAACAATGTAGACCTCCAAGAAGATAAGTGTTAACATCAATGAGAAAATCAATGCAACACATGACGAAGTCATCCATAATACCAACACTGTCTACACTATGATTAAAATTTTCTTTGTATTGTCTTTCAAATTGGTTTTTTCTTATTATTCCCTCTGAGTAACTCAAGGAAGTATATCTTGACTAAGGGGAGCAAGGACTGGGGGCATAATAATTTTGTTTATTTTCTTCTTGAAGGAATGATTTTGATGATCTGGAAACATCTCATAATCTAGGTGTCTGCAATAAGTGCCTTCACATCAAGGTGAGATTACCACACATACCTCAACTCCATTTATTTATACACTACATGGAGGTTGGAATTATTTTATTGTTTGTTTTGAGTAACTTTCTTTATTATGCAATCTGAATTAATATTTAATCTGTCTTAGGATATGAACGATAAAAGGGCCATTGTGGACAAGATAATCACTATTGCATAGTTAAAAAAAAAAAGGAACTCTGCTTTGTCTCATGTGTTTGCACGTAAGCAACATTTAGGTCATCCTGACTCTGTATGCCTTGGTTCTTATGTTCGCTTGCTAAATCAAAAGGACATGACATTCAGGTCACCTTGGCTCTTTGTGCCTTGGTGCTTATGTCTATCTTTGACATTTTAAAATGCTCAGTGATGATCAACATCATAACAAATCCAGTGACTAAAGTATTAGGTTGCATTCATACTAAGCTTTGTGCATTTCAAGAAATTTAAGCATGATAACTTTACTTTTTCTTTCCTTTCAATGAAGCTTGAATCTAAAATGATCATCATTTCTCTGCCAAGTGGTCAACTGCATATCATTATCTTTGACACGATCGAGTACTTGTGTATTGACATCACAATTCCTACATGAAATATTAGCTATATACATGAGCATATCATATAGATCCACGAATCCATTGCATATTCATTTGCATCCATATTATCACATTGAAAAAGAAAAAAAATAAACATGGCATTCACATTTGCATCAGAATCATCATATTTATCCATTAATTCATTCATTTGTATATGAAAACAAAAAAATATTCATGATCATCAATATTACATACATCCATATTGTAAAGGAAATACATACATATAAGACATCATATAGAATAACGCATATCAAAACCATCTCATGAATCATCCTATATCAATCAACATGGTACAATGAAGTCGAATCATGTGTCTCATGTCTCTGGTGCTCAAATTGGTGATTTTGCATTGGAATTGTCATTGTGCTTTCAACGAAGGTTTTTTTAAACTTTTGAATTTGAGAGGTAAAAATGAATTGAAAATGACTCCTTCAACCCCTTATATAGGCAAAACCCTAATTTTCAAACTTGCTCTGATTGCCATGAAATTTGTACCCCTAGTTAAATTGACCATCCTGATTCCATTTTCGGGATCGAAATCGAAATGTGACATCACTTTTCTAGTAAAATTCTCATAATGTTGACCACTTGGCACATTCATCTTCAGGTCAATCTTGGCATCACTCTACGCTCAAATGTTTTCCACTCAACTCATCACTCCTTCAATTTATCTCAAATCAATTCTTAAATCATTCTCCGTTCTCAAATTATCATTGCTAAATATTTTTATCACTCTAATTGCCTCAAATCATTGTGTTATCTCGCCATCTTTTGATTTCTTTGCTGAGTGGGCATACTTATTACATCATCATTATCAGTGATTACATCATCAAAAGTCTATCAACAAATATTTTTAATCAAAGATTAATCGAACATCAATCAAATCTCATCAAACAAGACCTCATTGCTAGGTGCATCTCAACTTCATCACATCATATCAAGTTGAGGTTCTTCAAATCAAATAAATCTCTAGGGGCATACCAGTTTCATCACACCAAATCAAGCTGATATTGTCTTTATTTGAATCAGTCTCTTAACGGTAATTAATTTCATCACACCTCATTAAGTTGATTATTCATTTAAACCTAATCAAGGGTTTAAAGAGTTTTTTTGTTAGTGATCACATGCTCAGTCCAAATAGGTGTTCAGTTTTATTGCATCAAATCAAGTTGGACATTTTGTTTTGCTAATCAGTTCTTGTTCAATCAAGTTCATTATCAGTATTATATCTTTGCTTAATTGATTCTAGTTCAATCAAGTTCTAGATTGGTACCCACTTCTTGATCCATCAAGTTCAAGATTGGTATCTTCGCTCTTCATCAGTCCTAGTTCAATCAAGTTCGAGATCGGTATCACTTTGATCAATTTGTTCAGTTTCATCGCTTCAAGTCAATCTGAATATCTTGCTCTTCATCCATTTGTGATCCATCAAGTTCAGAACCGGTATCTTGTCGACATCAACTGTTCTTTGAATCAATGCGTTGCTCGCACATCAATTCAAAGAGGGGAAAATATAATACCCTAAAAATGGTCATCTAAACCATGGGCCCCTAATCTGGACTACATCACTAAGGTCCTAATAAAAGGCAATTAAATCAATTTTGAGCACCTAATTAATTAATTCCTAAATCATCAATGTCACTTGGCAAATTAATCTTTTCAATTAAATAAATCATCAAAATCTCTTTAATCAATTATCCTATTTATTTAATTAAATATCCTAGCATATTTAATTAATAAATTAATTTCTATTTAAATAAAAAAAGGAATTATTTTGAAAAATGAATTAATTTGAAAAAAATTCAAAAAAGGAGCAAAATTGAATAAAAGGGAATAAATCAAAGAAAGCTTGCTTTAAGAAAGGAAAATGGAATAAATTAGATTTTTTCTGATTTTATCTCAATTTAAGCTCAATCTTATCTCCTTCAAATCTAAAGAAAACAACCAATCACATCAAATCACCTGAATTGTGCTACTTCTGGGAGAATCTTGACTTCTCATCAACAATCAATCTCGACTGTCGCTTTCTCTCTAGATTTTCTATAAATGCAGGCTCTCATCTCTTAATCAAGAAGGCTAGAGATTTTATTGTTATCATGTTGGTTTTGCTCTAGAGTCATTGAGAATATTGCATCTTAGCTTATTGCATATTAGCTTAATCATATTATCTTAATCATGTTAGCTTGATAGAGTCATATAACTTGATAATTATTGGTTGCATCTAGATTTCATATAGCTTAATCATGCATTCATATAGATTAAATCATCTGTCTTGGTGTAGTCTAGTCATTGGTATTGCTTAGATAAATTTGAGAGAAAATATATACTCACATCTTTTAGGAGGCAATATATCAATTTGTTATGGTTTTTACATTTATTGATTTTGATCAACTAGCCTTGCATGCAATGATTTATTGAGTGTTTGTGTTTTAGATACAGATACCAAATTTCACACACACATGGTATATTTTGTAACCATCAATTTCATAATGATTTTTGGAAAATGATTATCGTTGGTGAGGTTTTAGCTGTACTATGGTTTTCAAGTCTGCATCTGTTATCATTTTACAAAACAATAAAAATAATAAATTCTTGAAAATAGAAATGAAAAATTATTCTTTATCACTAATACAAAATGATCACATTTTGGCGACAAGCCATAACTTGTAATTTCTCACCATAAATATATAGCAATTTTGTATACAAATAGATACATATTTTTATTATGTTTGACATCTAACATGAAAGAAAAAAATAACCAATAGATCCTATTTAAATTTGTAACAAAGAAAAGAAATAAAGAGAATTACACTTATCATGCAAAATGAAAGAGATAACAACTAAGAATATATCAAGACCATGCATAATGCACTGAAGCCCCACCAACGATCTAGTCTAGATGGATGTGTTAATGATTGTTGTAAATTGCTATTGCTAGGATATGTTGTTGTCATTGATGTTAACATATTAATGTGATTTTCTCTAGTGTTTTCTGATTGGGAAGACCTTATGATCTGATTTTGCAGTTTTGTCTTGTTGATCACTGTATTGCAGAGTTCAGTATTTCCTCTGATATATTTCGGTGTGATCAGATCTTGTGCTGATATTTTGGGATATTGTTTGGTATGGTCTTGTTATATTCATTTCAGATGGATCATGATTTGGTTCTCCACAAGTTATCTTTCTTCATAACAATTGCTGAATGGTTGTGTTCTTGAGTTTTCAGACATCGATAGATGAAGATTTGATAAGTGGTGTTGATGCAGTTGTTCCTAATTATTCTAACATTCTTGCTAGTGTTTCCTAGTTGTGTCCTATTTTTTATGGTGATCTACATTGATCGTTGTGCGATTTTTTGATGGTTTCTATGTACTGGTGATGATTTTTGTGTTATGTGGTATTTCTGGTGGTGTAGAGTGTTGCGATTGATCTTGGTGTGATTTCCAGTGGAGTTGAGTGTTTGGGAATTTGAATTAGATCCATGTTACATCATATAAATCATTATATTGGTCTGATGGTAGATCTTTGTATCGTGTGATGTAATTTGGTGATTGAGGGTTGAGGGTTTAGCCGATCTTTTTGTCAAGGTTATGTCTACATTATTAGAGAGAGGTTTGTGTGAAAAAAAGGATTCACCTTTTAGTATTGTGATTGTGTGGAGTTGGGTGTTGCAAAGAAAACATATGTGCTTACCAAAACTACAATCAAGCATTTGAAGATTATATTCTTTCAGTTTATTCCTTTCAGATTGTACTCTAAATCTTGTTGTAAGTCACTAAGACTTTATTGAGGGTTGTAGCCTTCTGGGTCATTATCTATTAAGCAATGAGCTCTAGGAAATGTGCCTGAATGCATGTGCATTCCCCATTATAATATTTTCACATACTACCACCGAGTATCATCTTACTGTGGGTTTTCCCTTAATCGGGTTTTCCACATCAAAATATTGGTGTTGTGTGTTGTTCTTATCTGTGCTGTTACTATAGTTTATCAAATCTATATGTATGATTAAGTTTGTTAATTCGGTGAAGACTGCTTCAACCCCCCTCTCAACCTTCTTTCATTGTTGCTACTAACAATTGGTATTAGAGCTAGATCCTCTGGAAGAAGCTTAACTACTTGAGGAGATTCGAGATGGCAGCTCAAGGTGTTATCTTTAAGAAGGACAGTCTGAGATTTGATGGAAGTAACTACGCTATATGGAAGAACCGGATAGAAGTGCACTTGTAATGTCTTGGAGAAGATTACCAGAAGATTACAAAGAATGCCTATACTATTCCTCTAAATGGACCAACTACTCTTGATGAGATCAAGGAAGTTGAACATAATATTAGAGCTAAGGAAGCATTGCTTACTGCCCTAATGAACTCTGAGATGATAAATGTGATGGGACTTCAGATTGCACATGAGATCTGGGAGAATCTTGAAATCTTGTATGAAGGATACAAACAAGTGAAAGTTTCTAAGTTGTAGAGTTTAGAAGGAAAATATGAGATGTTAAAGATGAGAGATGATGAAAACATACACTCCTTTATGGCTAAAGTGAATGACCTTGTCCTAGGTATCAGATGTGCTAGTGGAACCATTGAGGAAGATGAAATTATTTCTAAGGTGTTGAGATCTTTGCGTCCTGCTTATAAACATAAGGTTGCTACTATTGATGAGATTCGGAGTGTGACTACAGTGACAAGAGATATGTTGGTTGGAAAGATTGTTGCATTTGAGCTGAGCGAGTTTGGAGAATCACATGGAAAGTATAAGACAACATTTAGAGAATCAACATCCATATCCGATAAGAAGAAGTATGATCCTGATTAGTGCATAATATCTAGATATGAAAGAGAGAGAAGAGAGATGGAAGAGAAAGAAAAGGTGCTATATGAGCTTGAAGAATTGATTGCTTGGAGATTGCCTAAAGGAGCTGGTAAGTATGATGGAAAATTGCCTTTGAAATGTTTCTCTTGCAATAAGATAGGAAAATTTTCTTCTAGATGTCCAGAGAGAATGGCTAGGTATGACAGGCATGATAAATTTGATAAGCATGACATGAATGATAGATATGAGAAGCATGATAAGCCTTACAAGCCTAATTGGAAGTATAGGAACCAGAAGAACTGTTATTATGATATTGATGAAGGTGTTATAGATGAGGAATTAGAAGGAGATGAAGTTGTTTTGATTACCATTAAAGAAGATAGACCTATACTCATTGATTCCACCAGCTCTACTATTGAGGTGAAAGCTTTAGCTGCTAAAGTTGAAGAGAAAGATTAATGGGTCATTGACAACAATTGTTCACATCATATGACCGATGATAAAAGAAAATTTGTGAGTATGGAAAGGTATGATAGTGGAATAGTAAGATTTGGAGATGACAAAGCATATGTGATATGTGGTAGAGGTTATATTTATTTTGATGGTAAAAATAACACTGATGATGTCTTGTATGTTGAAGGTTTGAAGCATAATATTTTGAGTGTTGGATAGATGGTTGATAAAGGCTATCCTAAATGCCTCCGAGTCTGGTATAGAGATTGCATCTGGAACTAAGACTGGAGGTAACATTTTTCATTTGAATGCCAATGAGAAAAGTTGTTTGATTGCTCAAATTCATGAGAGTTGGTTATGGCATAGGTGAATGTGTCATGTTAACTTTGATTCAATTTTTAAGATTTTCTCTACTCAAGTTGTTAGAGATCTGCCTAAGATTGCTAAGCTTGATAATCTGGTATGTAAGGAATGTCAGATGGGTAAGCAAACAAGGACTTCTTTCAAGAGAAAGCAATATACATCAAATGGATTGCTAGATATTGTGCATACTAACCTATGTGAACCTACAAATGTTAGAAGTGTGTAGGGTGATATATATTTTATGCTGCTAATTGATGATTATTCCAGGATGATGTGGGTTGTCTTTTTGAAGGAGAAATTAGAAGCATTGGAGAAGTTCAAGATATTCAAATCTAAGGTGGAAACTGATTCTGGATTGAAGGTGAAATGTTTGAGATCTGAGAGAGGTAGAGAATTATGTTTTGATGAGTTAAATTCATTCTGTAAGAAGCATGGAATCAGAAGACAATTATCTACTCCTAGAACCCCTCAATAGAATGGAGTTGTTGAAAGGAAGAACTAAATTGTCTTAGATGTTGCAAGGACTATGTTGATTGAAGGGAATGTTCCGAAGATCTATGAGAGAAGAGCTATTAGCACTACTGCTTACACTTTCAATAGAGTTCATATTAAAGGTGATACTAGTAAGAGCCTTTATGAGCTTTTGTTTGGTCATGTTCCTACTATGAGTGTTAGGTCCTGGAGACAACTGAGAGGGGGGGGGGGTGAATCAGTTGTCAAATAAATTCAAATCAAAAACAACTTAACAAACTTAATGCTTAATACTAGTAAACCAGTTAAGTATGTCGGTAGATAGTGTTAACAGTTAATTGCTATACAGGTAAAGATTAAAGCATGAAACATAAACATAAAGTCATCCACAACACATAACACCAATGTTTGTACATGGAAACCTTGTAAGGGGAAAAACCACAGTGGGAAACCTTACCCACAATCAGATGATACTACTGCAAATAGTAAGTGTACATAAATGGGGTCTGTACATGTAGAAAGGCCAATAGTCTAGAGCTCACTGCTCAATCACAGAATGGGAGTCACACTGACTATAGTTGGATGGTTAAATCCAATAAGAATGTACTACACAAAATAGCATCTTCATATGCTGGATTCAGTTCGGTGTAATGCTGATATGCTTCTATAAAAACCTAGCTTCACCTTCAAATGATGTCTTCATGTATAGCTCAAACCAAAAACCACTAAATTGTCTTAGATGTTGCAAGGACTATGCTGATTGAAGGGAATGTTCCGAAGATCTATGAGAGAAGAGCTATTAGCACTACTACTTACACTTTCAATAGAGTTCATATTAAAGGTGATACTAGTAAGAGCCTTAATGAGCTTTTGTTTGGTCATGTTCCTACTATGAGTGTTAGGTCCTAGAGACAACTGAGAGGGGGGGGTGAATCAATTGTCTAATAAATTCAAACCAAAAACCACTTAACCAACTTAATGCTTAATACTAGTAAACCAGTTAAGTATGCCGGTAGACAGTGTTAACAGTTAATTGCTATACCAGTAAAGATTAATGCATAAAACATAAACATAAAGTCATCCATAACACATAACACCAATGTTTGTACGTGGAAACCCTGTAAGGGGAAAAACCACGGTGGGAAACCTTACCCACAATTAGATGATACCACTACAGATAGTAAGTGTACATAAATGGGGTCTGCACATGCAGAAAGGCAAACAACCTAGAGCTTACTACTCAATCAAAAAAAGGGAGTCACACTGACTACAGTTGGATGGTTAAATCCAATAAGAATGTACTGCACAAAATATCATCTTTATATGCTAGATTCAGTACTGGTGTAATGCTGATATGCTTCTACAAAAGCCTAGCTTCACCTTGAAATGATGTTTTCATGTATATCTCTACTTAATCTCGCATATACCTTCTCACATTTCTTTTTCGCATTCCACATTTGATCTTACAAATAAGATCTTACATTTATACCATAACCTAAGACCAATTTTAGTAGGTCGACTCTAAAAGATTTAACAATAAAAACATTTTACAAACAATATGATATCCGATGCAATAATTGATTAAACATGTCATCTTAATGCATTTACAACAATAATAAATCATCTCCATAGTGTGCCATGCTGATCTGGAAAAGATAAACCTGCCGGTGTAACCCTAGGTAACCTTGGACCTATTTGTCAGTAAAAGCAAATATTCAAATATGAATATACCAATGATTAATTCTTCAAAACAAAGTGTCCACATGATGTCTTTGACATTACCAAGTGTCTTCCATATCATTCCAAGTGTCGGTGATCATTATATCCTGCCGGTGAACCATCAATAACTATGCAATAGTTACTTGCTTGCCGGTGAATGCTATTGGATCTCCAAAGTGCTAGTGTTTTAGTAGGTGTTGGTATCAATGACAAAACCATACCAAAATACCAACAATATCCCCCTTTGGCATTGATGGCAACACAAGAGGGAAAAATCATCAAAGTGCCAAAATAGAAATGCCAAATACCAAAAACCAACAATCTCTCCTAAACAACAATCTCTCCCCCTGGGAGCAACATGTGTTTCTTCAATACCAATCTCTCATTAAAGAAAATGTGTTTTTCCATAGATATCTCTCCTCCTTTGACATCAAATGCCAAAGTTATAATAATACCAAGTTCATATACAAAATACCAATCAAATGTTTAAGATCTCCCATTTTGTGATTGAGCAGTGAGCTCTAGGCTATTGGCCTTTCTGCATGTGCAGACCCCATTTATGTACACTTACTATCTGTAGTAGTATCATTTGATTGTGGGTAAGGTTTCCCACCATGGTTTTTCCCCTTACAGGGTTTCCACATACAAACATTGGTGTTATGTGTTATAGATGACTTTATGTTTATGTTTCATGCATTAATCTTTACTGGTATAGCAGTGAAACATTAACACTATCTACCGGCATACTTAACTGGTTTATCGGTATTAAGCATGAAGCTAGTTAAGTTGTTTTTGGTTTGAATTTATTTGACAACTGATTCACCCCCCCTCTCAGTTGTCTTCGGGACCTAACAATGAGATATTTTAGAGTATTTGGTAGAAAATGTTATATAAAGAGAGATGAGGATATAAGAAATTTTTATGCTAGAAGTGATGAAGGTATTTTCTTGGGATATTCTAGAAAGAGAAAAGCCTACTGGTACTACAATAAGAGACTGAGAAAGATAGTAGAAAGTGAAAATGTGAAAGTGGATGAGAATCTTGGGAAAGAGATCAGATCACATGGATATGACGATGGACAACATGTTGTTTTAGCCCCTATTCAGATTGAAGAACCTAAGAAAAATGATCTAGTAGAGATAGTTAACCCAGATGTTGTTGCCTCTATTGATGAAGAGGTGCAGGAACCTAATAATCAGAACAATCTGAAGAATATGAGGTATGTACAATTGAATCATTCTAAAAATCAAATTATTGGTGATAAGAATAAAGGTGTAATGGCTAGAAGAAGGTTAGATAATAAAGAAGTATGTTTGATTTCTAAATTTGAACCTAAAGATGTTGCTCATGCTTGCAAGGATAAAAACTGGATGAGAGCTATGGAAGAAGAATTAGACCAAATTGAAAAGAATAACACATGGGAGCTTGTGCCTAGACCTAAGAATAAGAATGTTATTAGTACTAAATGGGTATTCAAGAACAAATTGAATGAAGCCGGTGAAGTTGTCAGAAATAAAGATAGACTTGTCTACAAAGGATATTCTTAGAAAGAAGGAATTTGATTATGAGGAGAATTTTTCTTTGGTGGCTAGACTTGAAGATGTCAGAATGTTGCTTGCATATGCTGCTTATAAATATTTCAAGGTATATCAGATGGATGTCAAATTTACCTTTTTGAATGGTGACCTTGAGGAAGAAGTCTACATTGAGCAACCTGATGGATTTTCATTGTCATATGATGAAGATATGGTATGTAAACTGAAGAAAACTCTTTATGGAATGAAACAAGCCCCTAGAGTCTGGTATGCTAGACTAGATACATATTTGTTAAAATTAATATTTAATAAAGGTGTTGGTGACAGTAATCTGTACTTTAAGATAGAGAATGATAACATCCTAATTGTTGAAGTCTTTGTTGATGATATTATATTTGGAGGTGATGATGACTTGAGTATGAAGTTTGTCGGTGATATGGAGCAAGAATTTGAGATTTCCATGATAGGAGAGATGAAATTTTTCTTAGGTTTGTAGATTTCATAGACTAGAAAAGGTATATTTATATCTCAAAATATGTATGTGAAGGAATTGCTAAATAAGTTTGGGTTAGATGACTCCAAACCGGTTGGAACTCCTATGGTGTCTGGTTGTAAATTGTCTAAGAATGATGAATCTTTGAAATCTAATCAGAGTTTGTACAGATCTATGGTTGGTGGATTGCTATATCTTACTCAGACTAGATCAAATATTATGCATGTTGTGTGTATGGATGCTAGATATCAAGCTGACCTGAAAGAGAGTCATGTTACTATTGTTAAGAGGATATTTAGATACCTGAAAGGGACCGTGGATTATGGTTTGTGGTATATGAGGAATGATGATTTCATGCTATGTGCCTACACTAATGTTGATTGGGCCGGTAATGTTGAAGATCAGAAGAGCACTACTGGTGGAGCAATCTTTTGGGAAAGAAGTTGGTTTCATTGGCTAGCAAGAAATAAGATTTAGGTTCCTTATCTACTGTTGAAGCTGAGTACATTGTTGCTTCTAATAATTGCACATAGGCAGTCTAGATGAAGCAAATGTTGAAAGATATCAGAGTTATCTATGATGAGCCTATTGTTACATACTATGATAATTCCAACATTATTAACATGTCAAGGAATCAAGTGCAACATTCAAAGAATATGCATGTGTCAATCAAATATCATTACTTGAGAGAGAAAGTCACTGAAGAAAATGTAAAGTTGGAGTATGTATCTACAAAGGAACAAATACATGATATTTTCACTAAACCTTTGCTTACAGATACATTTGTCTATTTGAGAGACAAGTTAGATTTATCCACCCCTCCTAATGAGAACTAGATGCATTGAGTTTCATCAATCTGGTGGACTTTAGAGCCTTATCCTTTTATCCAGATTGATGAGTTGGTGTTGCTCCTCTGGTGGAGTAATTCATGTTTTAGAGGGAGAGATTCATGATTCATGTTTCTATTTTGGGGAGAGAGTTTGATTATCTATTTTGAGATCTTTGGAATTTATTTCAAAGGGGGAGAGAGATCATGTGAAAAAATGCTTCAATGTCTTGATCTTACGAGGGAATTTGCTCGAGATATCTTCTTTCTTTGCATTGATTCTTTTTCACATTCATATGTTGCCATCAATGCTAAAGGGGGAGATTGTTGGAGATTTTTCTGCATTATAGCTACTATGATATGTTGTTGCCATTGATGTCAATATATTCCTATGATTTTCTCTGGTGTTTGTTGATTGGGAAGATCTTATGATTTGGTTTTGCAGTTTTGACTTGCTAATCATTGTATTACAGAGTTCAGTATTTCCTATGGTATATTCCGATGTGATTAGATCTTGTGATGATATTTTGGGATATTGTTTGGGATTTTCTTGAGTATTTTCATTTAAGGTGGATCATGATTTGGTGCTCCACAAGTTATTTTTCTTCATAACAGTTGTTGACTAGTTGTGTTCTTGAGTTTTCAAACATCGACAAATGAAGATTTGATAAGTGGTGTTGGTGCAGCTATTCCTGATGATTCTAACGTGCTTGTTGGTGTTTCCTATTCGTGTCCTATTTGTTCTAGTGATCCATATTGATCGTTGTGTGAGTTTTTGATGGTTTCTATGAACCCATGATGATTTTTGTGTTATGTGGTATTTCTGATGGTGTAGCGTGTTGATGAACTTATAAGGTACTGAGAGCGAGGTGAATCAGTGATAGTAAAAACAATACAAAATTGAATATCAATTTCACCAACTTAAAACTCAATAGACATGTAAGAAATAATACCAAGTATGCAATCACCACATAAAGCATAAACCAAATGACACAAGAGTTTATACTTGGAAAACCCAAATGGGAAAAACCACAGTGGGAGTTAGTATCCACAAGATCCACTATTTTCAATATAGAGATCTGATCGGTTAAGGTCTACAACACCCGGTTAGGGGCACAACCTATTAGAAGTGTCTAAGCTAGGTTAAGAGCATTCCAAAAAGGCTTGTGAGGACTAGCCTTGTTAGGAGCTACCCAAATAACTGGTATTTGCAAATACAATTTAATGTGTCACTTGGTTAGAGGATTTAATGATCAGAACTGTTAGGATATGACTGCACCCTATTAGAAGTGACCTTGTAATAGGATTTTCTTGCTGCAATTTTTAGGGAGACAACAAGTACAAATGATCTCAGTATAACACCTTCTGTGTCTGATAACATCCACTTCAAAACATTACATCACAAAGAATTCATCTCTCGACTCCTTTTATCATTGGACTATCAAAAATACAAAATTTTCTATTCATGTATCACACTATCAAGCTCATGCATGTATATCATTTCTTACCTCATCACACAATTAAAATCATCACAAGGTCAGCTAGAACCTTGTTACAATTCCCTAGGTTCAATGTATCTAGACAATCTTCCATTGTACTCTTTAGTTATGTCGGCCACTGACATAACAAATCCAATTTTGTGTCGTTTTACCAATCTGAGTGATTTTCACCACTATCGGTTAAGTCTCCATGAACTAATTTGTTCTGTAAAATAAATCGCATTCACCTGATTGATTTAGCATGTGTCGTCATGAACATATATTCATCTGATAGTCTTCAATGCTTCTACAAAACCACATCATCTCAATCTTCATGATTTTCATGTACCGGTTGTCAAAATGTAACACTATCTATCGTTTACTGGTTGAAGTCCTAACTACCGGTTTTGATAAAAACTATCTCTACTTTAACGATTAAGTCTAGCCAGTTGACCTGTATGACTTAGATGACTTAAAGAAACATAGTTGCCATCAATGACAACATACAAAATAGTCGTCATACATAAATCTAATCTATATGCACAATAGACATATACCAGTTGCATCAAGAAAACACACATTACCAGTTTAGTTCAAATGATCAAATGCCAACAATCTCCCCCTTTGGCGTTAATGGCAACACTTAGTAAAATTTTGTCAACATGCCATTACAAAAATAAAATCATTACTTCCCCTTAACAGTACATACAAAATTTTGACTTGACTCTTAACTATTTCTACTCCCCCTTTGACAACAATGCCAATTAAAGAAGTAAAATACATACATTACATCAAAATTTGTCAGCAAAATTGCATGTATATATATAAATAAAAGTGTTAATGTTGTTACAATGCAATTCTTAAGAAAACATCACTATAATGAAACTTCTACTGCTTAAGATCAGTGTCCCATGTTTCCAACAGTGTCTTGGTAATCTCAACATGTGTCAAGATCTATGCTACAAATTCCTCCATAGCATCAAATGTACTCATCTTAGTAGTAGCCAAAATTACCTCTGACTCCTTGAATGCTCTTTGAAGAATATCTGCTTTCAGAAATAGTTGAATCTAGAGGTCTTTCAGTGATCTGACCCGTTTCACTTGCTCATGTTCACAAAGTTCTAATTGGTGTTGTAGATCAAAATTTTTTTTACCAAAAGTGATCACTGAGTCCTGTATCAGTAAGAAAGTTTCACTTAACTTTTGTATTTCCTTTTTAGTATCAGCTCTCTTCTTTCTCAAGTCTGCACAAAAAAATGAAAATTGGGAAATATTCGCCAAAATCTTACAGCCGATTCCCAATCTAGTCTTCAACAAGTCTTTATTCACCATTAGGGATACTTTTCCTTTATCTATCTCAACCATTAATTGTTCTCCCCTTTTCTTCTTGTAATCCTTTTCAACAAAAATGTATGCAGCTTCTTCAAGGGATTTAATTTGTTCACCGGCACTAGCAACTAACTGTCCAAGTTTGGCAATAGGGGTAGCCAAATGTTCTGTATTAGTGTCCGATAGGAGACTTGACAAAATATCAACAATAGTCCTCATAGTCTCTTCTTCTCTTTGTTGTTCCTTCAATGTTTTCTTTTGTGCTTGGGATTGCATTTCAGTAGCAATCTCCATTAACTCTAAAGAACTCAAATTGTCCATATTAATAGGACCTTATATGCTCACGGAGTCATCATCATCATCATCATCATCATCAACTATTGTTTTCTTCAGTTTGGATTTAGGAGGTACCTCAAGAGTTGATTTTATTTATTCCATTCTCATCTCCTCTTCCACTTTCTTTGTTTTCTTCTTTGCCTCCTTATCTTTTTTTGTCTCCTCTTCGTTAGTGGTGTCTTTGACCGGTTGCAAATTTTCAAGAGTATGATCTTTCACCGGCTCTTCCTCTTCCTTATCAACTGAATCCTTCTAATTATCCTCAGTAGTAATATTTACATTTGCATTTGCACTTATATTGACTATGCAGTCAGAGTCTTTGTTGACTATGCTTTCACCGATTTCTCAGCTGAGATTTTGTCTTCTTCAATATCTTCTCCTTTGTTCTCAACTTGCTCCTGCTGAGTATCAAACATTTGTACATCAACTTAAAAAACAAATACATTGTCAGCAGTGTTAGCAACATTAGCAGCATCACCCATATCATCATCTATTATATCTACAGGTTTAGTATCAATAGGATCATCTTGCATATACTTGTTGTCCGATTCAAAGTCTATAATTTTTAAAACTTTAGGAAGTTCTTCTGAATTTGGATTATCTGGATTAATATCCTCAATTAGTCCACCTTTCTCCTCTTATTCATTGGGAATGAGACCTAAAGTCCTTTTCACCAAAATCACAGTCTCCTTTTGAACCGATTCGATCTCTCCAAGAATAATTCTGGTTAATCTCTTCTTTGATCTATGTAATGCCCAAACTTTTGGGCAAAAACCCAAACAACAATTTTTTTTTTTTGAAACACTTAACTATATGCAACCTATGCTTAGTTAGATGTGACAACTTAGCAGGTTGTTCCAAGTGGAAACATAAATTATAATAAAACATTTTTCTAACGTGAGTGATGAATAGAACAATTTTATCTAGAAGCCTTAGGTTTATATAAAACTCCTAGACGACAAAGTTAGGATATTCCTAACATAACAAATTGTGATAACGCCTATAATCAAATGGAACAAAATGATTTTATAAGGACAATAATAAGTTCACATCGAATGTCCCTTTTATTACAGTTGCAAATTATAATTCTTAATTAGATCAACTTCTACTAAATAGACATTAATATAATTACTTGATTCAATAATAATTATTTATCTCCTAAAAAGTTTCCTCCATCCGTGATAATACATCCTTCCTTTATAACTTGATTAAATCTTGCATCTATAAATTAATTATTAATATGATTTTAACGTAATAATATTAATAAATCAAGCAATTGCAAATTGAAGTGTCAAACGTTAAAATGTTAATTGCTTTATTTAGTATAAGATTCCATCTAGGCTAAATGAGTTCGCAAGACCAAGGTCTTGGACTTATTTTTGAATATATATAATTCCACCACAATATCCTCTTCCAAGGAAATTATAATTATCTCACCATTTAATAAATAAATAAATTCATTTAAGCAAAAACCCCTAAATTAATTTACAAGATATATTTATTAATCTCAATTAATCTTTTTAATTATTGTAGGAATTAATTAAATTAACTCTAGCAATTTGGATTTTTAAGTCTCATAATTTATTTTAACAATAATTATAATAATGCTAAAATTTGACTAAAGGGCTAAATAAATCCATAATAAAAATTTCCCTATAAAGTTTATTCTCGACAAGCCTAAATTTCGGTGGACTAAAGTTAATTCCCTATGGGCAAAAATCATGCAAAAGGAATCATTATAATTTTCTAAAATATAAAGCTTCAAAAGAATTAAAATTTAAAACATCCTATTTAAATGTTTATATAAACGTATATAAAATATGAATGTATAAATAAAATAATTAAACTATAATTAGATTTATGCATTCATATATTCAACTATACATATAGACACACACACACACACACACACACACACACACACACACACACACACACACAAACACACACACACACACACATATATATCTTTTGCTTAAAGTTCTTAAATTTTAAAATAACCATGAACCCTAAACTTTTTTTTTATATTGCATATAAGGGGATAAGACTATTACAAAAAAATAGTTACAGATTCACCAGTATATCTCAATCTGGACAGTAGGTCCAGCCTTCACCAGTTTAACAGTTTTACCTAAAATATAAACAGAGATATAGAAGTTTATACATATAGTATGACAATATTTATGCCAAAAATGGAACAACCATCCATGAGGTACAAAAGGGTGCATCCATCCATGTCACTTATCTTTGAAGGATTTGATCTTGCGGAGCTTCCATCCATGCGGTCCAACCCTTGGGGCCCTCCATCCAAACGGCTTGTTTTCCGTCAAGGAGCTCTGTAAGAATCTGGATCTGGTCTCTGATAGGGTCTCTCGCTCTAGCTACCTCTGCTTGCAAGGTCTCCAAAGCTAGGTCCACTTCTTTCTTCCCTTTGAGTGTCTTTTTCCATTTATACCCGTTCTCCATCTCATGAAGGAATATCCTTGCATTTCCATCCTTTATGAATTTGAAGAATTTGTTCTTTTCCACATTCATTGTTACTACTACCTACAAGAGAATTCGATGAAGGGTGAGTCCACGAAAAGACTCAGTAAGGGCCCTACTTGAGCCCTAAAATTTATCTTCATTTCTTAATTTCCAAATGTGCCATAAAATCTCAGATGTAAGAACATACCAGAAAAGGTTAGTATCCTTTTTTAGATATTTAATGTATCCAATTATAACATCTAAAATAGTAAATAGAACAGGAAATTGAATACCAAATAATAACCAGATTTCTTTAGCAATGCCACACTCAAAAAAAATATGTCTAATTGATTTAGGAACCCTGCAAATGTTATAGATGTCATTGCTATTATGATCTTTTCTGATTGGTAACCTGTTTAAAATCAGTAGCCATTTAAAATTTTTTTCCTTAGGAGCGATAGGATACTCCAGAGCCTATTGAACACCTTTTGCCACTGTTTAACTGTAAAATCTACAAACCACAACTTGTTAGCATGGGAAATTACCGATTCATCATAAGTTAGGGTCTTATAAATAACGCTAGTTTTAACATTACACACTGGGATGGTATTATTCCACAAAAGGTCCTTATAGTAGTTTGCATCATTATTATATTTTTTGGGCAAAAGCTTCTCACAAGATTTTTGTAACAAAGTATATGTGTGCTTATGGGAACTCAGTAGGTTAAATTTAGCTCTAAGGGTGTCCCAATCCAGTTTCATTCTCAATGATATCTTTAAAGCAACAGATGCCTTTTGCCGCCCATGCTTTGGCAGAGCACCCCTGAGTAATGGCCAAGGGTTTGGATGAGTGTAGGAGGTTCCACCAAATGGATGTAGACCCATAAATAAACTCATTGTTGCTGACTCTATAATTGTTGATAAAGGGCTTCACACTACTCCAAGCCTTCTAGATAGATTTGAAGATGTTGGACCCCTGAAATGAGACCTTGAAGTCTCCAGCCACAAGGTTAGAGAAAGAGAGGGATTTCCAAGTTTTTGGCCTTCTTTGGCATGACTTTTAGAATATTATTCCTAACCAGCACTTTCCACAGTTCATTCCCATCTATAGCCTATAAAATCCACTTTGCTGCAAGAGAAATTCCTTGGAGTCTCAAGTCCTTAAGTCCAAGGCCTCCCAGGCTCTTATCCTTATGGCACCACTCCCATTTGACAGAGTGCATTTTCTTTTTACCTTTTCCATCATACCACAGGAAGTTCCTGATGGTTTTTTGTATTTCTAGGATCTGGTAATTAGAGAACATCCATACTGAAGAGTAATAAATATTGTAGGAAGAAAGAATTTTCTGACAAACTTGCATTCTCCCAGCAAGTGAAAGATATTTATTATCCCATCTGTTGAGCTTATTTTCTATTTTGGTTCTAACCCATTGCCACATATCTTTAAGAGAAGAGGATATTGCAAATGGAATTCCTAAGTACCTGACTATCTTGTTTGGTCCTCCCCATTGGATCCCAAACTACTGTAACTAGCCCGGAGGCTGCTCCTCCCATCCAAGCATGATAGATTTGCTTTGTGAGATTTTAGCTCCTGAAATCTCCCCTAGAAACTTGATTTTTCCTTCTAAAGCATTCAAGTTGTGCTTACTAATATCTAGAAAGAGTGTCATGTCATCAGCAAATTGTGCATTGGTCAACTCTTCTCCATTTGGAAGTTGGATCCCCTGAACTTTAGGAGAGATAGTAGAGTCTCTAAGAATGTAGAATAGGGTATCGGCTGCAATAACGAAGAGAGCAAGGGCTAAGGGGCATCCCTGTCTAATGGACCTGCCTAGAGAGATACTTTGAGTCAAGGATCCATTAACTTCAACCTGAGCTGAGGCGTCTTTGAGCAAGACCATAATCCATTTGCAGAATTCTGTTGGGAAACCAAAAGCTTCTAACATAGTCAGGATAAAGCCCCATTCTACCCTATCATATGCTTTTTTGAAATCTAGGAAGAACATGGCTACATTTTGTTTCAAGGTCCTCACCCATTCCATGGCCTCCCAATTGGTAATTAAATTTTCTAGTATATATCTTCCTTTGATGAAGCCTGTTTGTGTAGAACAAATGAATTTGGGGAGAATGTTTTCCAGTCTGATCGCTAGAGCTTTGGCCAAAAATTTGTAGGACACATTAAGAAGTGTTATCGGTCCCCAGTTTTTTATCAAGGATTTGTCCCCATCTTTGGGAAGTAATTTGATAATCCCACTGTTAATTCTTTCTCCTATAGAGCCAGTGTTAAAAGATTCAGTGTAGACATAAATCAACACATGTGTCAAGTGACACAATAAAATACATTACAAAATCACACATGAAATTTGTCTCTTGTTGGATTTGAATAAATCAATAAATAAAATTTAACACACATGCATCATTTACTATTACAAATAAAATACGATACATATGGGGTGTTGTCTCTCCAAATAGACAACCCCTAGCTTTACGAACGTACATAGGTCTAGGTTTGGTTCTCCATAATGTTTCCATGGTCACATGGATAATTTTCCTACCCATCTCAATTACACATTAGTAATTCCAAATAACCTCATATAATATTAAACACATGAATAAGAATACACATCAAACACTCTGCATACAATTTACATTTAAACAAATTGATATATCTTATAACCAAATAAATCCACACAAGCAACTATCATAATCCTCATAATTTTGATCCATACATAGGACATGCATCCTATTTCTATCATCATAGTACAGTCCTGCAAATCCAATAATGACATACATCATCTCAAATTTATCCTATTCTAGACTCATATAGAGTTCTATATCTATAATGCATAGAAGCGAAGCATCCATATATATCAATGTTATCCAAATCATGGAATCATATAAGTTCTAAATCCATAAAGCATAAAAATAAAGCATCCATAGCACATCAAAATGTACACCTCAAGGTGAAATGATTCCATAACCTGGTTCAATTACTTTTCTTACCAATCTATCTGTCTAACATAGCCCATCCTATTGAATTATAGCATTTATGAGCAAGGTCAACCATGGTCAACTGAGTTAACCAGAGCTTGATCGGGGAGGGGCTCTACATCCTCCTCCTCTAGAGATCGACTTACTCCTAGAAGTCGCATGAGTAGAATACGAAATAGGGACATAACATTTCCCACAATTTCAATAGGTTACTCTAAATCTTATCTTGCCTACTAGAAAGATGCATTGCCAAAACTAACTTATTATTGTAATTAGCTTACTATCTTCATAAGGTTAAATTCTTACATTTCCCTTCAATCTCAGGTAGGTGTTTACAAAATTCTATCTTTCAACAACTTGCGTTAATGCACCATCCAAATTATATCAATAACACACATAAACTCCCATAAATCAAGGTTACACATGATAGTTTACTTATTAATTTCTACGAGTATTACTTATTAAGGGTTCATGTAAAACATGTTTATCCCACTACAATTGTCATCCATGCTCACCACTAAAGAGAATTGACATCACAGTTTATCCATAATGAATCTACTTATTTTACATCAAGGTGCCTCATAAGGGGGTTAATTACATATTTGGTAAACCACCCTAGGTGCATGATTTCTTCCAACATCCTTAGGCAACAAGGAATAATCAAGTTTAAGTTCTTTGAATCTACCCATAATTAGGGAAATTTCTACTTCTAGGGCCCACAATGCTTGGTATTTCTAGGCACCAAGATTTTGGTTTCATAGGTACATTATTCACAAAACCCAAACATTAAGGTACATAACCATCCCATTCTAAGGGAGTGATGAAAATTAATAATACTTATTTTTTGATCTCATCCACGCAATCATCTCCATACATATGCCAAAGTTACCAGTCTGCAATTATCATCACTTTCGCAATTCATTAGGTCTAGATCACACACACACACACACACACACACACACACACACACACACACACACACAAATATATATATATATATATATATATATATATTTTATTTTTTTTAATAAATTTCCTCTCTTAGATTACTCGCAAATAATTTTATTTAGGAGAATATTCCTTTCTTTACCTTACTTCGAAATAACATATTTGTTTATTCTGTGTGCCTAATTTCACTCCTTGCGGTATTCTCCTTTGACACACTATCAGTGGTTCAACGAACTTGATAGACATTACACAAATCACATCACTAGGGCTAGCTATATTAATGTCAAAATGACCACTTGACACTTCAAAAGATCAAAATAAAAGTTACTTTTACCAAGTCCAATCAAAGAAGAAAAGTGTCGGCAATTGAAAGATATTAAAATTAGCAACATGGCAAGTGCCATAGCTCCAATAAAAAGAAACATAAATTTAGTGGTCCTTTCATCATAAAAAAAAAAAAAAAGAAAGTACTAGCCCCTAGGTCACAAAATATTATTCAAAGAAAGTACAAAAAAATACCGTCGAATCAAACTCGAAACAAGATGACCACTCTAGCCATGCTATAGGGAGTAGTTGCAGCACATCACCCAAGATCACACGTCCTAAGTGTGTTAGGAAGTGATTATTAGACTCTTGAGATTCTTAGATTATCTATATTCCTTTATTATTTATGAAATATCTTATGCACATGAGATTGCAATCATTTTATAGATCATGTTCCATTTTAACCTTCACGTGATTGCTATCGCAAGCCACACTTTTTGACAAAATCCGCTATCTACTTAGGGTTATTAACATCCATAATTATATCTAACAGGTGATTGCACTAACTCTACCATCCTCTATCCATTCTTCTAGGACTTCCATTAATTTTCTTGATATGCTAAACCTTGGTTCAATATTACATGGTAACTCATGCATCGACACTTTCATGTCTTACTCACATGCGGTGGATAGTTCAGCACAAAATTGTCACTTGTATACTTAGAAACACTTAGGATTTTTTTTTTTTAAATAATCATATAATTCTACTAGGGACATCATTTGTTTTCTTAGCACCTTTGCTAGCTCCTTGAATTTTCACCTCTAATCATCCTTTTGTTCTCGTCAATAAGGAGCATCTTGCCAAATTACTAACACTTATGGTTAAGAACCATTTGGGGTGGACTAATTGTCAAGTGAAATCAATAATGCTTGACAACTAATTCCCTCCCACACATTTCATGACATATTTCAAACAACATGGAGAGTTGACTTATTCCCTCCTACTTCCCTTATGCAACTTATGATATCAAGGGGGTGTGCTCTCAAGAAGTGACCAACAGTCAACCTATTAATTAAAATTTGGTGAAAAGAAGTTATCTTTTTCCATATTACTTATTTATATTTACTTACTAGCCAATTTTCGGCATATCACAACTTACAATTTCTTTCAAACCACGTAAACTACCTTATCATCATAATATCTTGTTACCCAATTACGGTATAACATAAGGGTGTCCAATAATTACCAATGTCTTAAGACTCCCATAATTTCCAAGTTCTCCCTTGGCTAACCACATAATTCGGCTCCTTATCCATGTTCTCATAAAATATCTTATACTGCCAACTAATCATCATTAAAACCTTTGTATTATAATACTACTATACTGTCTTTCCATAAGCCATTTCCATCTGCATGTTGTTTCATGCATACTTAATGTTTTCACATAACTTCACACTCGGGTGCCATAAATTTACAAACTTACTTCGGTTGTGTCAAGTAGTTAAATTGTGTTACATATTGTCTTGTAACTAGTGACTAGCCATGATTGGGTTACACTTTTCTCCTTAGGTTCTGAATGAATATTAGTTACTCATTCCTAGAGTATATGATCCTAGTACTTTTATACTCCTACTCCTTGCACTTCAATAGGGATTTTTTTGTACGATTCCCAAATCGTCCCTACTCTCCTTGCCATTAGTTTCTCCAAGATTGTCTTCCCATAAGGGAACTAGTTGTGGCTTTACTTTGCTTGTTTTCCCCAAATTATATAACTATGGATGAACTTAGGGTTTATTGCAATTATGTGCTTTAACCCAAGAAGTTCATGTATCCTTTCTCCTTAGTTTATTCATCTATAATATTGCTAGGGTCCACTTATCAAGGAGATTGTCATTCATCATTTTAGTCCTTATCTTCAGAGTTATACAACTCTAGCTTCTCTGCGTTGCTACAAGGATTGTATAATGAATGCTCTTAATAAGCAACCTAGCCTGACCACACGCTTAAGGCACCTATTCATTAGGATAGGTTAATGCTTCTTTCTAATATTCGCAATAGTACCTCTTAACTCTTCTTCATTGTTGTCTCAAATGGCAGTCGTGGTCCTTGAACAACCAAAATTTTTGCGTAGCTTAAAAAAATTAACTTGAGTTGTCGCTATCTCAATTATCTTGTTTATTGGCCTTCATCTTATGTCTAACTAGCTTGCTTGACTTGCCAAGTCAAGAACATACCTCAATGGATGGTATTCTCTTAGTTACCATTAGAGGTATTTTATTGTAGAATTAACTCCCCATACTTGATTTGATTAGGGCAAAATTGCATTTGGGTTCCAATTGAATGGTAACCTTATAAGTACTAATGATCTAAATTTTGTTTATTAAATACCGAGAATATTTATAATTTAAAAAAAAAATTGTAGCCTTTGGGGTCTTATTATGCCATAAACATTATGACTAATTAGTTTCAAATTTCAGGGCTTTTAGTGACCCTTTGAACCCCTTGAATTGATATATGTTGATCTGTTGATTTAAAAGAATTTTTTTTTCACTTATGTTTCACTTTGTTATTTCACAAGTTTCCACCTAGGTGTTATACTTCAAAGCCATAGTTTAGTTCAACCAAGTTATGAATGTAGCCCATGTTCACCAGTGTATGAACCTAGGGCTCTGATACCAAAATGTCATGCCTAGACTTTTGGGCAAAAACCCAAGCAACAATTTTTTTTTTTTGAAACACTTAATTATATGTAACCTATGCTTAGTTAGATGTGACAACTTAGCAGGTTGTTCCAAGCGGAAACTTAAATTATAATAAAATATTTTTCTAATGTGAGCGATGAATAGAACAATTTTATCTAGAAGCCTTAGGTTTCTATAAAACTCCTAGACGACAAAGTTAGGATATTCCTAACATAACAAATTACGATAACTCCTATAATCAAATGAAACAAAATGATTTTATAAGTACAATAATAAGTTCACATCAAATGTCCCTTTTATTATAGTTACAAATTATAATTCTTAATTAGATCGACTTCTACTAAATAGGCATTAATATAATTACTTGATTCAATAATAATTATTTATCTCCTAACAAGTTTCCTCCATCCGTGATAATACATCCTTCCTTTTTAACTTGATTAAATCTTGTGTCTATAAATTAATTATTAATATGATTTTAACGTAATAATATTAATAAATCGAGCAATTGCAAGTTGAAGTGTCAAACGTTAAAATGTTAATTGCTTTATTTAGTATAAGATTCCATTTAGGCTAAATGAGTTCACAAGACCAAGGTCTTTGACTTATTTTCGAATATATATAATTCCACCACAATATCCTCTTCCAATGAAATTATAATTTTCTCACCATTTAATAAATAAATAAATTCATTTAAGCAAAAACCCCTAAATTAATTTACAAGAGATATTTATTAATCTCAATTAATCTTTTTAATTATTGTAGGAATTAATTAAATTAACTCTAGCAATTTGGATTTTTAAGTCCCATAATTTATTTTAACAATAATTATAATAATGCTAAAGTTTGACTAAAGGGCTAAATAAATCCATAATAAAAATTTCCCTATAAAGTTTATTCTCGACAAGCCTAAATTTCGGTGGACTAAAGTTAATTCCCTATGGCCAAAAATCATACAAAAGGAATCGTTATAATTTTCTAAAATATAAAGCTTCAAAAGAATTAAAATTTAAAACATCATATTTAAATGTTTATATAAATGTATATAAAATATGAATGTATAAATAAAATAATTAAATTATAATTAGATTTATGCATTCATATATTTGACTACATATATATATATCCAATACATATCTTTTGTTTAAAGTTCTTAAATTTTAAAATAACCATGAACCCTAAAATTTTAATGTTATAAATAAAAGAAATTACACTAACATCTTCTTTTATTCCTTTTATAATTTTGAAATACCCTAACCCAAATCGGGTTAGGGTTTTATGATTTTTTTGTTGCGGGGAGGAGGGACCGAAGGCATGGCAGAGGGTTTTGTGTTGTAAGTAGCGACAGTGGGGTGGAGGTGTTTAAAGGAGCTCACGAGGAAAGGCTCCCGACAGGGATGGCTGCAGTCGTGCCTACGGGTCGCGACCCACAGAGGCGACCTTGGCCGCCGCTGTGAGTCGTGGCTCGTAGCTCGGTTGCATCGTCGCTGTGGGGCGCTGCCCACAGGGGGGGGTCGAAGCCTCCTCGACTGAGGGTTGCAGCCCACAATGGCGGCTGCGGCCGCCGTTGGGGGTCGCCGCCCATAGCGCGGGGGGGGGGGGGGGGGGGGGGGCGAGGCTCCCCCATTTTACTTTTTTTTTTTTTTTTTAAATAAATGAAATCTCCTTTTTTTGTGTTTATATATATATATATAAATAAATGTATTTTTCTGTGGTTATAATATTTTCAACCAAACAGTTTCAGAGGCTGAGGATATTTTTAAATAAAATAGGTAGTCTTATATATATATATATATATATATATATATATATATATATATATATATATATATATATATATATATATATATATATATATATATACCCACTTAAGCAATCTATATATATTTTTTTCTTAACCTTTTTAAATCATGCAGAAATTAATAAAATATTGACTGCATGGAAATTGGGGTAAAATTTCTTTTAGTTACTTTAAACAATCTGTTTATATTTTTTTTTTTTTGAACTTTTAAACAGATTAATGAAAATAATCAGATTTAAATCAATGTATTTCTTTTTATTTTAAAGACCTTGTTGCTAAAATTAGAGATAGACTAAATAACTTTAGATTTATTTTTTGCAATAAATAAAAGAGAAAATAACAGAATTTAATAAACTATATTCAACAACTACATTAGTCTAGAATCATTTAAATTAACCTTAGAGATAGACATGTTAAATCTAATAAACCATGATTTGTATTTGGAAATAAATATTTAGGACTGATGCTTAATTTTCTCTTACTAACATGCAAGCTTTCTACTTTACTCATTTCCATTATTTCAATATGCATAAGGAGATAAAATGAACTTTTATTTTCAAAACCAACATGCATACAACAAATATTATTTCATTAACTATAGGAACTTAATCCGAGGACAAACATTTCATTTTTGCAACAAAATAATACTTAATAAAAATAATACATTTCTTTAAAGTGTATTTAAACTACAATATAGCCAACAATACAAATGGGTGAGATACCCAACTAGCCACTCATTTCTATTAAATGAGGACTTAAAATAAAATGAGTGTTTTTTTTTTTCAAAATAAATACAACATATAGTTCTCCCTTTATATTGCTGCAACTAAAATATGGTATTCCATTCCTTAATCTTTTTCTGAAATTAAAGTAAAAACTAGCAACTCTTAGCTTGTCTTTTTCCTTTTCTTTCCAAGCAATCCTGTAAATAAATCATAAGGTTTTGACCATGGAGTGCTCACCTCCCAACCTAGGCTTACTAGAAGCCACCCCCGAGCTTGGAGAACCAATCCTAGATAGGTTACACACATGCAAACACAACAAGCAAGGGAAAAACATACAACAAACACTTTTCCAAGCAAGGCTACACTTCATCACAAAATGTGATGTTTTTACATGGGTGGTAGCATACCAAATACTCTAAGGAGACTGCAAGAATAGTAGATCACAAAGCCACCTCATGAAAAACAAAGATATATCATAAGTTCATTAACCCCACACCCCCCAAAGAATTCATGCCATACTTTCTCCCCTTATGATATCTAATGCATAAACTAGGGCATGCAGCAAGGGTCACATATACACCCCTTGAGTTCACTCTCATAATGAGAGCCTCTCACTTGAGGGCTGTCAAACTTCTACCACCCACAAGACCATCCTAATCTCCCAAGAGTAGAAGGCCTTGGTTACTCCCTAAATCACAAGAAAATGCATAAAAGAAGTAACAGATAGGTCACATAATAAAATTTCACAACGGAAAATACAAGAAACCAACTTTTACATACAAGCAATCTTTCCAACATAAACATGCAATGTAAAAAGAAACAAAAGGAGAAGATGAACCAACCTTCAATCTGCCCAAAAGTTTTCTAGAACTAGTTTGAGGATGAGCAGCCCAATTCCACACTACACTTAGCCAAAATTCTATCTCAAAAACTATCTTTTTCCAAATTGCATGATCTCCAAAAATGGAGAGTGGGTGATTACCCACAAAGTCTCTCATTCTTTCCTAAAAAGGCCTCAGTGAGAGTTCTCACAACTTTCTAAAACTGAAAAAGGAAAAAGTAAGAGAAAGTGGGAAAAAGGATCTCACATCAAAAAGGAAGGTTATCTAACCTAGATGGCACCTCCTAATTTCAATTTTCGCTCACCTTAGGAAACCTGCTTTTTGAGGTGATTAAACAGTCACATGGGAGTAGACACATGCCTAAAAATACTCTTAACCCATAGGTATACCTTATGGACTTTAGGAAACACCTTTAAACTACCCCTAGGAGTCCATTTGACCCCTTATAAACCCATCTGAAGTTAACTTTCGGGTCAAACCTGAGTTGACCACTCCAAAGACTCTCTACCCAAGAGAAAATTTAGAGCCACATTCAAATGTTTGAAAAGGCTATGGTTGAAACAACTTCCTTTAGTGTAGACATAAATCAACACATGTGTCAAGTGACACAATAAAATACATTACAAAATCACACATGAAATTTGTCTCTTGTTGGATTTGAATAAATCAATAAATAAAATTTAACACACATGCATCATTTACTATTACAAATAAAATATGATACATACGGGGTGTTGTCTCTCCAAATAGACAACCCCTGGCTTTACGAACGTACATAGGTCTAGGTTTGGTTCTCCATAATGTTTCCATGGTCACATGGATAATTTTCCTGCGCATCTCAATTACACATTAGTAATTCCAAATAACCTCATATAATATTAAACACATGAATAAGAATACACATCAAACACTCTGCATACAATTTACATTTAAACAAATCGATGTATCTTATATCCAAATAAATCCACACAAGCAATTATCATAATCCTCATAATTTTGATCCATACATAAGACATGCATCCTATTTCTATCATCATAGTACAGTCCTAGAAATCCAATAATGACATACATCATCTCAAATTTATCCTATTCTAGACTCATATAGAGTTCTATATCTATAATGCGTAGAAGTGAAGCATCCATATATATCAATGTTATCCAAATTATGGAATCATATGAGTTCTAAATCCATAAAGCATAAAAATAAAGCATCCATAACACATCAAAATGTACACCTCAAGGTGAAATGATTCCATAACCTGGTTCAATTACTTTTCTCACCAATCTATCCGTCTAACATAGCTCATCCTATTGAATTATAACATTTATTAGTAAGGTCAACCATGGTCAACTAAGTTAACCAGAGCTTGATCGGGGAGGGGCTCTACAATCTAAATGATGCTTTTTTATTAACCTTTATCTGTTTGATTTCCTCTTCAGTTGCTTCCGGTTGCAAGTGTTTAAGTGTATAATTAATAAATTCTTTATCTAGGCTAATTTCCCCTTGCCACATAGCATCAATCAAATTATTTAAGGAATCTGGAATTTTCCCTTGTAATTCAATGAGGGCTCTACTAAACTTGTTCATACTGAAGATGACTGCATCTTCAATCTCCCTTCGTTGACTTTCAGACAAATGAGTGAACAATATGTTTAAACCTTTGTAAATACCATACTCCTTAATAATTCTAATCATTCAAGTGAAAGAATCTTCAAGTGTCAATATTTTTGTAGCTGCTTTACCTTTTTGAGTAGTCTTCTGCATCTTAGCACTTTCCCTTAGTGCTCTCTTATCTTCTTCTAGTCATATTTCCTCTATATCTATCACTAGTTTGTGAGCTTTCTCCTTCTTTCTTTTTCCGGTTTAGGCAGGCACAACATGAGTTTCAAGAATTTTACCTTTCCTTCGGAATTGTGTTTTAGAGGGTTTCCCTCCTTGGGATTCAATAGGCTTCACCTTAGGTTATTCTGCTTTCTTCTTCTCGGCTGCTTTGGCTACTTTGGTCTTATTGGTAGGGGTATTGGTTGGTACACTAGAAGTTCCACCTTGTTGAGCCTCATATTTAACTCTTGCTATAGTTACCTATTCTTTTGTGAATTTGGCCTTCTCAGCAAAGGCCTCTACATCTTTCCTTAGTTTCTTTGCGATCACCGGTTGCTGTAATTCAGAGTGCACTTTCAGTAGTTTCTCCTTGTAGGTTCCAAAACTCTCAACAGTGGTATCAACTGGTTCAGCTAACAAATGACCAACATATGCAACAAGTAGATATTTATCTACTTCATAACCCATGGGCATTACCCATGTGGTCCTGGGAATAACAAATTCTATCAAGCATGTATCTGTGTTAACCATAAAATAGATAGAATCCTCATGCGTTTGACTACCTCTGCCAGTATGCGTTCCCTAGCATGCATTTCCTTATGAAATTTCTTAAAATATCCCCATGAAATATCATCAAACTTGTTTTTCAGCATCTTAATGTTGTTCTTCATCTACAATAGGGCAGGTGTCACGGTTATCCATTGTACATAACCAATATTAGGGAAAAAGTTTTGGAAATAAAAGAATAAGCCCATGATAAGTTGTCCAAACTTGAATCTAATCTTCTTTTCCTTCTTGACTTCTTTCAAATTTGGCACAAATTGACTCAGAGCTTCAGTCAAGTCATAGTCCACATTTTCCTTAATCATCTAGTATGTAGTGTGAACTACTGCTATTGATATACTATTCATTCTACTTGAATAGAAAATTCTATAGCCAATCATCATAGATGCAAATTTAACAGCAAGATCAATAATATCATTCACAGTCATGGCTCTTCTATCCCATCTAGATCCAGTTAACTTCTCAACATCATTCTTAGGTAAAGACCTAAGAAATGGCACTTCACCGGTTGAGAAGAAACCGGTTACAACATGGATTGCTTCCTTAGTTATTTTGTGAGGTATGTCCAACCAGATGAACTGATCATGAATGCGACTCAAAAAAATCTTACCAACTCATCATCAAAATCATCAATGAAATTGATTGCATGATGAAAACCTTTATTGGTTACGCTTCTGAACTATTCTTTCAAACTTCCCTATTCATTACATAGAGATCTATATTGGTCATAGATAACTGCAACTCCCAAGTCTTGAAGTTTGGAATGACAAAAGCATCTTACATCCTCTACATAAAAAACTCCATTCGGTACATTGGATAGGGCATCGACAAGGTCAATTTCCTTTGAATTGTATGGATGTTTGAATTCTGGTCTTTCCCTCTCAGTCACATTGACAAGATGAGGTGTATCCATTTAAAATATTCAAATTACCAAGCAAAGAGTAGAAATTCTCAGATAAATACCTCTTCTGCTTCTGTAATAGGGTTTCCAACTGTAAAAAACTTTTAATACTTGATCACCAATTCAAACTTCACTTCGATCACCTCAGATTGTTGGTAAATGGTTTGAATGTTGCTAGCACAGACTTATCTCTCCTTTTCTCACTTCATCAAAAGTTCTCAAGATGCAAAGTGACAAATGAAATTCAAAAAGTTCTATTTATTTGCATTTTAACTACTGCAATAAATGCATTTACCGATAAAACCCTAAAACTCCTTAAAATACTCTAAAGCATATTACTGGTAGAAAACGTTCAATGATATTTACCGGTTATGATCCAAAAACACATCAAAACATAAAAATGCATCAGAATATGTAGATTTAACTTACCGTACATCATCCAGGGGTTCAACTCAAGATTTGATAGTAAGCTCACCCCAAGTTGTCGAAACAACTTAGTTTGTCAGAGATGGATTCTCTACATTAGGTGAAGATGGTTTGTCATCACTCTTCTTCTTCTTCTAGGTCTTATTAATCTCAGCTCTGGTTTCTTTAATATCATCCTTCTGCTTTCCTTTTCAATTTGCAGGATGATTCACTAGTTGGTTCTTCTATGTTCTGCAAAACTTGGTAATGTTTTCTGGTTTGCTGCAATGGTAGCATGCCATTCCAGATGCTCTCCAAGGTCCTGGGTTGCCTCTACCTATTCTTCTTCTGCATTTCATTATCAAATGTCCAAAATTGTTGTAGATTGAACAAGTCACATTGACTCTCTTTTCCATCTCATATTGACTAGACCGGTTAACATAGGGTCTTTGCACATTTGTGTTCCCCCAGTCAGTGAAATTCCTTCTCCAATCACAAATAGGTCTTGGGTTCATGTGAGGTGTTGGATTGTTTGCACCACATTTGCATTCAACAAATATATTCCCATACATGTTACATATATAACAATAACCATAAAATCTCCTAGGCATATATCTAGTATTAGGTCTATAACTAGTATTAACATCAGATCTGCTTCTACAAACATTAGCAGTATGTCCTAGTTTATGATAGTTAAAGCAAATAGGTTTGTAATCTTTCATAGTGGTAGGCTTTTGAGCCTTAGAAGAAGTTTTACCTAGTTCATGCATGTTTCTCTTGGTACTAGAAGGTTCTCCCTTCTTAGATGTATTGTATCCTAACCCATATGTATCACCTTTCATCCTCTGATATTGGATTTGTTCCTCCATCATAGAGGAGCTCTTGTTAAATTTATCAAGCTTCTCATTGGCCTCAACAAGTTCCTTTGTAAGATCTTCATTTTGTTTCATGAGGGTCTCTCTAAGAGACATTGCCATTTCAAGGTCTGATAGTAATGCTTCTTTTTGTTCTTTCGCCTCATGCCAATGTTCATACAAAGTTGAATTCTCCTACTTGATCTTAAATATTTCATTCTCTTTATGTCAGATATGATCCTCAGCCTTTCTTCTAGCTTCAAGTTCCTCACTCATCTGGATTGTAAGTGCTTCCAACTCTCTTCTCAGGTTAGTCTTCTCACCATTCAACTTCTCCACTTCTTCAACCAGTACATCAATGTGTGCCTCATCTGAAGAGTTGCTGTCAAATATTTCCAACAATTATTCAGTTAGTTCCTTCCTTTAGCTAGTGATGTCTTATACTTGCCTCTTAGGGTTTCTAGCTCATCCTTGGTTTCAACAAGTTCTATAGCCATCTCTTTATAGCTCATTCCTTCACCCATATTTACCTTAGGATTAGAGATCCCTTCCAAGCGGTTAAGCCTTAAGGAATTTAGGCTCTGCTACCAATTGATAAACTTATAGGGCACTGAGAGGGGCAGTGAATCAGTGATAGTAAAAACAATACAAAACTGAATATCAATTTCTCCAACTTAAAACTCAATAGACATGTAAGAAATAACACCAAGTATGCAATCACCACATAAAGCATAAACCACATGACAAAATAGTTTATAAATGGAAAATCCAAATGGGAAAAACTAAGATGGGAGTTATTACCCACAAGATCCACTATTTGCAGTATAGAGATCTGATTGGTTAAGGTCTACAACACTCGGTTAGGGGCACACCCAGTTAGAAGTGTCTAAGCTAGGTTAAGAGATTTACATAAAGGCCTGTGAGGACCAGCCCTATTAGGAGCTACCCAAGTAACTTGGATTTGTAAACACAAGTTAATGTGTCACCTGGTTAGAGGATTTAATGAACAAAACTATTAGGATCTGACTGCACCATGTAAGAGGATTTTCTTGTTGCAACTGTTAGGGAGACAACAAGTATAAATGATCTCAGTATAACACTTGTTGTGTCTGATAAGATCCACTTTAGAATATTACAACATCACAAAGACTTCATCTCCCATCTCCTCTGATCAATGCGCTATTAGAAATACAAAATTTGCTAATTATGTATCACACTATCAAGCTCATGTATATATGTCCTTTTAGACCTCATCACACAATTAAAGCTATCATAAGGTCAATTAGAACCTTGTTACAATTCCCTAGGTTCAATGCATCTAGACAATATTGCATTGTGTGCTTTAGTTATGTCGGCCACCAACATAACAAATTCAATTATGTGTCATTTTACTGATCTGAGTGATTTTCATGACTACCAGTTAAATCACCATCAACTAATCCATTCTGTCAAACAAATCTCATTCACCTGATCAATTCAGCATATGTGTTCATGAACATATCTTCATCCGATACTCTTCAATATTGCTGCAAAACCACATCATCTCAATCTTCATGATTTTCATATACCGGTTGTCAGAATGTAACACTTTCTGTCATTTACTGGTTGAATTCCTAACTACCAGTTCTAATAAAAACTCTCTCTTCTTTATCGATTAAGTCTAGTTGGTTGCACTATAGGACTTAGATGACTTAAAGAAACATAGTTGCCATCAATGACAACATACAAAATAATCATCATACATAAATCTAATCTCTATGCACAATAGACATATATTGGTTGCATCAAGCAAACACACATTACCAGTTTAGTTCAAATGATCAAATGCCAACAATCTCCCCCTTTGGCATAAATGGCAACACTTAGTTAAATTTTTTCAACATGCCATTACAAAAATGAAATCATTACCCCCCCTTAATAGTACATACAAAATTTTGATTGGACTCTTAACTATTTGTACTCCCCCTTTGACAATAATGCCAATTAAAGAAGTAAAATACATACATTACATCAAAATTTGTCAGGAAAATTGCATGTATATATAGAAATAAAAGTGTTAAGGTCTTTACAAATCAATTCTCAAGAAAACATCACTATAATAAAACTTCAACTGCTTAAGATCAGTGTCCCATGTTTCCAATAGTGTCTCGGTAATCTCAACATGTGTCAAGATTTGTGCTAGAAATTCCTCCATAGCATCAATTGTACTCATCTCAGAAGTAGCTAAAATTGCCTCTGACTCCTTGAATGCTCTCTAAAGAATATCTACTTTTGGAAGTAGTTGAATTAGGAGTTCTTTTAGTGATCTGACCCATTTCACTTGCTCATGTTCATAAAGTTCTAACTAGTGTTGTAGATCAACAATATTTTTATCAAAAGTGATCATTAAGTCCTATACCGGTATGAAAGTTTCACTAAAATTTTGTATTTCCTTCTCAAGTATCAGCTCTCTTCTTTCTCAAGTCTGCACAAAATAGTAAAAATTAGGAAATATTCACCAAAATCTTACAGCTGGTTCCCAATCTAGTCTTCAACAAGTCTCTATTCACCTTTAGGGCTACTTTTCCTTTACCTATCTCAACCGTTATCTATTCTCCCCTTTTCTTCTTGTAATCCTTTTCAACAAAAATGTATACAACTTCTTCAAGGGATTTAAGTTGTTCACCGACACTAACAACTAAATGTCTAAGTTTTGCAATAGGGGTAGCCAAATCTTCTGTATTAGTTTGTGGTAGGAGACTTGACAAAATATCAACAATGGTCCTTATAGTATCTTATTCTCTTTGTCCTTCATTCAATCTTTTCTTTTGTTCCCGTGATTGCATTCCAGTAGCAATCTCCATTAACTCTAAAGAACTCAAATTGTCCATATTCATAGGACCTTTTATGCTCACAGAGTCATCATCATCATCATCAACTATTGTTTTCTTGAGTTTGGATTCAAGAGGTACCTCAGGAGTTGAATTTATTTCTTTCATTCTCCTCTCCTTTTCCACTTTCTTTGTTTTCTTCTCTGCCTCCTTATCCTTTTATTTCTCCTCTTCCTTAGTGGTGTCTTTGACTGGTTGTGTATTTTCAATAGTCTAAACTTTCACCGGTGCTTCCTCTTCCTTATTTACTAAATCCTTTTAATTATCCTCAGTAGCAACATTTGTATTTGCATTTGCACTTATATTGACTGGTGCAGTTTGAGTCTCTATTGACTGTGCATTCATCAGTTGCTCAATTGATCTTTTGTCTGCTTCTTTCTCTTCTCCTTTATTCTCAACTTGTTCTTTCTGAGTATCAAACATTTGTACATCAACTTCAAACACATCTATATTGTTAGCAATGTTAGCAACATTATCAGCATCACCACTATCATCATCTGTTATATCTACAGGTTCAATATCAATAGGATCATCTTGCATATACTTGTTGTCTAGTTCAAAGTTTGTGATTTTTACACTTTCAGGAAGTTCTTCTAACTTTGGATTATCTAGAGTAATATCCTTAGTTACTTCATCTTTCTGCTCTTCTTCATTGGGAATGAAACCTAAAGCCCTTTTCGCCAAAATATCAGTCTCCTTTTGAACCAATTCGGTCTCTCCAACAAGCATTCTGGTTAATCTCTTCTTTGATCTGAACAATTCTTTTGTATTAACCTTTATCTGTTTGATTTTCTCTTCAGTTGATTATGGTTGCAAGTGTTAAAGTGTATAATCATTAAATTCTTTATCTAGGCTAATTTCCTCTTGCCACATAGCATCAATCAAATTATATAAGGAATCTGGAATTTGCCCTTGTAATTCAATGAGGGCTCTACTAAACTTGTTGATACTGAAGATGACTGCATCTTCAATCTCTCTTCATTGACTTTCAAACAAATGAGTAAATAGTATGTTTAAACCTTTTGTAAATACCATACATCTTAATAATTCTAATCATTCTAGTGAAAGAATCTTCAAGTGTCAACATTTTTCATAGTTGCTTTACCTTTTCGAGTAGTCTTCTGCTTCTTAGCACTTTCCCTTAGTGCTCTCTTGTCTTCTATTGATTCTATTTCCTCTATATCTGTCACCAGTTTGTGAGCTTTCTCCTTCTTTATTTTTTTGATTTGGGTAGGCTCAACAATTTTACTTTTCCTTCGGAATTGTATTTTAGAGGGGTTCCCTCTTTGGGATTTAGTAGGCTTAACCTTAGGTTCTTCTACTTTCTTCTTTTTAGCTTCTTTGGCTGCTCTGGTCTTACCGGTGGGGGTACCATTTGGTACATTGGAAGTTCCACCTTGTTGAGCCTCATATTTTGCTCTTGCTACAGCTATCAGTTTTTTTATGAATCCGACCTGTTGAGAAAAGGCCTCTACCTCTTTCCTTACTTTCTTTTCTATCACTAGTTGCTATAATTCAGAGTGCACTTTTAGTAGTTTATCCTTGTGGGTTCCAAACCTCTAAGTGGTGGTATCGATTGGTTGAGCTAACAAATTATCAGAATAAGCAACAAGTAGATCTTTATATACTTCATAACCCATGGGCATTAACCATGTGGTCTTGGGAATAATAGCTTCCATCAAGCATGTATCTATGTCAACCATAAAATAGATAGAATCCTCATACCGATTGACTACCTCTATCGGTATGTATTCCCTAGCATGAATTTCCTTCTAAAATTTCTTAAAATATCCCCATGAAATATCATCAAACTTTTTTTTCACTATCCTAATGCTATTCTTCATCTGTAATACGGCAGATGTCCCGGTTATCCATTGTACATAACCAATATCAGGGAAAAAGTTTTGGAAATAAAAGAATAAACCCATGATAAGTTGTCCAAACTTTAATCTAATCTTCTTGTCCTTCTTGACTGCTTTTGAATATGCCACAAATTGACTCCTTAGAGCTTCAGTCAAGTCATAGTCCATATTTTCCTTAATCATTAGGTATGCAATGTGAATTGTTGCTTTCGATATACTGTTTATTTTGCTTGAACAAAAACTTCTATAGCCAATCACCATAGATGCAAATATAATAGCAGGATCATTAATACCATTTATAGTCATGGCTCTTCTATCCCATCTAGATCTAGTTAACTTCTCAACATCATTCTTAGGTACAGACCTAAGCAATGACACTTCACCAGTTGAGAAGAAACTGGTTACAACATGGATTGTTTGCTTAGTTATTTTGTGAGGTCTGTCCAACCACATGAATTGATAATGAATGCGTCTCAAAAAAAATCTTACCAACTCATCATAAAAATCATCAATGAAATTGATCACTCGATGAAAACCTTTATCCGCTATGCTTTTGAACTATTCTTTCAAACTTCCCTAATCATTACACAAAGATATGTATTTCTCATAAATAATTGCAACTCCCAATGTTATTCCCAACTGGTATCAAGAGGGGAGGGGTGAATCAACACTTGATCAATTTTCACATTTAAACTTTTAACTTTAATCTGCACTTATTTAATATTCATTAATATAATTAATCATTGAAGTAGAATATGCATACATGAAAAGTTGACAGAGACAACAAGATTTATCTCGTGGAAACCCAAATGGGAGAAAACCATGATGTGAGTAGGAACTAACAAAATTTGTACTCTTCTAGAGTACACCTGATGAGGAGCCATCCCTGTTAGGAGATTACTAAGACACCTATTAGGGGCCACCCGATTAAGTGATTTTGTTTAAGGTCGGTAAGTGCCTTTACCTTGTTAAAGATAGCCTGAATAAAGGACTTAAGAACATGAATTAAGATGTCACCCGGTTAAGGGATTTTACAAAGGGACCTGTTAAAGTCCACACAGTTAAGGGATTTAAGTTGCAATGGTTAGTAAGCAACAAATTGTTGATCTACTGAATTAGCTACTGATAGCTTGATCAGATCACAATGAGAATACCACTCTATCCATACTGGTTGTGTCTACTCTACACAATATTGATTTTCTTCTTTGGCTTTGCACTCTACCAGTCCTCTCACCTTTGGCTCTATACTCTATCAGTTTTCTGACCTTCAACTCTGCACTCTATCGGTCCTCAGACCTTCGACTCTGTACTCTGTCAATTTTCTGACCTTCATCTCCGCACTCTGTCAATTCTCTATCTCTTAGCTCCACACTCATCCGGTCTACCTCAAACACCCTTTGCTTCTACTAAATCCTTTTAGCACTTCCTCTCACTCTACTCTTCACCTTGGATCACCTTCTACAAGATATACTTTTTGCAAATTTTATTATCAGATCTTTCTGAATGAACATTTGCTATCAACACTTTTAGGTGATCCCTCAATCAAAGCAATCATGAATTTTAGAAGATTTCAATTTCAAAATATCCCACTCTTTCTCTACACACCTTACAACATTTTTGCCAAGTGTACAACAAAATTTGCCACCGCATCTTCCAAAGATAGTAACTTTTGGGTCGTGTTCAGTCAATTAAGTGCGAACCAGAAAATCCACAGGAAATCATGCTTGACTCCATGATAATTGAACTTGACCTTACCAACAGGTGATTTGGCATGGACACAAGCTCACCAACTCATCTTTTGCCACCTCAACTAAATAACTGATCACCCCTTCGAGATTTATGGAGACCATTTGTCTTCCTTCTGTCATATCGGTTTACCGGTATGCCACTACACTTCTATATTACCGGTTTATCCTTTGATTGCTGGTTTTTTGTGCTATCATCAAGTCTCTTCCCCTGTTTACCAATGAGGTTCTGGTTTTCATACAACCTCAAGTTTTCTTGTCTAAGTCACCTTTTGTGACTTCATCATCATCAGAGTGACCGACCCTCTTGAATGACAGACTGGTTGGCTTAGTCTATCTTTCCTTGAGCTGATTTAACTTTTGGTCATTTGTTACCAATGTTGTTTCCATGTGTTTGTAAGTCATCACCTTTGCTTACTTGAGAAAACATCACTCTACCAATACCACTACACGAGCTAGTGTTAGACATCAATGACAAATCTTAGCGCATATATCGGTTCTCTGGATTGACCAGTTTTGTCAATGCCAACAATCCAACAATCTCCCCCTTTGGCATTGATGGCAAACACTTCATAATCTATCTAATTAGTTGCATGTTTTTCTTCCTTCATTGTTGTACTAGTTCAGTCATTACTTTTGTTCTGAGTAATGAATATCTCCCCCTGTTACTAGTAATACTCTGATACAACAACTTTAGCTCAGTCACTACTTACCAATGCTCAAACACTATAATCATATCTCCCTTTTTGACAACAACACGAAAGATTCATTTCAGTATACTTACAAGACTACTCCTAACTGGAGTAGTCCACACTTATCAATCTAGTCTTAGAAGAAAAACTTGAAATTATACCAGATTGATGTAGAGCCCTTTTTGCTTACTTTACTGCATGTAGGGGCATATCCCCCAACTTACCTCTGAGATTGTCAAAGGTGCCTTTCTATAGTGGCTTGGTGAAGATATCAACCACCTGCTCTTTTGTTGGTATATATTCCAACATCACTTCCTTTTCTTGAACTTGTTTCCTTAGATAGTCATATTTGATGGCTATATGCTTCATTTTGGAGTGCATCACCGGATTCTTAGATATGTCAATGGAATTGGTGTTGTCACAATGAATCACTACTAGTCCAATCACTTTTTCTTAGATACCTTACAACAATTGCTTGATCCAAACTATCTCTGTGTAGTTTATTGCAGCAGCTACATACTCAACCTTAGGTATGGATTGAGATATGTAGCTTTGTTTCTTGCTTCTCCAAGATACAATCCTATCTCCAAGAAAGAATGTACCTCCACTAGTGCTCTTTCTATCATCAATGTTCCCTACCCAATCTAAATCAATGAAGACACTTTGTTGGCATTATGAATGAATTGATTATGTGTTACATTGATGTTTTGTCATTGATGTCAACACTAGCTGATATGGATGGTTACCGATAGACAAGTTTTGGTTACTGGTAGAAGATCTAGTGTTACCGACAGACAAGTTTTGGTTACTGGTAGAAGATCTAGTGTTACCGATAGAAGAGATTATCTGTTGGACACTTCTGACATGTTTGGATCAGTGAAGTATATTGGATTTCATGAGTTATATGCTCCATGAGCATGTTCTGGTCAGTTGGTATTGGCTTGGTAATTAGATGTTATCATACACTCTGGTAAACCCTTACCAACACTTGTTTAAGGCTTTACCGACAGAGCTTTCATTGAGGAATCATGATAGGATGCACAATTGGTATTGGTCCAGCTTCTTCAAGTATTTTAGGATGCTAGAGATGTTCACTGATTGTGATTCAATTTCTTGAAGACATTGCTTTGGCATGGTGGACCCAGAATAGGTCTGGTACCTTATGGAATGGTATCATGCTAGCATGTACTCTACACTTTACCTAGATGATTCGAGATGTTTTATGGATTTATTATTATTGTTTTTGTCTTAAGCCGACATGGCATATCATTGGAATAAGGAATTATGTAATGATATTATTATAATATCTTTAGGTGGCCAACTTAATTGGTTTAGGCCTTAGGGTTTGTATAAATAAGAGGTAGAAACTCTTTGAAAAGTATCATGGTTATTGAAAAGGTCATGGTCAAGGAATGTAATGTGTGAATATTGTAATATCACTCAGGCAAAGGAGTTGATCGATCATTGATGATTGGATTGGATTGGATTGGATTGGATTTGATTTAGAAGAGGATTTAGTCCTCCAACATTGAGCTTAACCGGGACTGTAATCAGGCATAGTGGATGCTATTTCTAGCAGTTCACTCTATTGGATTGTTGTCCATTTATCTTGAGAAGTTTGTAGCCTCTCTGTAGTCAGTAAGACTCTTTTGTAATGAGCAGTATGCTCTAGGCAATGTGCCTTCCTGCAAGTGCAGGCCCCTCATTATAACACATACTTTCTGCAAAAGTATCTTCTGATTGTGGGTAGGCTTCCCACCATGGTTTTTCCCTTTCTAATTTTTCCCCATACAAATCATGGTGTTATGTGGTATGGTTGTTTGCATTGATTATCTAGTTAATTGTTAAGTTGTATTGTTTACCAATATCTATTTCTACGGACATTTGTTTGTGCTTTACCAATACTTGATTTGTTTAAGGTTATATTGTGGATTAAAATTTATAATCTGCTAACAACTGATTCACCCCCCCTCTCAGTTGTTCACTAGTTATCCTAACAATTGGTATCAAATATTTGGTCCTCTTTTGTAGAAGCTTAACCGCCTAAGGTAGATCCTATGGCAGCTAACACTTCTAATCCACCGACAACTATTTTCAGAAGAGAAATTCCTAAGCTTGATGGAACAAATTATGGGATATGAAAAATTTGAATGGAGACTCATCTCAGATGTCTTGGCAAGGATTTTTGGGAGATCACTGAGAAAGGATATACACCTTATGATTTGACATCTGGCAATCCTGCTCCTACAGACCTAGACAAGAATATTGAAAATGATTGCAGAGCTAGAGAATCCCTCTTGTGTGCACTTACTGATCAACATATTATGGGATTGATTGACAAATCATCGGCTAAGGTTATATGGGACAAACTGAAAACTCTGAATGAAGGTGACCCCATTGTGGAAATTGCTAACCTTGATGGTTACTGGGTAAGGTATGAAAACTTGAAAATGGAAGAAAATGAAAGAATTGCTATGTTTATGGAAAGAGTAAATGAGATTGTCATGGGAATTCAATGTTGTGGAGGTTTTATAAGTGAAGATGAAATAGTTTAGAAAGTCTTGAGATCCCTTCCACTGGCTGACAAGATGAAGGCAAATACAATTAATGAGCTAAGAACAATGGCAAACACTTCAGTCAATAGAGACATTCTGATTGGGAAAACATCTACTTTTGAGCTTGAAGAATTTGGATCTTCTAGAGTTGTAAAGTTTGAACCTTCTTTTCATGCATAATCATCAACATCTACCGACAAAAGGTATTGGAGAGTCCTATATGCAAAAGAACTGGAAGACATGAGGAAAGAAGATGGAGAGCTTGAGAAACTTGAAGCCTTATTTGCTAGAAGAATACCTAAAGGTCCAACTGGAAGTAAGTATGAAGGAAAAGAACCTTTTAAATTTTTTTCATGTAATAATATTGGTCATTTTACATCTAGATGTCCTGAATGAAATTCAAGGTTTGAGGAAAGAGTTAATAAAACTTTTAAGCCTAACCCAAAAAGATATAGATTCAAGAAAACCAAACAATGCTACATAGAAGATGAGGAAGGAGTAACTGATGACTCTGGAGATGAACCGGAAGAAGACTCTGGTAGTGGATCTAGAAATGGAAAAGAATGGATGTTCACTATTCTATTCTTTGAAGGAAGATGAACCTAAACCGGCTATCAAAAATGAAGAGAAGGCCCTGGTAGAAAAATTTGAAGATAAGGATTAATGGGCAATTGATAGTGGATTCTCACATCATATGACTGGAGATAAAAGAAAATTTCTATCCCTACGAGAATACAATGGTGGTCAAGTCATATTTGGAGATGACAAGGCATGTATGATCAAAGGTAGAGGTATTATTTCTTTGGATGGAAAGAATAACACTAATAATGTCTATTATATAGAAGGTTTAAGGCATAATATTTTGAGTGTTGGTCAATTAGTTGATAAGGGTTTTCAACTTCAGTTTAAAGATAGAAAATACAAAATCATTAACAAAACTGGTTTGGAGATTGCAACTAGTATTCAGACAGGAAGTAACATCTTTCACCTGAACACTAGTAATAAGACATGTTTTATTTCTCATATTGATGAGAGTTGGTTATGGTATAAGAGGTTGTGTCATGTTAATTTTGATTGTATTGTTAAGATCAGTTCAACTAAGGCAGCTAGAGATATACCTAAGATTATGAAGCCTCATAATTTGGTATGTAAGGAATGTCAATTAGGTAAGCAAGTCAGAAGTTGTTTTAAGAGAATACATGATAAATCTAATGGTGTACTTCATTTGATTCACACTGATGTATGTGGTCCAGCAAGGACTAGAAGCTTTCAAGGTGATAGGTATTTCATGTTGATTACTGATGACTATTCTAGAATGGTGTGGGTGACTTTTCTGAGGGAGAAGTCTGAAGCTTTTGAGAAATTCAAGATCTTTAAAGTGAAGGTTGAAATAGAAATTGGATTGAAAATTAAATGTCTTGGATAGTAATCTATATTATAAGATCACTGACAATGATATTCCGATTATTGAAGTTTTTGTTGATGATATCATTTTTGGAGGAGAAGATAAATTGTGCATGGAATTTGCTAACAACATGAAAAATGAATTTGAAATGTCCATGATTCGTGAGATGAAATTTTTCTTAGGTTTGTAGATTACTCAAACTGATAAAGGTATTTTTATCTGTCAAACTAAGTATCTGAGGGAATTGTTGAAAAAGTTTGGTATGGAGAATTCTAAACCGGTAAGTTCTGCTATGGTGACAAGTGAGAAATTATCTATCAAGGATACTTCTTCATCGGTAAATCCGACAAGGTATAAATCTATGATTGGTGGTCTATTATATCTAACTCAGACTAGACCTGATATTATGAATTAAGTAAGTATTGTTTCAAGATATCAAAGTAATCCATAAGAAAATCATGAATGTGTAGTAAAGAGGATATTCCAATATTTGCAAGGAACAACAGAATATGGTTTATGGTATTCCAGAAATGATGATTTCAATTTATGTGCATATACTGACTCGAATTGGGTAGGTGATACTAATGACAGGAAGAGAACTTTTGGTGGAGCTTTCTTTCTTGGAAAGAAATTGGTTTTATGGATAAGAAAAAAATAGTCATGCATTTCTTTATCTACTACACAAGCTGAGTATGTTGCATCAGCAACTAATTGCACTCAAGTTTTGTGGATGATGTAAATGTTGAAGGATATCAGGGTAAATTGTAGTGAACCGGTAGTTATCTACTGTGATGACTCTGCAGCTATTGACATGTCTAAAAATATGATATTTCACTCTAAGACTAAGCATATTTCAATAAAGTATAACTTTCTGAAGCACAAGGTAGAAGAAAAAGAAGTCAAATTGGTTTATGTGAACACTAAGAACATATTACAGACATATTCACTAAACCATTGTCTAAGGAATCATTTGAATACTTGAGAGACAGGTTAGGGGTTTCTACCCCTTTGGCAGAGACTTGATTGATGAAGTTTGTCATCAGTCTGTCATGTATTATCAAAGACATTATTCATTTCGGCACTAATGAGTGGTACTACTACTCAGGGGGAGTAGTTAGCTTTGAAAATCAAAGGTTTATATCGTTGCTTTGATATTTTTGTCAGGTTTCTGGCATTGATGTCAATGGGGGAGAGATAGTAATGTGAAAAATCATTCCGAACCTTACAGAGATATCATTCATAGGGGGAGAGCTATTGATTGATTGGTTATCTTCCATAGGGGGAGACTTGATTGGCATCTCTTGGTACTTAGATGTTTTTCACATCTAGTGTTTCCATCAATGCCAAAGGGGGAGATTGTTCGCATTATGAATGAATTGATTATGTGTTGCATTGATGTTTTGTCATTGATGTCATCACTAGCTGATATGGATGGTTACTGACAGACAAGTTTTGGTTACCGGTAGAAGATCTAGTGTTACTGATAGAAGAGATTATATGTTGGACACTTTCGACATATTTGGATCAGTGAAGTATATTGGATTTCATGAGTTATATACTCCATGAGCATGTTTTGGTCAGTTGGTATTGGCTTGGTAATTGGATGTTATCATACACTCTGGTAAACCCTTACCAACATTGGTTTAAGGCTTTATGACAGAGCTTTTTATTGAGGAATCATGACAGGATACACAATTGGTGTTGGTGCAGCTTCTTCGAGGATTTTAGGATGCTGAAGATGTTTGTTGATCATTCTTCAATTGCTTGAAGACATTGCTTTGGTGTGGTGGACCCAAAATAGGTTTGATATCTATCTATGTTATGGACCGGTATCATGCTATAATGTACTCTACACGTTACCTAGGTGACTTGAGATATTTTATGGATTTGTTATTATTGTTTTGGTCTTAAGCCGACATGACATATCATTGTAATAAGGCATTATGTAATGATATTATTATAATAGATTTAGGTGGCCAACCTAATTGGTTTAGGCCTTAGGGTTTGTATAAATAAGAGGTAGAAACTCTTTGAAAAAGTATCATGGTTATTGGAAAGGTCATGGTTAAGGAATGTAATGTGCGAATATTATAATATCACTTAGGCAGAGGAGTTAATCGATCATTGGTGATCAGATTGAATTTAGAAGAGAATTTATTCCTCCGGCATTGAGCCTAATCAAGACTATAATTAGGCATAGAAGATGCTATTTCTAGAAGTTCACTCTATTGGATTGTTGTCCATTTATCTTGAGAAGGTTGTAGCCTCTCTGTAGTCAGTGAGACTCTTTTGTAATGAGCAGTACGCTCTAGGCAGTGTGCCTTCCTGCAAGTGCAGGCCCCTCATTGTAACACATACTTTCTACAAAAGTATCATCTGACCATGGGTAGGCTTCCCACCGTGGTTTTTCCCTTTCCAAGTTTTCCACGTACAAATCATGGTGTTATGTGGTATGGTTTCTTTGCATTGATTATTTGGTTAATTGTTAAGTTGTATTGTTTACCGGTATCTATTTCTACCGACATATGCTTGTGCTTTACCGGTACTTGATCTGTTTAAGGTTATATTGTGGATTAAAAGTTATAATTTGTTAACAACTGATTCACCTCCCCCACCTCTTAGTTGTTCACTAGTTATCCTAACACACTTAAGCTGAAGTCTCCCTTATGTGGATACCAGAGACCATACTCATCAGTCCCCTTGAGGTATCTAAGTATTATTTTGACTGCCACCATGTGAGTCTCTTTTAGATTTGCAAAAAATATGGCAACCAAGCCGACAACTTTTTCTATGTCTGGTCTACTATGTACTGCATATTGTAACTTACCGATCATGGACCGGTAAAGTGTCTCATTCACTTCTTCAATCTCATCATATTTAGAGAGATAGCAACCTATAACCATTGGAGTTCCAATAGGTTTGCAATCTTCCATTCCAAAAGTTTTCAGAATTTCCCTTATGTACTTAGTCTGACTAATGAAGATGCCATTCTTTAGCTGTGAGACTTGCAGGCCAATAAAAAAATTTATCTTGCCAATCATGGACATCTCAAATTCTTGCTTCATTTGTTCTACAAATCTTCTTCTCATCTCATCATCTCCCCCAAAGATGATGTCATCTAAAAAGATCTTAGCAATTAGATGTTTTCCTTTAGTTCCACTCTTTAGATACAGGTTAGTATTATCACTAGTTCTTTTGAACCCTATGCTTAGCAGATATGAGTGTAGCCTCTCATACCAAGCTCTTGGTGCTTGTTTCAGCACATATAGAGCCTTCTGCAACCTGCATACCATATTTCTTCCATCTTCAGATCCAAACCCTTCTAATTTCTCTGTGTACACTTCTTCCTCTAACACTCCATTTAAGAATGCCCATTTGACATCCTTTTGGTAAACTTTAAAAAATTTATAAGCAACATAGGCCAGCAAAATTCTGACCCCTTCCAGTCTAGCCACAAGTGCAAAGGTTTCTCCATAGTCCAAACCTTCTTCTTTAGCATAGCCCTTACATACTAATATTTCTTTTTTTCTTATCACTTTACCGATTTTATGCATTTTATTTCTGAACACCCACTTAGTGCCTATCACATTTTTGTTTCCCGGTCTGGGCACTAGAGTCCATCTATCATTTTTCTCAATTTTCTCTAGTTCTTCTTCCATGGCTTTGACCTAGTCATCATCTTTTAGAGCCTCCTTTTCTATTTTGGGCTCAAATATGGAGAGCATACAACCATTCTCTCTTTCTCTTCTTCTGGTTAGAACCCCTGCATCTTTGTCGCCGATGATATTTTTTGCAGAATGATTGTTTCTAACATACTTAGCCAATACCTGTTCACTTCTTGGAGCTTCTTCAACCAATTATGTAGGTTCTACTTCACGGGCTTCTTCATGTGCCACTTCAATAGGATCTTCTTTAGTAGGTTCCACCGGCACATTGCACTCAAACCCTTTATAGTCCTCTGATTCACTCTTATTGTCCTATCCATTTTTCCAAGAGTACTCATCTACTCTAACATTTGCACTTTCCATAATCTTACTGGTCCTTTTGTTCAAACATCAGTATGCCTTACTTTTTGTGGAGTAACCTAAGAAGGTTACTTCATCACTCTTGGGATCAAATTTTCCAATGTACTCATCCCTCTTGATATAGCACCTACTTCTAAATAATTTGAAATACAAACATTAGGTGAGTATCCACACCATAATTCATAGGGGGTTTAATTTGTCCATTTCTTTACCTGTATCCAGTTTCAGGTGAATACAAAAGTGCTTATTACTTCTCTCCAGAAAATATGTGGAATGTCCTTCTGTATCATCAGAGTCCTTGCACATTCAATAAATTTTTTTTTTCTTCTTTCACCAACCCCATTCTGCTAAGGGGTTTTGGGTGCAGACATTTATCTCATAATCCCCTGTTCCTCATATTAATTCATGAACTGTTGAGAGGTGAACTCTCATCCTCTATCTAATCTCAAACACTTTAGATTCTTACCAGTTCCTCTCTCTACTCAAACCTTAAATACTTTTAACATGTGAAAGGCTTCAGATTCTTCCTTCAAGAATACAACCCACATCATTCTTGAGAAATCATCGACATACAACATAAAATACTGATCTCCATAGAAACTCTTGGTTCTCATAGGACCATACAGGTCTATATTAACTAAGTCCAACACATTTTCAGATGAAAAGGATTTACTACTGAAACTAGACTCGGTTAACTTTCCTAGTTGACATTCTTTGCACATAGCATTTTTCAGGTTTCACTATATTAGGCATACCTCTAACAGACTTTGCCTTACTGACTTTTTCTATGTTGTCAAAGTTAACATGACACAATCTTTTATGCCACAACCAACTATCTTCTACCTTAGCCATTAGATAGCTACCTATGGTGGTGTCTAGGTGAAACAGATTGCCTCTCGACTATTTACCGGTAGCAATCAAACGTCCTGATTTGTCATTTATTTTACATATTCCTTCATTGAATTCTAACCGGTAACACTTATTGTTAAGTTTTGAAACCTCTAACAAACTATATTTTATCCCTTCTACCCAATAGACATCATCATAATTTGTTTTGTCATTCAGAACTATAGATCTATTACCTTTTACTGCACGAGTATCATTTCCAAATCTCATAGTTCCTCCATTGCAGTCCTCCGTGTTGAGGAATTTGTTTATGTCACCGGTCATGTGGTGAGTGCAACCACTATCAATCACCCATTCTCCACACCGGTTTGTACTAGAAATTAGTAACATATCTCCTTCCTCTGTGCTATCCTCCTTGACTACCACAAATGCAATTCCATCTCCATTAGATCCTTCTAATTCTTCATCAGTGACTCCTTCTTCTACAAGATAACATTCCTTCTTTCTCTTGTCCCTATAGCTTCTAAAATTATCCTTCTTGTCTGTATCATTGTCAGGATATCTTGAAGTAAATATGACCTATCTTATTACAGAAGAATCACTTTAAGGGTAATTTACCTTTATGCTTTCCTTTTGCTCTTGGAAATCTTCTTGCCAATAGAGCTTCAATTTCATCTTGCTCTTGCTCCTCAGATAACAGGTCGTCACTTTCATGGGAATGACTGGTTCTTGTAGTAGAACTACTTCTGGTTTATTTCCTTCTCCTTGTTGGTGCATGCATCATGGAGGCTTTGAAAGCAACATCAATCTTTGGTAGGCTATTTTCATAATTGCTCAGTTCAAAAGAAGTCAACTTATCGATCAGTGAGTCAAGAGATACATTAACTATTCCTGTTATCAGTGTTTAAGAAATGGGTTTTCTTTTCCCATGATTGGCTAGGTTTTTTGAAATTTTGAGTCAAGTATTCTATTAACTGCTTCAAATCTATTTTATTTATTTAAGGGTTAAGGGTTTTAGTTTTAAATCACTCAACTGTTTAATCAAAACCCTTTGCTTTCTATTCCTGCGTTACTTTAATCACTTAAGTAATGGGTCTTGGGGTCGCGTGAAGTGTCCCCCCTTTGTTATTTACCTAGGCGGTCGTTAAATAATCATAAAAAAATCTATGCCTTATGTCTTTTCCTTCTAATGTTGTCGGGTCCAGAAAGTGTTGCACAACTTCTAGATGAATCTATGACTTTCGTTATTTCATTAGGTGAAGTCATGGGTGTGTTAAGCTATGCAAAATAGTGAAAGGAAAAAGCATGTTCGGTTGTGTGCATTGGATCTGGTTTAACGAGACTCCATCTCACTCAAGATCTAATGGCTAGCATTAATTCATAGCCAAAACGAGTGAGTAAATTACCTTTCATGAAATGGCGAAAGGGTTTGGTGGGACCTAGCGGTGAAGACTTTTCCAAGGCTAAAAGGCGATCAAGTTCAAAAGAAATCAACGGATTGCATTGTTTCGTGGCTAATAGATGCTCACATGTTATACTCTGCAAAACAGCAAAAGTTTTTTTGGCTTGGGCAAAAGAGGTTTATAAGAAGCATAACATATGCGCAAGATCTCAAAGATCTAACGGCTAGTGCAATTTTGTAGGAGAAAGATGCTCGAAAGATAGCTTTCACGAAACAACGAAATGACATGGCGTTCCAAGCAAGTAGTCTAGCTAGTTGAGATGGCAAATAAGATAATGACACGTGCCCAAAAATCAAAGTGGTCAGCGGATTGGATTCAAGGATTAAAAGGTGGGTCCAAGAAGATGAGTCATGTTGCGAGATAATAAGTGACCTGGCAGATGCAGGTGGAAAGGATGAGGTGGATCCTAATGTTTTCTCTCAGTGAATAAAAAGTTGACATGTCAGTTCGAGAATGACCTGACACCAGGTGGATAAAATTGAGTCAGATGACCCACGTAAGCCGGATTCAAGTAGGTTGTTAAGCATCAAACAAGTTTGATCTAATCTAATGATCCGCGAGTGTTCGCGAAGGTAAGATGCTTGTGTTTTAAAGCCTGTGAAATGGCAAAAGAGCTAGTGGGCCTGAAGAACAGGTAAAGCATAAAGGTAAAAGAGGATCAACTCTATTTTGATCCAAGGGTTATTGTCATTTCGTGGCTGCAAATCAAACGACGATTAAGGCCTGCGAAATGGCGAAAGAGAAAAAGAGGTTCTTCTCGGCATGATGTGGAGTGATAGCTGTTACTTCTTGTAAAGTTTGATGGTGATGTGTCAATTGACACGTAGTTCAAAAGGTGATTAAGGACTCACCAAGATGTAGCTGGCAGTTATGCAGGATGTAAGACATGTGGTTGACTCTGAACTAAACCTGAAGAGTTTTCTAGGGCTAATGGCTGAGTGCCACGTGGCATTTATTAACTGGTGAATAAGTGGGGTGAACGATGTTCAGATAAAGGTCTCACTTAAAAGATGGTCATCTCCAGATTGATCCAACACTTCTTGTTGTTTCATGGCCCGAAGATGTGAGCGGATTAACCTCTGCAAAATAGTAAAAAACCATTAGCCGTCAGGATGAGGCATGGTTAGTGAAAAAGTTGACGGTCCTGATAGGGGTTAAAGGCCAGGCGGTTAGAGTTCCATCTAATGCTTGGCATAGCTTCACGAAAGGAAAGTGCTCATGGGATAAAGCTTGTGAAATGGCAAAAAGGAGGTAGGGCCCGATGCAAAGGCAAAGAGGTTAAAACAGTGTAAAGACCGATCAAGTCACATTTGATCGAACGGCTGGCGTGATTTCATTTGGCAAAATTGCTAGGATGTTATGCTCTGTGGAATGGTGAAAGAGCGAAAATAAAATATACAGGCATTTTGTGACCCGTTGGAGCGAAATTTTTGAATTCTTCTACAAATTTAATTCTGAAAGGACGGCCAAAGCATGTGGTATCAATGTCGCAGTTAAGAGCCCGACTACCATATATGATCTCGGTTCAATTGAATGAAGGCATCATTTTGAAAAGTTGTTGCAGAGAAGCAGTTGCAAAGCAAATTTCTTCTCTTGCAGAGAAAATTTCTTCAGTTGCAGAATGGATTTCTTCAAGCAAAAAATAGGTTCTCTTGTACTCCTATTTGGCAATTACTTGATAGTATGTTTTAGTTGAGATTTTGATTTATTACAGAATAGTTGGGGCTAGTAATTAAATTGCTTGCATTGTTTTTAAGATGGCACCTCAAAGAGAATTCTCAGGAAAGGTTAATTACCAAGAGAGGGCTATCTATGATGATTTCCTAGAATAGTTGACAATGTCAACTAATGTGGCAGCAAAGGTAAACAAACTAGTGCCAAGAGCTCCTCGCCTAAAAATAGGAGAGGAATTGTATGACAAAGGCAACTAGCTAAGAGACCCTCAAATTGGGTTGTTTGTGCTGGGATTATTTAAAGTTGGATTTGGCATGAGAAACTCCCTAGCCCCAATGAATAGTATCTAGGAGCTAGATGTAGGCAAATTGGTGGTCCTTGGAGTATTCATGGATGTGGATCTCCTAACTCAGGTTGAAAACAAATATGACCTAATCACAAGAGTGTTAAGGATATAAGTGGGAAAACCCTCATTAAAATAAATAATGAGGAGTTCAGAAAAACATTTGGGCTTAGTGAGTTTACCAATTTTTTAGAGCCTATTAATTTTAAATCACTAGCTCAGGTTTACAGTGTGCAGAGGAATCACCTTAGAAATGGGCCTCTCAAAGAATTCTTTGTGAAGATAGGTGGGTTAACTATTGTAGGACGTAACACTGAGGAGCCTTTTTCTTTAAATCTATTTACCCTTAGGGCCAAAGGATTGTACTAGTCACTCTGCCAAATTTTAAGAGAAGATGCTGAGGCAAATATGCCAACTCATTATATGTTAATGATTGCTCAAATTTTGAACCCTTCTTTGGCAGTGACTTTTGACTATGCTTCCTATATCACTGATGCCATCCATGAAGGATTGATAGGAATAAAGAATGGGAAAGTGGATAGGCCTTTTGGATGGTACTCCCTCCTTATCCATTTATTTTTATTCAAGCGTGGTGACTATTTTGCAAGTGGAATGCATATTGTGAAAGAGAAAGATGGAGTGTAGATGCCAGTGTAGTTATGGAGTACAGTATTGTCCTGGGACAAAGAAGATGCAAGCTTCTTGAAGTTTGATAAATGTTTTTCATCTAAGATTAGGACTCTTATCTGTTCAGAGAATCCAAGAGTCCCTAAGGTTCTTTTGGAATTCATTAGGCCAAAAGAGTTTGCTAAGAATGTTCAAATTGTCCACAATTGGGGTGATATCTACTTATACCTTGTCTCCATAGTTTTCAGAGTATATGGTTTCAAAGGTACTCCATTTTTGTTACCCTATCAGGTCTCTCTTAAAGTAGGAATTGCAGAGATCCTCAAACAAATTGGTAGTGTACAAGAGGCAGAGCTAATAGACAGAGGTAAAGGGAACATTTTCCCTACAGTTACTATAGCACATCAATTTGTGATAATGAAAGGAGGTTGGAAGTGTTTTGAAGATTTCCTTCAACCATATCATTTGTCAACTGTAGTATCCTAATGTGCTGACCCTGAAGATTTCTTCAACGACATGTTTAGAAAGAGGGCAATATGCAGAGGTAGACCCCACCAATTCCAGTTTCCTGAAGACCTCATTAGGAATGAGTTTGACTTAGATGAGCAAGAGCTGAGGAAGGAAAAGTGGGTGGCCTATAAAAAGGCTTTAGACTTTGTGAACCAATTTGACACTAGCTATGACCCTTTGTCTAGCTTTCACCCCTTTGAAGAGAAGGTAAAGTTCTTAATTCTTTTTTTTGAGGATGTGATTCAAACATTGAAAGAAAAGAGGGAGATTGTAATTAAGAACAACCCTAAGAAAGAAAGACTGGTTCTAAATAGGTCTGCGTCTACCAGAGCAATCCCTCCTAGTGATTATATGTTGCATAAGAAGTCCAACTACAGTGTGTTGATGCCTACAACAGGGGAGCCCTCTACCTCAAAATGGAAGAGGAAGATACAGGATGTCATTGACATTCAAGATAGCCCAGAGAAACAAAGAGTGGGAAAGGAAGTACAATCTGATGAACCTTTATACTGCCCATCTCAATCCCCTATTCATATAAGAGATGAACAGGTAGCAGCTGAGCAACTGTTATAGTTAGGCAGTCTTGGAGAGATAGCATACACATATGATGAAGTGGAAGAGGGAATGCCAGAAAAGCCCCTTACTACTGAGACGAACATTACTACTAATGAGTTCAAAGGCCAGGATTGGGATCTTGAGATCAAGCAAGCCAGTGGTGATTTCTTGGCTGACAATAATTTTGTCACATCAGGAGCTTTCATGCAATTTGTATGGAAGCAGAAAATTGATAAATTTAATGCTAGGTGTGAAAAGAGGAAAGGTGAGCAGCCCCACAAGGATCCAGCTGTGGTGGAGGAAGAGATAAAGAAAGAAATGGTTGATGAGTTTAAGACCATCACTCTTGAGTAGGGAATAGACATGGTAGCACAGGCTAGGGTACTCATTCTCCTCGAATGGGACATAGCAAATGCGTTGGTTTTAGAGGTAGTAAGAAAAGAGACCAAACCTATGGAGGGAGTCACTTTCAGCAAAGATAATGCTACACTGGTCATGTGGTCTCTTAAAAGAGATGAAAATAAGAGGAATAAGGACACCCCAAGGTCAAGTTACCTTGGAGGAGTGATAGTGAAAAGAGTGCAGAGCACTGGGGTAGTGGAAGCTACTAGCACTATGCTACAGACTGCAATGTTTAGTGTTGCAGTTGCAGAAAGAGAGACTAAGGAAAAGGCAGATCTCCAAGTTAATTTGGAGACAATTTTGGAAGCTAACAGCAGTGCCAAGGGAGAGGTAACTGGTAAAGATAGCATCATCACCAAGCTACAAAGCCAGTTGGTAGGACAATAGCATCAAGGTGAGTCCTCAACATTGATTATCTCCTCTTCTACTACAAGACCTCCTCCTTCCAGCTCCATTATTGAGTTCCCACCATCTCCAACACCTTCTAGTTTTGAGTTGATTGAGATCACTCCCCATGAATTGGAGAATTTAAAATAGGCTCAAGCCTTATATGCAAAGAAATATGAAGAGAGGGTAAAGGCTACAATTTTAAGTTTTGCTGACACTATTGGGTCTTCACTAATGTATAACAACATGAGTAAGATTTTGGAAATGTGGAATGAGTTAAATGGGGACAAGGTTGTATTAATGCCTATTTTTGATAAATGGAGACCCAGAGAGCAAGCTATAGAACTAATCTGTGTATCCTATGATGAAGCAGGGGCTGACCCTATTATTAAATCTACAAATGATATGACAAAGGATTTAGTAAAGTTGGCAGAAGGAGTGGATAATGCAGATAGAAAGATCAACTTATACAAGAAAGAGTACACTGATCAAGTTTTTGAATTATTCCTAGGAGGTTTTGTCAACCCAACCCAATTAAAGGACAAACAAATATGGTTTAAGGAATTGGAAGCCAAATTGTCACTGAGAATAAAAGGAATTTTTAAATAAGAGGATGCCTCCATATTTGTGAAAACAATTGAAGAGATTGAGAAAATCAAATCTCATTATGGTTTCTTGAATTCAGAGGTCAATGAAATGAGGAATTCTTAGAAAAGATTAGCCAAGACAAAAGCAAGAGTAATTAACTTCTCATGGCCTGCTGATGAGGTGTATCAGGAATGGACAAGAAAGTATGCAGTGGTTGATGTGGAGTAGTTAGAAAATGTTGCAACAGAACAACAAGAGGAAGAAGCCACAGATGTTGAAAGAGACTTGTAACCGCATTTGTAAAAGGTTTTGTAACTTCTTCTTAAGAAGTAATGATTGTAACAAACTCTCCTAGGAAAGTCTAAAGCTATGTGTGCATCCATATTGTTATAAATGGATACCAGGAATAGTAAAAAAGGATCGCAAGGAATTGTAAGAAAATGCTGCAGAAATTTATCTGAGCTTTTTTCAAGTTTTGATGGGGAATATTCGAATAATTTTGTAGTACTTTTAGAAGAAATATTAATACACAGACCATTGGTTTTGAGTTTAAACTTTGTGTTGTCTTCAAGTATGTTTGCAAATGTTTACTATTTCATTTTGAGTAATCTAGGGTTATTCTTTTTGAATATGGGTTGCAAGGCAATTTTTCAGTGAAAATGTTTCTTAGCTTTTCTCTTCAGGAGGGGAATTAAATATGCAGGAATCATTCTTTACCAGTAAATCCTTTGTGGGATACTTTGAATTTTGATGAACACAGTTTAGTCTAGTATGAATAAATTCTTATGTGTGTCAGGCATATATAGGGATCTGCAGAAGCCAAACTGATGGAATATGTAGAGATGTTTGATTGTGGAAGTATTGTTTGAACTTAGATGACTCTGTAACCTTGGATAAGGCACTGATATCTATTAAGGTTATCTTCTATACATCTTGTAGATCAATACTGAACATGAGTATAAGTTTCATTCCTTTGTTTCAGTTAGTTTTAAGGCGATAAGATCCACTGGTTTTCGGACTGGTTTGTTGTGGATTTATCTTTTAAAAGTGTGAACTCAGTTCACAAAGGTCACCCATCTGAACTTTGGATAAGTTCAAAGTGTAGAAGGTTAATCAAACCTTGTCATATGTTGTCCTACAAGTTTCCTTCTCTTTAATCTCTCTTCTGCATACAAAGTTATCATATCACTATAAGGATTTTAAGGTGAATCAGATTTTGAGAACAACAAAAGTGGCGACTCTACTGGGGAGAGTCACAATAAGGATCCAGATATAGATTTGTGCTTAGATTTATAAAGAAAAATTATTGTGTGTTCATGGAATAGATTGTTGCTTCGGTGAATATAGCAGTGGTCTCTAGAGGTCCCTTTTTCAGAAGTTCCCTCTATTTTCTTTTGATATTTGATTTGGTCTGAAGTTTTGCAACATTTTATTCTAAGCTTGTTTTCATAATTCCCATAGTCTTGTGGGTGGCGACTCTGTTATCTTGGAACCAGTCCTTGTGAAATACATAAAATTGTAAAAGGAAGACAAGCATAATGCAAGGAGGAAAAAACACCAGATCATTCATGAAGAAACATCCTCATGAAACTTTGCAAGAAGGTTTGCCAGAACAGTCACAAAGAGGTCAGAAGTGATCAATGCTTCACGAACCATCAAATGTTGCTTGGGTCCAAAAGAATAATAATACCGGTAAGATACCTGATCGACCTATCTATGCAAAGTCTAATTCTTCTTCCAGAGAATCTGAACATGATCTATTAGGTTTTCATTCTAGTTTGTTTGGAAATATAGATAATTCTCATGCTTTAAATTAGGATATATCTCATGTTAGTGTGTCTGCGAGAGATAGGACTAGTTCAAATGCAATTAGACATTCTATTCCTAGAACAATTGATAGAAATATTAGCTTGATTGATATAGATCAAGTCAATATATCTGACTCTGAGGAGAATTTCCCTGATGAAGATAAAGTGTCACAAGAAATAGAAAATTTAAATAGGATGGTTCACCACTTAATCTCCCTAAGAGCCCAAAAGGAAGCAAATAAGGAAAAAGAAGTCAAAGCAAAACTAATGGAGAGAGATAGGCTTCTTAGGCAGATAGCTGATCTTGAAGTGTTGGCTAAGGAAAAAGATAAGAGTGATGAGGAAGGCCCTATAATCAGATAAATTCTAATCCCTAAGGCTAAGCAGGCATATAGGCTAGTAGTCCAACCAAACAGGGAAGTACTTGGTGATTCACAGCGTCCTAGGAACAATGTTGATAAAGGGAAGCAGAAATGGGTGGATGATGGAACTAGATGTAGAAATACAGAGGAGATTTCTCATAGGCTATCAACACATGAGAGAGAGATGGAAAGAATGAGGAAGGAAAAGGATGATCTACAAATGGAGCTAGAGAAAGATGAGTTGGAAGCAGCTCGTCAGGAAGTCAAAAGAAAGATTAGTTACCTAAAAGCTCCCCCTATCATTTTTCCATCAAAAGATCTTAGTAAGCCTAGTCCTCAGCAAATTTCCCTCCCCCTGGTTAAGATTCAGCCTACTGTGCCTACTAATACAACAACAACTAGTCAAATACCTGTGAACAATCAGCATAGCCAAATATCTTAGTCCCCAATTCCAAAAGTCAGAATGAACATGGGAAACAATAATTTTGCTAACCCTTTTCAAAGGAGACCTATCAATTTGGAGCAGTATAGACAATTTTTCTTTGATGGGATCCCAAGATATCCCAACCATGTTCCTACCGAGTTAAGGGATAGACTCCATAAGTTTGCCGGAATAATGCAATTAGTGCTGAGGAACACTTAAAATCTTTTGGGGACCTAATAAATGATTATGAGATAGTGGATGAAGATGTCATAATGAAATTGTTTGTTCAGTCCCCAGTTGATGATGCAAGAGATTGGTATAGAGGTCTTCCAGTTAATAGCATTGGGTCATGGGAGGACTTTAAGAAAAATTTTCAAGAACAATACAGTGACAAAACAAATGTGAGCTTCATGCTCAATGAATTTAATAACATTAGAAAATCTGATAATGAAATGGTCACCGATTTCAATGCTAGATTTCAAAAGGCCAAGCATAGATTATATCAGGTGATGAGGTTAGATGATAACATGTGTCTAAATACCTATTATAATGCATTTGATTCTAAGATGGCCTATATCTTAAGGGATAAAAATCCACATAACTTGAGGGATGCATTTAGGATTTCCATTAATGTGGAAAGCAATAGAAAAGCATCTGGGAAGTTAGGAAGGAGAACAGATGGTAGGTTGTGGCAAGAAACAAAATAGCAACCTAGCAAAGCTGCTAAGGAGGAAGACAAGATAGAAAAGTTGGTCATTTCTATGAAGGATCTGACTGCCAAGGTAAACAAAAATGATAAGCCTCATTATAACTAGCAAGATAGACCCTCGAGACTGCATGACATACCTTATAATACCAACTGGAAAGATGGCAAACACCAAAATGAGAAGCCTAAAATTGCACAGAATCAGGATACCCTAGATCCCTTAAAAGGGAAGAATGTCCATAATATAGAAAACACTCTTTGCTATATTGCTTGTGATGGGCCACATTCTCCTCATCATTGTGTAGTGGCTCAAGCCCTTGAAGAGTCCATGAGACAAGAAGCTAAGCCTGACATTAACATGTTTGAGACTATTATAGAGAGTGATGAGGAATCCGTACAAAGTGAATACAGTGATGTGTTGGATAATGAAAGGTTTGTTCAAGGACAACTAACACTAGACTGGCATCCTACCTTGAATGTGGTAACAATTGAAGATGAAGAAGTTCATCTTAGAAGGCCTAGTGAGGAAGAAGTTAAAAATCTCACCAAAGCTGCTATTGCTAAAGCAAAACACAATTACAACCTAAGGAGCACCAAGAAAGACACTGATCAGGGTGAACCTGGTTCCATGTTCATAAAAGAGGTTACTCAAAAGGGGGCAACAAATAGTGCTACTACTTTCCCTAAAATTGGTCAAGAAAAGAAGGAACAGGTTAAAGATGTACCCAAGAGTATAGATGATAAAAATGCCAATGATATACAAGGAGCTGCCATAGCAAAAAGGGCAAGTCAGCTTCAGGTAGAAAGAGTTAGAGCTAATACTAAATTAAGCAGTAGTTCCACATTTGACATGGCTCAAGCTCTTACACAAATGAAAGTTACTGTCCCATTAATAGAATTACTAAAAATAAAAGAACATAGGGATGCAGGTTTGTCTTTGTTTTCTAGTATATCTGACAGTGACATAGTCCTTCACACCCTAGAGGTTTATGTTGGAACCACTATTACTCAAGAGCCTTCACAAGTAGATCCTTTTTATGTTAGTTTGTTAGTAAATAACCGGCTGATAAAAAATTGCATGATAGATTCAGGAGTTGCTGCTAATGTAATGCCCTATGGTGTTATGAAAGAATTAGGACTATCAGTAACCACTATATATGGAAAATGCTATGCTATGGATAATAGGGAAGTACCTATGATAGGTACAATGAGGGATGTTGAAGTAAAAATAGCAACATTCCCTGAAGCAACTTACAAAATGGACGTTATTGTTACTAACACTAAACCCCATTATGGTATGTTGTTGTCTAGGCAGTGGGCAGCAACATTAGGAGGAAATGTCCAACTGGATTTATCTTATGCTACCATCCCAATCAATGGGAATCAGGTCAATTTGTACAGAGAACCACGTGCTCCTAGGGTAATTGAAAATGTAGATCCTAGTATGCTCAATTGTATGATTGATGTGGATCTTGATAATTTCAGACTACAACCAATTTTACCTCAATTGAAGAATACTGACCCCATTGTAGTTGAACTAGAATCACAACAACATGGTTTATGGCAGATGTATTTTGATGGAGCTTGCTCCAAAGAAGGATCTGGAGTAGGGGTTCTTTTTGTATCTCCATCAGGTATAACTTTTAATTATTCTTTTTTATTGGCTTTCCAGTGCACAAATAATACTACAAAGTATGAAGCCCTTTTATTGGGACTTGAAGTTCCAAAAAGGCATGGAATCCAGCTATTGAAATTTTTAGGGGACTCAAAATTGGTTGTCTCTCAGCTAAGATCCAAATATGCATCCAAAATTGATAGATTAAAGAGGTATAAACATGCAGTTTGGGATGTCATTGAGCATTTTAGTGCATTTTCTATTAATTGGATAGAGAGATCAAAGAATATTATGGCAGAATTTCTAGCTAATGTTGCATTGAAAAATAATGATACAACACTAACCAACATCTCCACTATGGAAATAAAATCTAGGCCTGCCATCCCTAATAATGTGTATAATTGGAAAGTTTTTGCTGATGATGAAGATATTCTTAGGTTCATTCAATGTGTTGATGATTATGATGGACATAAGATTGATTGTAATGCATTGGTGGAGGTGGTTGACAATAAGGAAATAGTGTTTGGAAACAATTTGGTCTAGTTGGAAACAAATGAGATACCTAAGGGGCTGGTAGAGCTAGAGAGCATGTTCAGTTACAATGACAGTGACTTGCATCAGCAGTCTACCACCAAGTTAGAAGAGTTGGAGGAGGTAAACCTGGGGACTAAATCATCCCCTAAGTTAGTATACATTGGGAAGAAATTACCCCCTCATGTCAGAATTAATCTTATTAATTTATTGAAAAGATATAAACATGTTTTTGCTTGGTCTTATGAAGACCTAAAGGCATATAGACAAGACCTTTTTCAGCATGAAGTTCCTTTACTTCCAGATGCTAAGCCTTTCAAACAGAAGCAGAGACCTATTAATCCCCTATTGGAAACTAAGATGCAACAAGATTTGACTAAGTTAAGAGAAGGGGGGATTATCAAACCTATAAGACATTCCTCATGGGTCTCCAATTTGGTCCCAGTAAGAAAGAAAAATGGAGACATTAGATTGTGTGTGGATTTTAGAAATTTGAATGTCGCTTCTTTAAAAGACAATTACTCTTCCCCCAATATGGAAGCTATGCTGCAGAGAGTAACATGTTGTGATCTATTGTCCATGATGGATGGTTTTTCAGGATACAATCAAGTGTTAGTGAGAGAATCTGAACAGTTCAAAACTGCCTTCACTACTCCATGGGGAACATATGTATATGTAAGAATTCCATTTGGATTAAAAAATGTTGGAGCTACATTTCAGAGAGCTATGGATGTAGCCTTCAAAGAATTCATCAATATCATCATGGTGGTTTATCAAGATGATTTAACTTGCTTCTCTAAAAAGGCCGATGACCACTGTGGACATTTGGAAAAGGTGCTCAATAAAGCTTTGGAATTTGGTGTGTCATTAAATCCCAAAAAATGTCATTTTGGGGTCACCGAAGGAAAATTATTGGGGCATATTGTTTCCAAGGAAGGGGTAAGAATAGACCCTGAAAGAATTGAAGCAATAAACAAAGTGCCTGAACCGAAGAATGTTAAAGGTATTCAATCTTTTTTGGGTAAGGTCAACTTTGTCAGAAGATTCATTGCAAACTTTGTAGAGATAGTGAAACCCATTGTCAAGTTGCTTAAGAAGAATACCAAGTTTTGTTGGGATCAAGAAGCCTCAAAGGTTTTTGCTGAAATTAAAAAAGCCATTCAGGAAGCACCCGTGCTGAAATCTCCTGATTACAGTAAGGCCTTTTCTTTGTTCTCTTTTGCTTCATACCATACAGTAGCTACAGTGTTGTTACAAAAAGATAATGAGGGATATGAACATCCCATAGCCTTTTATAGCAAGTCTTTGCAAGCAATAGAATTAAACTATGAAACCATGGAGAAACAAGCTTATGCCTTAGTCAAAGCTATCAAAGCTTTCAAGCCATACCTTGTGAATGAAAAAATCATTGCTTATGTCCCACATGCTACAGTTAAGGATATTTTGTCCCAATCTTAGGTTACAGGAAAAAGGTGTAGATGGATAGATAGAATCCAAGAATTTGACTTGGAAATAAAGATCACCAAATTGATGAGAGGCTTAGGTCTAGCCAAGCTCATGATTGAATCTAATCTTCTGAATGTTGAGATAAACAATGTTGAAATCAAAAGTACTTCAGTCACTAGTATTGAAAGGCAACCATGGTATTCAGAGGTAGTCTGATTTTTAAGAGATGCTACATTTGCAGAAGGAATGACACATAATCAAAGAAGGACTTTGAAACTCAAGTCACAAAAATATGTTCTCATTCAAGGTGATCTAGTTTGGAGAAAAAGAGATGGAGAATTGCTAATGTGTTTGGATGAATTCCAGGCTAAAAGGGTGTTGATTGAAATGCATGACGGAGTATGTGGAGGCCATTACTCTACTAAGACAACTATTGGTAAGATAATCTGGGCTGGGTACTATTGGCCTACTTTATTCAAGGATGCTCATGAACATGTCCAGAAATGTGACCCATGTCAAAAAATTTCATCCAAATTGAAGTATGAAGGAGCTTTACCCCTAAATCCAGTCACAGTGGAAGCCCCTTTTGTCCAATGGGGCATTGATTTTATCAGAGAGATCGTTGAGAGATCAGGAAGAGGTCATAGATGGATCATAGTAGCCACTGACTATTTTACTAAATGGATTGAAGTTATTCCCACAAGAAGAGCTACAAGTAAAGTTGTCATTGACTTCTTGATGGACAATGTTATAACTAGATTTGGAGTACCTAGAAAATTAGTAATGGACAATGCCATGAGTTTTAGGTCAGAAGAGTTTGTTGGATTTTGTACCAGTAATGGAATAATCATGTCTTACTCTTCACCTTATCATCCTCAAGGAAATGGACAAGCTGAATCTAGTAATAAAAGCCTCTTGAACATTATCAAGAAACTCCTGGAAGAGAACAAGAGGTCTTGAGATCAAAAGTTGAAATTAGCCTTGTGGGCTGACAGAGTAATAGTCAAGAAGGCCATTGGAATGTCACCCTTTGAACTAGTTTATGGTACACAAGCTAGACTGCCAGTAAACAATCTTCTTCCAGTTTATAGATTCTTGCAAACTGAAGACATGGAGCTATCTGAACCTATGGAAAACCAAATGATTTAGATAGTGGAAGTGGAGGAGATCAGAACTCTAGCTCATAAGAGAAATCTGAAGATCCAATTGCAGTCCAAGTACTTTTTGATAAAAGGACATCATTAAGGAAGTTTCAAATTGATGATATTGTTCTTCAATGGAATGCAGAGGATAGGACAAGGGAAAACATAAGAAATTTGAATCATTATGGATGGGCCCTTTTGTGGTCTATGATTTAAATGGAAAGGATTCTTATTTTATGAAAAATATGAATGATGAAGTACAAGAATTTCCAGTGCATGGACAATTCCTGAGACATTATTTCTCTTGAAGTCCATGCACAATAGGTCCTTTGTTTGTATATATTTGTTTTGTTTGCTTCCTATTGTTTTTGTTTGGGTCTGTGTTTTGGTCTGTTTCTCCAGAGTTTCCTAAGTTTTCTTGTGTTGACCTTGCAATCAACCATCCCCAGTCAGAGTTGTTGTTATCAGTGTTTAAGAAATGGGTTTTCTTTTCCCATGATTGGCTAGGTTTTTTGAAATTTTGAGTCAGGTATGCTATTAATTGCTTCAAATCTATTTTAGGTCTTTAAGGGTTAAGGGTTTTAGTTTTAAATTGCTCAAATGTTTGATCAAAACCCTCTGGTTTCTATTCCTGCGTTACTTTATTCACTTAAGTAATGGATCTTGGGGTTGTGTGAACTGTCCCCCCTTTGTTATTTACCTAGGCAGTCATTAAATAATCATAAAAAAATCTATGCCTTATGTCTTTTCCTTCTAATGTTGTTGGGTCTAGTAAGTGTCGCGCAACTTCCAGATGAATCTACGACTTTCAATATTTTGTTAGGTGAAGTTGCGGGTGTGTTAAGCTATGTGAAATAGCGAAAGGAAAAAGCATGTTCGGCTGTGTGCATTGGATCTGGTTTAATGAGACTCCATCTTTCTCAAGATCTAATAGCTAGCATTGATTCACAGCAAAAATGAGCGAGTAAATTACCTTTTGCGAAATGGCAAAAGGGTTTGATAGGACCCAGTGATGAAGACTTTTCCACAGCTAAAAGGCGATGAACTTCAAAAGAAATCAATACCTCACGTTGTTTTGTGGCTGATAGATGCTCACATGTTATGCTCTGTGAAATAGCGAAAGGTTTTTTGGCTGAGGAAAAAGAGATTTATAAGAAGCATAACTGATACACAGGTTCTCAAAGATCTAACGGCTAGCGCAGTTTCGCAGGAGAAAGATGCTTGAAAGATAGCTTTCGTGAAACAGCGAAATGACATGGCATTCCAAGCAAGCAGTCCAAATGGTTGAGATGGCAAATAAGATAATGACATGTGGCTGAAAATCAAAGTGGTTAGTGGATTGGATTTAAGGATTAAAAGGTGGGTCCAAGAAGATGAGTCATGCTGTGGGATAAGAAGTGACTTGGTAGATGCAGGTGGCAAGGATGAGGTGGATCCTAATGTTTTCTCTCAGCAAATAAAAAGTTGACATGTCAGTTCGGGAATGACTAGACACCAGGTGGATAAAGTTGAGTCAGATGACCCACGTAAGTTAGATTCAAGTAGGTTGTTAAGCATCAAACAAGTTTGATATAATCTAATGATCTGTGTGTGTTCGCAAAGGTAAGATGGTTGTGTTTTAAAGCCTGCAAAATGGCGAAAGAGCTAGTGGGCCCGAAGAATAGGTAAAGCATAAAGGTAAAAGAGGATCAACTTTGTTTTGATCCAAGGGTTCTCATCGTTTTGTGGCTACAAATCAAATGAGGATTAAGGCCTGTGAAATGGAGAAAGAGAAAAAGAGGTTCTTCTCAGTATTACGTGGAGTGACAATTGTTACTTCTTGTAAAGCTTGATGGTGATGTGTCAATTGACACATAATTCAAAAGGTGATTAAGGACCTGCCAAGGTGTAGCCGACGGTTATGCAGGAAGTAAGACACATGGTTGACTTTGAACTAAACCCAAAGAGTTTTCTAGGGCTAATGGCCGAGTGCCACATGGCATTCGTTAACTGGTGAATAAGTGGGGTAAATGATGTCTGGATAAAGCTCTCACTTAAAAGATGGTCATCTCAAGATTGATCCAATGCTTCTCGTTGTTTCATGGCCCAAAGATGTGAGCAGATTAACCTCTGTGAAATAGCAAAAAACCATTAGTTGTTAGGATGAGGCACAATTAGTGAAAAAGTTGACGGTCCCGGTAGGGGTTAAAGGTCGGGCGGTTAGAGTTCCATCTAATGCTTGGCGTAGCTTCGCAAAAGGAAAGTGCTCGTGGGATAAAGCTTGTGAAATGGCGAAAAGGAGGTAGGGCTTGATGCAAAGGCAAAGAGGTTAAAATAGTGTAAAGACCGATCAAGTCTCATTTGATCGGATGGCTGGTGTGATTTTGTTTGGCAAAATTGCTAGGATGTTATGCTCTGCGAAATGGTGAAAGAGAGAAAAGAAAATATATAGGCATGTTGTGACCCGTTGGAGCGAAATTTTTGAATTCTTCTATGAATTCAATTTTGAAAGGACGGCTGAAGCATGCGGTATCAATGTCGCAGTTAAGAGCCTGACTACCATATATGATCTCGGTTCAATTGAATGAAGGAATCATTTTGAAAAGTTATTGCAGAGAAGTAGTTGCAGAGCAAATTTCTTCACTTGCAGAGAAAATTTCTTCAGTTGCAGAGCAGATTTCTCCAAGCAAAAAATAGGTTCTCTTGTACTCCTGTTTGGCAATTACTTGATAGAGTGTTTTAGTTGAGATTTCGATTTATTACAGAACAGTTGGGGCTAGTAATTAAATTGCTTGCATAGTTTTTAAGATGCCACCTAAAAGAGAATTCTTGAGAAAAGTTAATTACCTGGAGAGGGATATCTATGATGATTTCCTAGAACAGTTGACAATCTCAACTAATGTGGCAGCAAAGGTAAAAGAACTAGTGCCAAGAGCTCCTCACCTAAAAATAGGAGAGGGATTGTATGACAAAGGCAACTGGCTAAAAGACCCTCAAATTGGGTTGTCTGGGTTGGGATTATTTAAAGTTGGATTTGGTATGAGAAACTCCCCAGCCCTAATGAATAGTATTTGGGAGCTAGATGTAGGCAAATTGGTGGTCCCTGGAGTATTCATGGATGTGGATCTCCTAACTCAGGTTGCACACAACTATGACCCAATCACAAGAAGTGTTAAGGATATAAGTGGGAAAACCATCATTGAAATAAATAATGAGGAGTTTAGAAAAGCTTTTGGGCTTAGTGAGTTTACCAATTTTTTAGAGCCTATTAACTTTAAATCACTAGCTCAGGTTTATAGTGTGCAGAGGACTCACCTTAGAAATGGGTCTCTCAAAGAATTCTTTGTGAAGATAGGTGGGTTAACAGTTGTAGGACCTAACACTGAGGAGCCTTTTTCTTTAAATTTGTTTACCCTTAGGGCCAAAGGATTGTACTGGTCACTCTGCCAAATTTTAGGAGAAGATGCTGAGGCAAATATGCCAACTCATTATATGTTACTGATTGCTCAAATTTTGAACCCTTCTTTGGCAGTGACTTTTGACTATGCTTCCTATATCACTGATGCCATCCATGAAGGATTGATATGAATAAAGAATGGGAAAGTGGATAGGCCTTTTGGATGGTACTCCCTCCTTATGCATTTATTTGTATTCAAGGGTGGTGACTATTTTGCAAGTGGAATGGATATTGTGAAAGAGAAAAATGGAGAGAAGATGCCGTTGTAGTTATGGAGTAGAGTGTAGTCCTAAGACAGAGAAGATTCAAGCTTCTTGAAGTTTGATAAATGTTTTGAATCTAAGATGAGGACTCTTAACTGTTCAGAGAATCCAAGAGTCCCTAAGGTTCTTTTGGAATTCATTAGGCGAAAAGAGTTTGTTGAGAATGTTAAAATTGTCCACAATTGGGGTGATATCTACTTATACCCTGTCTCCACAGTTTTTAGAGTATATGGTTTCAAAGGTACTCCATTTTTGTTACCCTATCAGGTCCCTCTTAAACTAGGAATTGCAGAGATCCTCAGACAAATTGGTAGTGTGCAAGAGGCAGAGCTAACAGGTAGAGGTAAAGGGACCATTTCCCCTACAATTACCATAGCACATCAATTTGTGATAATTAAAGGAGGTTGGAAGTGTTTTGAAGATTTCCTTCAACCATATCATTTGTCAACTACAGTTTCCCGATGTGTTGACCCTGAAGATTTCTTCAATGACATATTCAGAAAGAGGGCAATATGCAGAGGTAGACCCCACCAATTCCAGTCTCTTGAAGACCTCATTAGGAATGAGTTTGACTTAGATGAGCAAGAGCTAAGGAAGGAAAAGTGGGTGGCCTACAAAAAGGCTTTAGACTTTGTGCACCAATTTGACACTAGCTATGACCATTTGTCTAGCTTTCACCCCTTTGAAGAGAAGATAAAGTTCTTAATTCTTTTTTTTGAGGATGTGATGCAAACATTGAAAGAAAAGAGGGAGGTTGTAATTAAGAACAACCCTAAGAAAGCAATAATGGTTCTAAATAGGTCTGCATTAACCAGAGTAATCCCTGCTAGTGATTATATGTTGCATAAGAAGTCCAACTATAGTGTGTTGATGCCTACAACATGGGAGCCCTCTACCTCAAAAGGGAAGAGGAAGATATAGGATGTCATTGACATTCAAGATAGCCCAGAGAAACAAAGAGTGGGAAAGGAAGTATAATCTGATGAACCTTTATACTCCCCATCTCAATCCCCTATTCATATAGGAGATGAACAGGCAGCACCTGAGCAATTGTTGCAGTTCGGCAGTCTTGGAGAGGTAACATACACATATGATGAAGTGGAAGAGGGAATGCCAGAAGAGCACCTTACTACTGAGATGAACATTACTACTAATGAGTTCAAAGGCCAGGAGTGGGATCTTGAGAACAAGCAAGACAGTGATGATTTCTTGGTTGACAAGAATTTTGTCACATCAGGAGCTTTCATGCAATTTGTTTGGAAGCTAAACATTGATAAATTTAATGCTAGGTGTGAAAAGAGGAAAGGTGAGCAGCCCCACAAGGATCCAGCTATGGTGGAGGAAGAGATAAAGCAAGAAATTGTTGATGAGTTTAAGACCATCAATCCTGAGCAGGGAAGAGACATGGTAGCACAGGCTGGGGTACTCATTCTCCTCGAATGGGACATAGCAGATGCCTTGGTTTTAGAGGCAGTAAGAAAAGAGACCAAACCTATGGAGAGAGTCACTTTCAGCAAAGATAATGCTGCACTGGTCACGTGGTCTCTTAAAAGAGATGAAAATAAGAGGAATAAGGACACCCCAAGGTCAAGTTACCTTGGAGGAGTGATAGTGAAAAGAGTGCAGAGCACTAGGGTAGTGGAAGCTGCTAACACTATGCTAGAGAGTGCAAAGTTTAGTGTTGCAGTAGCAGAAAGAGAGGCTAAGGAAAAGGCAGATCTCCAAGTTAAGTTGGAGACAATTTTGAAAGATTAGAATAGTGCCAAGGAAGAGGTAAGGGGTGAAGATAGCATCATCGCCAAGCTACAAAGCTAGTTGTCAGGATAATACCATCAAGGTGAGTCCTCAACATTGATGTTCTCATCTTCTCCTGCAAGACCTCCACCTACTAGCCCCATTATTGAGTTCCCGCCATCTCCAGTACCTTCTAGTTCTGAGTTGATTGAGATCACTCCCCATGAATTGAAGAATTTAAAACAAGCTCAAGCCTTATATGCAAAGAAATATGAAGAGAGGGTAAAGGCTCCAATTTTAAGTTTTGCTGACACTATTGGGTCTTCACTAATGTATAACAACATGAGTAAGATTTTGGAAATGTGGAATGAGTTAAATGGGGACAAGGCTGTATTAATGCTTATTTTTTATAAATGGAGACCCAGAGAGAAGGATATAGAACTGATCTGTGTATCCTATGATGAAGCAGGGGCTGACCCTATTATTAAATCTACAAATGATATGACAAAGGATTTAGTAAAGTTGGCAGAAGGAGTAGATAATGCAGATAGAAAGAGTACACTGATCAAGTTTTTGAATTACTCCTAGGAGGTTTTGTCAGCCCAACCCAATTAAAGGACAAATAAATATGGTTTAAGGAATTGGAAGCCAAATTGTCACTGAGAATAAAAGGAATTGTTAAATCAGAGGATGTCTCCATATTTGTCAAAACAATTGAAGAGATTGAGAAAATCAAATCTCATTATGGTTTCTTGAATTCAGAGGTCAATAAAATGAGGAATTCTTGGAAAAGATTAGCTAAGACAAAAGCAAGAGTAATTAACTTCTCATGTCCTATTGATGAGGTGTATCAGGAATGGACAAGAAAGTATGTATTGCTTGATGTAGAGGAGTTAGAAAATGTTGCAACAGAACAACAAGAGGAAGAAGCCGCGGATGTTGAAAGAGACTTGTAACAGGATTTGTAAAAGGTTTTGTAACTTCTTCTTAAGAAGTAATGGTTGTAACAAACTCTCCTAGGAAATTCTAAAGCTATGTGTGTATCCATATTGTTATAAATAGATACCAGGACTAGTAAAAAAAGGATCACAAGGAATTGTAATAAAATGCTTCACAAATTTAGGTGAGCTTTTTTCAAGTTTTGATGGAGAATATTCGAATGTTTTTGTAATACTTTTAGAAGAAATATTAATACACAAACCATTGGTTTTGAGTTTAAAATTTGTGTTGTCTTCAAGTATGTTTGCAAATGTTTACTGTTTCATTTTTAGTAATCTAGGGTTATTCTTTTTGAATATGGGTTGCAAGGCAATTTTCAGTAAAAACGTTTCTTAGCTTTTCTCTTCAGGAGGGGAATTAAATATGTAGGAATCATTCTTTACCAGTAAATTCTTTGTGGGATATTTTGAATTTTGATGAACATAGTTTAGTCTAGTATGAATAAATGCTTATGTGTGTCAGGCATATATAGGGATCTGCAGAAGCCAAACTGATGGAATATGTAGAGATGTTTGATTGTGGAAGTATTGTTTGAACTTAGATGACTTTGTAACCTTGGATAAGGCACTGATATCTATTAAGGCTATCTTCTATACATCTTGTAGATCAATAATGAACATGAGTATAAGTTTCATTCCTTTGTTTTAGTTAGTTTTAACATGATAAAATCCACTGGTTTTTGGACTGGTTTGCTGTGGATTTATCTTTTAAAAGTGTCAATTCAGTTCACAAAGGGATACCCGCCTAAACTTTGGATAAGTTTGAAGTGTAGAAGGTTAATAGAACCTTGTTATATGTTGTCCTGGAAGTTTCCTTCTTGTTAATCTCTCTTCTACATACAGAGTTATCATATCACTATAAGGATTTTAAAGTGAATCAGATTTTGAGAACAACAAATCCCAAGGATCTGAGTTCTTGGATAGCAAAGACCATTATGGAATATTGTGGTAGCAAGGTTCACAGGATTTTGCTAACCACTTCATCCTCCTCAATATTTTCTCCAACACTTTTAATGGAGTTTACTACATCCTTTATTCTCTTGCTATACTGCTTTATGTTTTCTCCTTCCTACATCCTCATCTCATCATATTTTCCTCTCAGGCTATCTACTTTAGCTTTTTGAACATGAGGATCTCCCCCATAGACTATCTTTAGCTTATTCCATATATAAAAAGTTTTTTTCACATCTTGAACCTCAACAAATTCGTTATCTGAAAGAGTGCTGACAATTAGACCCATAGCATCAGTATTATCTTTCCTTTCCTTGATCTAATCTGGAGTGAGAGTCCTTCAAGGATCCATGTACTTTGTGTTTATATGATTCCAGTAATGTTCTCCTAGGGATCTTAGATAAAGTTTCATTCTTCCACACCATAAGGTGTAATTCTCCTTAAAGAACTTAGGACCTCCTTTCGCATCATCTTGGATCTTTCCTTAAGCTAATTAAGCTTCTTCTGATTCTAAGGACCTGATGCTCTGATACCAATTTTTAGTCCCAACTAGTGCTGAGAGGGGAGGGGTGAATCAACACTTGATCAATTTTCACAATTAAAACTTTTAACTTTAATTTGCACTTATTTAATATTCATCAATATACTTAATCACTGAAGTAGAATATGCATACATGAAAAGTTGACAAAGACACTAAGATTTATCTCATGGAAACACAAATGGGAGAAAACCATGGTGTGAGTAGGAACTCACAAAATTTGTACTCTTCCAGAATATGCCCGGTGAGGAGCCATCCCTATTAGGAGATTGCAAAGACACTTGTTAGGTGCCACCTGATTAAGGGATTTTGTTTAAGGTTGATTAGTGCCTTTACCCTGTTAAAGGCAGCCTGATTAAAGGACTTAAGAACATCAATTAAGATGACACCCAGTTGAGGGATTTTACAAAGGGACCTATTAAAGTCCACCCGGTTAAGGGATTTAAGTTACAATGGTTAGAAAGCAACATATTGATGATCTATTGAATTAGCTATTGATATCTTGATCAAATCACAATGAGAATCACACTCTATCCACACTAGTTATGTCTGCTTTGCGAAAAACTGGTTTTATTCTTCGACTCTGCACTCTATTGGTCCTTTGACCTTCAGCTCTATACTCTGCCGGTTCTCTGACCTTTGGCTCTGCACTCTACCAATCCCCTGTCTCTCTTCTTTGCACTCAGCCAGTCTACCTCAAACACCCTCTGCTTCTGCTAAATCCTTTTAGCACTTCCTCTCACTCTTCTCTTCACCTTGGATTGCCTTCTACAAGATATGTTTTTTGCAAATTTTATGATCAGATCTTTCTAAATGAACTCAAAAACACTTTATACATTTTCTATCGACACTTTCAGGTGATCCCTCAATCAAAGCAATCACAGATTTTAGAATATTTCAAATTCAAAATCTCCCACTCTTTCTCTGTGCGCCTTACAACATTTTTGCCAAGTGTTCATCAAACTCTACTACCGCATCTTCCAAAGATACTAACTTCTAGGTCGTGTTCAGCCAATTAAGTGCAGACCAAAAAATTTGTAGGTAATCATGCTTGATTGTATGGTAACTGAAGTTGACCTTACCAATATGTGATTTGGCATAGACACATGCTCACCAACTCATCTTTTGCCACCGCAATTGAATAACTGATCATCGCTCCAATATTTATGGTGATCACCTATCTTTCTTCTGCTATACTGGTGTACTGGTATGCCACTACACTTCTATATTACCAATTCATCCTTTGATTGCTGGTTTGTTGTGATAGCATCAAGTCTCTTCCCTTGTTTACCAATGAGGTTTTGGTTTGCATACAACCTCAAATTTTCTTGTTTGAGTCACCTTTTGTGATTTCATCATCATCTGAGTGACCGATCCTCTTGAATGATAGACCGGTTGGCTTAGTCTATCTTTCCTTGAGCTGATTGAACTTTTGGTCATTTGTTACCAATGTTGTTTCCATGTGTTTGTAAGTCATCACCTTTGCTTACTTGAGAAAACATCACTCTACCTATACCACTACACTGGTTAGTGTTAGACATCAATGACAAATCTTAGCGCATATACCGGCTCTTTGGACTGACCGGTTTTGTCAATGTCAACAATCCAAAACCCAAGTCTTCAAGTTTGCAGTGATAAAAGGATCTTACATCCTCTACATGCAAAACTCCATTTGGTACACCAGATAGGGCACCAACAAGGTCAGTTTCCTCCAACTTGTATGGATGCCATTTGAATTCTAGTCTTGCCCTCTCGGTCACATCGACAAGATGAGGTGTATCTATTTCAAATATGAAAATTACCAAGTAAAGAGTAGAATTTTTGAAATAACTACCTCTTCTTCTTTGGTACTAGGGTTTCCAACCATCAAAAACTTTTAATACTCGATCACTGATTCAAACTTCACTTCAATCACCTCATATTGCTGGTAAATGGTCTGAAAGCTTCTAGCACAAACTTATCTCTTCTCTACTCGCTTCACCAAAAGTTTTCAAGATGCAAAGTGACAAATGAAATTCAAAAAGTTCTATTTATTTTCATTTTAACTACTGCAATAAATGCATTTAGTGACAAAACCCTAAAACACCTTAAAATACTCTAAAGCATATTACTGGTAGCAAAAACTTAGTGATATTTACCATTTATGATCCAAATACATATCAAAACATCAAAATGCATCAAGATATGTAGATTTAACTTATAGTACATCATCCAGGGGTTCAACTCAAGGTTTGACAATAAGCTCACCCCAAGTTGTTGAAACAAATTAATTTGTCAGAGATGGATTCTTAACATTAGGTGAAGAATCTGATTCCTTAGATGGTTTGTCATCACTCTTCTTCTTCTTCCAAGTCTTATTCATCTCAGCTTTGGTTTCTTCAATATCAACCTTCTACTTTCCTTTTTGGTCTATAGGATGATTCACTGGTTGGTTCTTCTATGTTCTGCAAAACTTGGCAATGTTTCTTGGTTTGTTGCAATGGTAGCATGCCATTCCAGATGCTCTCCAAGGTCCTGAGTTGCCTCTACCTATTCTTCTTCTGTAGTTCATTGCCATATGTCCAAAATTGTTTCATATTGAACAAGTCACATTGACTCTCTTTTTCATCTCACAAGGACTAGATCGGTTAACATAGGGTATTTGCCAATTTGTGTTCCTTTGGTTAGTGAAATTCCTTCTCCAATCACCAATAGGTCTTGGGTTCATGTGAGGTGCTGGATTGTTTGCACCATATCTGCATTCAATAGATCTATGCCCATACATGTTGCATGGATAACAATAACCATCAAATCTCCTAGGAACATATCTAGTATTAGTTCTATAACCAGTATTAGTATAATATCTACTTCTACAAACATTAGTAGTATATCATGTTTTATGATAGTTAAAGAAAATAGGTTCGTATGTTTTCTTACCAGTAGGCTTCCTAGCATTAGGAGCATTTTTATCTAGTTCATACATGTTTCTCTTGGTACCATAAGGTTCTCCCTTCTTAGATGTATTGTATCCTAACCCAGATGTATCACCTTTCATCCTTTGAGATTTGATATGTTCATCTAGCATAGAGGAGCTCTTGTTGAATTTATTGAGCTTCTCATTGGCCTCAGCAAGTTCCTTTGTAAGATCTTCATTTGTTTTCATGAGTGTCTCTCTAAGAGACATTGCCATTTCAAGATCTGACTATATGCTTCATTTTCTTCTTTCTCCTCATGCCAATGTTCATATAAAGTTGCATTCTTCTGCTTGATCTTAAAGATGTCATGCTCTTTATCTCAAATATGATCCTCAGCCTTTCTTCTAGCTTCAAGTTCCTCACTCATCTAGATTGTAAGTGCCTCTAGCTCTCTTCTCAGTTTAGTCATCTCATCATTCAGCTTCTCATCTTGTTCAACCAGTGCATCAATGTTCACCTCATCTGAAGAGCTATTATCAGAGATCTCCAACAATTGTTCAGTCAATTCCTTCCTTTTAGCTAGTGATGTCTTATACTTACCTCTTAGGGTTTCTAGCTCATCAGGTTGGTTTTAGCAAGTTCTCTAGCCATCTCTCTATAGCTCATTTCTTCACCCCTATTTTCATTAGGATCCCTTACAAGAGCTTTACAAAAAGGCCTATGAGAACCAACCCTGTTAGGAGCTACCCAAGTAACTGGGATTTGTAAACACAAGTTAATGTGTCACTTGGTTAGAGGATTTAATGATCAAAACTGTTAGGATCTCACTGCGCCTTGTTAGGAGTGACCTAGTAAGAGGATTTTCTTGCTACAACAATGATCTGAGTATAACACCTTTTGTGTCTGATAAGATCTACATTAAAACATCACAAAGACTTCATTTCTCAACTCCTCTGATCAATGCACTATTAAAAATATTAAATTCACTAATCATGTATCACACTCTTAAGCTCATGTATATATTTCCTTTCATACCTCATCACACAATTAAAATCATCATAAGGTCGGCTAGAACCTTGTTACAATTCCCTAAGTTCAATGCATCTAGACAATCTTGCATTGTATGCTTTAGTTATGTCGACCACCAACATAACAAATCCAATTATGTGTCATTTTACCGATCTGAGTGATTTTCATCACTACTAGTTAAGTCTCCATCAACTAATCTATTTTGTTAAACAAATCTTGATCACCTGATCGATTCAACACGTGCGGTCATGAACATATCTTCATCTGATAGTCTTCAATGCTTCTACAAAACCACATCATCTCAATCTTCTTGACTTTCATGTATCGTTTGTCAGAATGTTGAACTGTAGGACTTAGATGACTTAAAGAAACATAGTTGCCATCAATGAAAACATACAAAATAGTCATCATACATAAATCTAGTCTCTATACACAACAGACATATACCGGTTGCATCAGGAAAACACACATTACTAGTTTAGTTCAAATGGTCAAATGCCGATACATGTTGCTGTTGATCTTGGCATGATTTTCAATGGAGTTGAGCATTTGGGAATTTGAATTAGGTCCATGTTATGTCATGTAAATCATTATATTGGTCTGGTGGTCGATCTTTGTATCATGTGATGTAATTTTGTAATTGAGGGTTGAGGGTTTGGCCAACCTTGTTGTTAAGGTTGATGAATTGTATACATAGGTGATATGTTCATGTAATTTAGGTGTCAAGGTTGTGTCTAGATTATTAGAGAGAGCTTTGTGTGTGAACAAGGATTCATCTTTCAGTATTGTGATTGTGTGGAGATTGGTGTTGCAGAGAAAACATATGTGCTTAACCGGAACTGTAATCAGGAATTTGGAGATGTTATTCCTTCAATTTATTCCTTTTGGATTGTAGTCTAAATATTTTTGTAAGTCAATGAGACTTCCCTAAGGGTTGTAGCCTTCCAAGCCATTATCTATTGAGAAGTGAGCTCTAGGCATTGTGCCTAAATGCATGTGCATTCCCCATTATAATATTTTCACATACTACTGCAGAGTATCATCTTATTGTGGGTAGGTTCCCACTGTGGTTTTTCCCTTAACCGGTTTTTCCACATCAAAATCTTTGTGTTGTGTGTTGTTCTTATCTTTGTTGTTACTGTAGCTTATCAGATCTATATCTGTGATTATATTTGTTAATCCGGTGAAGACTGATTCACCCCCCTCTCTTAGTCTTCCTTCATTGTTTTTGATTAAGTAAAAATAGGTTTTAAGGGACCCGAAACCCGAATACATTCAAAAGATATTCAAGAAGGAAACAAAACAAGACAGCTACAAAAGACCAGCAAAAAAACCAACAATAGAGAAAAGGACAGCAAGAGGCTAGCAAGAAATTGACCCCAAGCCCAGCATTACAAGAAAATTAAAAATCTTCATAGTTTCCTCAACATTCTGTACCAAGAGCATCATCGCCTTGGCCGCTTCCCTTAGGTCATTGTTTTCTTGTCCAATCTGACTCTCTTTCATTTTGGTGTCCTTCTCAGCAGTAGTCTACCTAGTTCTGTGCCTAGGGTTTTGATGGGTAGGGCTGGAAGTTGGAGCATCTTCTATAATTACCAGGTTCTTCTCCTAATTTTTATTTTCCAAATGATCCACCAGTGCATTCATATTCTGGTAAGAAACTTTAAGGACCTGGAGGCTGTGGTTCATAAGGCTTTTAAATGCCTTCTCATTACGGGCAATCTGGGTGTTGACGTTGTCTTTGTCCTCCTCCACCTGCTCTTTCATAGTCTAATAACATCCTCCAAATGTTTCAGGTTCCCTTTTATTAGATCTTTCTCTAGTCAGTCCTCCATCTCCATTTCCTCCTCTGCTTCACTATTTTCTATATCCTCATTCTATTTCCTAGAGTCAAACATCTTAATCAGCTTATTGATCTTATCTTCCAGCTCCCTTTGCTTACCTTACATACTTGTGATGTTTTCAACAACCCATTTCTGGAAATTGAAGAATTCAAGAGTGCAGTTGTGGGCAGTGTCCAAGATGGTATCTGCAGAGTCCTTGCTCTGTTCAGTCTCCTCAGCATTAGGGTTGTCATACTCCTTAGGATTCAAAGCCTCATTCTCGCTTTCTGAACCCTTAGGGTTAGAGTGACGGTTCTCAGAATTACCCCCTTCCTCCCCTTCACCATAGTTCTCATCCTTGTTTGGCTCCATTTCAATATCAATGTCCTTATCCTTTTCCTCTTCTTCATCACAATGCACCTCCTTTTCTTCATGCTCTATTTCAACTTTCCTTTTTTTATGGGTAGGGGTGTTGGGATGATCCCCACTCAAGTTAGAGTCTTTGCCTCTCTTAGATATATGAGCGTTAATGATCAAAGGATCATCCTTGGTTGCCCTAGCCTTATCCTTAATATGTTCATATATCAGCAGAATAAGTCCCTGGTGAGCTAAAGGATAGGAATTAGGATTTTTAGCATAGTCAGCAAGGCTCTCATTTAGAGAGGATGCTAAATAGAAGGGCAAGGATATTTTAGCCTCATGACAAAAATGGTTCAGGATAGCGAAATGATAGTTATAAATTTTTGTAAATTTGCCGTCCAAAGTCAAATATTCCATTAAAGCCCTAAAAACTTTTTGCCAGAAAGACTTTTCCTGCTGGGGAGTGTAGTAGGAGATGTTGTCCTTCTTCGTAAGCTTGCCCTTCTCATCCTCCATCTTCAGGAAATTTTTGAAATCCTCAGTTGCATACTTCCGATCCCTATAGAATTTAGTCCCCTCCATCTTGAGCCTTGTGACCTCTGCAATCAAGTTTTCATCGATTTGCCAAATCTCCCCAAATAGGGTGGCTCTATTGTTACTCCAGCTTTTAGCAAAACTGTAAGACACAGAGTTTTTGCTTCCGTGAAGATTTTCCATATTTTTTAGTGAAGCTATGTCTGTGGAGCCTTCTCCAGACCTTTCTTTCACTCTTCCAATTCTCACATCTTGGAGGCTCGTTCCTATTTAGGTTACCACCCATTCTGAGCTCCAAGTAAAGATACCCACTGCTGCAGTTCTCAATCCGTAGACAAAACTCTAAAAACTTGTTATTTATGGATTCCCCATGTAAAGACTCTTTCGTAGTTTTGAAGTTATTGCTTATGTCCACACAAACCCAGCTATTATTACTATAATCTTTCAAACACATATGATCTTGGATATGATGCCAAGAAACACTCATAATCTGACAGTTAAGCCGCCCCCAAAATCTATCTTTGGAACTCATTCCCCAGAAATTAATCATGAGATTAACTTGACCCATTGATGCGATCAAAGTATAATTGCTCTTTAACCTCCCGTTTGATGTGAGTTTCTCCAATGTATTTGACATCCTTCTCCAAATTGACCCTTTCATTGGCTAGGATATCCCCAACCTTATTGCCCTCTCTAAAGGTATGAGTTATACTAATGCTAACATAGTTATTTAGAATATTTTTAGCATTTTTAATTAAATTGGTAATATTCCAGGGAATAGAACTAGTACCTATGAGGGCTTGTATGATGTTTGAAGAGTCCCCTTCAAGCCAAATTTTTTTGAATTTGAATTCCTGAGTTAGCTGAAGGCTCTTTAGCATTGCTAGAGCTTCAGCCACATGGTTATTTTGGATCCCAAAAGGAGAAGCAAAAGCAGCAATGCAAATTCCTTGAGCATTTCTAATAACTCCTCCTCCACCAGCCTTTCCAGGGTTCCCTTTAGCTGCCCCATTAAAATTAACCTTTATCCAGTCATATTCAGGAAACCTCCATACAATGTTATCTCTCTTATTCTTATTTTCTGATCTGTAGACCTTATGCATTAGGTTCCATTCGGTAAGGATGTCTTTTTCCATATCATTCATATCAGTAATAGACCATTGCTGATTATTCTTGTGAGGAATGTTGATGTTCTCCTTTATAGCCCTGCATATTTTTTCAAAGACCACCTGAGTATTACACTTTACTTCCCTAAATATCCTATTATTCCTTTCTTTCCAAATGCCCCAGCATATCATGGGGAGGATCAAAGACCAAAGGTTCTTGATGATTTGGCATTTGGCTGGAAAATTCCATTGCCAGATAATATCCTTGATGCTCTTGTTCATGACCCAATTAACTTTCTATTTTTCCCACATTTTGCACCAAATCTCCCAGGTAAAGGAGTAGTGAAAAAAGAGATGATCAACTGATTCCCCCTCCTTCTGGCATAGCTCACATCTATTAGGGAATTTGAAACCCCTTCGGATTAAATTGTCAAGAGTAAGGGTGCTATTATGAGAAGCAAGCCAAAAGAAAATGTTGACTTTAGGGATCAAATGTTGTTCCAAACTTTATTCCAGATGGGATTGCTGGTTTGAGAAAAGGTGTTTTTATAGGCGGAGGCAACCATAAATTCACCTTTAGGATCACTTTTCCAAAGGAAAACATCATCATAGCCTTTGTTAGGGGAAAAGGATAGCAACTCCTTCTGGAGAAAGGAAAATCTAGAATGGATGTCATCAAGCCTAACCCATGTGTCCTCCTTCCAATAGTCACATACCATAAGCCCAAACCTCCTTTTACACTCCTCAATAATTTGACTATTGTTATGATCATAAAGGGCTTCATTCTTCATCCAGGGGTCTTCCCAAAACCTTATTCTGTCACCTTTTCCAAGGACCCATCCAGCCCCAGCTTTTGCCACTTTTATGGATTTGGTAATACTATTCTAGATGAAGGATCTAGCAGGGATATCTTCAGAGTAAAGAATCCCTTGGATAGTCTGATTCTGAATGTATTTGTCAAACCAAATTTGATTCCAATCTTTCTTAGTATCATAGGCTCTCCATAATTGTTTAACAAGAAGAGCTTTGTTAAAGGTTTTTAGAGCTTTAATCCCCAGCCCTCCTTTGATCTTTGGTCTACACACTTTATCCCAGGCAACCAAGGGTATTCTCTTTTTTTCTTCCACTCCAGACCATAAAAATCTCTTTTGGATTCTTTCCATAGCTTCAACAAATTTAACCGGGATACCAAAAAGGCTGAGTGCATAAACAGGGAGATTTTGAAGAGTAGCTTGAAGGAGCTGCATTTTCCCAGCCTGAGATAACATTGAGCCTTTCCATCTAGCAAGTCTTTTATTAATTTTATCAATAAGCATATTCCAGAAGGAATTTGGGGGAGCTAACCCCAAAGGAAGGCCCAGATAGGTGGAAGGGAGCATTTCCACTTTGCACCCAATAATGTTAGTGTAGATCAGGAATTCAAGAAAACATCAAAGCAAATAGATATTAGCTAACCACAAAGCCAAATTGCAATGAAATAAATCCTAATTACACTCAATAGAAGAATTGAAAATAAGACATTCAAAATACATAAAAATCCATCACCAATGTCTCTTCCAATTGACCTCCATTGTCCTTCTTTCTCCTCCAAATAGCGGATTTGTGTGGATCTCACCTACAAGTGCAAAAGCATGAAGCAAGATTGATTTTGATAGCGCGAGGATACTAGAAGTGTGGTTGATTGATTCGATCCTTTGATTGAAGAAACTCATCCAATTTATAGACAAATTGGAGAGAGGACCAGATTAGCATGAAGAGATTTGAAAGGAAATTTCAAATCAAGAGTGACAAATATGACAAATTATGACAAAATTGACATTTTCTATGCAAGATTGATTGATTGACAAATTATGACAAAATATGACAAAATTGAAATGCCATTCCCATGAAATTAGGGGAAATATTAGAAAAATTGAAGAAAATAGGAGAAATGGAAAATTAGGAATTAGGAGAAATTAGTAAATTAGGAAAAATTGAAGAAAGAGATGAAATAGAAATTAGGTGAATTAATTAATAGGTTTTCATCCATTAATTAATTCATGAAAATACCTAGGACTAAATAAATAGATTTATTTAACCCACCAAGAAGAAGAAAAGGATTTAATGATCAAATCATAAAACCCTAGAAATAAGAGGACAAGGAATTAGGTCAAGACACCAAGAAATTAATGTCGATTCGATCATGATTCTGATTGACAAAGGACCAATGCTGATAAATGATTGAGATTGGTTGACAAATTGACCAAGATTGATAAAGAGATCAAATTGATAGGCACCAATTAATGAGGAACAATGACTAATTGATCCAAATTGACATGATTGAAAAGGACAACGATCAATGACAAATCAATCGCAAAATGACAAGATTGACCAGGACAAGGATCGATGATGAATCGATCGCAAAATGACGAGATTGACAAGGATGAGGATCGATGACAAATCAATCACAAAATGACGAGATTGACAAGAGGACAAGGATCGATGACAAATCGATCGCAAAATGACAAGATTGACAAGGACAAGGATCGATGACAAATCGATCGCAAAATGACAAAATTAACAAGAACGAGGATTGATGACAAATCGATCGCAAAATGACAAGATTGACAAGGACGAGGATCAATGATGAATCAATTGCAAAATGATGAGATTGAAAAGAGGAAAAAACCCTAATTCTATCATCGATTAGGATTGATGATGTCCAAAATGATGATAACTGAGCACACATGTTGATGCAACAAGATAAGATCGACCAAAATCATAACTGAAGATTGTTATCGACAAGACCAAATTCGAAAGCGAGAAAAATGAGGAATGTAGAGGAAGGAATCGATGCTCACAAATGATAAAGACCAAATGCACAACATAGAAGAAATGTTAATGCAACGCAAAAACCCTAAAATAAGGCAATGCGTAGATGTTAAAGTATGACTCCGCAAGCGTTGACCATTTTTAGACGTCTACATTTTGCCCCTCTTTGAGACAATGCAATTTTAAGCGTTGTTTCAAAGAATAATAATGAAAATGCCCCAGACAATAACAATGACATATGCATGCCCCCTCAAGGAATTGGCCGGAAAAATCTAGAAAAGAGGCCAATTGATCGATAAGAATGACAGAAGATGATAGGTTCAAATGGATCAAATGGACTGCCAAGACTGATGGAAGAAATGTTAGTAAGAAGAAATTAGATAGAGGATAGTTAGAGATGAAGAAAAACTTGCTTTCACCAATGCACAGAAGTAGGTGAGAACCTTTATTTAATGTAGCAAAGTGGATGCAGAGCATCATGGCGTTGAAGGCCAGAGCTGAAACGCAACCCCTTTTGTAAAAGACAGACACGTCGCACACAAGGAATGAGTGAAGCATCCTAGGGTGCATACATCAAGGGTTGAGGTATGTGTGGCGTTCACAAAGCAAACTTACTTATCACAGACACCCAATGATATAGTTGCCCCAATTTGTGACAAACATTCCACAAATAGAAAACACAACAAAAAAGGAAAGGGACCATGAACCATCCCGGTCACTCTAAATCACTCAGTGACATCCTTGAGCAACATAGGAACATGATCAAAACCAAAGATAAATCTAGTAAAAAGATAAGATGCACAAATTCGACCAAGTCAAACAAATAGTCTGATCACCATTGTCAAAGGTGGAAAACAAGAATGATCATGTTGTCTGGCTTCAGGGAATGCGGTACCCCGTCTAAGACAGGATACAATCTGGTTTCAAGTATACCACACCCTGTATAAGACCCATGATAATAGTGACAAGGACAAATGATATTGATGTTGATTGATTGATATGACAATTTTGATCAATTTGAATGTCTGGTTTGATTGAAAAGTTCATCTGTTAATACATGATTTCATTAAAGCACAATGTTTGATTAATTATCATTGGATGTATGCTCAACGATCTATCTAGGCACGAAGGGGACCATTTATTGACAAAATGCAAAATGCCAAAGGAATTGTTTTTGGAGTTTGATGTTTTGAAATTTTTTTTTTTTCATTTTTTAGGACTTTATTCAATTTTTAGGGATTTTTTCAGGACATTATTCAATTTTTAGGGATTTTTTCAGGACATTATTCAATTTTTTTAGGGATTTTTCAAGGACATTATTCAATTTTTATGGATTTTTTCAAGACATTATTCAATTTTTTTATGGATTTTTTCAGGACATTATTCAATTTTTTTTTAATTTTTTTAGGACATTATTCAATTTTTTTATGGATTTTTTCAGGACATTATTCAATTTTTTTATGGATTTTTTCAGGACATTATGCGATTTTTTAAAAAAATTTTCAAGACATTATTCAATTTTTTATGGATTTTTTCAGGACATTATTCAATTTTTATGGATTATTTTAGGACATTATGAGATTTGAAAGCTCTAGTAATTGATCATGACAAGGGGTGCGCACCCAATGAACATTTGAAAAATATATACAGTGACCAGGACCGAAACATATGCACAAGGACTAGAAACCTGAGTATGCAAGACAATGATGTTGACCACTCATAGGCCTAGAACAGAACATTGGGTTAGGACAAGGATAAGTGTGATAAAGCTGCGGGGGGAAGGTATAGCTAGGGGTCATGATAGATGACGGAGCAATAATCTTTTACACATGGCGCCTGTTTGCCAGGTTTCCACCATGGTACTTGCCCAAAGCGCCTATTTGCCAGGTTTTCACCATGGTACTTGCCCAAAGCACCTTTTTGCCAGGTTTTCACTAGAGGGCGAATTATTTTTCTTTACTTTTGTTCTTTTCAATTTTTCACTTCTTATTTGATTTTTTCTTTCACTTTGTGATTTTTTTTGTATTTTTTTTTTGAGCTTTTTGATTTTTTTGTATTTTTTCAGCTTTTTGATTTTTTTCAGGATCATATTAAAGAATTGCTGACAAAAGAACAATGCCCAATACTTGCGAAGGTGCATGCTATTTACAGGATCTGACCAAGGTTCACCTTCTGGGGTTGCAAGCTGATATGCCCCTGAGCCATAAGCTGCAGTAACTATGAAAGGCCCAACCCAATTAGGCTCAAACTTTCCTTTGATGATGTCAGTATATTGTCCATTCTTTGGGTTCTCCTTTAAGACCAAATCTCCCACTTCAAAGTGTCACCCTTTGACCTTCTTATTATAAAAGTGACAGAGACAGTTTTGATATGCCTGCAAATGTGTCAGGGCTGTCTAACGTTTCTCATCTAACATCTCAAGCTGATGCAACCGAGAGACTCTGTGCATTTCATCATTAATCAAATGTTGTAGGGAAACATGCAAAGAGGGACTTTCCACTTCCAAGGGTAAAATGGCTTCTGCACCATACACCAAGGAATAAGGTGTTGTGCCAGTAGGTGTGTGGATGGAAGTGTGATAAGCCCATAGTGTTGGATTCAATTGTACATGCCAATCTTGGCCATTATCATTGAGAACCTTTTTCAGGATCTTAATGATGGTTTTACTTGATGCTTCGGATTGACCATTACTTTGTGGATAATAAAGACTGGAGAAACGATGTTGGATGCAAAAATTTTCACAGAGTTCCTTGACATCTTTATTTTTAAATGGACGGCCATTATCTATGACAATTGCAAGGGGAACCCCATATCTACATATGATATAATTCAATAGAAACTTTGAAATTTGAACACCAGTGATATAGGTCATGGGGATAGCCTCGATCCATTTTGTAAAGTATTCTATGGCCATGATGATGAATTTGTGTCCATTTGCAAATGTTGGGTGAATCTTGCCAATAAGATCCAATCCCCATTGAGAAAAGGGCCATGAAGATATGACGAAGTGAAGTTCTTGAGCTAGCACATGAATGTAATTTCCATGGATTTGGCATTTGTAGCATTTCTTGACAAAATCATGAGCATCCTTTTCCATAGTGGGCCAATAATATCCAACACGAATCAACTTTTTTAACTAGACTCAAACCATTGAAATGGCCCCCACATATACCATCATGAAACTCATGTAAAGCCGTTTGTGCCTCGTCAGAATCCAAACACCTGAGGAAGGTGTGGTCAAAGGAATGATGGTAAAGGGTGTTTGCGATGATGACATATTTGGCATTTTGGCAGATGAAGGCTCGACGTTGGTTACAGGAAAGGTTAGGTGGTAAGGTTTGGGATTTCAAATATTGATAGATGTCATTGTACCATGAGGAATTAGGACCAACAAGAACACACATCACATCTGCTGTCAGAATTTCAAAAGAAGGGACAAGAAACTGTTCGACCAAAAATTCACATCTGTCCATATTGTGGGGCATATTTAACATGGAAGCAATAGTTGCCATCACATCTACTGACTTGTTTTGAATTATTGGAACTTGACTGAAATGGATAGCCATAAATTTTGTCTTGAAGAAATCCACCATATGCTTGTAGGGAATAAGCTTTTCATCTTTTGTCTCATAGTCATCATTCACTTGATGGATGACTAACTGGGAATCTCCATAGACTTGCAAATGTGTGATGTTCCAGTGGATCGCTACCCAGAGTCCTGTGACTAGATCTTCATATTCTGCAATATTATTGGTGCAATGGAAAGTTATTCTGTAGGATTTGGGAATAGCATCACCTTGAGGGGTGACAAACAATATACCTACTCTAGACCCAAATTTGGTATGGGATCCATCAAAATATAATTTCCATTCATTAGAAGATGTGACAGCAAAGACTGATTCATCTGGAAAATCCGTCAACATTGGATGATCCTCATGAATAGGTACCTCTGCAAGTTGATCCGCTATGATTTGTCCTTTTATTGTCTTTCTCTCAATGTACTCAATATCAAACTCATTTAGGATCATAACCCACTTTGCTAGGTGACCTGTCAAAGCTACCCTGCTAAACAAGTATTTCAAGGGATCAATTTTTGCAACTAACAATGTCTGATGATTTAACATATAGTGTCGAAGCTTCTGTGTTGCAAATACCACTTCTAAACATGCCCGTTCAATAGTTGATTAATTCAGTTCATAGCCCACTAGTGTCCAACTGATATAATAAATAGCCCATTCTTTGCCTTTCTCATCCTATTGGGCTAAGAGAACTCCCAGTGCCATTTCAGTTGTAGAGATATACAATATGAATGGCTTCCCTTCTATAGGAGGCATTAGAATAGGTGGCGATAGCAGATAATCCTTAAGAGTTTGAAATGCTGATTGACATTACTCAGTCCATTTAAAAGTGACACCTTTATGCAATAAATGTTGGAAGGGATGACATTTGTCTGCCAATTGAGCTATAAACCGGCAGATTGACTGTAACTTCCCTTGCAGACTTCTTAGTTGACAAAGATTGGAAGGAGGAGGCATATCCATTATTGCTTTAACTTTTTGGGGGTCTACTTCGATGCCTCTGTGAGAAACAATGTACCCTAATAATTTGCCGGCTGGACACCAAAGACACATTTCTTTGGGTTAAGTCTGAGCTTGTAGGTTTCCATTCGATCAAAGATTGGGCCAAGGATGGCTAGATGACTATCTCTTGTGACAGATTTGCATAATAGGTCATCAACATAGTCTTCCATCAAAGTATGCATAAAGTCATGGAAAATTGTTGTCATAGCTCTTTGATATGTTGCTCCAGCATTTTTAAGGCCAAAGGGAATCACATTCCAGTAGTAGGTACCCCAAGCACATGTGAATGCAGTCTTATGTTGATCTTTAGGAGCAATACAAATTTGATTATATCCAAAAAAACCATCCATCAATGATAGCATCTCATATCCAGCAGTCATGTCAACTATGATGTCTATATTTAGCAGTGGAAAGTCATCTTTAGGGCATGCTTTATTAAGATCCCTAAAATCCATACAGATTCTGATGCCCCCAGTTACTTTGCTAACTGGTACCAAATTTGAAATCCAATCTGCATAATCAATTGGTCTGATAAAGCCCACATCTAATAATTTTTTGAGTTCCACTTTGACCAAGAGAGCCACTTGGGGATGCATCTTTTTGAGTTTTTGTTTGACGAGCTTGGCCTCTGGTTTTATTGGCAAGTGATGAAGGACTAATTTAGGATCAAGGCTGGGCATATCTGCATAAGACCATGCAAAATTGATCTTTTTCTCAAGAAAGAAATTGACAAAATCTATTCTTTCTTGTTTTGATAGAGAAGCAGCAAAATGAATGACCTTAGGGTTGTCAGGTGTACCCAAATTTATCTCTTCAGTCATTTCCACAAGCAATGTTGATTTATCCTAACTTGATGAGGGTATGTCCAATCTTCCACCTTTGGGCACCTCAGAGAGGTTTTCACCCGCAGGTATGTCTTTTATTTTTACTTTTTCATGATCAGAGAGTGCCTTACGGTTTTCACTCAAAGACCTATTCTTTTGATTTTTTACTTTTTCTTTTTCATTTTTATGACTAGAAGATGGAGTTGACTCCCGAAAATATGTTGTAGAATCTAAATCAATAGAAAACCCTTCCTTATGATCGCCTCATGGTATGCCTTCCCCTAGTCCAAGGAATTCTATGATTGCTTCGTCATTTTGAAAACAATCCAATTTGAGTGGTTCTTGTTGGTCATGTTGGATAAGTTGTGGATAAACAAGGGGTATGTCATCATTGGTTTCAAGAAGAGTTAGGGCTGAGATGGTAAGGATAAGAATGTCTATGGTATCGTTGTCTAAACTGCTTGTATCTGATTCGAAGCTTGGGTCCCAAAATGACTCTATCCAAGCATTAGGACACATTTTGGGAGGGGGAGTTATTTCATGTTTGTCTTCCATGGGCAAATAATTAGGGTCAAGGAAAACATTTTCAAGGGCATAGGAGCTAGAAGAAAAAGAACTCCAGTCCCATTCATTGGAATCAATTTCAGGTTGGGTATCCTTAGGTGTTGTTTCATCATCAGGGTCATGCCCCTTTCTACACGTGGTCACTTTGGTAGAGGAGGTTCCAATTCGCAATGGTACAAAACCTAACCCTAAAGTTGGATGTCACATCTTAGGTATAATAGGTTCTAGTCTTCCTTTCTTGTCTGGGCCTAAACCACTGCAGCCATCATATCCCTTTTTCTACAGCATAGTAAACCCTTTGCCATACCGCTCCACTGGCAACCTGATAGGTGGTGTCTCAGTTGGATCCTTATAAAGCCAATCTATGACATCATCATCCAAATTTTCCTTGTCAAGTTTACCCCATCTTGTAAATGTAGTGGGGGGCTGATATTGAATGACTATCTTAGGTTCCTTTTGCAACAAACGTGGTTTACCATGTGATTTTGGAGATATTGGTAAATTCCCAATAAGGAATGTTTGAGCCATTGAATACTCTCCGCATCCTTGGTCCTGTATCTTCAATTTTCCTTTGATAGCATCTAACAACTCATTAGGATCCACATAATTATGTAAGTGGGCCTCTCTATTGACTGGGACTTGTTGCTGTGGGGAATCCTTTAGATTAGCATAAAATTGAAATGGATTACTATCTCCTAGAATTGTTATTTCAGTCCCATTGTAAGGATATTTTAAACACTGATGATAAGTAGATGGAACTGCTTTCATTGCATGGATCCACGAATGGCCAAGAATCATATTGTAAGGGAGATCGAGGTCTAGGACCTACAGGAAAGTGTTTTCTGTCACTGGATTGACTCTGATAGGAAATGAAATTACCCCTTTAGATGGATTCTCAGCATCATCATATGCTTTGATTGTTATTTTTCTGGAAAAATCAATGTCATTTTCTGTATAACCAAGACCAATGACCACTCTCAAGGTACAGATGTTAAGACCTGCTCCGCCATTTATCAAGACTCATCGGATCTTGCAATTATGGACAAAGACTTCAAGATGTAAAGGATCATTATGAGGGACCTTATCAGGAGAAATATCATTATCAAAAAAGATGACGTGTTGGGAAACAGCTAGATGTCCAATTCGGGCTTGAAACTGGTCAACATCAATGTTTGTCGGGACAGTGGACTCAGTTAAAGCTTTATCTAGGACTGCACGATGCATAGGGCACATTTTCAACAACTCAAGAATTGATATTTGTGCAGGTGTCTTTCCCAGATGATCTAGGAGATTATACTGACTTGTAGGAGTTGATTTGGGAGGAATTGCAAGAGCTCCTTTCAAGACTATTTTGGATCGATGAGTGGTGACTACGCAAGAAGGATCTTGTCCCTTTATTCTTATGGTGGAAACATACTCATTTGATGCTTGAAAACAATTGATGACATTGTTATAACCATTATTTGCATAATTAAGATTCGTTGTTTGGGTAGAGTTTGAAGGAGATGCTTTACCCTTGTCATGATCAAGCAAAGGAGTTTTGAAAATTGTATGTTCAGTGTTAGAAGTTGCATTGGGTGGGTCTACCTCAATTACTCCTTGATCTAACAAGTCTGGAATCATATGTTTCAATTGAAAACACGATGTGGTTTTATGTCCTTTTGACCGATGGTATTCACAATATGCATTATCATTCCACCAATGCGGCTTTACCAATGGTTCTTCCTTGATATCTGGTAACTTGATAAAATTTGCTTGTATTAATTGTTTCATTACTGACTCAATAGGCTCCCCAAATGGCGTAAATTGTTGAGGAGGCCCATCCCTTGATCTAAAAGGTTTTCGCTACCTATTTTGTTGTTGACCTTGTTGTTGATTATACTATTGGTGTTGTGGCTGTTGAATAACATTGCTTGCTTGTGTCTAATTTTGTTGCATAGCCGACATATTAGGAGCACTCAATTTCTTTATCATGAACTTGGGTTGATTTGCATTCACTGCTCTTGTGTCGACAACTCCATCATTAGTGACATTCTTATTTTTGTACCAAAATCTATTTTTCTCCATTGAATTGTTTGTGTTGTCACTATCTTTGTTGAGCTTAATGAGTCCCTTAGACACAAGAGCATTTTCAATGTTCATCCCTTTCTTAATGAGCTTCTCAATGGTACTAGGACTTTTCAGGGTAAGTTCGTACATCATTTTTGGGACCAAATTTTGAATAAACAAGTTCACTTGTTGTTCTTCAGGTATATCTAGGGAAGAACGACTATATAAGCTTCACCATCTTTGTAAGAAAGTCACTAATGGTTCACCTTGCTTTTGCTTTGTGTTGCATAAATCTGACATGGTCACTTCGGTGTCAATGTTGAATGCGAAGTGGGATATAAACTTTTGAGCCAATTCCGGCCATGTCTTTATGTTGCCTGGAAAATGTGAATACCAATCCATGGCTTGTCCTATGAGACTTTGCATGAATAAGGGCATCAAATATGTTTCCTCATAGCTCACTTCAGTACATGCTGCAAAAAATGCTTGTATATGGTCTTTCAGGTTGCCTGTCCCTTTATATTTCTCAAAATGAGCTGTCTCAAAATGCTTAGGAAAGGGAGGCATGTACAAGCTCTTGTAAAATGGATCAGGACATAAATCTTGATTGGTTTATAATTTCTTTGCCTCTTTGGTTTGCAATGCTTCGATTTGTCATTGTAACTTCTCAAGTTGTTGCGCAACTGTGTCAGATATCGAAGATTTTGGAAGTTCATCATTCATTCTTGGGTATACTCTTTGTCAATACATCGTGTTCTCCATTGGTTGTTGATGTTCTAAAATTGCTATCTTTGGTGTCTCTGGCATATAAAGTTCTTGATACAACTCTTGTTGTTGTGGTTGTGCCATGCCTTGACATTGACCCTGTTGCGGTGTTTCTTGTGATGGGATCATCATTGGTATCCTTAGTTGATATTGCATGGACATCAGTGGTGGTTGTGATGTATGATAACTAGTTTGTCCTGGCACATATTGAGGAACATATTTCTATTGATGCTAACAAATTGGTATTTGTTGACTTTGTCCCAATTGTTGTTGTCCTGATGTAAATCCCATCATTTGCAGAAAAACTTTGTTTAGGAGGTTTTTGTTGTTTCTCCTTTAGATGGGGTATGGCACTTGCATTGACTTGCTGTGTTGTTTGTCCAATCCATCGTGGTGGTTACGAGTTTGAATTGACTTGTAATGGTGTGGAAGACATTGCCACTTGTTGTTGAATGTGATATTGTTGTTGTGCATTGCGTGTTTGTGCATTCGATTGTGCTTTTTGTGTATTTCTCAATTGTTGCAACATTTGTTGTTGGTGAACATCACTATTTGTGGCCTTTTGTGTTGCCACTATCGAAGGATTTGTCACAATATTTTGCGTAATGGGCACTTGAGTATTTTCCAAACGTATTGAGCTCAATGGGACATATGAACTTTGTTGCATTGTAGAATTTTCTTGAACATTCGGAAGATCAGGCATTCCAGTCATAAATCTTTCTTACATCTTAGATTTGGATCCAATTTAGGCATGCGAGGAATCACTTCTTGTTGAGGTACACCTGTCGACATTTGTGTGGCCATCATTTGATCTTGTGTTAAAGGTGTTGCAGTAAACAATGGATTGTTTATTGTTTCAAATGTTGATTTTTGTGGAATAATCACTGTCAAAGTTTGTGAAACACACTTAGTAAAAAATGTGTGTTGAGGTTCTTGTTGTACATTTTCTTTGTTTCGATGTGGAGATAAAATTAACAAATCACCACCTTGTTGTTTTTGCACATTTTTTTTCTCATTTAAGGAGGTCACATTACTCATCATATCAAGATATTTTTGTGGAAACATCTTAAAGACCTTGTTCAAGAATTTATCCATCTTTTTTGTCAACTTCGGATCTTTAAGAAGCATATCAACATCATCAGAAGCATCAAAATCTGATGAAGAATCTGGTAAAATATTTGGATTTGTTTCTTGTTGAATGCCTTGATTTGAACCAAATCCTTGTGAAAGAGTTTGTTCCTCATGTAATGTTTGAGTTTGAATTTCACATTGCATGTTCGGTTGATTCCAGTCAAAAGGTACATTTTCCCTTGGTGTTGGTGGAACACTTCCATATCCCGATTTCATGGGTACAAACACTAGCTCATATAGTGGAGGTGGTCCAAGTTGAACCATTCCATATTGTGGTAATGATGTGTTTGATGAACCTTCAATGTGTAATGTTTGACTGGGTTGAAACTGTGAGTTTGATACGTTGTCCATGGGTTGATATATTGGTTCACCCATCTTCTTAGACTTTGACCTTGTTTCAACAAGCATGTCACTATGCAAATGCAATATTTTTAGGATCTTTTGATTTTAAAAGGATGATGTATGATATGCAACTAAATGCAACCTAAATAAATGAAAATGCAATCTATGGCAAGAATGCAACCTATTTTTTGTTGTTTTTCAAGATTTGGACAAACTTTTTTGGAATGCAAACCTAAAGACTCAACCTTGGGAAGTTGAAATGAAGCCAAGACCTTAAAGGACAAAGGACCAAATGACAATAGGACAAATTGACAATGTCTCACCTATATGCTTGGATACTAAGCTAGGTTTTGACAAAAATGATATTAATGAAAGGACAAATTTTTAGACAAGGTCAAGACTTCTTAACAACAACTTAGGGTATCATCCAAAGTTTTGATTTTTCAAGTTTGACAAACCAAAATTTTGAGACTAAATGCAAGAAGGCAATGATTATGACAATGACTTAGGATATGACATGAAAATGATCTAAGGATATGATATGACAAGATGAAGCCAAGACAAGATGACAATACAATGACAAGGATATGTGAAGACCAATGACTTGGAATATGCAAAATGCAACCTAGGCAAGACCTAATTTTAGCATGACAAGGATAATGCAGGAATGTCACCTAAATGGAAATCTAGCTTGGATATGACAATGAAATGTAAACTTAGGGAAAATGATCTTGGACCTAAGTGCAAAATGAGGACGCTTGCAATGAAAAGGACTTAAATGAAAGGAGATGACAATATGCCTTAGGACCTAAGTGGGACTATGCAAAACCTAGCCTAAAGTGACATGAATTTTGAAACAAAGATATTCAATGTTTTGACAAGCCATGTTCAAATGTTGGATGAATACTTGGACAAATTTGGACTTTTGTTCGGATTGTGTTTTGAGTTGAAGGTTGTTGATTTTGAAAATCCAAGTTGATTATGAGCACTTTTGAAAGTTTGTTTTTAATTTAACCTTTGACAATCACAGAAGACAAAATGTTTGTTTGACGTTGACTCAAGACAATCAAGCATATTCACAACAAATCCTATGGTTGGCAAGGGCAATATCTGTTCTCCCCCTTACAGTGCACTCACTTCTCGGGCATACCAAGCTTCGAGTTCAAGGGGCATCACTTCCCAAGAACCTTCTATCTCTAACTAAGGAGTACATGAGAGGTGTCTTCGGCATGTGCGTATCACAACACCTAAGCCAACAGATAGAAGGATTTTGGCCTCTAAAAACAGGAGTTTCTAGTAAGGGCATCTGTTCGGGTGGGTATTGATCCAGCAAATAAATCATCGCAATACCATTCTAGCACCCATTGTCTACAACTTTCATTGCATCCATAGTTATTTAGAGTGGTTCAGAAGAGCTTGGCTTTAGCCCATCACCACTTTGGGTCGTTCCCTCTCACCAATGCCTATGCGAAGTGCCAGGAAAATCAGGAGGCAGGCCCAATTCTAAGGGTTAAAACATGCAATCAAACTAAAAGCAAACAAAGCATGCATGGTGTTCATTAACCTTTAAGAAATTAAATGTGCAACTACTTTAAAAATCACATGCAAGATGTTTTAATAAAATTCTTTGACCGCGTCCTGCATAAGATTTGTTAGTAGTTTCATTTTTAGTCTTCATCACACATAACGCCAAGGTGCTACTTAGAGAATCAGTACCAAAGAAAAACTAGAATATAAGAACAGAATGAAAACAAAGTAATTTGCAATTAAAAATACTGGTTTCACCTCTGTTTCTGGTCTTACACAGGCACAAAATGTCTCAACATAGGCACAGAATGCCTTGACACAGGCAAAAAATGCCCTGACACAGGTGCAGATCACTTTGACATAGGCGCAGATCTCTTTGACATAGGTGCAAGATGCCCTGACACAGGCTCATAATGCTTTGACATAGGCACAGAAGTGTCCAGAAAGCTCTGAGTTGCCCTATTTCTTGAGTTTTTCACCTACAAATCAGCTCAAAAGCATTGAAAAACATGGTTCAGGGGTTAGTTCACGTCAGGTTCACCAAAATGTGTAGATCAGGAATTCGAGAAAACATCAAAGAAAATAGATATTAGCTAACCACAAAGCCAAATTGGAATGAAATAAATCCTAATTACACTCAATAGAAGAATTGAAAATAAGACATTCAAAATACATAAAAATCCATCACCAATGTCTCTTCCAATTGACCTCCATTGTCCTTCTTTCTCCTCTAAATAGTGGATTTGTGTGGATCTCACCTACAAGTGAAAAAGCATGAAGCAAGATTGATTTTGATAGTGTGAGGATACTAGAAGCATGGTTGATTGATTTGATCCTTTGATTGAAGAAACTCATACAATTTATAGACAAATTAGGGAGAGAACTGAATTAGCATGAAGAGATTTGAAAGGAAATTTCAAATCAAGAATGACAAATATGACAAATTATGACAAAATTGACATTTTCTATGCAAGATTGATTGATTGACAAATTATGACAAAATATGACAAAATTGAAACGCCATTCCCATGAAATTAGGGGAAATATTAGAAAAATTGAAGAAAATAGGAGAAATAGAAAATTAGGAATTAGGAGAAATTAGTAAATTAGGAAAAAATGAAGAAAGAGATGAAATAGAAATTAGGTGAATTAATTAATAGGTTTTCATCCATTAATTAATTCATGAAAAGACCTAGGACTAAATAAATAGATTTATTTAACCCACCAAGAAGAAGAAAAGGATTTAATGATCAAATCATAAAACCCTAGAAATAAGAGGACAAGGAATTAGGTCAAGACAACAAGAAATTAATGTCGATTCGATCATGATTCTGATTGACAAAGGACCAATGCTGATAAATGATTGAGATTAGTTGACAAATTGACCAAGATTGATAAAGAGATCAAATTGATAGGTGCCAATTGATGAGGAACAATGACTAATTGATCCAAATTGACATGATTGTGTAGACGTATTGAGTTTTATCAACCCACTTTTCCCGCATACAGATTGAAAAGGACAACGATCGATGACAAATCAATTGCAAAATGACAAGATTGACCAGGACAAGGATCGATGACGAATCGATCGCAAAATGATGAGATTGAAAAGGATGAGGATTGATGACAAATCGATCACAAAATGACGAGATTGACAAGAGGACAAGGATCGATGACAAATCGATCGCAAAATGACAAGATTGACAAGGACGAGGATCGATGATGAATTGATCACAAAATGACAAGATTGACAAGAACGAGGATCGATGACAAATCGATCACAAAATGAGAAGATTGATAAGGATGAGGATTGATGATGAATAGATCACAAAATGATGAGATTGACAAGAGGACAAAACCATAATTCTATCATTGATTAGGATTGATGATGTCCAAAATGATGATAAATGAGCATGCACATTGATGCAACAAGATAAGATCGACCAAAATCATAACTGAAGATTGTTATCGACAAGACCAAATTCGAAAGCGAGAAAAATGAGTAATGTAGAAGAAGGACTCGATGCTCACAAATGATAAAGACCAAACGCGCAACATAGAAGAAATGTTAATGCAATGCAAAAACCCTAAAATAAGGTAATGTGTAGATGTTAAAGTATGACTCCACAAGCGTTGACCATTTTTAGACGTCTACATTTTGCCCCTCTTTGAGACAATGCAATTTTAAGCATTGTTTCAAAGAACAATAATGAAAATGCCCCAGACAATAATAATAACAATAGCAATTTTCTATTGTCTTATGACCAAAGTATTGAGGAAGTACATAGCCGATTTGTCCCAATTGACTTGCTGACTAGTATCCAAGGCATAGGAGTTAAGAGCTATTCTAAAGGCATCAACCTCCTTGACCGAAGAATATCCCATGAGGATAGTGTCATCAACAAACTGTTGATGAGTGCAAAAAACATTAGCGGAGGAAGGTTGAAGACCTTTGATAGTTTTGCTTTGTTTCAACTTATGAATCAATCTGCTCATACTTTCAGCCAATATGGTAAAAAGGATAGGAGATACGGGATCTCCTTGTCTGAGCCCTCTTGAAGTTTTAAAAAAGTTTGTAGGAGATCCATTAATTAGGATAGAAAACATAGGAGTAGTGATCAGTTCTCTGATTATTTTGATTACCTTATCATCAAAACCAAAAGCCCCCATGATTTTGAAGAGAACATCCCACTCAACTCTATCATAAGCCTTTGCCATATCCAGCTTTATTAGGAAACCTTCTTTTCTAGTAGCACTGAGGGAACGAATGTTCTCATGAACAAGAATAATTGAGTCCAGGATCTACCTACCAGGAACAAAACCTTTCTGCTCCTCAAATATGATGAAAGGAAGCACCGCCAAAATTCTAGTGGTCAAAACTTTGGATATAATTTTGTAGAAAGAGTTGCATAGGCTAATTGGCCTAAAGTTTCCCATAGAGTCCACCCCAGCAACTTTGGGGATTAAGGCTATAAAAGTGGAATTAAGTTCCTTAAGGATTCTTCTAGATCCAAAGAATTCTTTGACAGTATTAACCATGTCTTCCCCTACAATATGCCAGAACTCTTGGAAGAAAAACATAGGGAAACCATCAGGGGCCGGAGCTTTATCCCCTTGAAATGAAATGACAACTTTTTTAATCTCTCCAGCAAATGGGATGGTAGTAAGGGCCTTATTCTGAATAGGGTTAATGACGTTAGGAATAATAAATTGAGTTGATGGGTCTGATCAATGTCCTTGTTACTAGAAAGGAGCTACTTGAAGAATTTGACAGCTTCATCCCTGATTTCATCCTTATTAAGTAGAGTGATGTTTTCAACAATCAGTCTTGTGATTCTATTTGCTGCCTTATGTTTTAGAGAAGTCATATGGAAAAATTTAGTGTTTCTGTCCCCTGCCTTCAAACATATAGCCCTAGATCTCTACCTCCAATTGTTTTCTTCCCTAGAAATAATGTTGTGGATATTGACTAGAACATCATCTTCCATGGCTTTGCAAAACTTTTTGTAGCCTTCTTTCTAGATTGAATTTTGTATCTGGTCCAGTTCCTCCTTTAATTTTTTCTTTGTATCAAAGATATCACCAAATACCTTCTTGTTCTAGGTCTTAATGTTGGTTTTGATGTTTTTAAGTTTTTTGGCAACTTTATACATGGCAGTTCCATTAACATCAAGATTCCACCAATTAGCAATAGATTTTTCAAGATTAGGGTGGGAGGTCCACATCTTTTCGAAACAAAAAGGGAATCTTTGATTATTCTTAAAATTTTCAGCAACAAAAGAGATGGGATAATGATCTGGCCCAATTCTATTGATAATAGAAAGGGAGCATCTATGTCGAAGAATCCAATCATTAGAGAGAAGGGATCTATCAAGTCTTACCTGGATGAGATCTTCACCATCCCTTCGGTTAGACCAAGTGTAGGAAGCCCCATTGAGATCCATATCAATGAGAGCATTGTCATTAATAAAGTCCATCATATCAGATTTGATGTCTGGTTGAGCTTGACTACCTCCAAATTTTTTAATGTCTTGCAGAGGAGTATTGAAATCTCCCATCACAACCCAGCTGTACAGAGGGAATTTTTTTCTTTTGTGCTGAACTTTATTCCAGAATTTACTTCTAGCAGATTTGGAGTTAGGGGCATAGATATTAGTCATAACAAATTCCTTACCATCAAAGATGCTTTTAGCTTTTAGGGATAAAATATTGCCATCAACATCAATCATATCTCTAGAGGTTGTGCTTTTATTCCAGAATATAGCAACCCCTCCTCAAGCTCCATTCGAGCTACTACCACAAACCCCTCCATTTTTGAAAAACTTTAATTTCTCCACTTTTTCTTTACTGAACCAGGATAATATCCGGATTTTGATCTCGAATGAGGTTCCTTAATATATCCTGTTTATTGAGACCATTTAGGGCTCTGATGTTCCAACATATTACTTTCATTTGGAAGCCTGGGGGTAGGATTCCTTGATAGTTCACTGCCTTCCATCAACTATATTTTGCTTACTCTCCTGGTCCCTATGCCATTTCATAGTTTTGCATCCCGGTGGGGATCTTGAAGCCCCAAAATCAGCCTTAGATCGGGCTCTGGTTTTTACTCCATTAGGGCCTCCTACCTTCTTGGTTTTAATTTTCTTTCCATTTCTTGTTGTGTTTTCTTCTTGTTGTTCTGCTCTAGACTCATCTTGCATGTTGCTCCATAGGTCTTCTCTTTTCTGGGATGAAGTGATCATATCAACTTCTATATTCTGGAATAAGGCATTTAAGTTTGCTTGCGGTGACCCAAACTTGTTACTCCTTCCCATTTTTATTTCATGTTCTTGAAACTCTTCCTCTAAACAGAGTTCATCTTTTTTTGATATAGGTTCATGAAGATCCTCAGGATGAGAATCAGTGATATTCTCAATCTCACCATCTTCAAGTGTCTCTTCATTGATTTCATTCTCCTTCACCTGTGACTGTAGAGCCTCAAAGGTATTGCCTATTTTGATCTCAAACTCCCTGGTTTCATTATTTTTATTCCCCTTAAAGGGGGGGGGGTCTTTAGGAGGGTCAGTGCTATCTGCTTTCAGGTGTTCTGGTATATTCACCAAGTTTCCACTTTTTTCTTCTAACTTGTTGCAGTCTTTGTTATTATTTTTTTCTTTCCATACCGGTTTGTGAATATTTTTTTCTTTCATCACAGGTTTTTTAGGGTGGCTAGGGCAAGCCTTAGCCCAGTGATCTACATTTTTGCAAGAGAAGCAAACAAATGGGGAGAGATTTGAATTCAATGGCTTGTTCCCATATCCCAAGTTTGGAGTTTATGTCAATAGTACTTGGGAGGTCCATATTCTGTGATATGTTGACGCAGATGCGCGCATACACCAATCTCTTGCGAGCTGCTATCATTGGGTCTATCACAACAAGCTCCCCAAAGGAGTTAGCGATTCCTGAGAAAACATCCTCCACCCAATATTCCAATGACAACCCAAGCAACCTAACCCACACCGGAGCAGATTCAAATAAAGAATCATTGAGTTCCATGTTAGGAGACCATTTTCTAATAGAAAGAGAGGATTTACCAAACATCCAGGGGCCACCACTTAACACAGCTTCCAAATCTTCCCCACATGAGAAAGAGAAAACAAAAAAGCCTCTAGGTAGGGCAGAGACTTCAACCTGTCCTTTCATTCTCCATTTTCTCTTAACAAAGGACCTAACATCCTCAATATTAGGTCGAGGTCCAACAAATTTCCCCACCAGGGAAAGAGTCATTAAAGAGATGCTGATCAATAACTAAATTAGGAATCTCAATCGCAAGTTTACCTATTCTATTATCTGATATATCCTTCACAAAGGGGAAAGACGATTTACTAGTCGATTTACTAGATGCCTGTCTTGCAAAGAGACTATTCTAGGGTTTAGGTATTCGCCCCTCCTTGATATTTTCTGAGTCAATCTTCACCGCCTTGGGGCTTGGATCTTGAGAATCTTTTGAGTTTTTAGGATCGGGAGGAGGGTCCCATGTTCGTGGCTCCCCATCCTGCCTTCCATCCTCATCATCAGATGCTTGTCCTTGAGCTGCAGTGGAATCAGAACCAAAGGATCCAGCGTTGTTGTTCCCTCCATTTCTTGATTTTAAATTTCCCACTGCAAATGTTGTTCCCTCCATTTCTCAACTCTATCTCTGTATGTTCCAACTCTGTTTCTGTATGTTTGTCCACAAAAATAACTATTTTTTCATAATAGTTTCCCTTCAATAAACATAAATCTACAAGACACGTCTACTATTGATTTACTTACAAGCCCTAGTGGCTTTTGTGCCACCAATGGTTCAATAGAACACTGATCTCATTGTCATAAGAAAAGGGCTCTCATTTTCCTTTATGATCGACTAAATGAATAGATCCATACAAACTTGTAGACCTTTGCATCCCATAATGGGCATGGTAGAAATATGTGCTCAGCTACATTACAACACATAGAAAACATATCAATCTCAATCCAAATTTTCAATAAGTTAAGATTTGTAATTAGAATTCAAAGGAACACTTACTTTATCCACTATAAATTTGTAAACAAATGTCTAGCATGGTAAAATGGGGCATTGCATGATTGCTTCTACACCATCACTCCATGGAGTCCCGATCTGTAAATAACCCATTAGACAGTTGGATCATTTTGCAAAAAAAACAATGATAAACATGAGGCTTTTTTTAATCCTATGACTTAGGTGTCTTTTTTCACTTATTTTACAAATGGTAATTTTTACTCCTTCAAATTTGCTACTCATCGAGCATTCATTGTTACTTTCTCTTCCATAGAGGCAAAATATCACTTAGGTGTCTTTTTTCACTTATTTTACCAATGGTAATTTCTACTCCTTCAGATTTACTATTCATCGAGCTTTCATTGTTACTTTCTCTTCCATAGAGGCAAAATATCACACCTCAAGTGGAGCTATTTGTGAGGGAATATGGTTTCATTTTGCGACCTTTCTAAAACACATCTTTTCATAGATACATAAGGATATAAATTGAGATAGAGAATAGGAGTAAGTGGGACAAAATAATTATTATAATTTTTTTCAATTATTATTTTTAATTTAATATTATATTTTGGTTAATAATTTTTTTTACTATGATAATATTGTAAAACCAATTTTAGAGGAAAATTTAAATTTAAATAAAATAATTTAAATAATATAGTATGTTTTTTTTTTAAATTCTTTCCATTTTAAAATTATAAAATCTAATTTTAAAATTTTTACATAAATATTCCATTTAAAAATCCTTATAAGTTTTGTTTTTCAATTATTTTAAAAAATTTTATATTATATTTTGATTAGTAATATTGTAAAACTAGTTTTAAAGAAAAAATTGAATTTAAATAAAATAATTTTAATAATATCGATAATGGTTTTTTTAAATTGACAAATTTGTTGATGATCAAATGCACATCAACTTAAATGACTTTTGTTTTTATTGACAAAGAATCTTACATCATTTTGTGAGTATAATATGCATCTCAATGTAATAATGAAGGGGGTAGGTATACGAAAATTAAAAGATAAATGACATGTGTCATAGAGTGAAAAAGCTAATGAATTAAATAAATAAATAAAGATTTATTTAATTAATAGAGGAAGTGGGACCAATTAAATAAATAAAATATTTATTTAATTTAGGGAAAAGATAATTTAAATAAATAAAAATATTTATTTAAATAGGGAAAGGATAGATGAGGATAAATGAATTAATTAAATAAATAAAATATTTATTTAATTATGCAATACAATTTTTAAGGGTGTACATTTTACCCCTCTTTGAGACATGTAGCTTGTCGTGTTGGCTCAAAGAAGATAAGATAAACTGATACAAAGTTGCCTCAAGATGGGAATGATATGCCCCCTTAAGAGATTGATCGAATAGATTGATGGAGATTGATCTCTCGATAGATTACGGGGGAGAAGATTGGATAATGGATATTGTGCAAGTGATAAAGTTGAGATGCACATTTGATGGAAGTGCATAGTTGAGGCGTAACTAAACAATTGATGGAAATGAACAATATAGCCAAGTTGATAAGTTGATTAAGTTGATTGAGCTGATAGGGATTGATGATAGTGCAAGATAAGGTGATCCAAAGATTGATTGATTGATCGACACAGGGGCGTTGAGATTGCCAGAAGCAAGTTGGTTGATGATAAAGCGATTAAAGATTCAGAAACATGTATCAGTTGGATAAAGCGTTGATTGATTGATCTCACTGCAATGAGAAAAATGAAGAAGACAATGAAATAAATGATGAATGAGAGAGATGAAAGGAATGATGAAAATAGAAAAGTGATGAGAAGAAACAATGATGAGAAAGAGGATATGAAAAATGATGATAATTCTTGTTCTCTTTTAAGTTCTTATATCATCATCTAGATTATTATAGCAAAAGGATAAAACTCATCTCGATATGAATAAGACCCAAATGAATCTTTATACCAATTGTGTGAAAGAAAACACATCAAACAAGAAAAGATTGCCTTAGTTTGCATCAGACCATTGTGTCCTCGATGATCTTAGATGATAATTTCCTAAGACAAGTCATCATATTACTAGGGAACAATCCACTAGCAGCAAATAGGTGAACATGCCCCATCCTCACCCTTTTAGACAAAGACATCCTGGAAAAGCTAAAAGACATGTTACCAAGGATAAAATCAGAACAATCAAAAGACATAATCAAACAAACAGACAATATGTTTTATGCCACAATGATTCTCGTTCACAGTTAATGTGTTTGGGTTTGATAAGTCGATAGGAGGTTGTTATGTTTTCTTAATTGTAATCTTGTCACATCGTGATTTTGTTGAAGTTCAAAGTTGCATGCTCATTCGAAGTGTTTGTGTCTCTGCAACATTACATGTTTTTGGATTTTGGAAATTTTTATGATTTTAAGGGTTTTTAAATGTTTTAATTTTTAGGGTATTTTCATGACATTTTAGGATTTTTAGGATTTTTCAGGACTTTTTATGATTTTTAGGATTTTTAAAGACTTTTTAGGATTTTTTAGGATTTTTCAAGACTTTTTAATGATTTTTAATGATTTTTTATGATTTTTTAAGGACTTTTATGATTTTTAGGATTTTTTCAAGACATTTTGGATAGTTCCTCCGACTGTGAGATGCCCAAATATTCTAACCCACTGCTAAAGTTGAGGAGATGCCCCGGTGATGGATAAGACTATCTTAGTATGCAAAAGTAGTGTGTGCATGGGTTATGCAAAATAACCACAAATTATGATGGGGATGAGAAGGCTATTATGGAATGGGAGGGTAGATATGGATAGGGCATTACCAAGTAGAGTACTAAAGGAAAAGGGAGTGAAATATCTACGCATGGCACTGGTTGCCTTGTTTTCACCATGGTAATTCCCCAAGATGCCTATTTGCCAAGTTTTCACTAGTGGATGAATTTTTATTTTTATTTTTTTCACTTTTTTATGTCACAAGGCACCTTTTTGCCAAGTTTTCACCAAAGTGACGATTTTTTCACATCTTTTTCTCATTTTTAAATTTTTTTTCTAGATATTTTAAAGAAAAAATTTGAAATACTCAAGCATAGAACCTACAAAGTTGAATTCTATTGATTGGATCTTCAAGAGATTCACCATGGGGAGTAGCCAGTTGATATGCTCCTGATCCATAGGCAGGAGTGATAATATATGGACCTAGCCAGTTAGGGTCAAACTTGCCCTTTTCTCTTTGTCCTTCTGATTCTTTGGATTTTCTCTAAGGAGAAGATCACCAACTTCAAATGTGTAAGATCTGACTCTATGGTTGTATGATGCAGGAGCATCCCTAGTTCATGGCAATCTTGCATCAACCAAAAAAAAAAAAAATCTTTTCAGTTTGTTCCTATTTTACAGTTTTAGCGCTTCATTCTGCATTTCTTTGCATTTGCTCATCAGATCTTGCAGAGCTAGATTCTAATTGTGGACATGTTCATTTGCCTTATCCTAAGTCCGAAAGGATCTTTTCCTAACAACTTATCAACTCTGAAATCTGAGACAGGTTTTTGGCTTAGAATATAGGAACCACTTGGACCTATTTGCTATTAGCAAATCTTGCAGATCATTTCCAAAGCTTGCGGAGCTCTAGTTTTTTGTTTTTAATGTTCCTTGGAATTTGGCCGACCTTCCCTTAGGTCTGCACTTCATCCTATGGATTTTTCGGATGGATCTCTTTGGTGGAGGTCGACCTTGTTATTTTATATGTTTCATCTTGTTCTTCGGTGATTGTTTCACCTTGGGCCGACGCAGATCACCCTTGTCATATAAATCAATGTAATTAAGCATTTAAAATCAAATTATAGAAGATATAAGATAGATCTAATGGTTAGGAGGTTTGGAGTTGAATTTCACTCTTGTTTGAGTCTATATGTTGCATAGCACACATGTTTTGTACTCAGGCCTGTAAGCCAAATTTGTGAGCTTGGATATTGCCAAAAGTTTGTAACTGATTTTCATGATATAATATATTTTGTTTCTGCATTTGCTCAATCACTTTGAGTTGTTTTTTCTATATAAGGTTTTTTGCATGGTCTGAACTATTCTCTTTGAGGACCCTCCCACCATGACTAGGCCAAATGGTATTAGAGTGAGTTTTCGTTCCAAAGATTACGAAGTCCTATTCGATTTTGTTGTAGGGTGGTGGATTGAGGATCCAGCCTATGACTGCAAAAGACTAGCATAAAGATGGCCTAGAGAAATACTAGAAATGGTGGAGCATGTGGAAATATAGATGATGTTGTGATGGAAATATTGAGTGTAATTGCAACCCGATTGGAAGTTGTTGAAATGACCCAAAAATAGGTCGACATGTTGAAGATGTGAGGGAAGATGAAGAAAAAGTGGTAGCTAGAGAGCAAGGAGAAAATCCACTGGCGAACAATCCGAATGAAGAAAGGTTTATAAGAGCATTGTGTAGAGAGAATACCAAACCACATTTTACCCCACCAGATTATAATGACAAGTTGGATTTGGATGAATTGCTAGACTGAATCATGAAGATGGAAAAGTATTTTGATTTTGAAGGCAACACAAAAGATAAGAAGGTGACATATGCTTGCACTAATTTGAAAGGACATTCATCTATTTGGTGGGAACATTTGCAGGTTGATAGACAGAGAAGAGGTAAAGAGAAAATAAAATCTTGGGAGTGGATGGTCAGTAGGTTAAAATCAAAGTTTATGCTTGTCGATTATGATAGTCCTAAAAATGATTGTGCAAAAATCTATATGCCTTAGTTAAAATTTTGGTTATTTTGATTTTATCTTGCTCTCTGTCTTATGTTTTAGGCTCAGGGTTTGGGGTTTATGTATTTTGATTGTCTTTTATAAAAACCTTGTCTATTATAATTTGGCATTACTTTTTCTTCTCCACTTAAAGCCAAGGGTTTTCTTACCATGGCAAGGCCATGTATTTCCTATTAAATTGTTTTTATGTCGGGCCCCTATTGATATTTTCCTATGTCCACACTTTATTCTTCATCCTAGGCGGGTCCCCTTTTTTAATTTTTTCAGCGGGAACCTTATTAGTTTTTCTAAGTCAGCCTTAATATTTCAGTCGATGTCTTTATGTTAATAGTTGAGAAACTAAAAGTTCTTGCATTTTGCATGTGGTTTAACGGATGGAGATAATTTAATTTCTACAAAAAGGTGCTTGATGTTTAACTAGCTGAAGACTAGCAGTTACGATGGTTGGGAGGTAAAGATCAAGCAGATCTGATGGCTCTCGTAACCCCATGATCAAATATGTTTGAATGTTATGGATCGCGGTATCACGAGATGATGCCACGTGTCCTAGGTGGGCCAAGGTAATTCGACAGTGGCCATTGACCAAGGTGAGGTGGAGGTGTTGTGTCATAACTTTGATGGGCCCATTCACCACATGTGATGGTCAATATCAGATTGACCAATATGGATCATGCAATGCACCAACATGGAGGAAGATCAACACCTGAGATTCAAAATTCATTTCAAAATGAATTGACGTTGTTTCTTCATGTGCACAAGTAGGTAATGGTGGATGGGGTCTAGTATGCTAATAGAGGAATAATGAAAGAGAGAAATATTCTTATTTCAATTTACTAGAGGAATTTCAAACATGAGAAGAGAAATTTTAAGAACCAAAGAAGATTAGAACGATCTCTTGCAGTGCAAAGTTAGGGTTTTCTGATGCGTTTAAAGAATTTTGGCATCTTGCAGTGGTTATTTCTTCTGGAAATGAACCCATTATGTCATGAGCCAATATCAGATCTTCATCAGGCAACAACAAAAGGCATAAAGAATATGAGAGAGGCAGTTGGGATATTTTGTAGCAGAGGAATATTTTGTAGCTGAATCATGTATGACCGATCATTTTTGAATGACAGGTGCCTCCTCTGGCCCATAGCTTATTTTCTTCCTTGTTTCTATAAAAGGGAATTCAAGGTCATGATACAGGGTTCTAAATTCTGGTTCCTTTGGGGTTCCTTTTCTAGTTCCAGTAGTGAGTCTAGGTGAAATGAGCAAGTTGTAAAGTCATTTATAAAGAAATGAAAAACATTTAGTGTCAATATTTGTGCAGGTTCTTGAAGGAGTTATATGTAAATTTTTTGTGACATAAGATAGTTGATCAGGTCAATAAAATATAATTCAAATCTATTTCTCATGTGTATAATTTTATCATATTTTGAATGAGTAGAATCAAGGGTTTTTTAATTCATTGCAGTGTTGTGGTGTATGTATTTTTTGTTCATGCTTCGATCTAAGGGGTCAATTAAATGCTTGAGTGTAATTGCAGAGTGGTAGGGCTTATGCAGGGATTTTGATAAGTAGTTTGGGTTGGGATTGCATATGAGATATATTGTAAGGCAATATTATCTTAGATCCTATGCTATTAGATAAAATTTTATCATATTTTCATTTTACATCTTGTAAATTCAGGTACCCAATGGAGTAAGACACTGATCACAACTTGTAACTGTCTTTAATGTTAGTTTTGTGTTGAAACTCACCGACAACTTGTTATAATTTGTTGAATATCAAAATATATTTCAATTTCTATCTATTGTATGTTTTGGCCTCAAGCTCCATTTAGGTTGAGGATCACTAAAGGATTCTCTGTCCTTGAGAATTATCCCTATTGTTGAGCCTATATTTGATATTTTCTGCTTAATTTTCGTGAAAGTATAAGTATGGTGCAAATATTATAAGTTCATGAAGGGATTACCCTCCCAGGTTTTGCAGAGCCCAAAGTGTAGGATTAGCAGAATCCTTGTCATATGTTGGTCCAAGTTCTTGAAGATTTTGATAGTTGGACTTGGCTTCTCCTCAGATAAATCTAAAGAATCAACTTTTTTTTAGCCTACTTGCAGTGTAAACCCTATTCTATGGCACCAACAAAAATGACGACTCTGTTGGGGATAGTTGTCTAGAGTCTCTAGTTAGAAAAGATTGAATCATCATATTGGTTGAGATTACCCCATCTGAGCCACCAACAAAAATGGGGACTCTGATGGGGAAGAATGTTTAAAATGTTTGGTTAGAAATGAACTAAATCATTATACAATTGAGATTAACCCATCCAAATCACCAACAAACATGGTGACTCTGTTGGGGAATCTGCACAACAGTCATGAGCTTGTAATGTTCCAGCTCCTTGTTAGTTGAGTCAATTCTCATGAATGTTGCTTGAGAATATTTTGTCATTCACCTTTCAATGTAAGTTCTATCAAGATTTGTCAATATTACATGATTATTACATAATATCTCACAAGTTGTGAGTGACAACTCTGAGATCTTTGCACCAGTGTGTATTATTTAACAAAGAATTAAAGAACCACATAACTTGTAGAAGAGAAGAAGCATATTTGAGCTCTTATGATGAAGTACCCTGACAAGTTGAGAAAATAAATCCACATGACGAAAGAAGAGGAGCTGCAGTGTTGGTTTGTGAATAAATCCGACCTGAGAACCTAGAGAGGATGCGAAGATAGTTTCAAATCTATCACTACAACATGCCAGAAAGGTGATTTCCAGCCACTACACTACCTTTAGGTATTTTTTTAATTTCATGAGTCAAATGTATTTCCATGAAAGTCAATTGTAGAAAAAATTTCCCTATTAAGTGATTTAGCACTAAGAAAGGGATGGTAGTGATGTTTTTACATACTTCTAAGATATAATTTTTAAATTTTGTATTAAGTTGAATGAAGTATGTTTTGAGCTATGCATTGTAATATTTCAAGATTGTGATGTATTGTTTGTGTATACATCCCCATGAAATATCAAATGTAAACATGCAAAGTATGCAACATTTGTCAAATCACAACAGAATGTTCTATGTTGAAAGATATAGACCATTAAATTTTAATGGTATACAAGGTTTCCCGAGCCCTGTTCCTATTAGGATTAGGGAACATTTACCAAGTTTTAATGGGAAAGGTTTAGAATCAACATGACAATACCTACAAGAGTTTTATGTTTTGATGGGAGATTTTGAGATTAGTTAGGAAGATGTTTTCATGAAGCTTTTTGTTTAGTCTCTGAAAAGAGATGCCAGAGATTGGTTCTCATATTTTCCAGCATATTCTATCTCTTCATGGGATGAGCTTAGTGTAGCTTTAATGGAACAATTTGGTGAAAGAGGTAATCCAAGTTCAACTATCAAAGGATTCATGGGTATTCAAAAGGAAAAAGATGAGTTGGTCACTATTTTCAATCTCAGATTTATAAGAACTTTGGATGAATTTCCTAGTGGTTATAGACCAAATGATTCAGTATGTTTGGTTGTTTACCTAGCTGCATTTGATGAGGAAATGAGCTATTTACTGAGAGATAAGGATCCTAAAACCTTGCAACAAGCTTATAGGACAACAATGGACCTTAAGAACAACTTGAAATATGGAATTCCTAAGAGTTATTTAGCGGCAAGAGTTTGCTACCCTAAGACACTAGATGTTAAAGAAAGGTGTGAGCCGAGATGTGAAGGTCAGTATCAAAGAATTTACATCCCTACTGACCAGAATAACCGTGTTGTGACTTATTATCCAAACAATAATATGAGTAAAGACAACTTGTCTCAAACAATGGTTATTCCTCATGTTAATAAAGAAAAGATAGGTGAGAAATAATATAACACAACTAGTACAGAGATGGAGGTAATTTCAATTGCTACACCAGATGACAAAATTATTACTTCCTATAGTGAGGATGTCACACAAGAGGTCCATCTACAGTCTTATGGTTCAGTTGAATCTAGTAGCTAGTATGAGGGAGAATTGTGAGGTTGTACATCAGATGAAGTCAATAATGATGTGAAAAATTTTTATGACACAAATTCATTCTCCCAGGGATCCATTATGTGTGATGTTGGGAACTTGAATAATGAGATGCAACCATTTTTGGTTGATGGTGATATTGAGCTAGAAAGTTGCATGGTGTATTCCAATGAAGAAAGATTGCTTCAACCTATGCCTATGCCACATGAACTTATCCAAAATAATGTGTATGAAGAGTTAGTTAAGGTATGCATGCCTGAAATTAATATTACAAGTAGATCTGCACTAGTTGTCCCATTACAAACAACTCTTCATATAATGGATCAGATTGTTTCTCAGTGTTCTTATCAACAAAATGTTCCTGAACTAGCCTGTATGGTTGAGAAAGTTGAAGTTCAAAAGGGTCAAAATAGTCATGATAATTTTGATGAAGTCTATGAAAATCATGACATTGGGTATCCATATTATGAAAACTATAATGTTGAGAGTTGTTCTATTTCATATTCTGATTCTTTTGTTTCTAGTGAAAATGAATTTGGTATTGAGATTGGCAATGGATTTAGTGGAACCTTTAATGCACTTTTTAATGAGGATGCAGATATGGATCAACTAGTGCTTTGCCATAATGTTTTTGAGAAGGGCTTTCGTATGGTTTCTAATCCTTTGTATGAGGAGACATTTGAGAGTCTGGAATCTTAGATGTTGCATCAATTTGTGAAGAAAATGATTGCAATGACCAGGATGTGATTCCTAATTTGTTGTTGTTTGATGAGGATGAATTTTCTCCTGTTGCTAATATGAATGATACCGAATGGGACTCAAGGCAAGTGGCTAAATTTTTTCCTCAGTTTGATGATTTGCAGTTGTATGAGAGGATCAGTTGTGATCCATTTCCTCCTCTTGATAATAGTTTTCTTATTGTGGATAGTGGGAGGTTGGATTATTTTGAGACTTATTCTTTTGATAAGAAAACTAATTATTTGAATGAGGCCTACATTCCCAATTGTATATCAGAATATGAGCTTTCTCTTTTTCAGCAAGGAAATTTCTTTCTTGAGTGTGACAGTGATTTGTGCTATGATGCATGTTGTGTTCAGCATAAAAGTGTGTTTTTCAGTGACCATGACTTGTTTTGGTCACATAGTGTTTTAAATTTTCAATCATTGCACAAGTTTTAGAGGTTCAACAGTGAATGTAATGATAATTTTAAGTGTAGTTGTTGGCTAAGAGATGTTAGCATGCTTGATCAATGGCAATCCAACTATGTTATCAGATTGGTTTCAGTGCAGTCCAAGGAAAACCATGTTTATGGCAGAGGAAAGAATTGTCTGATCTTGTCAGATGGCCTTGGGCCATCACATGTGGTTTGAAATTTAGGCCACAAGAAGCTTGGGGAAGAGTAGACCTTTTTGACTATATGCCCAATGGGGTAGTAATCTTTTTCTTCTTGAATTACCTATTCATGGACAATTCTTGAGGCCCTACTTTTCTCAAAGTAGTTCTTTTCCATGAACATTAGATTAGGTCTTGTACATAAGTAGAGTAGTTTCCTTTCTATTTGAGTTGCCCTATCCAGGTAACTTCCTTTTTGGTATTCTCTACAATGGTCTGCTCCACCTGAGATTCTAGATTCTTGCATCATTCCTGAGTAATGATCGTCCCCAACTAGAGCCACTAATAGTCCTAAAAATGACTGTGCAAAAATCTTTATGCCTTACTCAAAATTTTGGTCATTTTAATTTTATCTTGGTCTTTGTATTGTGTTTCAGGCTCAGGGTTTAGGGTTTATGCATTTTGATTAAGTCTTTTATAAAAACCCTAAGCCTATTATAAATTGGCATTAATTTTTCTCCACTTAAAGCCAAGGGTCTGCTTACCATTGGCGAGGCCATGTATTTCCTAGGCATTAAATTGTTTTTATGTCGAGCCCCTATTAATATTTTCCTATGTCTACACTTTATTCTTCATCCTAGGTAGGTCCCCTTTTTTAAAATTTTCAGTGGGTACCTTATTAGTTTTCCTAAGTAAGCCTTAATATTTCAGCCACTGTCTTTATGTTAACAGTTGAGCTACTAAAAGTTCCTACATTTTTCATGTGGTTTAACAAACAAATATGTTTTAATTTCTGCAAAAAGGTGCTCGATGTTTAACTGGCTAAAGACTAGCGGTTACCGTGGCTGGGAGGTAAAGATTGAGCAGATCTGATGGCTCTTGTAACCTCATGATCAAAGATACTAAAAGGTTATGGATCGCAACATCATGAGCTGATGCCATGTGTCCTAGATAGGCCGAGGTAAGTTGACAAAGGCCATTGACTGAGGTGAGGTGGAGGGTGAGCTAGAGGTGCCGCATCATAACTTTGATAGGCCTGCTTGCCACATGTGATGGTCAATGTCATATTGACTAGTATGGATTGTGTGATGCGCCAACATGGAGGAAGATCGATGACTGAGATTTAAAATTTATTTCAGAATGAATTGGCATAGTTTCTTCACATAAGCGAGCAGGTAATGGTGGACGAGGTCTGGTATGCTAATAGAGGAATAATGAAAGAGATAAATCTTCTTATTTCAATTTACCAGAGGCATTTCAAGCATGAGCAGATAAATTTTAAGAACCAAAGAAGATTGGAACGAGCTCTTGTAGTGCAAAGTTAGGGTTTCTGGTGCGTTTAAAGAATTTTGGCATCTTGCAGTGGTTATTTCTTCAGGAAATGAACCCATTATGTCATGAGACCATATCAGATCTTCATGGGGCAACAACAAAAGGCATAAAGAATATCAGAGGGGTAATTGGGATATTTTGTAGTAGAATCATGTATTGTAGACACCTAAAAATGTCTCATGAATCATGTACTAATTGTTCATCTAATTGATTAGATAATTCTTTAATTATTTAATTAAATTAATCAATCTTATTCTTCTAATTTCATATTTTCTCATCATCTTACTAATTATTCCATTTTAATTCTATCATCATTTAATCATTTAAACCATTTTCTAATGTTAATTAAATATTTACTATTTAATTAATTGTGATTATTAATGCTTCAATTTAAACAATCTTCATTATTTAAATAAATTCCATTTTCAATTTCTATCTCTATTCAATTAATCAATTATCAATAAACCCCTTTCTAAATATTAATTATTTAATTAATTAGGATTTAATCTCTTTAATTCAAATAGTCTATTATTTAATTAAATTTAATTTCTAAATAATTAAATAGTTTCTTTAAATTATTTAATTAACTAATTGTTTCTTCTAATTTGTTCTAGTTTCATTTAATTTCCTGAATTCTTCTAATTTCATTTAATTTCAAATTCTTCTAATATTTTGTAATTTCAAGTACATGTGCATGATTTCAAAAATCAAATTGAAAATCAAAGTCAAGTTCTAAATATATTCAAATAACAAATTGAATTTAAAATAAATTCAATATTTGAATTAAATCTAATGCAAAGATTAAATTGAAAATCAAAGTCAAAATGCAAGCACATGCTAAATTATTTAATTCAATCAATTAATTAATTAAATCTGATGGTATGATGATAGAATAAGTATCTGGTAGATTACTGAGAGGGGGGATGCTGAATCAGTAAATAGAAAAACTGATACAAACTTTTCCAATCTCAATATCAATCACACAAAGTAAACTCATCAATGCAATACCACTATCAAGATAAAAACTCATAATAAAATCGGTTGACTATTACAACACCTTAACAGTAAACAACATTAAACTTATAAACATCCAAATGCTTTATCATATGTCAACTGACTTCATTTCTCAATGCTTCCGGTTATCATGCCTAATCAGAATATTTAAGTAGTTAATCAAATCAACCATAAGATCATAACCAGAAAAACATTCACCATATGACACAAGTATTTTTGGCATGGAAACCCAAAATAGATAAAAACCATGGTGAGATGAGACTCACAAGATAACTATTTGAACTCTTCTGAAGTTCGCCCTATTAGTAGCCAAGCCTGTTAAATATTTTACAAAAGTCTTGTTAAGAATCACTCGGTTAAGGGATTGACAACAAATGCCTTGTTAGAAGAAAGTACTCTGTTAGGAGTAACCTCAGTAGAGGATTTGAAAATCCAAGCTAATGGATCACCTTGTTAGAGGATTTGAGAAGTAACCAAGCTTGTTAGAGGTTACCCGGTTAGGGGATTTTAGTTCTACTATAATTGTTAGAAAACAACAAGGCTTTGCTTGATCTACCTAAATAGCACTACACTTGCTTGATCAGAATCTTTTTAAGCTCCTATCTACCTTTACTCAAACTACAGACTCATCATCTCGTTTGGCAACCACACACTCAACTAATCTCTACCAACTCTCTTAACTAAGAAATTTCATTGACCTTATAAGAAAATCAATTAGGTCGGTAACACAACAAAAACCTAATTCTCTCATAGAGATTACAAACAAGTTCGGTTCAAGTATGACCATTGGATTATATAGCAATCTCTACACATCAATTAAGAAAATCTTAACCACTCCTTGATCACCATTTCATCGAACTCAACAACTCATCATGTGCTTAGCATTAGATGCAATAAACTTTGCTCATTCCCTAGACAAAAATGTGCCAAAACATTTTGAACTTATCTTCATACAATGACCATGCGTGTCACCATCATTACCGCTCATCATTAGACCATAAACCAACTTAACCAATTCAATAACCTTAATCAGTTAGGGTTTAACAAAAACAACTAGTAGGGTTTAATAGTTACATTACATAGATAGGGTTTAACCTTTTACACTGGTTACTAATTTAACTCAAAAAGTTACATACCGGTTTACAATGTCCTTCACAAAGCTCTTCCTACTGATTACAAGACAATATCAACAATATTATTACCAGTTAATTGACATCAATGACAACATAACATATCATTAATGCAATCTTCATGCAAATGCCAACAATCTCCCCCTTTGGCATTGATGGCAATACAAATATCAACACCATTGATTCCTATTGTGATTATGAATAGCAATCCTGGTTTACATTACTAAGTATTCACCATGCTCTCCATGTCTACATCTTTTCACTGGTTCTTCTCCTCATAATCACATAATTCTTCTCCCCCTTTGACAAGAATACCAAATTGAAAGTAAAATATGTAATGTCAAATTTCATTGTACAACAACAATAATCTGCAACTTAATACTCCCCTTGTGGAATAGCTTCCACTACTACACCAATCCTTCTATAAAATCATGTAAGTGGTTCAGGGACTGATGCAATCAACATCATGCTCAACTAGCCTCATGAAGGGGTACAACCCCTAGTTGACTTCTAAGATACTCAAATATAGTCTTAGGTAGAGGTTTGGTAAAAATATTTGCAAGCTGCTCCTTGGTAGAAACATGCTCTAAGATAACATCTTTGCTCTGCTCTTTTTCCCTCAAGAAATGATACTTCAATTCAATATGCTTGGTTTGTGCATGCAAAACAGGGTTCTTAGAAATATTTATGGCACTTGTATTATCACATAAAATCTTTATAGGTTCTAAAATCTTCATCTTAAAACCTTCCAAAATGTGCCTCATCCAAATAGCCTGTGTGCAATTCATATAAGCTACAACATATTTAGCTTCAACAGTAGATTGTGAAGTACAACTTTGCTTCTTACTACTCCATGAAACAAGTCTTCCTCCAAGAAAGAATGCTCCACCGGTTGTGCTTTTCCGGTCATCAACATTTCCTACCCAATCAACATCTGTGTACACCTTCAAATCAAAATTTCCTCCATATGGATACCATAATCCATAGTCAACAATATCTTTCAGGTATCTAAAAATTCTCTTGGTTGCTATCAAATGTGCTTCCTTAGGATTCTTCTGGAATCTGGCAACTATGCCAACTGCATGGGCTATATCCAGTCTGCTGTGGACAACATAGTGCAATTTGCCAATCATTGACCTATATTCCTTCTCATCAACAAACTTAGATTCATCTTCCTTAGACAACTTACAACTTGTAACCATTGGTGTCCCAACTGTTTTAGAGTCACTCATGCCAAATATCTTCAAGACCTCTTTCACACACTTAGCCTGTGTGATGAAAATACAATTCTTCATTTGATGTATCTGTAAGCCTATGAAACTTTTTATTTACCCTACTAAAGACATTTCAAACTCACTTTTCATTTCATTTGCAAAACTATTGCTCATGACATCATTACCTCCAAATATGATATCATCAACAAATACTTCACTGACCAGTATTTTATCTCCTTCGGAATTGAGATATATGTTACTATCATCACTGGTTCTCAGAAAGCCTATCTTCATCAGATGTGTATGAAGCCTTTCATACCATGCTCTAGGTGCCTGCTTTAATCCATATAAAGCTTTATGCAATCTGCATACCATGTCTTTTTCATCAGTCAAAGCATAACCATCTGGTTGCTCTATGTATACATCTTCTTCAAGTATCCCATTCAAAAATGTAGACTTAACATGCATCTGGTATAACTTGAACTTCTTATGGGCTGCAAATGCAAGTAAAGTTCTGACACCTTCCAGTCTTGCTACTGGTGCAAAAGTTTCATCATAATATTCTCCTTCTTGTGCATAACCCTTGCAAACCAACATAACCTTATTGCGAACTACAACACCATCTTCATTCAAATTGTTCTTGAATACCCATTTATTACCTATAACATTCTTATTTACCAGTCGGTGTACTAGGGCCCAAGTGTTGTTCTTCTCAATTTGATCCAATTCCTCCTCCATAGCTTTAACCCAATGATCATCACCAAATGCCTCCTTAGCAGTTCTTGGTTCAATGGTGGAGATCATGCAAGAGTTCTCTCTTATTATCCTTCTGGTTAGTACTATAGCATCCTTATCCACAATAATTTGTTTAGGACTGTGATTCAGTCTCACATATCTAGGAATAACATGATCATTATCTTCAGGTTCAACTTCATCATTATCATCATCTTCTGAATTTATCTATTCTAGTTGAACAAGTGCATCAGAATTTGCTTTGCCGATTTCAGATTTAACAGTTTCTAGTTCCAAAAACAAAATGCAAGAATCTTCATCCTTTTCCAAACTGGTTTCCTTTGAAACTTTCGGACACTCATCCACTCGAACATCCGTACTCTCAATAATTATTTGTGTTCAGTTGTTAAAACACTTGTAGGCCTTACTCTTGGTGGAATAGCCAAGAAATATACCTTCATCACTCTTAACCTCAAATTTGCTAAAGTAATCACCTCTCTTAATAAAACTGTAGACACCTAAAAATGTCTCATTGATCATGTACTAATTATTCGTCTAATTAGTTAAATAATTCTTTAATTCTTTAATTAAGTTAATTAATCTTATTTTTCTAATTTCATATTTCCTCATAATCTTACTAATTATTCTATTTTCTATTTCTATCATCATTTAATCATTTTCTCAATATTCATTAAATATTTATTATTTAATTACTTGTGATTAATTCCCCAATTTAAATAATCTTTATTATTTAAATAAATTAATTCTTAATTTCTATTTCCTATTCTATCATCATTTAATCATTTTAAACCATTTTCTAAATATTAATTAAATATTTATTATTGAATTAATTATGATTAATTCCCCAATTTAAATAATCTTTATTATTTAAATAAATTAATTATTCTATCATCATTTTATCATTTTATCATTTTCTAAATATTAATTAAATATTTATTATTTAATTAATTCTAATTAATTCCCCAATTTAAATAATCTTTATTATTTAAACAAGTTACTAATTATTCAATTTCTATCTCCAATCATCTAATCATTCAACCCTCTTCTAAATATTAATTAAATATTAATTATTTAATTAATTCTGATTTAATCCTTTAATTTAAATAATCTTTATTATTTAATTAAATTCTATTTCTAAATAATTAAATAATTTCTTTAAATTATTTAATTAACTAATTAATTCTTCCATTTCCAAATGCCCAAATTCTAATTTCTTCCAAATTCAATACATGTGCATGATTTCAAAAACCAAATTGAAAATCAAAGTCAAGTTCTAAATATATTCAAATGCTAAATTGAATTAATAAATTCAATTATTTGAATAATATCTCATGCAAAGATTAAATTAATAATCTATCTAAATGCAAGCACATGCTAAATTAATTAATTCAATCAATTGATTAATTAAATCATTTATCTCTCCAATTTCTATTTCCCTCTTTTAGTTAGCCTTTTCTAAATTAAGCTCTCTATGTCATCTTCTTTATTTCCCCCAATCATCCTTTTTCTTCCTTCAGTTAGCTCTTTCATCAATCAGTTGACTCAATTAATCTATTCAATCTATTGAGTTTCACTCCTACAATCAGCAGTTCAACTATCAATTTTCATTTGAGCTCACCTAAGTTCACACCTCTTGATCAATTTGTTCCACCTTTCAATCAATATTCTCCAATTTTCTGTAAATTGAGCATCCAATCTCCATTATTCTAAATCACGAACTTTGAATCTTTGTGTCACTTGCAAGTTACCAGCGCAATATTTGAGAGCCATCATACCACGAAGAGGAGAAGAGCAATGGAAGTTCTATGCAGCCACAGAATAAGGGAATTCTTGATTTGATTTAATTTATGATTCTTGTTCCTTAATTGTGTTATTCCATTGTATTGTTTGTTAAATTCTGATTAGGATAAGGATTCATGATTTCCCTTATTTCTAATTGATTACTTTGTTAATAAGAAGAATGAATTTTACATTCCCACATTTTGGTGAACTCGACGTGAACTAACAACAATTTAACCTTTTTTGTGTTCCGTGTGATTTTTGCAGATTGTGCGGATTCTTCATTTTTTTGTAGGTTGCACAAATTTTGAGAAAAGATATTTTTGTCATGCAATCAAGCTTATATCATCATGCAATTGAATAGACAGATTCATGCATTCATGTAGACACCAATAGGTATTCATAGTTTTTCATTTTTTGGTTTGGGTCACGCATTCGCTAATATTTTCATGCAATCGCCCTCATATTTTTATGCATTCTGCTAAGTGTCACGCATTCACCCATACATCATTACGCATTCACCCAGATATCATTACACATTCACCCACACATCATTATGCATTCACCTACATATCATTACGCATTCACCAACATATCATTACGCATTCACCCACACATCATCAGGCATTCATAGTTTTTAGTTTTGTAGGTTTCTGGTAAAAAGTTTATGCTTTTGATAGGGTTCATTAATTGTCTGTTTATTTGTCACAGATTCGCCCTATCATTTTTACGCATTTTCTCTGTCATAATTACGCATTCACTCTTTAAGTATCATGCAATCTCTCAGGTAGTATTACACAATCGCCTCTGTCAAGTTTTGAGTTTTTGTTTCCTGTTGGTTTAATTTTACTACTAATATTTTTCTTACCGCCAATGGCAGATTTGTAGAGAGGATTAGATTAGTAATTTTGCATGCACACTTCACAGTTCAATCTTTAGTGCTTAAAATCAACAACAGTTAAAATGGACATGCATGGATAATCTCACACTTTAATTTTTAGTTCTTAAAATCAACAACAATTAAAAAGGACATGCATGGATAATCTCACACTTCATTGTTGGTGTTTAAAATGAACATGGGCTAAAATTGACATGCATGTATCTCACACTTGGTTTTTGGTGCTTAAAAATCAACAAATGGTTAAAATTGACATGTATGCCTTCATTCTTGGATTTGGTGTTTAAAATTGACATGCACATGCGGATCTAACACCTAAATTTGGGCTATAAAATGAACGTGAATCAGGCTGCATTAGATTAAATAATTTTTCATTTTCTTAAGGGAAAAGAACTTTTCATTGTGTCTGGGGTGGACCTACAGTTGCACTAACTGACTTTCTACCCATCATTAGGCTTTTCGGAGAAAGAAGGAAGGTGACAACGACATCCAAATTTTATTTTGTTCTACGTAGTGAGGGGTATCTTTGACTAGGGATTTCATCACCCCACAGAGGTGCTTCAAATTGGGATGCGTTGGGGATATCATCTCTCCTAGTGTACTCTTGAGCGGGTTTTTCGAGTCGCTATATAAATATACTGGTCAAGCGGGTAGAGTGTTGAGTGAATTCGACATATGTGGGGGCCTTCCCTACACTGATAAGCTCAACTAAAGCCTTAAGTGGATTGCTCTAAGAATCCATCATTGGATCGGGACCCCTCAAAACTTAATACTAAGAACCAATTTAGTTGCCAAAAATCCTACATTCAGTGGTTCTGGGAGTGTGGATTGTACCCCATAGATACCCTTCATGTACCTTACACTATGATATAGGAATCTCTCGGCTAAAAGATCCTTGGATCTTCGAGGTAAGAGAGACTAGCATGCCCGAGAAGTGTGTGTCGTGGAGTGGAGCCAGTGCTGCTAGACTCTCTATCTATTCATTTTGTCTCGGTATTTCATAAGGGCCTCACTGAATGGTGTCCACTATCCAGCCTAAGATTGTATTCCATGCTTTTTTATGTATCATTGTGATAGACTAGTATTGAGTCAGTCCCTTGGGCTATTTTGGGCCCTATCCCACGTATCTCTGAATTTTCTGAGATTGTATGAAAATTGAGTCAATCAGCTATACATACCTACCAGAAATTGTTCTTAGATTTAGAAAACTACAAAACCTTGTCCCACACATGAACTTATAGAAAACAAAGTCCATTTTGAAACCAAAACTCAAAAGTTTTTACATATTTGTAACCCTAGGAAATTCTTTTGCATAGTCCCACTTGTTAGGTCCCGGAGACAACTGAGAGGGGGGGTGAATCAGTTGTCTAATAAATTCAAACCAAAAACCACTTAACCAACTTAATGCTTAATACCGGTAAACTAGTTAAGTATGTTGGTAGACAGTGTTAATAGTTAATTGCTATACCAGCAAAGATTAATGCATAAAACATAAACATAAAGTTATCCAAAACACATAACACCAATGTTTGTACATGGAAATCATGTAAGGGGAAAAACCACGGTGGGAAACCTTACCCACAATCAAATGATACTACTACAAATAGTAAGTGTACATAAATGGGGTCTGCACATGTAGAAAGGCCAACAGCCTAGAGCTCACTGCTCAATCACAAAAAGGGAGTCACACTAACTACAATTGGTTGGTTAAATCCAATAAGAATGTACTGCACAAAATAGCATCTTTATATGCTGGATTCAGTACCGGTGTAATGCTGATGTGCTTCTACAAAAACCTAGCTTCACCTTCAAATGATGTCTTCGTGTATAGCTCTGCTTAATCTCGCATATACCTTCTCACATTTCTTTTTCGCATTCCACATTCGATCTTACAAATAAGATCTTACATTTATACCATAACCTAAGACCAATTTTAGTAGGTCAGTTCTACAAGATTTTACAATAAAAACATTTTACAAACAATATGATATCTGATGCAATAACCAATTAAACATGTTGGCTTAATGCATTTACAACAATAATAAATCATCTCCATAGTGTGCCATGCTGATCTGGAAAAGATAAACCTGCCGGTGTAACCCTAGGTAACCCTGGACCTATTTGTCGGTAAAAGCAAATATGCAAATATGAATATACCAATGATTAATTCTTCAAAACAAAGTGTCCACACGATGTCTTCAAAATTACCAAGTGTCTTCCATATCATTCCAAGTGTCGGTGATCATTATATCTTGCCGGTGAACTATATACTAGTAACTGTGCAATAGTTACTTGCTTGCCACTGAATGTTGCTGGATCTCCAGAGTGCTAGTGTTTTAGTAGGTGTTGACATCAATGACAAAACCATACCAAAAGACCAACAATCTCCCCCTTTGGCATTGATGGCAACACAAGATGGAAAAACCATCAAAGTGCCAAAATAGAAATGCCAAATACCAAAAACCAACAATCTCTCCCCCTGGGAGCAACATATGTTATCCAAGAGTTCCTCAATACCAATCTCTCATTAAAGATAATGTGTTTTTCCATAGATATCTCTCCCCCTTTGACATCAAGTGCCAAAGTTATAATAATACCAAGTTTATATACAAAATACCAATCAATTCAATATACCAACTACTCCCCCTGAGAAGTAGCTTCCTCATCAAAGACCAGAGTAAAAGATCTGTCTGTTAATTCTGCCAGTTGATGACAATCATCAATTGTCTAAGTCTCTACCAGTGGTGGTACAACTCCAAGCTGATCTCTGAGATATTCAAAAGTCTCCTTAGGCAAACGTTTTGTGAAAATATCTGCAAGTTGTTCTTTAGTATTCACATAAACCAGTTTTATCTCTTTTTCTTCAACTTTTTCCCTGAGAAAATTCAGTTTGATAGAAACATGTTTTGTTTTAGAATGTAATACCGGATTCTTAGATACATCAATTGTTGCAGTGTTATCACAATATATAGTAATAGGTTCCTTGCATTTTACCTTTATGTCTTTCAACATTTGCTTAAGCCATAGTACCTGTGTATAGTTAGTTGTTGTTGCAACATATTCTGATTCTGTTGTTGATAAAGATGTACAACTCTGTTTCTTACTCAACCAAGAAACTAATCTCTTTCCAAGAAAGAATGCTCCACCGGTGGTGCTTTTTCTATCATCCACATCTCTTGCCCAATTTGCATCTGTGTATGCACATAGATCAAAATTTTCATCTCTAGGATACCATAATCCAAGATTTGCAGTGCCTTGTAAGTACCAGAAAATCCTTTTTACTTTTGATTCATGATTTTCTCTAGGATTACTTTGAAATCTAGAAATAATACATACTACATTCATAATATCAAGTCTGGGTTGTGTAAAATACAGTAAACCTCCTATCATAGATTTGTATGTAGTTGGATTAATAGGTGTAGATTCATCCCTTTGAGATAGTTTGTCATTTGTAGTCATAGGTGTGCTTACTGGTTTAGAGTTCTCCATCCCAAATTTCTTTAGTAACTCTTTCAAGTACTTGGATTGACTCAAAAATATACCTTTGTCAGTTTGTGAAATCTATAATCCTAAAAAGAATTTTATTTCTCCAATCATAGACATTTCAAATTCTTGTTGCATTTTAATAGAAAATTATTTACATAGTCCATCTTCTCCTCCAAAGATTATATCATCAACGAATACTTCTATAATCAAGATATCATCATTAGTTATTTTGTATTATAAATTGTTGTCTGCATTTCCTTTAGTAAAACCAATCTTTAAAAGATACTTATCCAATCTTGCATACCAAGCTCTTGGGGGCTTGTTCCAATCCATACAGAGCTATTTGTTAACCTACAAACCACATCATTGTCATCTATCAAAGAAAATCCATCAGGTTCTTCAATATAGACTTCCTCTTCAAGATCTCCATTCAAGAATGCAATTTAATATCCATTTGATAAACTTTATAGTTCTTGTGAGCTGCAAAAGCCAAGAATAATCTGACTGCCTCAATTCTAGTTACCGGTGCAAAGGTTTCATTGTAATCAACTCCTTCTTTCTGAGAATATCCCTTACACACTAGTCTTGCTTTATTTCTGAAAACCTTACCATCTTCAATAAGTTTATTTCTAAATACCCATTTGGTTCCAATTACATTTTTATCTTTAGGTCGGGGAACTAATGTCCAAGTATTATTTTTCTCAATTTGTTCTAATTCTTCTTCCATAGCTTTAATCCAAAATTTATCTTCACATGCCTCATTAACAGATGATGGTTCAATTTGAGAAATAAGACATACCTCTTCATTTGCCAATCTTCCTCTTGTCATAACTCCTTTAAATTTGTTTCCAATTATCTGATCTTCAAAATGATTCAATTTTACATACCAGGGTGTCTTAGTTTGTTGTTGTTCTTCAATTATTGTGGAATCCTCTGATGGTACCGGGGTAACTAGATCTTCATTCTGTACCGATGGATTTAGTGTAGGTTTATTTGTCACAATTTCTGTTGCTAGTTTAGAGTCTATATACCTTGAAGTTCCTCTGGATTGTTCATCAATCTTTACATTTGTTCTGTCAACAATTTTCAGCAATCTCTTGCTAAAACATCTATATGCCTTGCTCTTAGATGAATAACCAAGAAATATTCCTTCATCACTTCTAGGATCAAATTTGCCAATATACTCATCTCTTCTAATATAACATTTACTTCCAAAAATTCTGAAATACTTAAGAGTAGGAGTATTACCAAACCATAGTTCATGAGGGGTCTTACCGGTTTCACCTTTGATGTGAACTTTGTTGAATGTATAAACCGTTGTGTTGACTGCTTCTCTCCAATATACATGTGGTAAATTTGCTTCAGATAACATACTTCTTGCTGCATCCAAGATAGTTCTATTTTTCCTTTCAACAACTCCATTCTGATGTGGTGTTCAAGGTGTTGATAGCTATCTTCTAATTCCATTCACTTCATAGAATGTATTAAAGTCCTTAGATGTGAATTCTCCTCCTTGATATGATCTTAAACATTTGATTTTCTTACCAATTTCATTTTCAACCATTGCTTTGAATAGTTTGAACTTTCCAAGTGCTTCTGATTTTTCTCTGAGAAAAGTAACCCAACACATTCTAGAATAATCATCAATAATTAGTATGAAATATCTATCACCTTGTAAGCTTTTAGTTCTAGCTAGACCACATAAATTAGTGTGAATCAAATCAAGAGCATTATTGGATTTTTCTGGAATACTTTTGAAACTAGCTCTAACTTGTTTTCCAAATTGACATTCCTTACAAATTGTATTCTAAGGTTTCACAATTTTAGGTAGCTCTCTAATTGCCTTAGAAGTACTGATCTTTACCATGCAATCAAAATTTACATGATAGAGTCTCTTATGCCATAACCAACTTTCATCTATATGTGCAATCAAGCATGCCTTTTCACTGTTATTCAAATGAAAGATATTACCTCTAGTCTAATTACCGGTTGCAATTTCTAAACCAGTTCTATTCATGATTTTGCATTTTCCATTTTTAAATTGTAACTGAAATCCTTTCTCAACCAATTGACCAACACTTAAAAGATTATGCTTTAATCCTTCAACATAGTAAACATTGTCAGTGTTATGCTTACCATCAAGAGATATTGTACCCTTACCTTTGATTCAACAGGCTTTGTCATCTCCAAATCTTACTAAACCTCCATTGTATTCTTGAAAGTTCAAGAATTTACCTTTGTCTCCTGTCATATGATGTGAACATCCTGAGTCAATGATCCATTCATCCTTTACTTCAACTTTAGCTGCTAGGGCTTGTTCTACCGGTTGAGCAGTAGGTGTCAGTTGATCTTCTGTTATAGAAACAAAAACCCATCCATTGTCTATTGGATCCTCATCAAAATCATCAGTTACACCTTCATCAACAATGTAACAAGATTTGTCTTTGTTCTTCTTAAATTTGTATCTCTGATATTCAAGATTAGGCTTGTATGTTCTTCTAGCTTCTTTTCTTAGTCTAGCATGTCTATCAGGGCATCTCGAAGCTATATGACCAATCTTATTGTAGTTAAAATGTTTAAAGGGTGCTTTACCTTCATACTTACTTCCAATTGTACCTTTAGGCATTTTCCTTGAAAATAGTGATTCAAGTTCTTCAAGCTCTTCATTCTCCTTCCTAGTTTCTTCAAGTTCTCTTCCATAAAAGGCTTTCCAATCTGATTTGTCAAATGATGGAGTAGATGATGTTGATGCTTTAAAGGCCAAATCTATCTTTATACTAGCAACAAGACCAAATTCCTCAATTTCAAAGGCTGAAATTTTTCCAATCAATGTATCCCTAGTTACTGATGTATTAGGCATTGTTCTCAACTCATTTATAGCAGTAACCTTCATTTTATATGCCGGTGGCAAACCTCTTAAGATTTTCAAAACAATTTCATCCTCACTCAAGGTTCCTCCACAACATTTAATACCCAAAATAATTTCATTTACTCTTTCCATAAAAGTAGAAATCCTTTCATCTTCTTCCATTTTCAGATGTTCATACCTGACTCAGAAGCTCTCAAGTTTTGCAATCTTGATTGTGGAATCTCCTTCATTCAGTGTTTCCAAATGTTCCCAAATAGCTTTAGTAGTAGACCTCTCTGATAATCCCATGATTTGTTGATATGATAATGCACTCAAAAGTGTTTCTCTTGCTTTGCAATCATTCTCCTCATCTTTGGCTAAGGTAGTTGGAGCAGTTTGACCAGCTACAATAGTAGTATAACCATTCTTTGTAACTTCCCAGATGTCTTTACCAATGCAATTCAAATGTGTCTCCATTCTAATCTTCCATATCCCATAGTTGGTTCCATCAAGTTTAGGACTATCCTTCCTAAAATAATTAGTAGTCATTGGATCTCCTCAAGTTGTTAAACTTCTGCAAAAGAGGACTAAGCTCTGATACCAATTGTTAGGTCTCAGAGACAACTGAGAGGGGCGCATGAATCAGCTGTCTAATAAATTCAAACCAAAAACCACTTAACCAACTTAATGCTTAATACCGGTAAACTAGTTAAGTATGTTGGTAGATAGTGTTAATAGTTAATTGCTATACTGGTAAAGATTAATGCATAAAACATAAACATAAAGTTATCCACAACACATAACACCAATGCTTATACGTGGAAACCCTATAAGGGGAAAAACCATGGTGGGAAACCTTACCCACAATCAGATGATACTACTCCAGATAGTAAGTGTACATAAATGGGGTCTGCACATGCAGAAAGGCCAACAGCCTAGAGCTCACTGCTCAATCACAAAAAGGGAGTCACATTGACTACAGTTGGATGGTTAAATCCAATAAGAATGTACTGCACAAAATAGCATCTTTATATGCTGGATTCAGTACCAGTGTAATGTTGATATGCTTCTACAAAAACTTAGCTTCACCTTCAAATGATTTCTTTGTGTATAGCTCTACTTAATCTCACATATACCTTCTCACATTTCTTTTTTGCATTCCACATTCGATCTTACAAATAAGATCTTACATTTATACCATAACCTAAGACCAATTTTAGTAGGTCGGCTCTACAAGATTTTACAATAAAAACATTTTACAAATAATATGATATCCGATGCAATAATAGATTAAACATGTCGGCTTAATGCATTTACAACAATAATAAATCATCTCCATAGCATGCCATGCTGATTTGGAAAAGATAAACCTGCCGATGTAACCCTGGGTAACCCTGGACCTATTTGTTAGTAAAATCAAATATGCAAATATGAATATACCAATGATTAATTCTTCAAAACAAAGTGTCCACATGATGTCTTTGACATTACCAAGTGTCTTCCATATAATTCCAAGTGTCGGTGATCATTATATCCTATCGATGAACCATATACCAGTAACTATGCAATAGTTACTTGCTTGCCAGTGAATGCTGCTGGATCTCCAGAGTGCTAGTGTTTTAGTAGGTGTTGACATCAATGACAAAACCATACCAAAATACCAACACCACTTACATCCTCATTATCATTCTACATCTTTTGAATAGTCCCACTTACGTCCTCATTATCATCCTACGTCTTTTGCATAGTCCCACTTACGTCCTCATTATCGCTTATGTCTTTTGCATAGTCCCACATACGTCCTCATTATCATCCTAAGTCTTTTGCATTATCATCCATATTAGTTACATAGTCCTACATTATCATCTTCATCTTCATCTAGACCTCATATACGTCTATCTTAGTTCATCATCATTTGCATAATCATCCTAAAAAATCATACCCCAAACATCCAAAACACAATTAGAGGATCAGTCAAACTCAACCTCAACTCAAACAAGTTGGTCAAGTTCAATCAAACATTGTCACATTCAGAGAAATGGAGAAAATATCTTACATGTTGTGATCCTAGGTCCAAACCAAACAAGCAAACATCATGGATTGGAATTATACATTTCATAGAGAAGGTGGAGGATTCATCCCTTCCATTTATATTCCATCGCTATCCATAGAAATATTAGCTCAACAAATCAAAACTTTGCAACAACAAGTGACAGACATGGCTAGTCCTGACAACCATAGGGGTTGGTTAGAAAACATGATGAGAGAAGTGATGGCCATGAGGGGATCAGTATCAGACCAACCTTCTTCTTCTTGTGAGACCATTCAAACATGCCAACCTTCATTCTTCAACAAAAATTTTCCTACCTCAGCTCAACCAACATTAGAGTCATGCAAACCTTCTTTTTCTTTCAACCCACTACATCAATCATACCAATCACATCAACCCAACATTCAAAGAACCTCGTTCAACAAAAATCAAACCCCATTCAACCAAATTTTAAATTAAAATTCATATCAACCCAACATTCAAACCTCATTAAACCAAAGTCGAACCCATTTCAACCAAAGTCCAAATCAAAATTCACACCAACCCCACATTCAAACCTCTTTCAAGAAAAATCAAACCCCTTTCAACCAAAGTCCAAATCAAAATTCATTTAACCAAAATCAAACAACTTTCACCCAAAATCAAACATCTTTCACCCAAAATCAAATCCCTTTCAACCAAAGCCCAAATCAACCATATCTATCCACCATTTCATTATCCCCTGAAGTCACAAAAAACAAATCCATGTCATCTCTATCTAATAACACAACCTCCCAAGGGCTATCCATCGTACACAACCAATCTAATCCAAGTCATGATTTAGAGAATCTCATTCGAAATCCTTCTTCATTAGGCCAAAATGTTGAAACATTCCAACAATCTCCCATGCATTTTCAAACTCCTTCCCCGTGTCAAGAAGATGATCCAAAATTAGAAGAAATGAGTCCTGAAACAAATAAAGATCAAGAACAACCACTTCCATCCTACCCAATTTTTGATCAAGATCCCGCCGACCAAGAGTCTTATGATGATCCCCTTGCTCTTTTCTATTCCATTCATAATGACACCCTTCCATCTCAAGAACAAAGTGTCCTTTCAAGTCCCATCCAACATCCACCTCCTAAACAAGATCAAGACATCCCTTCCATCCTTCCTGATAATCCCTTTCCAAGACAAGATCAAAGCATACCTTTACCTTCATGTCCTAAACAAGATCCCATTATTTCTCCAAATCTTGATCAAGGTCCCTCCATCCCTTCATCTCCATGTCATAATCCTCCATGTTATTCACAATATTCCCTCTCAAATCAACTTATCATTTCTCCTAGTCCCCCCATGATCCCAATCCCTCTACACAAGTTGTTCGTGAAACCCTTATTAATGAAATCATCAATCCAAATCATACTACACAGAGCAACTTGTCAATAGTTGTATGTGAGCTATCATCAAATGCCAATGTAGTGACAAAAACAAGCATAACACCCGCTCATGTCACAACTTCAGAACTAGAATCAATTTGTCTCACACACCCACACTTGATAGACTAGGGGCAAGAGAATCTACCATAGTTGGATTGCTTTGAAAATGATAACGCTATAGCTGAATTCAGGGGTTCTAGAGCTGGATTTCCATTTGATGATCCACAAAATCGAAAAACTAATAAAATCAACATTGGAGATTTTGAACATGTACACTTAGTTAAGTCCTTGTATCCTATTGAAAAATAGATCTTCATACGACTCTTCAAACAAAGACCAATGAACTACCTACACAAATATTATACCTAAAGGCTAGGTTAGTTTAGGTTTTACTTTCCGCATTTCATATCATTTTATTCAAAATACCACATCGCATATAGTCTCTTTCTAAGCACATCATATTCAAATGCATCACATTCTTAAAACTTTCCACATTTTCATATAGAAGCATCAATAAAACAAGGCAATTGTTCAAGTTTATCATTCATTTGCATCTAAGGAAAACAAGGGTCATTTCCTTTCTTAGATATTCGGACATGAAGTCTTTGAGATTCTAAGGTCATTCATTCTCAACATTACCCTGTGACAATGCTTTACTTATGGTCGGGTAGTGATTTCACTATTTGAGACTTGTTAACCCATAATCTATCAATTGCTATATCTCACACATTAAGAAGATCTCTAATTCATTCTAGACACCTAGTTGATCAAATGACTAGTGAAAAATCTAAAATTCTACTTCAGTGCCGCTGTAATTATCATACCCAAGTAGGTTTCATTACTTACAAGTCAAGGCAAGAAAATAAAAATAAAAAGATCTATGCCAAATATCCATCTCGAGGCAAAAGAGAAATGATATATAACTAAAATATCATGTATACAAAATGCGATAAAAAGCTTGACTATGGGAACATGCAAGTAACTCCATCAGGGCTATGAACGCCCACTGGCAATGGAGCAATATTTGAGAAATTACAGTCTATAACCTCATCGGAGCTCTCAAGGCTTGCTGACAACGAGGCTCTATTCGGGATGCTTTTGAAGTTAGGATAAACCATGTAGCTAGTCATATAGGATGCTAAGGATCTTTAGTGAACACAAGAGCAGGAATTAACTCATTTGCACACACATGGGCAAAAGAAGATCAAAGTTTCAAGAACCAATGGGGAATTTTTCCGCGTCTCCATTTGTAAATCCTAGTCACTAAGTGTGTTGAGATGAATTTTCCAAGGGACCTTAGAGATCGATTGACCGCTTATCTATGAAATGTTTTGCACCTCCATTTCAATTGGTGTATTACAAATGCAAAAACAAACATAGTCAACCTTGTTCGAATAGGAAATGCATCTTCATCCTGCATATTGCATTCACATAGGTCATGTCAAAAATTCATTTGTCTCCACATACATTTTGCAGATCATCATGTCATACAGGTCTGCACACTAGGGGCATAACTGGAAAAATCCTAAAAACCATATAAAGTCCTAAAAAATCCAAAAAATCATATAAAGTCCTGAAAAAATCCTAAAAATCATATAAAATCCTACATAACAACCAAAACATCCATATAATGTCCTAAAAAAATACCAAAAACATTCATATAATATCTTGAAAAAATCAACCAAAAACATCTGCAAAACAATCCTTCAAAAATCAAAAACATCTACAAAAAATCCTGAAAAAATCAATCAAAAACATTCAAATATCGATCTACAAAATCCAAAAACATCAAAAAAGCTCGTGGAAAAGAACTAAAAATCAAAAATCAATCAATCAGAAAAACTTGCAATAAAATGTCTTGTGAGAAACAAATACCCTAGCAGATATCCAACAAACACTTCGCATGAAGTTAACAAAGGATACGACTATCCAGTCAAACATCTGCAATCAACTGATCAAACTGTCTTATCAATCGTATCATATCCATACCAAAGTGATCATTATCTTGTCTTAAACAGAAGAGGATACACTCAAAATCAGACAGGTGAGTCTTAAATGGGGTCCGCAACTTTCTGAGATCAGACATTATCAACCGTCACATCAAACAACTGAGAACGAAGGCACAAGGTCAGTATAGCTGCTGAATTTTGTTCGGGTTAGTCTTTATCTTTTATCATTTGGTGATAGATATTGTTCCTATGCTACTCAGGGATGTCCACAAGTGACTAGAGGAGCCATGATGGGCATTATCTTTTTCTTTGTTTGCTACTTGTCTGCTACGTGTTTGTTTCTTCAATGAGATATCTTACATCTTGGTTCCTTATACCCTGATGTGCTAAGCCTCACTGTTCAATAATAAGGCTTAGTGATGAATATATATTGACGCAATAAAATATGTGACATAGGTTCGTGATTCTTTCAATTTCATTCTCATTATGATCTCATATGTTTATTGCTTGTTTACTGATTCTTTTCTCTTCATCTCTTTCTAAATCATATTCTATCATCTAACATTATTCTATTTCATTCTAAGGTTCATTCTCTCATATTCTATCTCAACATTATCTTTATATCACCTATTTCTATCTCTAGCCATTCTTCTATCTTTCATCTCACATTCTTCTTTTGTTGAGAGATCATTCATATCTTTAATGCACAAACAATCTCTCGAGGGGGCATTACACCCTAAGTATCACCGAGGCATACTGGTAAGTATCACTGGGGCATACTGGGGTAGAAATTTTTTCGTTTTCTTTGAAACAATGTCATTTCGACTTTGTCTCAAAGAGGGGCAAATGTAGAGACCTGAAAATGTCTCATTGATCATGTACTAATTATTCATCTAATTAGTTAAATAATTATTTAATTATTTAATTAATTTAATTAATCTTATTCTTCTAATTTCATATTTCCTCATAATCTTACTAATTATTCTACTTTCTATTTCTATCATCATTTAATCATTTTCTCAATATTAATTAAATATTTATTACTTAATTAATTATGATTAATTCCCCAATTTAAATAATCTTTATTATTTGAATGAATTAATTCTCAATTTCTATTTCCTATTCTATCATCATTTAATCATTTTAAACCATTTTCTAAATATTAATTAAACATTTATTATTGAATTAATTATGATTAATTCCCCAATTTAAATAATCTTTATTATTTAAATAAATTAATTATTCTATCATCATTTGATCATTTAATCATTTTCTAAATATTAATTAAATATTTATTATTAAATTAATTCTAATTAATTCCCCAATTTAAATAATCTTTATTATTTAAACAAGTTACTAATTATTGAATTTCTATCTCCAATCATCTAATCATTCAACCCTCTTCTAAATATTAATTAAATTTTTATTATTTAATTAATTGTGATTTAATCCTTTAATTTAAATAATCTTTATTATTTAATTAAATTCTATTTCTAAATAATTAAATTATTTCTTTAAATTATTTAATTAACTAATTAATTCTTCCATTTCCAAATCCCCAAATTCTAATTTCATTTAATTTCATATTCTTTTAATTTCTTCCAAATTCAATACATGTGCATGATTTCAAAAACCAAATCGAAAATCAAAGTCAAGTTCTAAATATATTCAAATGCTAAATTGAATTAATAAATTCAATTATTTGAATAATATCTCATGCAAAGATTAAATTAATAATCTAAATCTAAATGCAAGCACATGCTAAATTAATTAATTCAATCAATTGATTAATTAAATCATTTATCTCTCCAATCTCTATTTCCCTCTTTTAGTTAGCTTTTTGTAAATTAAGCTCGTTGTGTCATCTTCTTTATTTCCTCCAATCATCCTTTTTCTTCCTTCAGTCAGCTCTTTCATCAATCAGTTGACTCAATTAATATATTCAATCTATTGAGTTTCACTCCTACAATCAACAGTTCAACTATCAATTTTCATTTGAGCTCACCTAAGTTCACACCTCTTGATCAATCTGTTCCACCTTTCAATCAATCTTCTCCAATTTTCTATAAATTGAGCATCCAATCTCTATTATTCTAAATCACAAACTTTGAATCTTTGTGTCACTTGCAAGTTACTAGCACAATATCTGAGAGCCATCATACCATGAAGAGGAGAAGAGAAATGGAAGTTCTACGCAGCCACGGAATAAGGGAGTTCTTGATTTGATTTAATTTATTATTCTTGTTCCTTAATTGCGTTATTCCATTGTATTGTTTGTTAAATTCTAATTAGGATAGGGATTCATGATTTCCCTTATTTCTAATTGATTTCTTTGTTAATAAGAAGAATGAATTTTGCATTCCCACAAAAACATTTGCTTCCAAATATCTTAAAATAGCTAACATCTGGTGATCTTCCATACCAATATTCATAAGGAGTCTTATCCTTACCTCTTTTTAGCAGAAGTCGGTTCATAGTGTAAACAACTGTGTTGATAGATTCTCTCCAAAAGGTTTTCACAACACCTCCTTGTATCAAAATTATCCTAGCAGCTTCAACAACTGACCGATTGTTCCTCTCTATGATACCATTCTGTTGTGGTGTCCTTGGTGCAAAAAGTTGTCATTTGATGTCGTTCTCTTCATAGTACCTAGTGAATTCCTCAGAAGTAAATTCACCACCTTGATCTGTCCTCAAACATTTTATCTTCTTGTCGCTCTCCTTCTCAGCTAAGGCCCCGAATTCCTTGAACTTACCAAAAGCTTCAGTTTTATCCTTCATTAATGTGACCCACATCATCCTTGAGCAATCATCAGTGAGGATCATGAAATATCTGTCACCTTGAATGATTTTTGTTCTTATTGGTCCACAAAGATCTGTATGAACCAAATCTAACAAATGCTCTACTGAAAAGGATTTGGTCTTGAAAGTTGAAGAAGTCATCTTTCCTAACTGACATTCTTTGCAAAGAGCATTAACCGGTTTGTCTAACTGAGGCAAACCTCTCACTGTCTTGGACTTACTCACTTTAACAATGATATCAAAGTTTATATGAAAAAATATCCTATGCCAAAGCCAACTATCATCTATTTTTGCAATTAAATAGTTGCTAACTTTAGAATTAAGGTGAAACAGGTTACCTTTAGTTTGCTTCCCGGTTGCAATTAATTCACCTTTGTTGTCAAAGATTTTGCACATACCATTTTTGAACTCTAGTGGGTATCTATGTCATTGAGTTGTGCCACACTCAAAAGATTATGCTTCAGACCTTCAACCCAGTAAACATCATTAGCACTACTCTTCCCATTAAGAGAAATAATTCCCTTACCTTTGACCATGCAGGGTGAGTAATTACCAAATCTTACAACACGACCATCAAATTCCTTCAAGGAAAGAAATTTGCTCTGATCATCGGTCATATGATGTGAACAACCACTATCAATGATCCAATCATCAGTGTTATCCATCCTGGACACTAATGCCTTCTAGTCTAATATCTCTTTCTTAATAGCTACAAACACAATATCTTCATTTGCATCAACATCAGATTCTTCATCAGTGATACCACTATCAACAACAATAAGACAATCTCTCTTGCCTTTACCCTTATACTTCTTGAATTTCTCTCTCTTATGTTCATTTTCACCATTAGGACAGTTAGCAGCTATGTGGCCAGTCTTGTTCCATGCAAAACATTTTAAAGGTAATTTACCTCTATATTTACCAGTGCCTCTAGGCAACTGCTTTGCCGATAATGCTTCAAGCTTCACTAAAATTGTCTTCATCATCAACATCTATGTTGGATCTGGATTCATAACCATGACTAGTATCTCTACTTTTTCTCACATATGGGTTAGAGATAGAAGCTCTAAATGTAGACTTAGATTTCTATACACTACCATCATAACCATTTAATTCAAAAGTAGTAAGTTTTCCAATGATGGATTCAAGAGTTACCTTTGTTTTGTCTATGGACTTCAGCTCCTGAATATCTGCAACTTGGATAGCATAGACCGGTAGCAAGGTTCTCACTACCTTACTATTCACTATGGCATCTTCCACTTTCCCTCTTGCACTCTTAATTTCACCGACTATCTCTTTTATCCTTTGACCATAATGTTGGATATTCTCACCTTCAGTCATCCACATATCATCAAATTTTCCTCTTATACTCTCCTCTTTAGCAATCTTAACATGTTCATTGCTGCTATAAATCTCTTCAAGTTTTTGTCATACCTCATGTGTAGTCTCTAGACCGTGAACATCGTATTCAGCATTAGACAGGGAATTGATAATGGCCTCTAATGTTTGATGATTTTCTTGTTGTTCTTTCTTTTGATCATCAGTCAGAATCCTAGTGGGTGCAACATATTTAGTATTGACATGTTCCCAATACTGACTTCCTAGACTCTTGATGTAAATTTTCATTATGTCACTCCATATCCTATAGTTCTTTTTTTTAAACTTTAGACCTTCCTTCTTCATCATCCCTTCTCTTTAGGTAAATTATCTTCGAATGTCGGAACATCTTCCTTGATAGCCAAGAACACCCATTCCTTTCCATTGCCAGAACCACTAGCAGATTCTTCTATCAGTTCATCATTAGAGTTAGTAATACCTTCCTTGTCCGCTATGTAGCATGATTTGTCTTTGTTTTTCATGTACTTGTACTTATTCTAATATCCAGGGACAGGATTTAAAGATCTTCTAACTCTTTCTTCAAATCTTGAATTCCTTCAGGACATCTAGATGTAAAATGACCAATCTTATTACATGCAAAACATTTAAAAGGTTATTTTCCTTCATAATTACTTCCTACCGGTCCTTTTGGTACTCTTGTAGCAAATAGTGCTTCAATTTTCTCAAACTCATCATCTTCTCTCTTCATATCATCCAATTCCTTTGCATATAAAGCTTTTCAATCTTGCTTACTAGTTACAGCTCCAGAAGGTCCAAATTCTTCAAGCTCAAAAGAAGATAATTTCCCAACCAAGGTATCTATGTTGACAAAAGTACTAGCCATTGTTCGTAACTCACTAATAGCATTAGCCTTCTATTGGCCATTTGGTGGAATTGATTATGTGTTGTATTGATGTTCTGTCATTGATGCCAACACTAATTGTTTGGATGCTTTACCGACACCCTTCTGGTCCCGGTAGGATGAGTGGTTTCTAGTTGATCTAGATCTGGCATGATCCGGTAGGCTCCGGTATAGTTTGGTGATGGAATTGGCTTGTTCATGATACTCATACTCATATTTGGTTAGTTGGTTTTGGTTTGGTGATCGGATGCTATCTTGTTTGTTTAGAAGCTTAGTTTCTAGTTTCGATGAGGGTTTCACCGAAGAGATTTTGATGAAGATCCTTGATAAATTGTATAAGTGGTGTTGGTGTAGCTTCTGGTGGAGTTTCAGGATGTTGGTGGTGATCATTTTTGAAACTTGGCAGATGGAGTTCATTGTTGTAGCATGTGGACCTATATTGAGTCCTAGTTGATATTTTTGGGATGTCTTATGTGTTGGATATTATTTGTTTTCTCTAAGGCCAACATGGTTTGTAATTATGTAATTGGTTTATTGTCTAGTGGCCAACCTGATTGTTTATGGTTGAGGGTTTGTATATATAGATGTAAGATCTCATTGTAGATCATCATGGTTATGGTTAGAGGTCATGGTCAAGGAATGTAATGTGTGAATAATGTAATATCATTCAGGCAGTGGAGTTGGTCGATGATTGAGATCTAATTGGGTTTATGTAAGAGGATTTAGACCTTCGATATTGAGCTTAACCGAAACTATGCTCAGGCATAGGAGATGTTATCTTTTGCAGGTCAACACTTCTCCAAATTGTAGTCTGGATTTATATGTAGTCAATGAAGCTCCTTTTGTGATGAGTAGTGCACTCTTGGATATTGGCCTTCTTGCAAGTGCAAGACCCTCAATTGTAATTCACATACTTATTGCAGAAGTATTATTTGACTATGGGTAGGCTTCCCACTGTGTTTTTTCCCTTTACCAGGTTTTCCATGTACAAATATTGGTGTTATGTGGATGACTTTTATTCTATGATTATTTTTTATACTTAATTAGTTTAACTGCTATTTCGGTATTAAATTTTAAATTGCTAATGGTTCTAGTAATCTAAGAAAACTGATTCACCCCCCCCCCCCCCCTTCTCAATTGTCTTTCAGTTATTTGAACTATCTAACACCTTCATCTTGTAAGTCGGTGGTAGGTCTCTCAGAAATTTAGAAACGGTTTCAACTTCACTTAGAGTTCCACCACAACATTGAATTCGCATAACAATCTCATTCACCCTTTCCATGAATGTAGTAATCCTTTCATCTTCTTCCATACTGTGTAATTTGTTCCATCAAGCCTAGGAATATCTCTCCGAAAGATAGCTCCAGATGAACTGGATGAACTTGAATTGTTAGTCGCCATAGGATCTTCCTCAAGTGGTTAAGCTTTCTGTAGAGAGGACCAAAGCTCTGATGCCAATTGTTAGATAGTTCAAAAAACTAGAAGACAACTAAGAGGGGGGGTGAATCAGTTGTCACATATTACCAAAATATTTAGCAATAAAAACTTTAATACCATAACCAAAACATTAATATTGGAATGCTTAAACCAAATACCAGAATATCAGTTAAATCAATTAAGCATAAAAAATAATCAAAAAATAAATACCATCCACATGAAACTAAGATTTATACATGGAAAACCCGGTAAAGGGAAAAACCACTATGGGAAGCCTACCCACAATCAGATAATACTTTTGTAGTAAATATGTGAATTACAATTGAGGGACCTACACTTGCAGGAAGGCCAACAGCCTAGAATGCACTGCTCATCACAAAAGGAGTCTCACTGACTACACACAAATCTAGACTACAATCTGGAAGAATGAATGAACTACAAAGATAGCATCTCCTATGCCTGAGTATAGTTTCGATTAAGCTCAATACCAGAGGACTAAATCCTCTTACATAAACCCAACTCGATCTCCAATGATTGACCAAATACTCTACCTAGATGATATTTCATTATTCGCACATTACATATCCATTTCCTATTCCCTGGCCATAACCATGATGATCTACAATGAGATCTTACATCATATATATAAACCCTCAACCATAAACAATCAAGTCAGCCACTAGACAATAAACCAATTACATAATTACAAAGCATGTCGGCCTTAGACAAAACAAACAATATTCAACCCATAAGACATCTCAAAAACACATCAAGAGGTCCAATCCACACATTAAATTAAGTCAGTCCAAAACCTAGATCAATTGGGACTCAATATAGGTCCACACGCTAAAGCAATGATCTCCATTCACCAAGTCTCAAACATGATCACCAACAACATCCTAAATCCATACCAGAAGCTGCACCAACACCACTTATGTATATCATCAAAGCTCTTTCGATGAAACCCTCACCGCTACTACAAGCCAAGCTTCCAAGAAAGTAGGATAGCATCCAATCACCAAACCAAAACCAACTGACTAAATATGAATATGAGTATCATGAATAAGCTAGTTCCATAACCAAACTATACTGGAGCATACCGAATCATGTCAGATCTAAACCAACCAAAAACTACTCAACATACCAGGACCAAAAGGGTGTTGGTAAACCATCCAAAACAACTAGTGTTGACATCAATGACAAAGCATCAATAAAACACATAATCAATTTCTCCAAATGGCCAACAGAGATATTGAATTTTCGATATGACCTATGTTAATGCAATATGCATGATGAAGATGCATTTCCTATTTGAACAAGGATGATTGTGTTTGTTTAGAATTTAATACACCAATTGAATTGGACGTACAAAATATTTCATAGATAAAAAAGTCAATCAATCCTTAAGGTCCCTTGGAACATCCAAATTAACACACTTAGTGACTAGGATTTACAAATGGAGATGTAGAAAACTTCCCCATTGATTCTTGAAACTTTGATCTTCTTTTGCCCATGTGAGTGCAAATGAGTTAATTCTTACTCTTGTGTTCACTAAAGATCCTTAGCATCCTATATGAATAGCTACATGGATTATCCTTGTTGGTATGTTTGGCATAACTAATGAAGATGAGATGATGGTGGATGACTATACCAGTAGAGGAAGATGACATGATTAGTTATTTATATTGTCATTAATGTCAACCAGGTTCAACTAATGTTTAATAATTTTTATAGTTGGTTTCTGGTTATTGACTTGTTGGTTAAGTGATTTGGTCTACTAGAGTAAGAGTTTGACAGTTTGATAGAGTTTACTAGCAAGACTGCAATTAGGACCTTAACCGATAAAGCAAATAAGTTTTGATGGAATCAGGTGATTGGCAATGTTTGGTGACTTATGGTTTGATACATAAGCTTTTATCATGTATTTGAGTATGTAACCAAAACCGCATCCTATGATGATTACCGAAAGGCATGTTTTGAAATTTTGATGAAGTTCTGCCAAGGTTTAAGAAGGGTTTAAGGACCGGTAAAGAATTCTCTTAACTGGTAATGATTTTTGGTTTGGTAGTGATCTACATCAAGTTCATGTGTTGATGATAATACAACACAAACTATGTGATGATTTTGAAAGATGTTTAGGCACATTTGCGGAATGAATTTCTTGGAAATGTGCAAAGTGCTTAGTAGAATGTGCTAAGGGTTTGAATTTGAACCAGATCGACTTACTATGATGATTTATGATCATTCAATTGCTGATATTGATTTGTAATTGATTGTAATGATCCCTATAATGATCTGTAATGAGTTATAAATATATGTGATGATCTATGTAGTAAGTCTTAGGGTTTTGATGTTGACCTAGTTGTAAAAGTTATTTATGTTGACAAGGTTGATGTTTTGTAGTGTTGGTGGTTTTGAGAAGTATGAGAAGATCTTCTAGAGAGATGCAGACTCATAACTTAATTGGATCTGATCAAGCAAGTAGTAGAGTGCTATACACAGATCATTCACTATTATTCTCTAACAATTACAGTAGTTGAAATCCCTTAACCGGGTAGGTCCTAACAGGCCTCACATTGTAAAATCCCCTAACAGAGTGACTCAATATCTGAGTTCTAAATCCTCTTTACAAGTTGATCCTAACATATCAAAGCTTCTAACAAGGTTGAGGTAAATCCCTTAACCAGGTGACTCCTAACAGGGTCTACTCCTAAGAGAGCATCATTGTAAGCTTCTAACCAGGCTTGGCTCCTAATAGGGTGCATTTCAAAATAATACAAAATATTTGTGGGTACCAATTCCCACCATGGTTTTTCCCTATTTAGGTTTCCACATGAAAAACATGGTGTTCATGTGTGGTATTCTTTTCTTGTGATGTTCATGTTTTATTTCTTATAACTAGTAAAGACAGTTTATGTTTGTTTATCAGAGAGCTTAAAGTGGTTACCATAATGATGATTATATGATTGATGAATCATTATGATCAGTTAATAAGTTGGTAACTGTGTTTGTTGATATGATATTGAATTGATGGCTGATCTAATTAATAAGTTTTCATAAGAAGAAATGATTATCAAGATCTGATAAGGAAATTTGTTTTGAAGATTTGGTTTAAGTGTTGAATATTTTTAGATCTGAGATAAGTTTGTTTTGGTGTTAAAAGTTTCAGTTTTTGTTAATACTGATTCACCCCCCTCTCAGTATTAACCAAATCCTCTAGGTTTATCAATTGTTATCAACGCATTGGTCCTCTGTGTGAAGAAAAAATAGCAGCTTGAGGGAAAGATTAAGTGAAAGATGATGAAGAAGGAGGGTCCCAAATTTACCAAGGATAATTACCTGATATGGAGTGATCAGATGAAGATCTACATTAAAGGAATGGGTTTAGAGTATCAGAATCATGTGATAACCAGGTATGTTGTACCTACTACCAGTCCCTTGACATGGGATGAGCTCAAAGAACAGCAGGAAAACATTCAGGCTCTTGAAGCAATTGTAAGTACTCTATCTGACTCTGAATATATTGATTTTCATGGATTAGAAACTCCAAATGAAGTATGGGAGAAATTAAAATTAATCTATGGAGGAGATGAACATGTACAAAGGGCAAAGGAAGAGAGTCTAAGGAAAATTTGATGATATGAAAATGATTGACGGTGAGAACATAACTTAATATGGACAAACGATTAAGGAAGTTGTAGGTGGAATAAAGAGTGATGAAGGTAAGATTGAAGATGATACTATTGTGAGAAAAATACTCAGAACTATTTTACTGCAGTATTCTATCAGTGTCTACTATTCAAGAACTGAGATCCATTTAAAAAGATAAAGTTACTATTTATTCTTTAATTGGAAAGTTAATTGCATTTGAACTTAATAGTTTTAACCTTCTAAATCTTCCTTTAAGGCTTCAGTAACTAGTACATCAACAAGGAAAGAAAAATATGTTTGTCATAATCATGACTGCAAGTCTAGTCATGGTGGTAGCAGAGGTGATGGTGATGATGAAGATCATCTGATGGAACTTGAGGCATTACTGGCTAGAAGATTCCCTAGAGGAGCAAGTAAATATAAAGGTAAATTACCCTTGAAGTGTTTCTCTTGTAGTAAGATTGGACTCATAGCTGCTAACTTCCCTAATGTTGATAAGAAAAATAAGTTTAGGAGATTCAAAGGAAAAAGAAAGAAACATTGTTATGTTGTAGTGGATGAAGGTGTGACTGATGATGAATCGGAAGAAGATGACAATGAGGAGATAGTATTTGTTGTTGTGAAGGAGGATCTGACTAATGAGAAGGCTTTGGTATCTCATATGGATAACAACAATGAATGGATAATTTATAGTGGTTTCTCACACCACATGAGCGGTGACAAAAGTAAGTTCCTATCCCTTGAAGAGTTTGATCGAGGTGTTGTAAGATTTGGTAATAACTCTCCTTGAATGGTTAAAGGTAAAGGATCAATTTCATTAAATGGGAAGAGTAAAGTAGATGATGTCTTTTGGGTTGAAGGACTAAAACATAACCTCTTGAGTGTTGGACAGCTTAATGATAAGGGATATCTACTTGAATTCAAAAGTAGAGTGTGCAGGATTCTCAGAAATAATGGAGAAATGATTGCTACTAGGAAGCAGACTGGAGGTAATTTATTTCATCTAAATACTAATGTAAATGATTGTTTGGTGGAAAAGATTGACGACACTTGGTTGTGGCACAACAGATTTTGTCATGTCAATTTTGACAATTTGATTAAAGTTAGTAAGTCAAGTATTGTTGTTAGAGGTTTGCCACATCTTGTGAAATCAGACAATGTGTTATGAAAGGATTGTCAGATGGGTAAGATGACCTCTGTATCCTTCAAGAGTAGGTCTTTTTCTTCAAAGAATATTCTTGATTTGGTTCATATTGATCTTTGTGGTCCTATGAGGATTAAGAGCTATTTTGGTGATTAAGTATTTTATGATATTTACTGATGATTATTCCAAAATGGTATGGGTAACTTTTCTAAGAGAAAAGTCTAAGGCTTTTAGTAATTTTAAAGCATTTAAAGCTCTTGTTGAGAAATATACTGAGAAGAATCTAAAATGTTTCAGATCTAACCGGGGAGGTGAATTCACATCTGATGAGTTTGTGAAGTTTTGTGATGAACAGGGAATAAAGAGGTAAATGTCAGCTCCTAGAACTCCACAACAAAATGGGATAGTAGAGAGAATGAATAGAACAATTGTTGAAGCTTCTAGAACCATTTTGATTCAAGGTGAAGTACCAAAGATGTTTTGGAGATAAGTATTCAACACTGTTGTCTATACTTTGAACCGGGTACTTGTCAAAAAAGGTAATAACAAAATACCTTATGAATTATGGCATGGAAAGACTCCTAGTGTAAGCTATTTCAAAATCTTTGGGAGTAATGTTATATTAAGAGAGATGATTACATTGAAAAATTTGATGCTAAGTGTGATGAGGCATTTTTCTTGGTTACTCTACAAAGAGTAAGGCATTTAAATGTTATAATAAGAGAACTAAGAAGATCATTGAGAGTGCTAATGTGAAGATAGATGAACTCCTTGAGAAATATGGTGAGTCCAGTAGATCTAAGCTTGAGAAATATGAAGAAAGACTTGTGTTCATAAAATCGAAAGTGCAGAAGACTGGTGAGCAAAATCTTGCAGAAATAGGTGCTCAACTGGTTAATGCAAAGAGCGATAAAGAAGATGAAGAATATGAAGCAAGAAGCACAACACCAAAATTGATTATTCCAAGGTATGTCAAGTTAAATCACTTGGAAGAATAAATAATTGGAGATAAACATGTTGGAGTACAAACAAGGAGGAAAATCGGAGAAAAATCTTGTCTGATTTCTACTATTGAGCCGAAAATAGTAAGAGAGGCATTGAAGGATGATGACTGGATCAGTGAAATGAATGAGGAGTTAGATCAGATAGAGAAGAACAAGACATGGACACTTGTTCGTAGACCAGAAGACAAGAATGTGATTGGAACCAAATGGGTTTTTAGAAACAAGTTAAATGAAGAAGGAAAGGTTGTGAGAAATAAAGAAAGATTGGTTTGCAAAGGCTATGCACAAGAAGAAGGAGAATATTATGGTGAAACCTTTGCACCTATGGTGAGATTGGAAGGAGTAATAATTCTACTTTCTTATACTACATTTAAAGGATTTAAAGTCTATCAAATGGATGTTAAATCAACTTTTCTCAATGGCATCCTTGAAGAAGAAGTATACATAAAACAACCAGATGGGTTTTCTTTGTCTGAAGACATAGATATAGTTTGCAAACTACATAAGGCACTATATGGATTGAAGCAAGCACCAAGAGCATGGTTTGAAAGATTGCACACACACCCAATCAAGATAGGATGATTCCTACATACCAGTGAGGACAGTAACATATATCTAAAGACTGATGAAGAGAAAGCATTGATAGCTGAAGTATTTGTGGATGACATTATCTTTGGTGGTAATGATGACTTATGCATGGATTTTGTTGAGGTGATGAAAAAGGAATTTGAGATGTCTCTTATTACAAAGATTAAATTTTTTATTGGGTTGCAGGTCCCGCAGTTGGATGGTGGAATTTTTATCTGTCACAGTAAGTATGTCAAAGAGGTATTGAAAACATTTGGCATGGAAGATTGTAAACTGGTTGGTACTCTGATGGTGACAGGCTACAAGTTGTCTAAGCAAGATGACTCACCATCTGTGGATGAGAAAGAATGTAGGTCTATGATTGGTAAATTGCATTATGTTGTTCATAGCAAATCAGATATTGCACATGTTGTTGGATTGGTTGCTAGATTTCAAAAGGATCCCAAGGAGACTCACTTGGTAGCAGTGAAAGCGATATTTCGGTACCTAAAAGGCATAGTAGATTATGGTTTTTGGTATCCTTATAAAGGAAATTTCTATTTGGATGTGTTTACCAATGCAGATTGGGCAAGCAATGTAAATGACTGGAAAAGCACTACCGATGGAGCTTTTCTTCTTGGAGGCAGATTGGTTGCTTGGACAAGTAAGAAGCAAACTTGTGTTTCCCAATCAACAGCAAAGGCAGAATATGTTGCAACATCAATGAATTGCATGCAGGCAATCTGGATGAGACATATGCTTGAAGGTTTCAAATTTGATATGTCTGAACTAATAACTATTTATTGTGAAAATACTAGTGCAATCAATATTTCAAAAAATCGTATGCTACATGCAAGAACAAAGCGCATAGAATTGAAATATCATTTTCTAAGGGAAAGAGTACAGGAAAAACAAGTTTGCATGGAGTATGTGACAAGCAAAGAGCAGCTAGAAGATATTTTCACAAAACCATTACCGAAGACAACCTTTGAGTATCTCAAAGGTAAATTAGGGGTCAGACCCCTACTCAAACAAAACTAGAATGTAGGATGCATGAATCCAGTGGGCTTAATGACTATTTTTTACTTTGGATTGATAAGATGCAGGCTACTCCATAGGGGGAGAAGCTTAAATGTGTTTGTAGACATGTTGAAGATAGCAACTACAGTAGACTTAATGATTTGTGATTCTTATGCACCTTTGGCATTGTTGTCAAAGAGGGAGAAGAAATATGATTGGGAGAATAAATATGATTAAGAAAAGACATATGATTAGTCGGAGTAGATATAGTGTAACCAACATATATGATGGAGTAGAGAAGAGAAGAGTTGCAGAGAAGGTCCATAATAGAGTGGAATGGTATGAGTTGAGTATGTTGATACTTAGTGTTGCCATCAATGCCAAAGGGGGAGATTGTTGGCATGTTTGACATAACTGATGAAGATGAGATGATGGTGGATGATTGTACTGGTAGAGGAAGATGACATGATTAGTTATCTATATTGGCATTGATGTCAACCCGGTTCAACTGATGTTTAATGATGTTTACAGTTGGTTTTTGGTGATTTGGTCTACCGGAGTAAGAGTTTGACAGAGTTTACTGGCAAGACTGTGAATTAGGACCTTAACCAGTAAAGCAGGTAATTTTTTATGGAAATGGGTGATTAGAGATGTTTGGTGACTTGTGGTTTGATACATAGGCTTTTATGATGGATTTGAGTATGTAATCGGAACCACATCCTATGATGATTATCGAAAGGCATGTTTTGAATTTCTGATGAAGCTCTGCTAGGGTTTAAGAAGGGTTTAAGGACCGGTAAATAATTCTCTTAACCGGTAATTTTTTTTGGTTTGGCGGTGATCTACATCAAGTTCACGTGCTGATGATAATGTGGCACAAACCACATGATGAGTTTGAAAGATGTTTTGGCACATTTGGAGAATGAATTTCTTGGAAATGTGCAAAGTGCTTAGCAGAATGTGCTAAGGATTTGACTTTGTACCAGAGCAACTTGTTGTGATGATTTATGATCATTCAATGGTTGATATTGATTTCTAATTGATTGTAATGATCCCTATGATGATCTCTAATGAGTTGAAAAGATATGTGATGATCTATGTAGTAAGTCTTAGGGTTTTGATGTCGACCTAGTTGTAAAAGTTATTTATGTCAACAAGGTTGATATTTTGTAGTATCGGTGATTTTGAGAAGTGTGAGAAACTGAACCAATGTGTGTGAGAAGATTTTCCAGAGATATGCAAACTTAGAACTTAATTGGATCTGATCAAGATATGCTAACGATTATTGAATACGTATCATTTACATTGACGATGCCAACATGAAGATTCATTAAGATATTAGATGAAGGTTCCTCTTCAATATATAAAGAAGACATTTAGGATGTTGCCTATTGACCCCAGGATCTAAGAAATATAGGGAAGAAATTCTAGGAAGAGTATATATACTTTTACAATAAATACCAAAAAGAACACCAATATCAATTAAAGAGGGGTAAAGTTATAAGACACCTAGAAATGGCTCACCAAAACTTTGATTTCTCTAGTTGAGAGAGGATCTTTGTGCCCCTTGGAGAATAATTTGATACTTTCCAAATTAGTAGGATTGAAACTAAGAATAATGACAAAGGAAAAGACAAAGAAGCTAATAATGAAGATGGAGAGAATAAAGAGAAAGAGGAGACTCCAAATAATGATAGTGATAATGAATCTTAATAAGCTATTGCAATCTATCTTTTTGAATATGTTGTCAATAGATGATATAATATTGATGTAATTTGATGTTGACTCGAAGCTCTACACATTACTCTTAATCGTATAAACTAATTCTTTTTTTTTCTTCTAATTTTAAGGCAGTTTAGATTGGTTGGGGATTTGATGGAGTAATCAACTTGGTCACTATTATTGTAACCTAACTATGTACTCTGATTTTATTTTGGTAATTGATATTCAAAAAAAAAAAACATTCTACATAGCAAACACACTACACTCACATACACTCTTATATGAACCTTGACATGTGTCTTGCTTTAGGATAACCTAGTGTACCACAAGCCAAATAGACATAGACACAAGATGAGGGAGATAGTATTTTTTTCTACCCTCATTTCATCACTTATCATCAACCAACTCAACACTATCAATGATTAATTTGAGGTGTGAATATTCAACAAACTGCTACAAATTTCATTGAGTAAAGGCAGCATAGGTGACAACCACCCTAACTTCCACAACAAAAGTCTTAGACATAAGATTCCTACCTTTTTACCTTTTAGAGTTTGATCTTGAAAGATTTAAAAATTCATATGTGCTAGTTTTTTATCATAAAAGAATCACATATATGATTTTATCCTTAGGCTATATAATGGGCATGGTCCAAATTTTAGTTGTTTAAATTCATATTTTTTTCAAGGTTGACGATTCCTAAATCTAATTGCTATCCATTGGTATGATGTCAAAAAATTTGAATTGTGTATCTAAGGTTGTGTACTTAAATGCATCATGATAATATTCTTTCACATAAGATAAGAAAGGTTCAAACATGGTTTAGAAATCACAAAGTACCAAAAGAACATGAATGTTTCTTCTCTCATTTTTGATAGTTGATATGTGGGTCTTTACACTATCATAATAATTAATGTTAGAGAGTGTTGTGAAGAAGAATGGCCATGAAAGGAGTGACTATCCTAAGTGCTTGAGACTATCAAAAAAATTGAGTGTTGCAGCAATGAATCTTCCTTTGACCTTTGGGTGGTTGGGAGGGTAAAGACCCTTGGTGGTATATGTTGAGTGGTTGGGAGGGTAAAGACCCACATATCAACTATCTACTTTGAAATTATAGGATGGTGTCCACCTACTCTAAAACCTTGTGGGAAATCTCTATCTGATACTAACATATACATAACATGTGCCTCTCATATAACCCTATGTTGGCTAGGCCCCACCATAATTAGAAGATCCTAAGTACTAAAAACACTAGATTCTCCCCTAAAAGGTTGTTAAGTCATAGAAGGCCTAGCTTGATAGCCCTATAGTCTCTCATACCTAAAATATCCTTGTGTTGATGATGGTCATGTGACTACCCTATGGCCCCTACTTATATGCTCTAGACTTGTGTTCCTAATATTGATGCTATTGGGTTTTTATTTGAAATCCTATAGTAAGTCTGAATTCTCCTTTGAAGGATGGGGAGGTCTATGGACACTTTAGTCCATTGGTCAAGGTTACAAACTTCTCTCATGGCTCTTGTGTCCTCCCATGTACCTCCTTTTCCATAAGAGACTTTTCCATAGAAACCCTAAAGTCTTTTGGATTGGCCATGTGTACAAAAACTGAAATTTTGGGCTTTCCACCCCTAATGAAATAATTGACAAGTAACTTGTCTTGAATGTAATATAAAAACTATAAGAACTCCAAAAACTAAATCTCATGTTGAGCCACTACGAAACCTCATTATGTAAATTGTGAAACTCATCTATGCATCTCTGTCAAAAATATTTTGAAATAGAACACACTTTGAAGCACTCCAAAATGGTATCCCATGAGAAGGTTTCCAATGTGAGTTGGTGCATTTTATCCTCCCAATACCACAAGGTGGAAGCAAGTCCTCTAAAAAATTTCATTGAAAATTATACCTTTAGGTTGCTCACATATAGATGCAACCCAAAGCATAAGTCCAAGCTAGGTAACCAAGACTTAGCCTCAACCCCGTTTGTGGATATTAAAAATGTAGAGGATTGGAGATGAAGCAACTCTCGAATATGATCCTTTGGCTCATGATATGTGCTTTCTATAGTCTTTACCTCTTGTATTTATGCATGATGAGGCTAGCTAATGTGTATTGATCAATCTTCTATCTCCTCTATGTGTATTTCCCAAATTCAAGGAGAACTCCTAATAAGCTCCCAAGATGCAAGTATATGCTCCTCTACTACAAGTGGATCCTTGTGAGGTGTCTCTATTATGGGTGAAAACCTATCATGTATCACACCTATCAAATTCTATAAGGCTTGTAAGATTTGAGGTCCATACTCGGGCTACTCATCTTGGTGAAAACTCTCAAAGTGATATGACTCTTCTTGTCCCTCATGTGAATGTGCTCCTCTTGAAGCACTACGGCATGGTTGACCCTTCCTTCCATTTCCTACACCCTATTTTCTAACCCACACCAACCTTTACCTCACTTCCTATCATTATTACCTTCCATCTACCTTTCATATCCCCTATCTTAACCTCCTTCACTTTCCTACATCCTATCCTAAACCTTAACCTCATACACATTTACTTTTACTTCACCTACCTAACCCCATTCCATCCTTCACATTCTTTTGCTGATGAAAATTGGATAGACGAGGTGGAAAGATGCTATGGTATATATGTGGTCAATTATGTTGTGGAGAACCCTCAAGGGAGTGGAAAGATATCGATGTGGATGGTATGACAAAGGAAACTCAAGAAAGATTTTCTAAAATCATGATACAAAGGAGAATTACTATCAACAAGGAGGAAGATTAAATAATCTGGTGTGCAGCCCGGTCGGGGGAATATAAGGTCAAATTAGGTTACCAAATTCAAATTAATGATCATGAGGAATGTGAATGGTCTGCTAGCTTATGCTGGGATAAAATGGTGGCTCCACGAGCGGGGGCATTTCTATGGACAGCTATGCATGGTAGAATACTCACTGGAGAAAGGTTGAAGAAATATGGAATAAATGGACCTAGTAGATGCATGCTATGTAAAGATGATGAGGAGACAATAGGACATCTTCTCTATGGTTGCAAGTTTGCAAAAGAATGTTGGAATTGGATTCATGCAAATCTCTAGTGGCAAACAGCTTCTAACAAGGACTTCAAGAGCCATATTATCAGGTAGCCTGCCTCAAGGAATAAATCACTTTGGGGCTCTCTATGGATAATTATCCCCTTAGTGGTGGTGTGGAAAATCTAGAAAGAGTGTAATAGAAGGATACTTGAAGATAAAGAATTGAATGTGACCACTGTTACTGGAAAAATTAGATGAATGGTTTCAGAATTGGCATCCGTTAACGCATATGGTAGAGAATTGAATGCATCACAAGTTGGGAAATGGGGATCTTTAATACCACCCAATATTATAGTCAATCCTAAACATAACATGAGGCAGAATATCAGATGGGAAGCCCCAAAGCCAGGGTACTATAAACTAAATTTTGATGGAGCTACCAAAGGGAATTCAGGTGAGGCAGGTTATGGATGCATAATCGAAGATAGTAGGGGTGAGATGTTGGTAGGAATCTCAGGATACTTGGGAATAGCAAGCAATAATGTTGTAGAGTTCACTGCACTAGAGAGAGGTTTGAAATACTGTGTGGGGAACTGAATCTACCCTCTAGAAATTAAAGGAGATTCGCAGTTAGCAGTCAATGCAACCAAGAATGGTATTACACAAAATTGGAAACTGGGAAGATGTTTAAAATCAATTGTAGAATTATTGAAACATATTCCAGTGTAAAAAGTGACTCACATTTACCGTGAGGCAAACACAAGTGCAGACTACTTGGAAAATATGGGTGTGGTGTCTAAATGTGAAAAAGAACACATCTCCATAGGACACAGTGCAAAACTCTCCAAGATTATGAGGGACGATATGGTACGTGCATTACAGAATACCAGAAAGGGTATAGGATAAAATTTAAAAAAGGGGAAACTACACATAGGTGAGATGAGTGTTATCTTGGTGCAAAATCTCTTTTATCATTCTCGATAAGTGAGATGTGGTTGAAATTAAAATATTGGTACATTGCTCGAGCTTCAAGGAAGATAAGATTCTCACTCTAGTAGAGATATCAAGGACAGTAAGCAGACTGGATGATGCAAATGGGTCTTATTAGTTTCATACATTACTCAGGACTTCACAAGTTGATCATTGTATAAGGGTTATCATGATGACAGTAGAAAGCATTCAAGTCTTGAGGTGCAGAGATGGTTCATCATTTTGGATTGATTTGTATGTGTAGGGATGAATCCTTTCAAGTGCAGTGTAGAAGGTTGTTTCTCATGAATGAAAGTGTCCTTGATGTAGTTTGGAGATTGGTGGAATCCATCCTTGGCAGAGATAGACACTAGTGTGATGGTTTCATTTATGAGGCAGTGATTTGCCCAATGATAGATATCTTGGGGTCGAAGGAAGTATGCATCTAGAGGATAGATGGTTTTATCCGCACGATGGATGGTCAGTCCATTGCTAATGAGATTTTGAATCTGGATGCGGACAGGTGGGTTAGCCAGTTGGGTACTTACTTCAACTCAGATAACTATGTTTCCTCAGATTTGGAAGATGACCAAGACATTGAAGATGAGGAAAGAGATTGTGCCAAGGCAAAGAAGGAAAGGTTGAAATCCCTGAAAGAAGATGTCTAGGAAGTCTACTAGATTGGAGTCATCAATAGGAATTTTGCCCCCTTCCAAAGGCTGATGGATAGAGATGTCTGCTGGCTCACGAGGGCCATTGTGAGCAAAGTAATGGAAATTGGAGCACACTTGGCCATCATCCTCCAAGCTTTGTAGATTCCTTTATAGGTACAGCCTCAGGATTGGATGTATGGACCTGTGTTTGGTCGGGTTTATTTTTGTCATGATGTAAGGGAGCTAACCCCTTTTGGTTAGTACTTATCTATAAAAAGAAAATGCAGTGTTTAATTAATACTTGATTGTAGGATTGTTCAAGGGTTTAGGTCTTGTAAGAAATTCTTTTTTTAAATCAATCACATCATATTACACAAACCTCTCACCATCTCTGCTATTGGCAATTAATCTAAAAAATCTATAATAAACTTTTAATCTAGATATTTAAAAAGAAAATAATATTTTTCAACACAATATGTATAACAATGAATTGGTTGACTATACCCTACATTTTTCCTTCAACCGGATCTTGGTAGCACCCCAATCCAGAACTGTTTCCCTCCTTGTAATGCCCCAATTTTTTTTGTGATGCCAGAGGTCGATGGGAGGAAGAGGCGGGAATAATGTTTATCAAATGACTTGGTCTTTTTTTTTTTAAAGTAATGCCCATGTTTGTCAAAAAAAAATTTAAGTAATGCCCGCGGTCATCGGAATTTCAATGAATGTGGGCACTTTTTCTAAAAAAACACAAATTTCATTACCAATTCCTTCTCCATCGAAACCAAATGTTGAATTATCGTCGGAATTCCAATGAATGCGGGCATTTTTTCAAAAAAAAATCAAATTTGGTCACAATATACCTTCTCCGTCAAAAACCTCCATTGGAATTTTAGGCCAAATGTATTAGTGCTCACATGTTCCCATAGTCAAGTTTTTTTTGTCGCATCTGCATGTGTTATAGTTTAGTTATATATCATTGCTCTTTTGCCTTGAGATGATTATTTGCCATAACACTTTTTTCTTTTTTTCTTTTTCTTGCCTTACCTTGTAAGTAATGAAACCTACTTGGGTGTGACAATTACATCGGTATTGAAGTAGAATTTTAGACTTTTCACTAGTCATATGATCAACTAGGTGTCTAGAATGAATTAGAGATTTTGTTAATGTTTTTGAGATATAGCAATTGATAGATTTTGGGTTAACAAGTATCAAATAGTGAAATCACTACCCAACCATAATTAAAGCAACATCATAAGGTAATGTTGAAAATGAATGACCGTAGGACCTCAAAGACTTCATGTCCGAATATCTAAAAAAGGAGATGACCCTTGTTTGTCTTGAATGCAAACAAATGATAAACTTGGACAGTTGTCTTGTTTGATTAATGCTTCTATATGCAAATGCAGAAATTTTGTGAATGGGATGCATTTAAAAAAGTAGTATGTGATGCAGTGCTTTGATTAAAATGATATGCAATGCAAAAAGCAAAAAATTACCTAACCCATCCCTTACATATGCTATCCTTCAAGGTGCACGTTATTCATAGGGTCAGGGATTTTTGTGTGGGTAGTTCATTGGTCTTTGTTTGAAGAGTTAGATAAAGATGTCTTGTCCAATAGGATATAAGTGTTGGCATTATAACAGACAATGAGAGATTGTGGGCATTTCAATAAGGATATTGAGAAGGTTGCTGATGATTATGGATATAACTGATTAAGGATGTTTACTATCTTAATATTATTATTTTGTCATTGATCTCAAGAAATTGATTTTCTAATTCAATATGATGTTGCCATATCTTAAGAAGTATGATTTGGTGAGTATAAAGATGTCGGTAAAAGACACAGAAAGAATGTGATGAATAAGGGGAGGAATAAGTTATTCAATGGGCAACTATTACTGAGTTAGACAATGATGAGATCATGATGTTTGGATTGTTTTGATATCCTACATATGTTATTGTTTGTATGGTTAATACTATACTATGTTACCGAGCAAGGAACCTAGTCGGTAAACCCTAAAGAACCTAGTTGATAAACCCTAAGGTTATTGCTATCGGTTAATGAAGGCAGAATGTCTACCGAGTGAAGTTTAGTATTTACCGAATTGTAACCGAGTAATAACAGAATGCATTGAATGAATAAAAGCATTATTTAATGAAGGAAGCTGATGAGCTAGTTATGATTAAATGATTGTTACAACGTGCATGAAGTTTGTTAAAGAATCTATGGCAAAGGAAAATCAACAGGAAGATCTATAGCTCAGATTGAACCACAATACCCTAGCACAAGTTCCAAGAAATGTATGCAAGTTCCAAGGTGGGGTAAAACATTTTCAGATCGAAGGATACATTGAACCTGGTCAAGTTTGAAGATCTGATGGCTATGATTGATCATGGGAAATGTAATCAAAGAGATTAAGCAGTTGGCAAATTGTTTATAAATAAGGAACTGTTGATAAACAATGTATGCGGACAAGTGTAAGCATAGGGATGCTACATAGTGATTACCGAGCACAAAAGCTTGAAGACTTGTTTTGATAACAGAGTATAGAGCCCAGCAGAAGGACAAGATAAGTCCTATGACTAGATTGTATTGAGAAAATAAGAATCTACTTTAGCATTTTAGATGTGAAGTTGCAGATATATTTTTATTACTGTTATTTTGTAAAGTGACAAAAAATCTCTTAACCGAGTGGACTTAATAGTCTTATTTGTAAAACCCTCTAGCAAGGTGACATTCTGATTGAGTGTTTGAAATCCTTTAACAAGGTCACTTCTAACAAGGTGAAGATCCTAACAGATCTGAGGGAAATCCCTTAACCAGGTCACATCTAGCAATGTGTTTGTAATCTTTAACAGGATTTGCTTTTAACCGAGCATACTCTAGAAGAGTATATTTCTTAGTGGGTCTGAAATCCCACAGTGGTTTTTCCCTATTTGGATTTCCACATTAAATCTAGTTTTATGAGTGTTGTGATGTTTATATGCTTATGAGTTTGCATGTTTAGCAGTTTTGGTTATATTACTAAAGTATATGTTACCAAGGTTGAATCTATTGAATATATTGAAGATTAAGTTTGTATGATTCACCCCCCCTCTCATCTTGTTAGCTTGGAATTTGTAATAAACATTTAGTATCAGAACTATCAATTGGTATTAGAGCATTGGACTCCAGAAGAGAAATTTTAAAGGTACTTGAGGAAAAGATCCAAAGATGTATAAGAGGGATGCACCTAAGTTGAACGAGTCAAGTTTCTCTACATGGAAGAAAAGGATGAAGCTGCACCTATTAGGAGTTGGAGAATATGTTGTATATTATTTGGAGAATGATTTCATCACACCTAGCACCTATCCATTGATAATGGAAGAGATAAAGGCAAAGCAAGAACATATCCAAGCAATGATTGAAATAACATCTGCATTGACCGACTCGGAGTTTAATGATCTAGAAGGCTGCAATTATGCAAAGGCAATGTGGGATGAGCTCATATTTGTGTATGGCGGTGATGAACATGTTCAAAGAGCAAAAGTGGATAGTCTAAGAGGACAACTTGAATCTATGAGGATGAATGAAGGTGAGAACATAACCCAGTACAATACAAGATTAAAGGAGATTGTCAATCAAATCAAAGGAGCAGGAGGAACCATTGAAGAAAAGGATGTCACAAGTAAGTTAATGAGAACCCTTCTACCTGCTTATGCAATTCGAGTCTCTGCAATCAATGAATTGAGGTCTGTACCCAATATGCCAGTTTCTTTAGATGCTACTATTGGTAAGCTACATGCATTTGAGTTAAGTAATTTTGATAACAATGGGTCTTCGGTAAATAAAGTTGAATCTGCATTTAGTTCTTTTCATCTTGGTGAATCTAATTATTACAATGATAGAATGAGTAAGTACTCTGAAGGGGATCATAGTGGAGCAAGTGAAAGATTTCATAAGAACATTGAAGAAGTACACAAACTGTATGAGGAAATTAGAAAGCATGAAGAGTTTGAAGCACTATTAGCTAGAAGGTTACCGAGAGGCAAAGGTAAGTATAAAGGAAAGCTACCTTTGAAATGTTTCAATTGTGATAAGATAGGACATATGGCTTCTAACTGTCCTGACAAAGATTCTAGTAAAAAGAGATATTATCGAGATGACAGACAGAAAAATAATCATTACAGAGGACACCGAGACTTCAAAAGAAGAGATAGAAAGTCATGCCTAATAGCTGATGAGGAATCCAATGATGATAAATCAGATGAAACTGATACAAAGGAAGTAGTTTATGTGGCTATCAAAGATGGATCAGATGAAGAAAGATATGAAGAAAAAGCCCTAATATCTCACATAAATACTAATGATTCGTGGATCATAGATAGTGGATGCTCACATCACATGATAAGTGATAAACACAAGTTTGTTATGTTAGAAGATTATGAAGGAGGTTATGTAAGATTTGGTAATGATGCACCATATCCAGTAAAAGGTAAAGGATCCATAACACTTCTTGACAATGCTAAATGTAATGATGTTTATTGGGTTGAAGGATTGAAATACAACTTGTTGAGTGTAGCATAGCTAAACAACACAGGTTACCGAATAGAATTTCATAAAGGAATTATCAAATTTCATGACAAGCATGGAAAGTTAGCTGCTACCAGGACACAAACAAAAGGTAACACATTTCACCTTGACTCAACTCAGAACAAGTGTCTGTATGCAAAGATAGATGACACTTGGTTATGGCATAAAAGGTTTTGTCATGTAAATTTTGATAATCTGATCAAAATAAGCAAGAAGCACCGAGTAAGAGGTCTACCGAGTCTTGAAAAACCTGAGAATGCTATGTGCCAAGGATGCCAGATGGGAAAAATGAAAAGATCAAGCTTTACAAGTAAGTCCTACACTTCTAAGGGAATTTTAGATCTTGTGCATACTAATCTTTGTGGTCCTATGAAAGTTCAGAGTTATTATGGTGATAAATATTTCATATAATTTGTGGATGATTATTCAAGGATGATGTCAGTTATGTTTTTAAAAGAAAAATCAGAAGCTTTTCAAATGTTTAAATGGTACAAGGCAAGAGTTGTAAATGAAACAGGAAGACAATTGAAATGTCTTAGATCAGATAGAGGAGGAGAGTTCACATCTGATTTATACTGTAATGATCATGGTAGAAAAAGACAAGTCTCTACACCGAGAACTCCACAACAAAATGGGATAGCTGAGAGAAGAAATAGATCTATTGTGGATTGTGTCAGAACCCTAATGATTGAAAAGAAAGTGCCACAAACATTTTGGAGAGAAGCAATAAGAACAGCAATTTACACCCTGAATCGAGTACAACTGAAGAAAGGAACTTTGAAGACACCATATGAAATTTGGTATGACAAGAAACCTAATGTAAGTTACTTCAAAATCTTTGGAAGTAGATGCTATGTACACAAAGATGATAGAAATGGAAAGTTTGATCAGAAAAGTGAAGAAGGAACATTTCTTGGTTATTCTTCTAGAAGTAAAGCATTAAAATGTCTAATCAAATCATCTAACAAAATAGTAGAAAGTGCAAATGTGAAAATTGATGAATTTGCAAAAAGAAATGATGAAGGAAACTCCAGAGAACCAAAAGATTATGAAGAATTTGTCTATGTTCATATGAAAAGTCCTACTGAGAGAGTTATTGAAGGAAATGAAGAGAATATCCAGTTACCGAGTGATGAAGAAGATCATACAGAGCCTACCAAGTCTGTATTAGCCAAATATGTCAGAAGACATCATGCAGAAAGTCAAATTATAGGAGATAAGAATGATCCAGTGATGACAAGGAACAAACTGAGACAGAACACGTGTCTGATATCTGAATTTGAATCGAGGATAGTGAAAGAGGCATTTAACACTGAAGATTGGATAAATTCTATTACAGAAGAGATTGATCAAATCAAGAAGAATGACACATGGACACTGGTCCCAAGACCGAAGGACAAAAATGTAATCGGTACAAAGTGGATTTTCAGAAACAAGCTGAATGAAAAAGGTGAGGTCATTAGAAATAAAGCAAGACTAGTTTGCAAAGGTTATGCCCAAGAAGAAGGAACTGATTATGGTGAGAATTTTGCACCTGTGGCAAGACTTGAAGGAGTAAGAACATTGTTGGCATACGCTTCTTTCAAAAATTTTAAGGTATATCAAATGGATGTCAAATCTGCATTTCTGAATGGTATATTAGAAGAAGAAGTTTTTATTGAACAACCTAAAGGATTTATTGAAGACAAGAATAAAGATTAGGTATGCAAATTGAACAAAGATTTATATGGTCTGAAACAAGCACTTAGAGCATGGAATGAAAGATGGCACTCTTATTTAATCAAGATTGGTTTTATAAGGACAAGTGAAAATAGCAATATGTACATGAAGAATGATGAAAATGGAATATTGATCTCAGCCATATTTGTTGATGATATTATCTTTTGTGGAAATGACTCTTTATGCAAGAACTTTGGAAATGAAATGAGAAAAGAATTTGAGATGTCATTAATCGGTGAGATAAAGTATTTTATAGGTTTACAGATACTGCAAATGAAAGATGAGATTTTCATTACTCAATCCAAGTACATAAAGGAAATCTTGAAGAAATTTGGAATGGAGGATTCAAAACCAGTAAGTACTCCTATGACTACCAACTATAAACTATCGAAGAATGATGAATCTGCATCTGTTGATGAGACACTTTACCGATCTATGATTGGAAAGTTGCAATATGCTGTTCACAACAGGCCAGATATAACACATGCAGTAGGTATAGTTGCAAGATTTTCTACAGATCCCAAGGAAACACACATGACAGCAATCAAGAGAATTTTTCGATACCTGAAAGGCACTGAAGATTATGGCTTAGTATATCAGAAAGGAAATGTTCTTGATTTAAAAGTTTATACGGATGCTGATTGGGCAGCCAACATTGATGATAGGAAAAGCACAAGTGGAGGAGCTTTCTTTTTAGGAGAAAGACTAGTAAGTTGGCTTAGCAAGAAACAAGGATGTGTTTTACAGTCAATAGTAGAAGCTGAATATGTCGCTACAGCATTGAATTGTACCAATATAGCATGGATCAAACAACTGTTGGAAGGTATAAATGAAAAAGTTACCGAGCCAGTAACTATATTCTGTGACAATACTAGTGCCATTAACATTTCAAAGAATCCTGTTATGTACTCTAAGACAAAGCACATCTCTATCAAATATCATTATCTTAGAGAAGAAGTTCAAGAGAAGAAAGTGGTGTTGGAGTATGTTAGCACAAAGGAACAAATAGCAGATATCTTCACCAAGCCACTACCAAGGGACACTTTTGAGTATCTCAGAAGTCAGTTAGGGGTCCTACCCCTATCTTCCATTCACTGACCAAGTTCGATGAAAGCATCAATTCGATGAATCTACCGAATATTATGTGTGGATTGATGTTGATTTACACACTTTAGGAGGTTTTCTAAAGGTGTGCAGGAAACAATACAGGGAATAGGAATTGTAGACAAAATGCTCTGACTGAGACTGAGTTGACACATAATAGCAAGGAATTCACTTCTCAACAGAAGAAATCATGTTTTAGTTCTTTACTTTTTGGCATTGTTGTCAAAGGGGGAGAAGACTAAAGAAAAGGGGAGAAGACTAATGTATGGGGGAGAAATTTGATGACAGGAGGAGAACATTTTAGAATCTCACAGCAATCTGAATCCGAATCATTTAGGTCAAATCAATTGGTTTTTCCATCAATGCTAAAGGGGGAGATTGTTGACATTATAACAGACAATGAGAGATTGTTGGCATTATTATAGACAATGAGAGATTGTTGGCATTTCAATAAGGATATTGAGAAGGTTGTTGATGATTATGGATATAACTGATTAAGAATGTTTGCTGTCTTAATATTATTATTTTGTCATTGATGTCAAGAAATTGATTTTCTAATTTAGTATGATGTTGCCATATCTTAAGAAGTATGATTTGGTGAGTATAAAGATGTTGGTAAAAGACACATAAAGAATGTGATGAATAAGGGGAGGAACAAGTTATTCAATGGGCAACTATTACCGAGTTAGACAATGATGAGATCATGATGTTTAGATTGTTTTGATATCCTACATATGTTATTGTTTGTAAGGTTAATACGATACTATGTTACCGAGCAAGGAACCTAGTCGGTAAACCCTAAAGAACCTAGTTGGTAAACCCTAAGGTTATCGTTATTGGTTAATCAGGGCGGAATGTCTACCGAGTGAAGTTTAGTATTTACCGAGTTGCAACTAAGTAATAATAGAATGCATTGAATGAATAAAAGCATTATTTAATGAAGGAAGCTGATGAGCTTGTTATGATTAAATGATTGTTACAATGTGCATAAAGTTTGTTAAAGAATCTATGGCAAAGGAAAATCGACAGGAAGATCTACAGCTCAGATTGAACCGCAATACCCTAGAACAAGTTCCAAGAAATGTATGCAAGTTCCAAGGCAGGGTAAAATATTTTCAGATCGAAGGATACATTGAACCTGGTCAAGTTTGAAGATCTGATGGCTATGATTGATCATGGGAAATGTGATCAAGGAGATTAAGCGGTTGGGAAATTGTTTATAAATAAGGAACTATTGATAAACAATGTATGCGGGCAAGTGTAAGCACAGGGATGCTACATAGTGATTACCGAGCATAGAAGCTTGAAGACCTATTTTGATAACAGAGTATAGAGCCTAACAAAAGGATAAGATAAGTCCCATGACTAGATTGCATTGAGCAAATAAGAATCTGCTTTAGCATTTTAGATGTGAAGTTGCAGATAGATTTTTATTACTGTTATTTTGTAAAGTGACAAAAAATCTCTTAACCGAGTGGACTTAATAGTCTTATTTGTAAAACCCTCTAGCAAGGTGGCATTCTGATTGAGTGTTTGAAATCCTTTAACAAGATCACTTCTAACAAGGTGAAGATCCTAACAGATCTAAGGGAAATCCCTTAACCAGGTCACATCTAGCAATGTGTTTGTAATCTTTAACAGGTTTTTCTTTTAATCGAGCATACTCTAGAAGAGTATATTTCTTAGTGGGTCTAAAATCCCATAGTGGTTTTTCCCTATTTGGGTTTCCACGTTAAATCTGGTGTTGTGAGTGTTGTGATGTTTATATGCTTATGAGTTTGCATGTTTAGCAGTTTTGGTTATATTACTGAAGTATATGTTACCGAGGTTGAATCTGTTGAATATATTGAAGATTAAGTTTGTGTGATTCACCCCACCCCCTCTCATCTTGTTAGCTTGGCATCTGTACTAAACATTTAGTATCAGAACTATCAATAAGGACTCAACTAAGTGTACATGTTCAACATCTTTAATGTTGATTTCCTTAGTTTGTGGATTTTGTAATGAAACTAGGGTAAAGTCTTATGCAAAGGATTGGATAAAGGGGATGGAAGAGTAAAAAAGAGGTGTTGGATAATAAATCAGATATTGAAAGGTTGGTGCATGAGTGAATGGAAATATTGGTGAGATCAACATTGGCACACATCTTGAGGGATGGTGTGATGAAGGAAAAGTTGATCTCAGATTTTGAGATTTGGATGGAAGCACAACCAGGTATTTTGGGACATAAGGATCCAAAATGGATGAAGGAGGTGATGGAGGAATATATTTGGAAGGTTTGGATGGAGTAACAACAACTTTGGATGCCAATTTGGATTATTCTTTAGACTATTGTGCTTCAAGGAGCCACTTAGGGATCCACATGGTTTTTGATTTTTCATGCTTTTGTAGTTCCACCTGATATAATTGTTTTAGCATTTCTTGAAGTCTGGTGTTCTTGATATCATGAAATTTTATCTCAAGAGGGGTCATTGAATCTTTTTGTTGGGCTTGAATGTAACATATTTCTCATTTGAGATCTTGAATTTGTTGAGCCAAGGTAGCCATGGAGATTTATGATAGTTTTGATTTGCAAGAATGGATTAGTTTGCCAGCTTTGTTATGAGAACTTTTGGTTCGAACATGCATTTACAATTAATGTGATCGAGAGCTAGAACTTATCAGAAGTCAAGATCAAATCGGAGCTAGTTGTTTGTTTGAGGTAATGATTGAGTAAAGTGATTGAGACCAATTCTAGTTTCAGGAATGATCTATCCTATATAAGACATGATCTAAGAAGATTAGGTTGATCAGATTGATGTAGGATTGATTGAACTAGCTGAGATATAATCGACAAAATCATGTAACACAATGACAGGGGTACACTATCAAGATTGTTTATGCTCAGGATGAAAAAGACCAGATATACACTCACTGTAGACTAATTAGGCAAGTATGATAGATCTAGAAAAGCATGCAAAAAGATAGGTTTCTGGACTGATGAAATCAATGAAATCAGAGGTTCATATGATAATATATTACTTATCAAATAACAATTTACTAACCTCCAAATGACAAAGATAGTTTCTCGTATGAGTTGTTTAAACTCACACGATAGTTTATACTTGCTCAGATGAAAAAATAACAATGGTAATAGTGACTCGTATGACATTTTAGACTTTCTTAGATGACAAACTGGCAATGTTGAGCCTGACTCATATGATAGTATGTATATGGTCAGACAACAATTCTTAGAGAGTGATATGACAAAATAGAAGACTCGTATGACACATGACCGGAAAAGGATTATTTTCTGACAAGGATAGAGTTTTGACCACTGAGTTTTTTTTTTATGTTTTGATTGTTTTCCAATTTCGGGGTTTCAGTTTCTATTTCCAGGATAAAGACATAGCAAACATGAAAGATGTAAAGTGACTTCAAGAACATCATGCTAACCCTAAGGAGGTTGGCTGAGAGAGAAGACCTTTGCTTTTAGACTCAAGTACATACCCAATAACTAATCATAATATGACCACTGAGTCTCACGCAATGGATTCTTAGCATCGTATTAGCCAACTCCAAACACTAATGGGAGCATGATATGGCAATCATCTTGGGAGAGTTACTATCTCTCTTGCACAAATATTATCCCCCTTTCAGAGGTGAACTAGGTAGCTTCTATCTTAAAGTTCTTAGTAAGGATTTCCATTTGAAATTACCCCTTGAAGTCGTGCAAGTGTGATTGAGGCCTATATCCCAACAAGGCACTAAAATAAGATGTAGTCATGCAAGCATGATTGAGACCGCAAGGCCCTACAAAATGCTCGATATGAGAGATCTCAAAGAGAAAACTCAAACAATCCCATCCTCTAAGACTTTAATCCCAAAAGGCCTATTTATTATAGTGAGTCGGAATGCTTGGGTCTAGTTGTACTCACTTGGGTTGTTCTCATATAGTGATTACTTTTTCCCACTGTGACAGGCCCACTAAAGGAACACAAATCTCAAACTAGAAAAGCTTCAAGGATCTAGATTTCTGATTGTTTGTGCAGACAAGAGCATACTCTCCTACCTTTTAGATTTTTCTCAAACATGAAAGATAGATTTGTTCATTTACCATATCTCAATTTAAGTGCCTATAAATGAACTAAAGAATACACAATGTTCAGTTGATTCTCCTTAGGTAACCTGTAAAAACAATGAATTGTTAGTTATATTATTTTTTAGCAATGGATTCTTCGAAAGACGTAAGTTTGATTGATAGACTCTTTGACAAGTGCTCTGCAAAAAACTAGTTAGGCTGTGAAATATATCTCAGGCAGACAAAAGACACATTGGGGTTAGCATTAGTATCAACAAAATTCAATCAAAAAACCCTAAAATTAACCTCTATTTTTAATACGACAGAACAGTATCTTGTACGAGTAACTTTACAGAGCCCTACGATAATTATCAGCAAACAATATGACAAAAGGTGGTAGCTTACATAAATTCATACGAGTTTTCTCAGCTTACCACATGATGAAACAGTTATTTATATGAGTTTATCACATAGTCATATGATCATTCCCACAGAACTAGACGAGTAAACATAGAATGAAATGACAAAATAAAAAAATTGTACGAGGATTCCCAATGAACTAGACGAAAAAAACTCAGAACTCGTACTATGTGTAATATAAACTCGTATGATAGTTTGTAGAGATTGTACGAATGAAATCTACAAAATAAAAAGAAATGATTGCAAAGCCAAAAAATTGAATTCTCAAGCCCCACTGTGGGCACCAAAAATGTGTGTGTGAAAAGTGGTAATCTATAAGTTATAAGCCACAAACACTTCAATAAATCATTGCATGCATGGTTAGACAAATATAATCATGAATATACAAACCATAAAAAATTGACCTATTGCCTTCTAAAAAATGTGAGTATAGACTGGCTCTTAGATTTTTCTAAGCAATACCAGTGACTAGACTCTTAGACAATTCAAATAACCAGAAGAAAACTGAGAGGGGGGTGAATCAGTTGTCATAGATTACCAGAACCATTAGCAATTAAAAATTTAATACCGGAACCAAAAATATTAATACCGAAATAGCAGTTAAACCAATTAAGCATAAATAATAATCAAAGAATAAATACCATCGACATGACACCAAGATTTATACATGGAAAACCTGGTAAAGGGAAAAACCACGGTGGGAAGCCTACCCACAACTAGATAATACTTTTGCAGTAAGTATGTGAATTATAATTGAGGAGCTTGCACTTTCAAGAAGGCCAACAACCTAGAGCGCACTTCTCATCACAAAAGGATCCTCATTGACTACATAGAAATCCAGACTACAATCCGGAGAAGTGTTGAACTGCAAAAGATAGCATCTCCTATACCTGAGTACAGTTTCGGTTAAGCTCAATATGGGAGGACTAAATCCTCTTACATAAACCCAATTCAATCTCTAACAATTGACCAAATCCTCTTCCTGAATGATATTACATTATTCGCACATTACATATCCATTTCCCATTCCTATAATCTCTACCATATATGATCTACAATGAGATCTTACATCTATATATACAAACCCTCAACCATAAACAATTAGGTCGGCCACCAGATAATAAACCAATTATATAATTACAAACCATGTCAGCCTTAGACCAAACAAATAATATCCAACATGTAAGACATCTTGAAAATGTATCAAGAGGTCCAATCCACACGCTTCATTAAATCGGTCCATAACCTAGATCAACCAGGACCCAGTATAGGTCCACATGTTACAACAATGATCTCCATCCACTAAGTCTCGAACATGATCACAAACAACATCCTAAAACTCCACTAGAATCTACACCAATACCACGTATGCAATTCATCAAAGATCTTCATCAAAATCTCTTCCGGTGAAACGCTCGCTGGAACTAGAAACCAAGCTTCTAAGCAAATAGGATAGCATCCAATCACCAGACCAAAACCAACTTACTAGATATGAAATGAGTATCATGATTAAGCCAATTCCATAACCAAACTATATCAAAGCCTACTAGATCATGTCGGATCCAAACCTACCAAAAACCACTCAACCTACCAAGACCAAAAGGGTGTCGATAAAGCATCCAAACATCTAGTGTTGGCATCAATGACAAAACATAAAAGAAACACATAATCAATTCCACCAAATTCCCAACAATATTCCCCTTTGGCATTGATGGCAACACTAGATGTGAAAAACATCTAAGTACCAAGAAATGCCAAACAAGTCTCCCTAAATGGAAGACAACCAACAATCTCCTGCATACAACTCTGAAATAAAGACCAAACTCCCCCGTGAATAATATCTTTGTACAACTATGGATTATACATGTATCTCTCCCCTTATCAATATTTCCCCCCTTTACCTTTTCTTTTTAATATCTCTCCCCCTTTTACTTTTTCTTTTTCACATCAATATCACTCCCCCTTTGACATCAATGCTAGAAATTTGACAAAAATATCAAAGCAAAAACATAGACCTCTGAATCACAAAGTTGAGTACTCCCCATGAGTAGTAGCATCCCATGTTAGTGCCAGAATGATTAGTATCTCTGATAATTCATATCGGATTGATGCAAAACCACATCAATCAAGTCCCTACAGGAGGGGAAGAAACTCCCAATCTATCTCTCAAGTACTCAAATGATTCCTTGGGCAAAGGTTTAGCGGAAATATCTGCAATATGCTCTTTAGTATTCACATAAACTAGTCTAACTTCATTTGCTTCCACATTTTCCTTCAAAGAGTTATACTTGATAGATATGTGCTTTGTTTTAGAATGAAACACTAGATTCTTTGATATATCAATAGCAGCAAAGTTATCACAGTGAATAACTACTGGTACGTCACAATCCACCTTTATATCCTTCAACATTTGCTTCATCCATAAAACCTATGTACAGTTAGTAGCACCAGCAACATACTCAACTTTAGCAGTAGATAAAGAAGTACATGACTGTTTCTTGCTGATCCATGAAACCAACTTCTTTTTAAGAAAGAAATCTCCACCAAAAGTACTTTTCTAGTCATCAACATCTCCAGCCCAATCAGCATTTGTATGTGCACATAAAGTAAAGTTATCATCCTTAGGGTACCACAAACCATATTCTGATGTACCTTGCAAGTATCTAAAAATGATTTTCATCACAATCTCATGATTTTCTCTAGGATCACTCTGAAATAATACAAACAACATTCATAATGTCAGGCCTAGTCTGAGTCAAATAAAGTAGACCTCCAATCATAGATTTGTATCTTGTAGGATTTACTAGTACAGAAACATATTTTCTTGTCAATTTCTCACTTGTAACCATAGGAGTACTTACTGGTTTAGAATATCCCATACCAAATTTCTTCAACAATTCCTTAGCATACTTAGTTTGATCGATAAAAATACCTTTGTCAGTCTGAGTAATCTACAAACCTAAGAAAAATTTCATCTCACCAATCATAGACATCTCAAATTCTTTCTCCATATTTTTAGAAACTTCTATGCACAACTTATCTTCACCTTCAAAAATAATGTCATCAACAAATACTTCAATAATCAGTATATCATCATCAATGATTTAATAATATAAATTACTGTCAACATTACCCTTAGTAAAACCAAGCTTCAAAAGATATTTATCCAACCTTGCATACCAAACTTTGGGTGCTTGTTTCAATCCATATAATTCTTTCCATAACCTGCAAACCATGTTTGTGTCATCTGATAGTAAAAAACCATCAGGTTGCTCAATATAAACTTCCTCATCAAGATCCCCATTCAAAAATTCACATTTAACATCCATCTGATAAACCTTGTAGTTTTTATAAGCAGCATAGACAATAAATAATCTTACAGCTTCAATCCTAGCTATAGGTGCAAAAGTCTCTCCATAATCAATTCCTTCCTTTTGAGAGTATCCTTTACAAACTAATCTAGCCTTATTTCTTATAACTTGACCATCCTCATTCAATTTATTTCTAAAAAACTCATTGATTTCCAATAACATTTTTATTTTTAGGCTGGGGAACCAAAGTCCATTTGTTATTTTTCTCAATCTGATATAATTCTTCTTCCATAGCTTTCAAGCAATATTCATCTTTACATGCCTCAATTACTGATACTGGTTCAACTTGTGAAATTAAACATACCTCATGAGTTGGCAGTCTTCTTCTTGTCATTGCTTCATTGCTCTTATCCCCAATAATCTAATCTTTTGAATGATTCAATCTCACATACCTAGGAGTCCTATGACTCTCTTTTCCTCTTCCTTGATCTTTAGTTACTGTAAAATTCTATAATAGTGCCGAAGTAACTGGTTTAACACTCTATTATGGTAAAGGTACTACCAGTTCAGATATAATTATTTCAACTGTTAGTTCCTTCTCATAAACTCTTATTTGACTTGTGTTCAGCTCATCTACTTTGACATTAGCACTCTCCACAATTCTCTGCAATCTCTTGTTATAACATCTATATGCTTTGTTCTCATTAAAATAACCAAGAAATATGCCTTCATCACATTTAGGATCAAATTTGCCAATGATATCATCTCTCCTAATATAACATTTACTACCAAATATTTTGAAATACTTAATTGTAGGTGTATTGCAAAACAATAATTCATAAGGTGTCTTACCGTTTTCTCCTTTGATATGCACTTTGTTGAATGTATAAACCATTGTGCTTACTACTTCTCTCCAGTAGATATGAGCTAGACTAGTTTCCATCATCATTGTTCTAGCAACATCCAAGATAGTTTTGTTCTTCCTTTCCACAACTCCATTCTGTTGACGTGTCCGGGGAGTAGAAAATTGTCTTCTTATACCATGCTTCTCACAAAAGTTATTAAACTCACCATATGTGAATTCTCCACCATGGTTTGACCTTAAACATTTAATCTTCTATCCTTTCTCAGTTTCCACTTTAGCCTTAAATATCTTCAACTTTTCAAATTCCTCGGATTTTTCTTTTAGAAAAGTAACCCACATCATTCTAGAATAATCATCAATGATTAGCATGAAATATCTATCACCTTGAAAACTCTTAATTCTAGCAGGGCCACACAAATCAGTATGAATAAGATCAAGAACATTATTTAATTTATCTTGTATACTCCTAAAAGAGGTTCTGACCTATTTACCCATTTGACATTCTTTACATACCAGATTATAGGACTTCATAATCTTAGGTATTTCCCTAACTGCCTTAGTTGAATTGATCTTTACAATGCAATCAAAATTCACATGACACGGCCTTTTATGCCATAGATAACTCTCATCAATATGTTTAATCAAACATGTCTTCTCACCGGAGTTCAAATGAAATATATTACCTTTTGTTTGTGTACCTGTTGCAATCTCCAATCCAAATCTATTAATGATTTTGCATTTTTCATCCTTTAACTATAATTGAAATCCCTAATACACTAATTGTCCTACACTCAAAAGATTATGCTTTAAAAATTTAACATAATAAACATTGTCAATATTTCTCTTACCATCCAATGATATAGTTCATTTTCCTTTGATCATACATGCTTTGTCATCTCCAAATCTAACTAGACCGCCATCAAATTCTTGAAAAGATAGAAACTTCCCTTTATCTCCAGTCATATGATGTGAACAACCACTATCAATTACCCATTCATCCATGTCCTCAATTTTAGCAGCAAGTTCCTTCTCTTCAGGTACATTCTTTTCCAGTATCAGATCATCTTCCTTGATAGCCAGGAGTACCCATTCCTTCCCATTGCCAAAACCACTAGCAGAGTCTTCTGTCGGTTCATCATCAGAATCAGTAATTCCTTCCTCATCCACTATGTAGCATGATTTGTATTTGTTTTCCTTATACTTATACTTGTTCTGATATCCAGGATTAGGCTTAAATGATCTTCTAACTCTTTCTTCAAATCTTGAATTCCTTTCAAGACATCTAGATGCAAAATGACCAATCTTATTACATGGAAAACACTTAAAAGGTGTTTTTCCTTCAAACTTACTTCCTACCAGTCCTTTAGGCACTCTTCTAACAAATAGTGCTTCAATTTGCTCAAACTCATCATCTTTCAAATCTTGCTTATCGGTTGCAGATGTAGATGCATGAAAAGCAGGTTCAGTCTTCACAGCTCCAGAAGGTCCAAATTCTTCAAGCTCAAAAGAAAATAGTTTCCCAACCAAAGTATCTATGTTGATAGATGCATTAGCCATTGTTCTCAACTCATTAATACCAGTAGCCTTCATTTTGTAATCTGGTGGTAGGGCTCTCAGAACTTTAGAAACAATTTCATCTTTGCTCAGAGTTCCACCACAACATTGTATTCTCATAACAATCTCATTTACCCTTTCCATGAATGCAGTAATCTTTTCATATTCTTCCATCTTTAGGTTTTCACATCTCACTTGATAACGATCAAGTTTAGCAATCTTCACTGTAGGGTCACATTCATTAAGAGTCTCCAACTTATCCCATATAGCCTTTCTAGATTATTTGTCAGTTAATCCCATTATTTGATAATCAGAAAGTACACACAAGAGGGCTTCTATTGCTCTACAATCATTCTCAAGTTCCTTATCCTGGTTTGTTGGAGAAATATTTCTAGATCAAGGATTATAAGGTGTGACACCATTTTTTGTGATCTCACAAATAGCCTTACCAAGACATCTCAGATGCGTCTCCATCTGAATCTTCCATACTGTGTAATTTGTTCCATCAAGCCTTGAAATATCTCTCTGAAAGATAGCTCCAAATGAACTGGATGAACTTGAATTGTTAGTCACCATATGGTCTCCTCAAGTGGTTAAGCTTTCTATAGAGAGGACCAAATCTCTAATACAAATTGTTAGAATGTTCAAATAACTGGAATAAAACTAAGAGGGGGGGGTGAATCAGTTCTCATAGATTAACAGAACCATTAGCAATTAAAACTTTAATACCAAAACCCAAAACTTTAATACAGGAATAGCAGTTAAACCAATTAAGCATAAACAATAATCACAGAATAAATACCATCCACATGACACCAAGATTTATATGTGGAAAACCCGGTAAAGGGAAAAACCACATTGGGAAGCCTACCCACAAACAAATAATACTTCTATAGTAAGTATATGAATTACAATTGAGGGACCTACATTTGCAGGAAGTCCAACAGCATAGAGTGCACTGCTCATCACAAAAGGAGCCTCACTGACTACATAGAAATCCAAACTGCAATCCAGAGAAGTGTTGAACTGCAAAAGATAACATCTCCTATACTTGAGTACAATTCTAGTTAAGCTCAATACCAGAGGACTAAATCCTCTTACATAAACCCAATTTGATCTCCAATGATTGACCAAATCCTCTGCCTGAATGATATTACATTATTTGCACATTACATATCCATTTCCCATTCCTATGATCTCTACCATATATGATCTACAATGAGATCTTACTGTAGCTAGGAATCTGGAAATCATCAAAGCAATAGAAACACTAAACTAGCTCAATCACAAAACTAGAATGCAATGACAACACTCCTAGAAACATTCAATAGAGAAAGGGAAATAAAACATTCAATTCAAATGCAAACCAATGCAAACGTGAATGTCTCCTCCATGATTCTCCATTGTCCTTCTTTCTCCTTCAAATTGCTTTGTTTTGTGGATCTCACCTTCAAGTGCATAAGTGTAATGTGAAAGCAAGATTGACAAGACAGTAGCTCAAGAATACTAGAAGCATGATTGATTCAAGAATCGATTCAAAAAAGTGATTAGATGGACCCTTTCATTGAATAAATTCATCCAATTTATAGATAAATTGGAGAAAAGACAAGATTAGCATGAAATTGATATTAGAGGCAATTGATTTCAAAATGGCAAAATTGAGTTGAAGGAAGAAGGTTATGACACCTTCTATGTCATGAATTATGACATATTGCCAATGCAAAGGTTAGAGGACTAAAAGCCTATGACATCTTGCTATGCCAATAGTATGACGCATGAGAAATTCATGCTTCCACCGAAGCACAAAAATAGGGAGAGACTAGAGAGAAATTAATTAGGTGGAAATTGAAATTAGGAAATTAGAAAATGAGGAAATTAGGTAAATTAATTAATAATTTTTCATTCATTAATTAATTTACAAAAAGAGGAGGAATTAATTAGCCAATTAAATAAATATTTAATTGTGACAAGAAGACTTAGGATAAATAAATAAATTATTTAACCTAGAGGGAAAATGACAAACAAGGTTAAATGAATAAACCATAAAACCCTAGAAGATGAATTAGAAATGCAAGGACAACAATTAGGTCTTGACAAAAGACAATTGATATCGATTTGATCATGATTCTGATTAACGAAGGACCAATGCTGATAAATGATTTGATTGATAAATGCACCAATTGATGAGGAACAATAACTAATTGATCCAAATTGACATGATTGAGAAGGACGACGATAGATGACAAATCGATCGCAAAATGACAAGATTGAAAATGACAACGATCGATGACAAATCGATCACAAAATGACAAGATTAACTAGAGGACAAAACCCTAATTGCATCATCGACTAGGATTGAAGATGTCCAAAATGATGACAAATGAACATGCACATTGATACGACAGGATAAGATCAACCAAAATCATGACTGAAGATTATTGTCGACAAGACCAAATTCGAAAGCGAGACAAATGAAGAATGTAGAAGAAAGACTTGATGCTCGCAAATGATAAAGACCAAGTACACAACATAGAAGAAATGTTAATGCGACGCAAAAAACCCTAAAATAAGGTAATGCGCAAATGTTAAAGTATGACTCCGCAAGTGTTGACCATTTTTAGATGTCTACATTTTGCCCCTCTTTGAGACAATGCAAGTTTAAGCGTTGTTTCAAAGAGCAATACCGAAAATGCCCTAGACAATGGCAATGACATATGCATGCCCCCTCGAGAAATTGGCTGGAAACATCCAGAAAAGAGGCCAATTGATTGATAAGAATGATAGAAAATGATAGGTTCGAACGGATCAAATGGACTGCCAAGACTGACAGAAGAAATGTTAGTAAGAAGAAATTAGACAGATGACAGTGAGAGATGAAGAAAAACTTGCTTTCACAAATGCACAAAGAGTAGGTGAGAACCTTTATTTGATATAGAAAAGTGGATGTAGAGCATCATGGCATTGAAGGCCAGAGCTAGAACGCAACCCCTTTTGCAAAAGATAGACACATCGCACACAAGGAATGAGTGAAGCATCCTAGGGTGCATACATCAAGGATCGGGGTATGTGTGGCATTCACAAAGTGAACGTACTTATCACAGACACCTAATGATATAGTTGCCCTAGTTTGTGACAAACATTCCATAAATAGCAAACACAACAAAAAAGGAAAGGGACCATGAACCATCCCTGTCACTCTAAATCACTTAGTGACATCCTCGAGCAACATAGGAACATGATTGAAGCCAAAGATAAATCAATAAAAAGATAAGACTCACAAATTTGACCAAGTCAAACAAACAGTCTGATTGTAATTGTCAAAAGTGGAAAATAGGAATGATCATGCTATCTGGTTTCAGGGAACGCGGTACCCCATCTAAGACAGGACACAGTTTGGTTTCGAGTATACCACACCCTGTATAAGACCCATGATAGTAGTGACAAGGACAAATGATATTGATGTTGATTGATTGATATGACAATTTTAATCAGTTTGAATGTTTGGTTTGATTGAAAAATTTCATCTCTGAATGCGTGATTTCATTAAAGTGCAGTGTTGTAACATGTTATCTATTTGTTGTCTACACAAATGTTTGATCGATTTGACATTGGATGTATGCTCAGCGATCTGTCTATGCACAAAGGGGATGTTTTTGTTTTGTTTTGTTTTGCGAGTTTTATAATATTTTTGTTCATTTTTTCAGGACTTTATTTGACTTTTTAGGGACTTTTTTCAGAACATTATTTGATTTTTTTGGATTTTTTTCAGGACATTATTTGATTTTTTTGGATTTTTTCAGGACATTATTTTATTTTTTTGGATTTTTTAAAGACATTATTTGATTTTTTTGGATTTTTTAAGGACATTATTTGATTTTTTTGGATTTTTTCAGGACATTATTTGATTCGAAAGTTCCAATGATTGATCATGACAAGGGGAACGCACCCAATGCATATCTGAAAGACATATATAGAGACCAAGATTGAAACATGTGCACAAGAAACTGGAGTATGCAAGACAATGATGTTGACCAATCACAGGCCTGAAATAGAATAGTGGGTCAGGACATGGATAGGCACGATAAACCTGTAGAGAGAAAGCATAGCCAGAGGTCATGATAGATGACAGAGCAATGATCTTTTTACACATGGCGCCTGTTTGCCAGGTTTTCACCATGGTACTTGCCCAAAGTGCCTGTTTGCCAGGTTTTCACTAGAGGGCGAATCATTTTTCTTTACTTTTTGTTCTTTTTCTTTCTCTTTTTTTTTTTTTCATTTTTTCACGTTTTTTTTTTTTTGCATTTTTTTGCTTTTTTTTATTTTTTTGTAATTTTTCAGGATCATAGAATTGCTGATAGAAAATTATGCCCAGTACTTGCGAAGGTGCATGCTATTTACAGGATCGGACAAAGGTTCACCTTCTAGGGTGGCAAGCTAATATGCCCCCGAGCCATAGGTTGTAGTAACTATGAAAGGCCCAACCCAATTAGGTTTAAACTTGCCTTTGATGATGTCAGTAGATTGTGCATTCTTAGGATTTGCCTTTAAAACCAGATCTCCCACTTTGAGGTGTTTCCCTTTGACCTTCTTATTATAAGAGCGACGGAGACGGTTTTGATATGCTTGCAAATGTGTTAGGGTTGTCTGACGTTTCTCATCTAACATCTCAAGCTGATGCAACTGAGAGACTCTGTGAATCTCATCATCAATCAGATGTTGCAAGGAAACACGCAAAGAAGGAATCTCCACTTCCAAGGGTAAAATGGCTTCCACACCATACACCAAGGAATAAGGTGTTGCACCAGTAGGTGTGCGGATAGAAGTGAGATAAGCCTAGAGTGCTGGATTCAACTGTACATGCCAATCTTGACCAGCGTCATTGACAACCTTTTTCAAGATCTTGATAATGGTTTTATTTGATGCTTCGGCTTGATCATTACCCTGTGGATAGTATGGACTGGAGAAACGGTGTTGGATGTGAAACTTTTCACAGAGTTCTTTGACATCTTTATTCTTGAATGGGCGGCCATTATCTGTGACTATGGCAAGGGGAACCCCATATCGGCATATGATATAATTCAATAGGAATTTTGAAATTTGCACACCAGTGATATAGGTCATGGGGATAGCCTTGATCCATTTTGTAAAGTATTATGTGGCTGTAATGATAAACTTGTGTCCATTTGCAAATGTCAGGTGAATCTTGCGAATAAGATATGACAGAATGAAGCTCTTGGGTTGGTGCATGAATGTAATTTCCATGGATTTGGCATTTGTAGCACTTCTTAACAAAATCATGAACATCCTTTTCCAGAGTGGGCCAATAATACCCAGCACGAATCAACTTTTTGGCTAAGCTTAGACCATTGAAATGGCCCCCACATATACCATCGTGAACCTCATGTAAAGCCATTTGTGCTTCATAAGAATCCAAACACCTGAGGAGGGTATGGTCAAAGAAACGATGGTAAAGGGTGTCGGCAATGATGACATATTTGGTTGTTTGTTGAATGAAAGCTCGACATTGGTTAGCGGAAAGGTTAGGTGGTAAGGTTTGGGATTTCAAATATTGATAGACGTCATTGTTCCATGGGGAGTTAGGACCAACAAGAACACACATCACATCTGCTATCAGAATTTCAAAAGAAGGGACAAGCAACTATTCAACCAAGAATTCACATTTGTCCATATTGTGGGGCATATTTATCATGGAAGCAATAGTGGCCATCGCATCTGCCGACTTGTTTTGCATTCTTGGAACTTGACTAAAATGGATAGCCATGAATTTTTTCTAGAAGAAATCTACCATATGCTTATAGGGAATAAGCTTTTCATCTTTTGTTTCGTAGTCATCATTCACTTGATGGATGACTAACTGAGAATCTCCATAGACTTGTAAATGTGTGATGTTCCAGTGGATGGCTACTCGGAGTCCTGTGACCAGAGCTTCATATTCTGCAATGTTATTGGTACAATGGAAGGTTATTCTATAGGATTTGGGAATAGCATCACCTTAAGGGGTAACAAACAATATACCTACTCCGGATCCAAACTTGGTATGGGATCCATCAAAATATAACTTCCATTCAGTAGAAGATGTGAAAGCAAAGACTGATTCATCTGGAAAATCTGTCAACATGGGATGATCATCATAAATAGGAGCCTCTACAAGTTGATCCGCTATGACTTGTCCTTTTATTGCCTTTTGCTCCATGTACTCAATATCAAACTCACTGAGAATCATAACCCACTTTGCTAGGTGACCTGTCAAAGCTACCTGACTAAGCAAGTACTTCAAGGGGTCAATTTTTGCAACTAACAATGTCTAATGACTTAACATATAGTGTTGAAGCTTCTATGTTGCAAAGACCACTGCTAAGCATGCCCATTCAATAGTTGAATAATTCAGCTCATAGCCCACTAGTGTCCGACTGATATAATAAATAGCCCGCTCTTTGTCGTTCTCATCCTGTTGGGCCAAGAGAACTCCTAGTGCCATTTCAGTTGCAGAAATATACAATATAAATGGCTTTCCTTCTATAGGAGGCATTAGAATAGGTGGTGATAGCAGATAATCCTTGAGAGCTTGAAATGCTAATTGACATTGCTCAGTCCATTTAAAAGTGACACCTTTATGCAATAAATGCTGGAACGGATGACATTTGTCTACTAATTGAGCTATGAATTGGCGGATTGACTGTAGCTTTCCTTGTAGACTTCTTAGTTGACGGAGATTGGAAGGAGGAGGCATATCCATTATTGCTTTAACCTTGGCAGGGTCGACTTCGATGCCTTTGTGAGAAACAATGTACCCTAGTAATTTACTAGCTATGACACCAAAGACACACTTCTTTGGATTGAGTCTAAGCTTGTAGGTCTCCATTCGGTCAAAGATTGGGCCTAGGATGGCTAGATGACTATCTCTAGTGACGGATTTGCATAATAAGTCATCAACATAGTCCTCCATCAAAGTATGCATAAAATCATGGAAAATTGTTGTCATAGCTCTTTGATATGTTGCTCCAGCATTTTTAAGACCAAAGGGCATCACATTCCAGCAGTAAGTACCCCAAGCACATGTGAATGCAGTCTTATGTTGATCTTCAAGAGCAATGCGAATTTGGTTATAGCCAGAGAAACCATCCATCAATGAGAGCATCTCATATCCTGCAGTCATGTCAACTATGATGTCTATATTTGGCAGTGGAAAATCATCTTTAGGGCATGCTTTATTGAGATCCCTAAAATCTGTACAGATTCTGATGCCCCCAGTTACTTTACTAACTGGTACCAAATTTGAAATCCAGTCTGCATAATCAATGGGTCTGATAAAACCCACATCTAGTAATTTTTTCAGTTCTACCTTGACCAAAAGAGCCACCTGGGGATGCATCTTTTTGAGCTTCTGTTTGACAGGCTTGGCATTTGCTTTTAATGGCAAGTGATGAAGGACTAATTCTGGATCAAGGCCAGGCATATCTGCATAGGACCATGTGAAACTGATCTTCTTCTCAAGAAAGAAATTTACAAAATCTATCTTTTCCTGTTTTGATAAAGAAGCAGCGAAATGAATGACTTTAGGGTTGTCAGGTGTACCCAAGTTGATTTCTTCGGTCATTTCCACAAGCAATGTTGATTTATCCTGACTTGATAGGGGTATGTCCACTCTTCCACCTTTGGGCACCTCAGAGAGGTTTTCACCCACAGGTACGTCTTTTATTTTTACTTTTGTATGATTAGAGAGTGCCTTACAGTTTTCACTCAAAGACCTATCTTTTTGATTTTGTACTTTTTCTTTTCTTTTTTCATTTTGATGACTGGAAGATGGAGTTGACTCCCCAAAATATGCTGTGGAATCTAGATCAAAAGAAAATCCTACCTTATGGTCACCTTGTGGTATGCCTTCCCGTAGTCCAAGGAATTCTGCAATTACTTCATCATTTTGAAAACAATCCAATGTGAGTGGTTCTTGTTGGTCATGTTGGATAAGCTATGGATAGACAAGGGGCATGTCATCATTGGTTTTAAGGAGGGAGAGGGCTGAGATGGTAAAGATGTAAACATCCGTGGTATCACTATCCGAACTACTCGCATCTAATTTAGAGCTTGGATCCCAGAATGACTCTATCCAAGCATTAGGACATGTTTTAGGAGGGGAAGTTATTTCATGTTTGTCTTCCATGGGCAAATCATTAGGGTCAAGGAAAACATTGTCAAGGGCATAGGAACTAGAGGAAAAGGAACTCCACTCCCATTCATTGGAATCAGTTTTGGGTTGGGTATCCTTAGGTGTTGTTTCATCATCAGAGTCACACCCCTTTCTACATGTGGTCATTTTGGTAGACGAGGGTCCAATTCGCAATGGCACAAAACCTAACCCTAAAGTTGGAGGTCGCATCTTAGGTATAATAGGTTCTAGCCTTCCTTTCTTGTCAGGGCCTAAGCCACTATAGCCATCATATCCTTTCTTCTACAACATAGTAAATCCTTTTCCGTACCGCTCCACCGACAACCTGATAGGTGGTGTCTCAATTGGATCCTTATAAACCTAGTTTATGACATCATCATCCAAAGTTTCTTTGTCAAGTTCACCCCATCTTGTAAATGTAGTGGGGGGCTGATATTAAATAACTACCTTAGGTTCCTTTTGCAAAAAATGTGGTTTGCCATATGATTTTGGAGATATTGGTAAATTCCCGATGAGGAATGTTTGAGCCATTGAATAATCTCTACATCCTTGGTCCTATATCTTCAATTTTCCTTTGACAGCATCTAACAATTCATTAGGATCCACATAACTATGTGAGCGGGCCTCTCTATTGACTGTGACTTGCTGCTGTGGGGAATCCTTTAGAGCAGCACAAAATTGAAATGGATTAGGATCCCTTGGAATTGTTATCTCAGTTCCATTGTAAGGATATTTTAAACATTAATGATAAGTGGATGGAACTGCTTTCATTGCATGGATCCACAGACGGCCAAGAATCATATTGTAAGGGAGATCGAGGTCTAGGACCTACAAGAAAGTGTTTTCTATCACTGGACTGACTCTGATAGGTAGTGTAATTATCCCTTTAGATGGGCACTTAGCATCATCATATGCTTTGATTGTTATTCTTTTGGAAGAATCAATGTCATTTTCTGTATAACCAAGGCCAATGACCACTCTCAAGGTACAGATGTTAAGATCCGCTCCACCATCTATCAAGACTCGTCAGATTTTGCAATTATGGACAAAGACTTTGAGATGTAATGGATCATTATGAGGGAGCTTATCAGGAGAGATATCATTGTCAGAAAAGGCGGCATGTTGGGAAACAGCTAGATGTCCAATTCGGGCTTGAAACTGGTCAACATCAATGTCTATCGGGATAATAGACTCAATTAAAGCTTTATCTAGGACTGCGTGATGCATGGGGGACATTTTCAACAACTCAAGGATTGATATTTGTGCAGGTGTCTTTTCCAAATGATCTAGGAGATTATACTGACTCGTAGGAGTTGATTTGGAAGGAACTGCAAGAGCTCCTTTCAAGACTATTTTGGATCAACGAGTGGTGACTGCGCAAGAGGGATCTTGCTCCTTTATTCTTAGGGTGGAAACATACTCATTTGATGCTCAAAAATAATTGATGACATTGTTATAACCAGTATTTGCATAATTTGTTGTTTGGGTAGAGTTCGAAGAAGATGCTTTACCCTTGTCATGATCAAGCAAAGGAGTTTTGAAAATTGTATGATCAGTGTTAGAGGTCACGTTGGGCGGGTCCACCTCAATTACTCCTTGATCTAACAAATCTTGAATCATATGTTTCAATTGAAAAAATGATGCAGTTTTATGTCCTTTTGACTGATGGTATTCACAATAGGCATTATCATTCCACCAATGTGGCTTTACCAATGGTTCTACCTTGATATCTGGTAACTTGATAAATTTTGCTTGTATTGATTGTTTCATTACTAACTCAATAGGCTCTCCCAATGGCGTAAACTATTGAGGAGGTCCATCTCTGGATCGGAAAGTCTTTCGTTGCTAGTTTTGTTGCTGACCTTGTTGTTGATTATATTGTTGAGTGTATTGTTGATGTGGCAGCTATTGAGTAACATTAATTGCTGGTGTTTGATTTTGTTCCATAGTTGACATATTAGGAGCACTCAATTTATTGATTGTGAATGGGGGTGGATTTGGATTCACCGCTCTTGTGTCAACAACTCCATCATTAGTGACATTCTTGTTTTTGTACCAAAATTTATTTCTATCCCCTGAATTGTTTGTGTTGTCACTGTCTTTGTTGAGCTTAATGATTCCCTTAGCTACAAGAGTAGTTTCAATGTTCATCCCTTTCTTAATGAGTTTCTCAATGGTACTAGGACTTTTCAATTTGAGTTCATACATCATTTCTGGGACCAAATTTTGAATAAATAAGTTCACTTGTTGTTCTTCAGGTATGTCTAGGGAAGAACGACTATACAAGCTTCGCCATCATTGCAAGAACGTCACTAATGGTTCACCTTTCTTTTGCTTGGTGTTGCATAAATATGACATGGTCACGTCATTGTCAATGTTGAATGCGAAGTGAGATATAAAATTTTGAGCCAATTCCGACCAAGTCTTTATATTCCCTGGCAAATGCGAATACCAATCCATGGCTAGTCCAGTGAGACTTCATGCAAAAAAGTGCATTAAATATGTTTCCTCATAACTCACTTCAATACATGCCGCAAAAAATGCTCGAATGTGGTCTTTTGGATTGCCATTCCCTTTATATTTCTCAAAATTAGGTGCCTCAAAATGCTTAGGGAAGGGAGGCATGTACAAGCTCTTGTCAAATGGATTAGGACATAAATCTTGATCTGTGTACAACTTCTTTGTCCTTTGGTTTCCAATGCAGCGACTTGTCGTTGCAACTTCTCAAGCTATTGTGCGATTGTGTCAGATTTTGGAGGTCCATCATTAATCTTGGTGGGTACTCTTTGTCGATACATCATGTTTCTGATCGGTTGTTGATGCTCTGAAATTGTCGTCTTTGGTGTCTCTGGCATATAATGTTCTTGGTACACCTCTTTTTGTTGTGGTTGTGCCATGCCTTGATATTGACCTTGTGGATGTGCTTCTTGTGGTGGAATCATCGTTTGTAGCCTAGGTTGATATTGCAATTGAGGGTGTTGTTGATATTGCGCAGACGTCAATTGCGGTTGTGAAGTATGATAACTTGTTTGTCTTGGTGCATATTGAGGCATATGTTGTTGTTGATGCTAATGAATTGGAAGTTGTTGACTTTGTGTCAATTGTTGTTGTCTCAGTGTAAATCCCATCATTTGCAAAAAACTTTGTTTGGGAGGTTTTTGTTGTTTCTCCTTTAGATGGGGTATGACACTTGCATTGACTTGTTGTGTCGTTTGTCCAACCCATTGTGATGGTTGCAAGTTTGCATTAACTTGTAATGGTGTAGAGGGCGCTACAACTTTTTGTCGAATATGATATTGTTGTTGTTGTGCATTGTTTGTTTGCACATTCGATTGTACCTTTTGTGTATTACTCAATTGTTGCAACATTTGTTGTTGATGCAAATCATTATCTGTAGCTCTTTGTGTCACCATTATCGAAGGATCTATCACAATAGCTTGCATAGCCGGTACTTGAGTATTTGGCAAATATATTGAGCTTAATGGGACATAGGAACTTTGCTGCATTGTGGAATTGTTTTGGACATTGGTGAGATTAGGCATTCCAATCGTGAAGTTTTCTTGCATCTTAGATTTTGATCCAATTTTATGCATGTGAGGAACCGCTTCTTGTTGAGGGACAACTATCAATATTTGTGTGGTCCTCATTTGATCTTGTGTTACAGGTGTTGTATTAAATAATGGATTATTTATTGTTTCAAATGGTGACTTTTGAGGAATAGTCACTGTCAATGCCTTTGAAGCACGTTTACCCATCAAGGTAGGTTGAGTTTCTTGTTGCACATTTTCTTCATTTGGATGTGGAGAGAAACTTAACAGCTCACTACCCTGTTGTTTTTGCACATTGATTTGCTCACTTGAGGAGGTCACATTACTCATCATGTCAAGATATTTTTGTGGGAACATCTTAAAGACCTTGTTCAAGAATTTATCCATCTTTTTCGTCATCTTAGGATCTTTAAGGAACATATCAACATCATCGGAAGCATTGGAATCTGATGAAGAATCTGGTAAAACATTTGGATTTGTCTCCTGTTGAATGCCTTGATCTGAACCAAATCCGTGTGAAAGAGTTTGTTCCTCATATAATGTTTGAATATCATGTTGCAGGTTTGGTTGATTCCAATCGAAAGGTGAATTTCCTCTTGTTGTTGGTGGAACACTCCCATGTCCTAGTTGCATGGGTACAAATACTGGTTCATATAATGGAGGTGGTCCAAGTTGAACCATTCCATATGGTGGTAATGATGTGTTTGACACACCTTCAATTTGTACTATTTGACTAGTTTGAAACTGTGAATTTGATATGTTGTCAATGGGTTGATACATTGGTTCGTCCATCTTCTTAGATTTTGACCTTGTTTCAACAGGCATGTCACTATGCAAATGCAATATTTTTGGAATTTTTCAAGGATAATGTATGATATGCAACTAAATGCAAACTAAATAGATGAAAATGCAATCTATAGCAAGAATGCAACCTATGTTTTTGGTTTTTTTTCAAGATTTTGACAAACTTTTTGGAATGTAAATCTAAAAAGAGACCCTTAGGAAATTGAAATGATGTCTAGACCTCAAAGGACAAAAGGACCGAGTGACAAAAGGACAAAATGACAATGTCTCCCCTATATGCTTGGATACTAAGCTAGGTTTGACCAAATGACATTGATGACAAAAGATAAAAGTTTGATAAGGTCTAAACTTCTTAACAATAACTTAGGGTTTATTCAAAGATTTGGATTACTCAAGTATGACAAAACCTAGTTTTGACACTATATGCAAAGGGACAATTACTATGCAAATGATCCTAATATGATATGATAATGACCTAAGCTTAATGAAAAAACCTAGGGTATGCAAATGCAAATGTATGACAATGTCAACCTAGGGCAAAACCTAAGGTTGAATTATGAAATGGTATTACTCTAATGCAAGAGGACACATGCAAATGGATGACTTTTATTGATATGCAAAGGAGTATGACCTAAGTGAAACTTAACCTTGGTAGTTGACAATGAATTTACAAAATGCAAACCTAGGATGAACCTAAATCTAAGTGACATGAATGTTGAGACAAGATTTTGAAAAATGTTTGACAACCATGTTTGAAGCTGTTTTGAACTTTGTTGAATGAAATACTCTTGTGTTTAACCTTGTTTTGAATCAATTTGTCTTGTTTTTGAAATGAAACACAACTCAACTTTTGACAAGCAAAGAAGACAAGATATTTTAACTTAGACTCAAGACAATCATGCTCATTCACACATTTCTTATGGTAGGTAAAGACAGTAGGTACTTGAGAGGTAGACTCGTTATGAGATTCAAGGAGAATACATAGATGCTTGACCCCACGAGCTCCCCTCCACAACACTCACTTCTCAGGGCAGCCAAGCATCAATCCCCATGGAAATCTCCCCATGGCAAACTTAGTATCTCTTCCAAGTATCTGAACTCATCCTTCTCAAGCAACTAGAAGGATTTTTGGCCTCTAAATACAAGGTGTTTAATAAGGATTTATGTTAAGCATTACTCCTTGGTGTCACGCAAGCGTGATTGAGACATAAGTCCACCAAGATACCAAACAAATGTAGTCACACAAGCATGATTTAGACCATGAGGCCCTACTTAGATGTTGATATGAGAAAGAGTCCAAGGGTCATCACTTCCCAAGTAACTACAATTCCCACGTAACCCTTCCTTCAAAGCTTTCGCCCATTGGGTATTTATTTATAGTGAGTTAGAATGCCAAGGTACTCTAGCTGTACTCACTTTGGGTCGTCCCCTTCTCACGATTGTCACTTGCTTGCAAAAGAAAGCAAATGGTCGGGAAGGCAGGCCCTCTAAAGGTGACAAACAATCCAAAACATGACAATGGTAACGAAGATCTGGATTTCTGATCACCCTAAGAAGGATGAGAACATACTCTCCTACTCCAATGTCAAACTCAAAAATCAAAGCAAACACATGTTCATTCCATCCTACTTAGCAATCATACTAGGTGCCTAATTATGAATTACAAACACAAAGTTTAGTTGGAGTACAAGGCAACCTGCAAAATCACTAAGTTAGAAGTTTGATTTGTTTGGTCTTTGACTAGCGAACCTGCATAAGACTTGTTAGTAGTTTCACTTTTGTCTTCTCCATGTGTAATTGCAAGGTGCTACATAGAGAATTAGTACCAAAGAAAACCAGAATACTAGAATAGAATGCAAAACAAAGTAATTTTGCAAGTGAAATCACTGATTTTTACCTCTATTTCTGGCCTTACACAGGCACAGAATGTCTTACATAGGCGCAAAATGCATTGACACAGGCGCAGAATACATCGACACAAGCGCAGAAGTCCTTGACATAGGCGCAGATCACTTGACACAAGCGCATATCTCTCCTACACAGGCGCAGAAGTGCCCAAAAAGCCCTGAATTACCCTATTTCTTGGGTTTTTCACTTGCAAATCAGCTCAAAAGCACTCAAAAGCATGGTTAGGGGGTTAGTTCATGTCAGGTTCACCAAGAAATGTAGCTAGGAATATGGAAATCATCAAAGCAATAGAAACACTAAACTAGCTCAATCACAAAACCAGAATGCAATGACAACACTCCTAAAAACATTCAATAGAGAAAGGGAAATAAAACATTCAATTCAAATGCAAACCAATGCAAACATGAATGTCTCCTCCATGATTCTCCATTGTCCTTCTTTCTCCTTCAAATTGCTTTGTTTTGTGGATCTCACCTTCAAGTGCATAAGCGTAATGTGAAAGCAAGATTGACAAGACAGTAGCTCAAGAATACTAGAAGCTTGATTAGATGGACCCTTTCATTGAAGAAATTCATCCAATTTATAGATAAATTGGAGAAAAGACAAGATTAGCATGAAATTGATATTAGAGGCAATTGATTTCAAAATGGCAAAATTGAGTTGAAGGAAGAAGGTTATGACACCTTCTATGTCATGAATTATGACATATTGCCAATGCAAAGGTTAGAGGACTAAAAGCCTATGACATCTTGCTATGCCAATAGTATGACGCATGAGAAATTCATGCTTCCACCAAAGCACAAAAATAGGGAGAGACTAGAGAGAAATTAATTAGGTGGAAATTGAAATTAGGAAATTAGAAAATGAGGAAATTAGGTAAATTAATTAATAATTTTTCATTCATTAATTAATTTACAAAAAGAGGAGGAATTAATTAGCTAATTAAATAAATATTTAATTGTGACAAGAAGACTTAGGATAAATAAATAAATTATTTAACCTAGAGGGAAAATGACAAACAAGGTTAAATGAATAAACCATAAAACCCTAGAAGATGAATTAGAAATGCAAGGACGACAATTAGGTCTTGACAAAAGACAATTGATATCGATTTGATCATGATTCTGATTAATGAAGGACCAATGCTGATAAATGATTTGATTGATAAATGCACCAATTGACGAGGAACAATAACTAATTGATCCAAATTGACATGATTGAGAAGGACGACGATCGATGACAAATCGATCGCAAAATGACAACGATCGATGACAAATCGATTACAAAATGACAAGATTAACTAGAGGACAAAACCCTAATTGCATCATCGATTAGGATTAACGATGTCCAAAATGATGACAAATGAACACGCACATTGATACGATAGGATAAGATCGACCAAAATCATGACTGAAGATTATTATCGACAAGACCAAATTCGAAAGTGAGACAAATGAAGAATGCAGAAGAAAGACTTGATGCTCGCAAATGATAAAGACCAAGTATGCAACATAGAAGAAATGTTAATGTGACACAAAAAACCCTAAAATAAGGCAATGCGCAAATGTTAAAGTATGACTCCGCAAGCATTGACCATTTTTAGATGTCTACACTTACATCTATATAAACAAACCCTTGATCATAAACAATTAGGTTAGCCACCAACTAATAAATCAACTACATAATTAAAAACCATTTCAGCCTTATACCAAACAAATAATATCCAACATGTAAGACATCCTGAAAACGTATCGAGAGGTCCAATCCACACGCTTCATTAAACTAGTTGATAACCTACATCAACTGGGACCCAGTATAGGTCGACACACTACAACAATGATCTCCATCCACCAAGTCTCGAACAAGATCACCAACCACATCCTGAAACTCCACCAGAAGATGCACCAACACCACTTATGCAATTCATCAAAGATCTTCATCAAAAACTCTATCGGTGAAACCCTCGCCTGAACTAGAAACCAAGCTTCTAAGCAAACAAGATAGCATCTGATCAACAGGCCAAAACCAACTTACTGAATATGAACATGAGTGTCATGATTTAGCCAATTCCATAATAAAACTATACTAGAGCCTATCGGATCATGCCAGATCCAAATCTACCAAAAACCACTCAACCTACCAGGAATAGAAGGGTATCACTAAAACATCCAAACAGCTAGTGTTGGCATCAATGACAAAACATCAATGTAACACATAATCAATTCCACCAAATGGCCAACATAGACTACACCAAGACAAAGGATTTAATCTATATGAGCAAAAAAATTGAGCTAAATGGATGCAAGATTAAGCTAAGTATGCAAGATTAAGCTAGATATGATTAAACTAAACATGCAAAAAGAGAAGATGCAATAATCTCAAAGCATAATATTCTCAATGAATCTAGAGCAAAAATAACATAATAACAATAAATCTCCAAGGTTTTTTTTTTTAGAGATGAGAGCCTGAATTTATAGAAAATCCAGAGAGACCTATTAGACAATTCAAATAACCCGAAGACAACTGAGAAGGGGGGGTGAAACAATTGTCATAGATTACTAGAACCATTAACAATTTAAACTTTAATACTAAAACCCAAAACATTAATATCGGAATAGCAGTTAAACCAATTAAGCATAAACAATAATCACAGAATAAATACCATCCACATGACACCAAGATTTGTACATGGAAAACCCAATAAAGGGAAAAACCACGGTGGGAAGCCTACCCATAGTCAAATAATACTTCTACAGTAAGTATGTGAATTACAATTGAGGGGCCTGCACTTGCAGGAAGGCCAACAGCTTAGAGTGCACTACTCATCACAAAAGGAGCCTCACTAACTACATATTAATCCAGACTACAATCCAAAGAAGTGTTGAACTACAAAAGATAGCATCTCCTATGCCTGAGTACAGTTCTGGTTAAGCTCAATACCGGAGGACTAAATCCTCTTACATATACCCAATTTGATCTCCAATGATCGACCAAATCCTCTGCTTAAATGATATTACATTATTCACACATTACATTCCTTGATGATGACCTCTAACATAACCATGATGATCTACAATGAGATCTTACATCTATATATAAAAACCCTCGACCATAAACAATCAGGTCGGCCACCAGATAATTAACCAATTACATAATTACAAACCATGTTGGCCTTAGATAAAACAAATAATATCCAACACATAAGACATCTCAAAAATACATTGAGAGGTCCAATCCACATGTTACATTAAAGTCATTCCATAACCTAGATCAACCGAGACCCAGTATAGGTCCATACACTACATAAATGATCTCCATCTACCAAGTCTCGAACATGTTCACCAACATCATCCTAAAAGTCCACCAGAAGCTGCACCAACACCACTTATGCAATTCAATTGTTAGACAGTTCAAATAACCAAAAGACAACTGACAGGGGGGGAGTGAATCAGTTGTCACAGATTACCAGAACCATTAGAAATTTAAACTTTAATACCGGAACCCAAAACAACCAGAAACCATTCAACTTACCAGGACCAAAAGGGTGTCAGTAAAGCATCCAAACAACTAGTGTTGGCATCAATGAAAAAACATCAATGCAACACATAATCAATTCCACCAAATGGCCAACAAAATCCCCCTTTGACATTGATGGCAACACTAGATGTGAAAAACATCTAAGTACCAAGAAATGTCAAACAAGTCTCCCTAATGGAAGACAACCAACAATCTCCCACATACAACTCTGAATGTCAATATCTCTCCCTTTACTCTTTTTATTCATATTTCTCCCCCTATGACTTTTTCCTTTTCTTCCTTTTCCTTTTTCACATCAATATCTCTTTCCCTTTGACATCAATGCCAGAAATTTGACAAAAATATAAAAGCAAAAACATAAACTACTGAATAACAAAGTTGACTACTCCCCTTGAGCAGTAGCATCCCACATCAGTGTTAGAATGAATAGTATCTCTGATAATGCATGTTGGACGAATGTCAAACCGCATCAATCAAGTCTCTAACGGAGGGGCAGAAACTCCCAATTTGTCTCTCAGGTACTAAAATGATTCTTTGGGCAAAGGTTTAGTGAAAATATCTACAATCTTCTTTTTAGTGTTCACATAAACTAGTCTAACTTCATTTTCTTCCACCTTTTCCTTCAAAAATTTATACTTGATAGATATGTGCTTTGTTTCAGAATGAAATACTGAATTCTTTGATATATCAATAGCAGCAGAGTTATCATAGTGAATAACTACCGGTGCATCACAATCTACCTTTATATCCTTCAACATTTGTTTCATCCATTAAACTTGTGTATAGTTAGTAGCAATAGAAACATACTCATCTTCAACAATAGTTAAATAAGTACATGATTGTTTCTTGCTAATCCATGGAACAACTTCTTTCCAAGAAAGAAAGCTCCATCGAAAGTGTTTTTCCGGTCATCAACATCTCCAGCCCAATTAGTATCTATATATGCACATAAAGTAAAGTTATCATCCTTAGGGTACCACAAGCCATATTTTGATGTACCTTGCAAGTATCTAAAAATCCTTTTCACCGCAATCTCATGATTTTCTCTAGGATCATTCTGAAATGTTGAAACAATACAAACAACATTCATAATGTCAAGCCTAGTCTAAGTCGAATAAAGCAGACCTCCAATCATAGATTTGTATCTTTTAGGATTTTTCTGTGCATAAACATCTTTTCTTGTCAATTTCTCTCTTGTAACCATAGGAGTACTTATCGGTTTAGAATCTCCCATACCAAATTCCTTCAACAATTCCTTAACATATTTAGTTTGACAGATGAAAATACCTTTATTAGTCTGAGTAATTTTCAAACGTAAGAAAAATTTCATTTCACCAATCATAGACATCTCAAATTCTTTCTCCATATTCTTAGAAAACTCTATGCATAACTTATCTTCACCCGCAAAGATAATGTCATCAATAAATACTTCAATAATCAGTATATCATCATCAGTCATCTTATAATATAAATTATTGTCAACACTACCCTTAGTAAAACCAAGCTTCAAAAGATATTTATCCAACCTTGCATACCAAGCTCTAGGTGCTTGTTTCAACCCATATAAAGCTTTCCTTAACTTGCAAACCATATCTGTATCATCTAATAGTGAAAAACCATTAAGTTTCTCAATATAAACTTCCTCATCAAGATCCCCATTCAAAAATGCACATTTAACATCCATCTGATAAACCTTATAGCTTTTATAGGCAACATAGGCAAGAAATAATCTTATAGCTTCAATCCTAGCTACAGGTGCAAAAGTCTCTCCATAATCAATTCCTTCCTTATGAGAATATCCTTTACAATCCAATCTAGCCTTATTCCTTATAGCTTGGCCATCCTCATTCAATTTATTCCTAAAAACCCATTTAGTTCCAATAATATTTTTATTTTTAGGTTGGGGAACCAAGGTCCATGTGTTATTTTTCTCAATCTGATCTAAATCTTCTTCCATAGCTTTTAACCAATATTCATCTTTAAATGCCTCAATTACTAATGTCGGTTCAACTTGTGAAATTAAACATACCTCATTAGTTTCAAATCTTCTTCTTGTCATCACTCCATTGCTCTAAGCCCTAATGGTTTGATCTTCTAAATGATTTAATTTTACATACATGGGAGTCTTCTGACTTTCTATTCCTCTTCCCTGTTCTTCAGTTACTGTAGAATTCTGTAATACTATCAAAGTAACTAGTTCAACACTCTATTCTAGTAAAGGTGCTACTAGTTCAGATATAATCATTTCCACTATTGGTTCCTTCTCATAAACTTTGATTTGACTTCTATTCAGCTCATCTACTTTGACATTAGTACTCTCCATAATTATCTGCAATCTCTTGTTATAACATCTATATGCTTTCCTTTCATTAGAATAACCATGAAATATGCCTTCATCACATCTAGGATCAAATTTCCCAATGATATCATATTTCGTGATATAAAATTTACTACCAAAGATTATGAAATACTTATTTGTAGGTGTATTTCCAAGCCATAATTCATAAGGTGTCTTACCAATTTCTCCTTTGATATGTACTCTATTGAATGTATAAACCGTTGTGCTCACTACTTCTCTTCAGTAGATATGAGGTAGACTAGCTTCCATCATCATTGTTCTAGCATCATCCAAGATAGTTATGTTCTTCCTTTCCACAACTCCATTTTGTTGAGGTGTCTGGGGAGCAGAACATTGTCTTCTTATACCATGTTTCTCACAAAATTTATTAAACTCACTGAATGTGAATTCTCCACCATGATCTGACCTCAAACATTTAATCTTCAATCCTATCTCATTTTCCACTTTAGTCTTAAAGATTTTAAAATTTTTAAATTGCTTCAAATTTTTCATAAAGAAAAGTAATCCGCATCATTCTAGAATAATCATCAATGATTAGCATGAAATATCTATCACCTTGAAAACTTTTAACTCTAGAAGGGCCACATAAATCAGTATGAATAAGATCAAGAACACCATTTGATTTATCTTGTATACTCCTAAAAGAGGTTCTGACATGTTTACCCATTTGACATTCTTTACATATCGGATTATAGGGCTTCATAATCTTTGGTATATCCCTAACTGCCTTAGTTGAACTTATCTTCACAATGCAATCAAATTCACATGATATGGCCTTTTATGCCATAGCCAACTCTCATCAATCTCTGTAATCAAACATATTTTCTCACCAGAGTTGAAATGAAATATATTACCTTTTTCCTATGTACCGGTTCCAATCTCCAAACCAGATCTATTAATGATTTTGCATTTTCTATCCTTGAACTGTAATTGAAATCCCTTATCTACTAATTGTCCTACACTCAAAAGTTTGTTCCTCAAACCTTCAACATAATAAACATTGTCAGTATTGTTCTTACCATCAAATGATATAGTTCCTTTTCCTTTGATCATACATGCTTTGTCATCTCCAAATTTAACTAGAGCACCATCAAATTCTTGCAAAGATAGAAATTTCCCTTTAGCTCTTCTAGTGAAACCCTTGCCGAAACCGAAAACCAAGCTTCTAGGCAAGAAAGATAGCATCTAATCACCAGACCAAAACCAACTGACCAAATATGAGCATGAGTATCATGGACAAGCCAATTCCATCACCAAACTATACCAGAGCCTACTAGATCATGTCGGATCCAAATCAACTAGAAACCACTCAACCTATCGGGACCAAAAGGGTGTCGATAAAGCATCCAAACAGCTAGTGTTGGCATCAATGACAAAACATCAATGCAAGACATAATCAATTCCACCAAATGGCCAACAAGACCAAGGGTCAAGATTGATTAATGATGAGCGGTCGAGATTCTCCAAGAGGAAGCACAATCCAGATGAATTGATGTGACTGGCTGCTTTCTTCAATTTTAAAGGAAATTGAGTTAAATTTAAGATAAAATCAGGAAAACTAATTTATTCATATTTTTATTCAATTTTGATATTTAATTGATTTAATTGCTTTTTTGAGATTTTTTCAATTTATTAGATTTTTAAGATATCTCAATTTGATTCCTTTTTCCAAATTTAATTTATTTTTTCAAATTAATTCCTTTTTAATGATTTAATGGAAAATTATTTATTAATTAAATATGCTAGGATATTTAATTAAATAAATAGGTTAATTGATTAAAATGATTTACTTGGAATGATCAATTAATTAAATAAACATTTAATTAATATAGAATGATTTATTTGCCCTATGACATTGATGATTGAGGAATTAATTAATTAGGTGCTCCAAGTTGATTTAATTGCCTTTGGTTAGGACCTTGGTGATGTAGTCGAGATTAGAGGCCCATGGTTTAGTTGACCATTTTTAGGGTATTACACCTCTCACCCGTGAGTGGCAGTTCAAAGATTTTTTTCATTGGAGAGTGACTTTTGACATGACAGCAGAGGTTATCAGATGGAGACCCTACCTCAGGATGTACATGTGGAAGGTATACATAGGCAGTTGTTTTGCATGCAAAGGAACCATCTACTAGAGGGATGATACAACCATATTGTACTCCCATTCTACTTTGACCAAGTCCGGTGACAGTTTGGGTTTGAGCAGTGTGTCCCTACAGATGTGCCTATCTATATCTGGAACTCACGTGTGACTCCTAGGCCAGGAGGCATTTTGAGGCCTACTAGCAACAAGATTGATATCACAGATTCATATGGGTTGGTTCGGGATATCATGACCGACTATAGAGATGATGTGGGCACACACTGCTGGTACATCACATGGTGGGGTAGGACACACCTTGGAGCCATCTTTCCAGCAGACTTCCCTAGAGGGAACCCTAAACCATAGAGACACACAAGTGATGAGGAGGATCCTAATACATTCGAGGACCTTGGTGAGGAGGACACGGATGATCAGGATGATGATGTAGGAGAGAAGGAGTTTAGTGGTGATGGAGATGATCCTGATGCAGGAGAGGGATATCAGGATGGCGATGATGAGGAGGAGGAGGACAAAGAGGAGGAATATGAGGAGGATGATGAGAAGGGTGAGGAGGACGAGTTAGATGTAGTTCCTCATCGCCCCAAGGATGAAATCATAGCCCTAGATCCACCCAACATTCCATTGTGAGTGGAGAAGGACCCTATAAGGGGTCCTAATCCTAGTCTCCACCATCTCGTGCCCACTATGTAGAGACATTATGAGTGTGGAGAGCCTAGCGGGTCCCAGTCATAGGAGGTCCCTTTCCACAACCCTTATTGGCGAGAGGGAGATATAGGTATAGTATTTTTATGATTATTTAATTTATGCATCTTAATTATTATATTTGATGATATAGAATGTTACTGATGACAACCCTCTTTCTATCTATGCAATTGGCATCTGGGAGTGGTGCTCCCTTATCCAGAATGCAATGACAGGTCTCATCATGATCGCACATATTTTTAATTCCTCGCAGATAGTGCATAGACCATAGGGGAGTGTTGGGTGGCATGGGGACCTATTCACCCCATTTAGGTTGGGATGGAGGTTTTGAGAGAGAGAGAGAGAGTACTTTGTTAGAGAGGCTACAACAGACAGAGAAAGATCTAGTAGCGGCTCAGGCAGAGGCAGCCACATATTGTAGGATCATGATGTAGAGGGATTGTAGGAGCTCCTCGCAGAGTCACTCACGCTCCACATCATGATACACACCCATGGGTCCTCCCCCATGGCCAGATCAGGAGGGGACATCTAGTCACCATCCTCCAACTACTAGTCCTAGGGATAGGAGATTATTGCATTGTGATACTTTTTGATGTACAGGGATATACATGTTATGACATTTATGCTTATGTTTTATCTCAAACATGTTATTTTAATTCTTGAAAACAATGTATGCATTACTTTGATTAAAAGTAACATATTTGGTAATGAACATGTATGTCTAATTTAATTTCCATGTGATTTATTTCTCAATGCTTCATGATTAAATTGATACATGTGTGATTTAATTAAATATCTAAGTATTTAATTAAATGCTAACTTGATGATGTAGAAGAAAAATGTGTTAATCTTAAGAATTATTTGACTAATGTGATTTAATTAAACCCAATTAAACACAACATGATATAATCCTACTCAATACATATGAAATTGTATAACATGCTAGCACATATAAAAATCTAAATCTATTACAATTTACATAAATGAATCCAAGACAAACTATCAAGTGAAGAAACATGCTTGTCAAGAATGAAGTAATGCAGACTAAACAATATAATATCATTTAATACCACATAATTTAATTAAGATATGCTAACATATTATCCAATTTGAAGAAATTAAAGGTGCAAGGAGAGAGAGTAAACTATAAAGAGAGAGAAAAAGACAGAGAGAAGAAGACTAAGTGTAGTATCTACGAAGATGCATAGCATTTATGGGTTCCTTGAGAGGCATACCTTCCACATCTGCTATCTTGTAAGCACCTGATCCATAGACTTCAATGAAAATATATGGTCCAAGCCAATTAGGGCTGAATTTTCCTTTTTCCTTAGGTAAGGCATTCACATTGCGCTGATTTTCATAGAGTACTAAATCACCTATTGAGATGGCACGTTGAATGACCTTATCATTGTATCTTCGTTGTAAAGTTTTATGATACACTTGAATATGCTCAAGAGCATTTTTACGTCACTCATCGAGCATCTCAAGTTGTTGGAACCTCTATTCTGTATAAGAATCATCATCCACTATACCTTTAAGAGAAATCCTTAAAGATGGAATTTCTAACTCCAAAGGCATGCATCAGCACCATAAACAATATTATAAGGAGTACAACCCATAGCAATACACATGCTCATCTGGTAAGCCCAAAGAGCGTAGATCAACTAAGTATTCCAATCTTTACCATGCTTTTTCACGGTCTTACGAAGGATTTGTTTGATTATTCTATTTGAAGATTTGGCTTGACCATTTGATTGACGATAATATGTGTTAGGTCCCGGAGACAACTAAGAGGGGGGGGGGGTGAATTAGTTGTCTAATAAATTCAACCAAAATTAAATTAATCAAAACTTAATGCTTAACACTGGTAAACCAAACTTTATGCCAGTAGATAGTCTTAACAGTTAATTGCAATACCGATAAAGATTAATGCATGAAACAGAAAGACAATAACATCCACAAAACATAACACAAATGTTTGTACGTGGAAACCCTGTAAGGGGAAAAACCATGGTGGGAAGCCTTACCCATAATCAAATGATACTAGTACAGATAGTATGTGTGTACAATATGGATTTTGCACATGCAGAAAGGCCAGCTACCTAGAGTTCACTGCTCAATCACAAAATGAGAGTCACACTAACTACAATTGGATGGTCAAATCCAATGATAATGTACTACACAAAATAGCATCTTCATATGCAGGATTCAGTATCGGTTTAGTTCTGATTGCCTTCACAAAATCCTTCCTTCAACCTTCAAATGATGTCTGCATGTATAGCTCTACTTATTTTCACATATACCTTATTGCAATCCTTTTTCCACATTCACTCTTCAATCTCACAAATGATATCTTACATTTATATCATAACCTAAAACCCATTGAATAGGTCGGCTCACTAAAAGATATTACAATAAAATCAATTACAAGTAAATCAATATCTGATGCATGATGTCGGCTCAATGCATTTACAATAATAATAAATCATCTCCATAACATGTCGTGCTGATCTAGAATAGATATGTCTGCCAATGCTTATCCTGGACCTATTTGTTGGTAACAACAAATATGCAAACCTGAATAAACAATTAACCAAATTGCCAAAACCAAGTGATCAAATAATGTCTTCGACATAACCAAGTAGTTTCCAAGTCATTCCAAGTGTCGGTGAACAATATAATCTGTCGATGAACCAAATATCGGTGACTTTGCATAGGTCTTTGACTTGCTGGTGAACATAACCAAAATCTCCAAGTGTTGATAAGTGTTGACAAGCGATGACAAGTGTTGACATCAATGACAAAACCATATCAACATATCCAAAATTCCAACAATCTCCCCCTTTGGCATTGATGGCAACACAAGATGGAAAAACCATCAAAGTGCCAAAACAGAAATGCCAAAAACCAAAAGCCAACAATCTCCCAAAGAGATCATTAACGAAAAATAAAAAAATACATAATATCTCTCCCCCTAGGAATAAATCTCTCCCGAAAGAAAAATATAATGTGTTTTTTCATATCAATCTCTCCCCCTTTGACATCAAATGCCAAAGAAATACAAAACCAAATACAATTAGTTCAAAGAACTTATCATAAAATACCAACTCATTCAATATACCAACTACTCCCCCTGGGAAGTAGCTCTCCTCATCAAAGACAGAATAAAATATTTCTTTGTTAATTATGTCGGTTGATTACAAACATCAACTGTCTAAGTCTCTACCAGTGGGGGTAGGACTCCGAGTTGCTCTCTGAGATACTCAAATGTTTCCTTAGGCAAAGTCTTTGTAAAAATGTCTGCAATCTTCTCTTTAGTATTCACATAAACCAATTTCACTTCTTTTGCTTAAACATTCTCCTTTAGAAAATTGAATTTGATAGAAACATGTTTAGTCTTAGAGTGAAATATCAAGTTCTTAGATATATCAATTGCTGCCATATTATCACAGTAGATAGTTATAGGTTCCTTGCATTTTACCTTTATGTCCTTCAACATTTGCTTGATCCATAATACCTGTGTACAATTAGTTGTTGCTGCAACATATTTAGATTATGTTGTTGATAAACTTGTACAACTCTGTTTCTTGTTCAACCATGAAATTAGTTTGCTGCCAAGAAAAAATGCTCTGTCGGTGGTGCTTTTTCTGTCATCCACATCTCCTGCCCAACTAGCATCTATGTATGCACATAAGTCAAAATTTTCATCTCTAGGATACCATAAACCAAGATTTATAGTGCCTTGTAGGTACCGGAAAATCCTTTTCACTGTTGATTCATGATTTTCTTTAGGATTACTCTAAAATCTTGAAATAATACATACTGCATTCATAATATCAGGTCTTGTTTGTGTCAAATAGAGTAAACCTCCTATCATAGATTTGTATCTAGTCGGATTAACAGGTGTAGATTCATCCTTCAAAGATAATTTTTTAGTTGTAGTCATAGGTGTGCTTACTGGTTTACAATTTTCCATGCCAAATTTATTTAGTATTTCCTTCAAGTACTTAGATTGATATAGGAATATACCTTTATTAGTCTGTGAAATCTGCAATCCTAAAAAGAATTTTATCTCTCCAATCATAGACATTTCAAATTCTTGCTGCATTTTGTTAGAAAAGTCTTTACACAAACCATCTTCTCCTCCAAAGATTATATCATCAACAAAAACTTCAATAACCAAGATGTCATCATTATTTAGTTTGTAGTATAGATTGTTGTCAGCATTACCTTTAGTGTAACCAAGCTTCAAAAGATATTTGTCCAATCTAGCACACCAAGCTATAGGAGCTTGTTTCAATCCATATATAACTTTCCTTAACCTGCAAACCATGTGTTTGTTATCTATCAAAGAAAATCCACCAAGTTGCTCAATGTAAACTTCTTCTTCAAGATCTCCATTTAGAAATGCACATTGAACATCCATTTGATATACTTTATAGTTCTTGTGTGGTGCAAAAGCCAATAAAAGTCTGACTACCTCAGTTCTAGCTACCGATGCAAAGGTTTCATTGTAATCAATTCCTTCTTTCTGAGAATATCCCTTACACACTAATCTTGCTTTGTTTTTTATTGCCATGCCATCTTCATTAAGTTTATTTCTAAAAACCCATTTAGTTCCAATTACATTTTTGTCTTTAGGTCGGGGAAGTAATGACCAAGTGCTATTCCTTTCAATTTGTTCCAATTCATCTTCCATAGCTTTAATCCAATATTTATCTTCACATGCCTCATTAATTGATGTAGGTTCAATTTGAGAAATAAGACATACCTCCTCATTTGCCAATCTTCCTCTAGTCATAACTCCTTGAAATTTGTTTCCAATTATCTGGTCTTCAGAATGATTCAATCTTACATACCGGGGTGTTTTTACTTGTTGTTGTTCTTCAGTGACTATTGAATCTCTAGATGATGCCGGTGTAACTGGATCACCATTCTGTACTAGTGTATTCATAGTAGGTTCATTTGTGATTGTCTCTATTGTCGGTTCAGAGTCTGTGTACCTTGAATTTCCTCTAAATTGTTCATCAATCTTCACATTTTCACTCTCAACAATTTTCTGCAATCTCTTGTTAAAACATCTATATGCCTTGCTCTTAGATGAATAACCAAGAAATGTTTCTTCATCACTTCTAGGATCAAATTTGCCAATATACTCATCTCTTCTAATATAGCATTTACTTCCAAATATTCTGAAATGTTTAAGAGTAGGAGTATTACCAAACCATATTTTATGTGAGGTCTTACCAGTTTCTCCTCTGATGTAAACTCTGTTGAATGTATAAACAATTGTATTGACCACTTCTCTCCAGTATATATGAGGTAGATTTTCTTCTGATATCATACTTTTGGCTGCATCCAAGATAGTTTTGTTTTTTCTTTCCACAACTCCATTCTACTGGGGTGTCCGAGGCTCTGAAAACTGTCTTCTGATCCCATTCACTTCACAGAATGTATTAAATTCCTTAGATGTGAATTCACCTCCTTGATCTAATCTCAAACATTTGATTTTCTTGTCAGTTTCATTTTCTACCATTACTTTGAATAGTTTGAATTTCCCAAATGCTTCAGATTTTTCTCTGAGAAAAGTAACCCAACACATTCTAGAATAGTCATCAATGATTAGCATAAAATATCTATCTCCTTGTATACTTCTAGTTCTTGTTGGACCACATAAATCAGTATGAATTAAATCAATAACATTGTTAGACTTCTCCGGAACACTCTTCAAAGTTGCTCTAACTTGCTTTCCAAATTGACATTCCTTACATACCGGATTGTGAGGTTTAACAATCTTAGGTAAATCTCTAACAGCCTTAGTAGTATTGATTTTCACAATCCAATCAAAATTTTCACGACAAAGTCTCTTATGCCATAACCAACTTTCATCAATATGTGCAATCAAAAATGCTTTCTCATTATTGTTCAAATGAAAGATATTACTTCTAGTCTGATTACCGGTTGCAATTTCCAAACTAGTTTTGTTTAAGATTTTGCATTTACCATTCTTGAATTGTAACTGAAATCTTTTTTCAACTAATTGATCAACACTCAAAAGATTATGCTTCAAACCTTCAACATAGTAAAAATTATCATTATTGTGCTTACCATCAAAAGATATAGTGCCTTTTCCTTTGATCAAACAAGCTTTATCATCTCCAAATCTTACTAGATTTCCATTGTAATCTTGAAAGGTTAAGAATATATTCTTATCACCAATCATATGATGTGAACATCCTGAATCAATAATCCATTCATCCTTATCTTCAACTTTACCTGCCAGGGCCTGCTCTACCGATTGATCTTCTATTATAGCAACAAAAGCCCATCCATTATCTGTCGGATCCTCATCAAAATCATCAGTAACTCCTTCATCAGCATAATAACAAGATTTGTCTCTATTCTTCTTAAACTTGTATTTCTGATAGTCAGGGTTAGGCTTATATGTTCTTTTATCTTCTTCTCTTAATCTTGCATGTCTATCAAGACATCCAGATGCCATATGACCAATCTTATTACACTTAAAACATTTAAAGGGTGCTTTACCTTCATACTTACTTCCAATTAGACCTTTACGCATTTTCCTTGCAAATAGTGCTTCAAGCTCTTCAAGTTCTCTTACATAGAAGGCTTTCCAATCAGATTTATCATGTGATGATGATGATGCCTTAAAATCTAGATATGTCTTGATAGTAGTAACAGGACCAAATTCCTCAAGCTCAAAAGCTGAAAGTTTTCCAACCAAAGTGTCTCTAGATACGATGCATTAGGCATTGTTCTTAATTCATTTATAGAACTAACTCTCATTTTATATGCCGGTGGCAAAGCTCTTAAAACTTTAGAAACAATGTTATCTTCAGTTAAGGTTCCTCCACAACATTGTATATCCAAAACAATTTCATTTACTCTTTCCATAAAAGCAAAAACTCTTTCTTCTTCTTCCATTTTCAGATTTTCATACCTGACTCGGAAGCATTCAATTTTTGCAATTTTGACTGTGGAATCTCCTTCATTAAATGTTTCTAGTTTGTCCCAAATAGATTTAGCAGTAGATTTATCTGACAATCCCATGACTTACTGATCTGACAATGTGCCCAAAAGTGCTTCTCTTGCTTTGCAATCATTTTCCTCATCTTTAGCCAAGTTAGGTGGAATAGGTTGACCTTGAGTAGGAGCAGTATAGCCATTTTTTGTAACATCCCATATATCCTTTCCAATGCAATTCAAGTGTGTCTCCATCCTGATCTTCCATATGCCATAGTTAGTTCCATCAAGTTTCGGACTGTCCTTCCTGAAATAGTTAGAAGACATTGGATCTCCTCAAGCTATTAAACTTCTGCAAAAAGAGAACTAGGCTCTGATACCAATTGTTAGGTCCCGGAGACAACTAAGAGGGGGGGGTGATTCAGTTGTCCAATAAATTTAACCAAAATTAACTTAACCAAAACTTAATGCTTAATATTGGTAAACCAAACTTTATGTCGGTAGACAGTCTTAATAGTTAATTGCAATACCGGTAAAGATTAATGCATGAAACAGAAAGACAATAACATCCACAAAACATAACATAAATTTTTGTACGTGGAAACCTTGTAAGGGGAAAAACCACGGTGGGAAGCCTTACCCACAATCAAATGATACTACTGCAGATAGTATGTGTGTACAATATGGATTCTACACATGCAGAAAGGCCAGCTACCTAGAGCTCACTGCTCAATCACAAAATGAGAGTCACACTGACTACAATTGGATGGTTAAATCCAATAATAATGTACTACACAAAATTGCATCTTCATATGCTAGAATCAGTACCGGTTTAGTTCTGATTGCCTTCACAAAATCCTTCCTTCAACCTTCAAATGATGTTTGTGTGTATAGATCTGCTTATTTTTGCATATACCTTATTGCAATCCTTTTTTCACATTCACTCTTTGATCTCACAAATGAGATCTTACATTTATACCATAACCTATGACCAATTGAATAGGTCATCTCACTAAAAGATATTATGATAAAATAAATTACAAGTAAATCAATATCTGATGCATGATGTTGGCTCAATGAATTTACAATAATAATAAATCATCTCCATAACATGTCATGCTGATCAGGAATAGATATGTTTGTCGGTGCTTATCCTGGACCTATTTGCCAGTAATAGCAAATATGCAAACCCGAATAAACAATTAACCAAATTGCCAAAACCAAGTGATCGAATAATGTCTTCGACATAACCAAGTAGTTTCCAAGTCATTCCAAGTGCTAGTGAACAATATAATCTACCGGTGAACCAAATACCAGTGACTTTGCATAGGTCTCTGACTTGCCGATGAACATAACCAAAATCTCCAAGTGCTGATAAGTGTTGACAAGCAATGATAAGTGTTGACATCAATGACAAAACCATATCAATATATTCCAAATGCCAACAATATGGTGTAGAAAATTTATGTTGAATATGATATATCTTGAGAAAATTCTTCACATCTTTGTTTTTGAATGATGTTCCATTATCTAAAACCAAAGCAGAAGGTATTCTGAATCAGGAAATAATGTTATCTAAGATGAATTGACAGATTACTTCGGTGGTAGTGAACCGAAGAGGAACTGCTTCTACCCACTTCGTAAAGTAATTAGTGGTGATTATGATGAAAGTATGTCCTTGAGATGAGGGAGGAGATATTTTACCAATGCGATCCAAACCCAATGTGGACAAGGGCCAAGATGCAACTTGAGATCAAGATCTTGGGTGCGAGCATGGATCAAATTTATATGTTGCTGACACTGATGACATTTCTTAACAAACACAAAGGATTCATTTTCCATGGTTTGCCAATAATATCCCATTCGGAGCAATCTCTGAACTAAAGATCTACCCCCAAAATGCCCCCACAAGAACCTAAGTGTGCTTCCTCAAGAGCAATAGGGATTTCATCTTTGTTAAGACATTGAAGGAGAAGACCATTATAATCCCTTCAATAAAGAACATTAGAAAGGATAATGTATCTAGCGGCCAACTCGCGAATCCTAGCCCTAGTAGTCTTGTTCGTAGAGTCAAGAAAGGTACCATCACTCAAATATATCACAATATGTGAGTACCACTCATCAGAATCTATAATGCAACAATATGCCACATCACTAAGATTATTAGCAATAGCCAAGGTAGTAAGGTTGTGAATAGTGAATTTGAGATCTAGGATTATATTTTTGAGGAACAGGCTCCAAATCAAACTCTCACAACAAGGATATGGCTAAATCTCTATATTGTGATAATTGATCTTGTTTGGCTTGATAAATCCCTGTCACTTGCCTTATGGTTAGTTGAGAATCTCCATAGATATGTAGATGTTTTATATTTAATGTCAGGGTTGCTTTAATTCCGGCTATAAGAGCCTCATACTCAACAATGTTATTGGTGCACAAGAAATTGAGACGATATGATAAAGGGATAGGTTTCTTTTTAGGAGAAATTAATACAAACCCTACCCCTGATCCTATATGGCACCTAGAGCCATCAAAATATAACTCCCAAGTCTCTTCAACCTCAGTAGAGAGAATGCATTCATCAGGAAAAGACTCTGGGTTAGGTAGGGAGAAGGGTGAAAGAGCCTCAACTAAGTGGTTGGTCAACGCTTGACCCTTTATCGCCTTTTGTGAGACAAACTTAAGGTCAAACTTTATCAACATCATAATCTACTTGGATAACCTCTTGAAAGATTAGTTTTGGAGAAAAGATTTTTGAGTGGATCAAATTCAATGATAACATGGACTTCAACATTCAAAAGATAATGCCTTAATTTTAGGGTTGCAAAGACTAAAGCTAGGAGTTGTCTTTCTGTCACAGAATATCAGACTTCGTAATTGAGCAAAGTGCGACTTATATAACAAACCAAACATTCTCTACCATCCTTATCACATTGTGCCAATAAGGTTACAAGAGCATGAAGGGAAGCAACTGTGTATAAAAGAAAGGGTTTATAAGGGTCAGCAGACTGGAGAATAGGAGGATTGGCCAAATATGTTTTTAAGTCTTCAAATGCTTGACAACAATCCTCATTCCATTGAAAGGTGATATTATTTTTAAATAATTGAATAAAAGGAAAGGTACGATCCATGAGCTGAGAAACAAACCTACGAATATCTTGAATCTTTCCTTGTAAAAATTTTAGTTGGGAAATATTTTTAGGAGGCGACATGTTGAAAATGACATCTATTTTCTTCATATCCACCTTAATTTCACAATGTGAAACTATGAATCCTAATACTTTTCCATTATCCACACCGAAAACACACTTTCAGGGATTCAAGCACATGTTGTACTTGCGAATTCTCTCAAAGACTTGATGAAGGATATTAACATGATCTATACAAAGGATGGATTTAGCTAAGATACCATCAACGTAATCTTCTAATATTGTATGCATGTAATCATGGAAGATAAGGGTCAGAGCACGTTGATAGGTAGCGCCTGTATTTTTCAATCCAAAAGGCATCATAACCCAACAAAACATGCCCCAAGGGGTGGTGAAAGCAGTTTTGAATTAACCTTGAGGATTAATGAAGATTTGATTATATCCTAAGAAACCATCCATGAAGGATAATAAAGCATGGCATGCTACAAAATCTACTATCATATTGATATTTGGAAGAGGGAAATCATCCTTCAAAGAAGCTTTATTAAGATCTCAAAAATTCGTACACATCCTAATATTGTTATCAAATTTAGCCATGACCACAATGTTTGAAATCCATGAAGAATAATCAATAGGATTAATGAATACAACATCCAATAACTTTTTAATCTCAACCTTAACATGCAATTCCACCTTAGGATTCATCTTTCGAATCTTTTGCTTCACAAGTTTAGCATCAAGAACTAAGACAATGTTATGAGTGACAATCTTAGGATCAATGTTGGGCATGTCAAAATATATGCAAGCAAAGATTTCAGGGAATTCATGTAACAATTCAGAGTATTGTTTTTGTTCTTCTTCATCCAAGAATTTCCCTATCTTAATAACTTTATCTTCGATACAAGGATCCATCCAAATTTCAATAGTGTCACTTATGAGGAGATTACTTTGTTGAGGAGCATCTTTCAACTGAGGAAGTTCTTTAACTATCTCATCATTATTTCTTTCTTTCCCAAAGTAAGCTTTTGTATTCAAACAATAGGGAAGACCGTGATTATGATGATAATGAGGAAGGTTGTCATAGACTCCTAGGAATTCAGCTAAGGAATCATCAGTGGGAAAAACATCCAAAGCAAAGACTCTAGAAGAGTCATAGTCAATATACTTTGGATATTTTAGTGAAAGAGGAGTAGTAATAACATTAACACAAATAGATGGTATCTTAGAAGCTTTAGTACACTCAAAAGGGTCATAGCCAAGTCCAAATGTTGTGTCACAGAAGTTATTTTCAAAGGGAACCTTTATCCCTTGTTCTTGGGCACCACAACCATTACCATTATATCCACACCTAGCTAGGATGTGAAAGTTAGGACCATAAAGGTTAGCCATTTTTAAAAGAGGGGGAGGATTCTCATAAAATGAAGGATCAAAAACCTCTAGATCAGAAACCAAAGGAGACGAAGTCTGAGAAGCCACCACAAATTTATTACTCAATGGCCTAGATAAAGTTGATTGCTTTTTGGGTTCTTCTTCTTCTTTCTTCTTTTCAACCTTGGGTTCTCTAGGTGGAATTTTATATTCTCCTATGAAAGTAGGATTAAAGTCAAGGGATCCCCAATCATCTTCTGCAAGAATCTGTTTAGGAGAAACGACATCTTTAGTGGTAGAACCAGGTTGAGAAGGATTTTCTTCAATAACCTTAGGTTCATCTAAGGAATCATTGGGAGATGAACCAGAGGTAGGAAATAGACTAGAGGAAATAGACACACTAGTAGGAGTAGAAGTTTTGGAAGAATCATCTAAGATAGTTGAGGAAGAACTAGTTGAAGAGGATTTGGATGTTGATGTTTGGAGACAAGCTTGGAGATTGGTATCACCGAGAAAGGTATATGTCTTATTATTGTAAATGAATTTAACTTGTCTATGCAATGTAGAGGGGACAACTTGCATGCTATGAATCCAAGGTCTCCCTAATAACAAGTTATATGCCAGATTTACAGGCATGACATGAATAAGTGTGGGCAAAGTAACAAGACCTACCTTAACAGGTAAGGTGATGATACGTAATGAAGATTTGACAACATTATTGAAGCCTCGGATAGTGAGAGAATCAGGCTTAATGAGAGATGTGTCGACATTGATTTTATGCAACAAGTTAATGCTACAAACATTAAGGCCATAACCATTGTCCACTAGTTTTTGTCTTATTGCACTATCATTTATGATAACCCCAATCATTAAAGAATCATATTGATGTTGTATTTCGCTAGTGGGTAATTCATCTTGGGTAAACACAATTTGAGCCTTAGGAGATGTGATAGAATCAATCAATGAAGCCATATTATTTAATATCATTGTGGGTGGGACATTCAAAGTTTTCAAGGCATCTTGTAACATTCCATGATGGGTTGAAGAAGTTTGAATCAAGTCCCAAAGGGATATCTTGGCAGGAGTAGCTTTGAGTTGTTCAATAAGATCATATTCCTTACCAAGGGTTTTGTAAAATGTGAGGTGCTTGAGGAAGAATAGGTTGAGGATCAGGAAGACAAGAAAGAATAACCAACGAAGGATTAGGTTGCCTATTGTTTCTTGTGTTATAAGTGTGGGCAACTGCATGATGACTCTCCTTTGTTAGTTATTTAGCATAACTATAAGGACTCTTAGTGGGATTTCCTCCTTGCACAGTAATGGTAGGTTTATTAGGAGTACTAAAGGAATCATGACTATATCCACCTTGAACAGTGAAAAGAGGTTGATTGGGAAGTTGTGAGGTTGAGGAAGGATAAGAACCTTGGACTACAAAAAGAGGCTTTCTATGTTCATTCACATTTATCATGTTGATTAACCTTTTAGATGTATTGTTTTTGTTTGAAGATTTAGGAAAAGACATAAAGTGATCAAGGGCATCACCCAACAAAGCATGGTCATATCGATTGAAAGGTTTATCTTTTGATTCAAAGGGAGACATCCTCATACAGGGAATTGTTGTAGGCAACCATGTTTCTAGATCTAGTGGAGGAGTTGATAGGAATGTACCCATGAGAGGAATCATTCAACTTAGCTTTCTCATCACCATGAAATGGCATAGTAACAAGGTTGATTAGTTTTTGGCAAAATGAGGGTTTAGAAGGCTTAGGCTTCAAAAACTCATCTAGAGCTTCATCTAATTCATCCTTACTAAACTCACAATCAACATAATTACATACATCATCAAAAGTATGAACATCTTGCAAATAAAAATCTGACATTTTGAAATGGGAATTGAATGAGATTTAAACACACAATGCAAGCAAATAAGGGGAAATCTCTTTTTTTTCTTTATTTTTTTGCCTTTTTTTTTGGAATTTAATGTTTATAAAGAAAATAAAAGATGCTAAGTCTAGATCTAAAAATGCAATGTAATTAAAATGAGATTGGATTCACGTCAAGTTCCCCAAAATGAGTAGGGGAAAAAGTGAGACTAAGCAAACAAGCCCTAATCCCACCCTCCTGTACACACTGTGGAATACGAAAGAGCCTAGGGAGGTAACACACTTCAGCTACTTCTTGTGAGGAAGAGAGAGCCAATGATTACCTCTTAGGGTTTATATTCCTTTGATGCAAATGAGAGGAAGAAGTGATACAAAATTGTAGATTTAAATGATTTAACCTAGAATACAAGTATGCACAAACAACCCTAATCTGGAAATGCAAAACTGAGAATAATCGATACACTGCTGAAAAGTATAGATTAGGGGATAAATTAAGAGGTGTACCTATGTTAGAAATATGAGACAAAATGTCTAGGACCAGAGTGTTATGCCCCTGTTCTAATTCTGTAGACTAGAAACTGTACCTGGTAGACTAGGATTTGTGGATTCTAAACTATTGATCTACCAAATTGTGTTGAAAACAGGGAGGACCAAGGTGCCACACCCCTATCCCAAGGGTTTCTGTTGAGATCTGATCCTTGGAACTATCTCTATTTTCTTTGTCGATTCTGAAAGTTGCAGCGACACTCGGATCCCGAATCTGCACTTGTAGCTGAAAATGGGTTTTTGGTGGCTATATGGGGTTTTGCCTTAGTCAAACCCCTACTTTTGGGTGATTTCCACCTCAACAAATAACCGTTTTGTATAGTAAAATAGTGTGTGCAAGATCCTAGAATGAGAGTAAACAATCTAGAGAAACCCTAAAGAGTAAACCCTAATTGCTTGTAATTGACAAAGTAAATGCTCTAAATCAATGATGCAAAGTGATATAAAGCATGAATATAAATCAAATTGATTTAATGAAGCTCCTACAAAGACATAGAAACAACATGAAATCATACCCAACCCCAAGGGAGAGGTACAAACTAATCTTCAATCGATGATCTCCTATTGCTTTCCTATATCTTCAAAAGCCCCCAAATGATGAAATAATGTTTGATGAATGCTTGATAGGTGTTTTTTAATGTTGTGGAAGACTTCAAAGATCTTCTCTTTCGCTACATAGAAGGTTCTTGTAATCGCTAGCCCTTAGCCAAAAACTTCCAGATTTGATTCCTTAGATTCCATTAAATGAAGAAAGAGAGATTTTATGTATGAAACCATAGATCTTAATTTAATCTTTAGGCCGACCTAGGATTTGAATTTACCTCCAATATTTTGGGGTTAAACATTATAATATCATAGAATTGTGCTCCCAAAATTTTGGGAAAAATATCAGGGACCGTGTTGCACTTGCACACGGTCCGAACAACTTTTCACCAAATTTTTAGGGCCATTAGATATGATGATATTAGAGAAGATCCCAAAGTTATAGTTGATTCTGAGACGTTTTGATATGCAAAATCAGGCTTTAAAGATCAAAATAGGACATAATTAGGGTTTATGATTTAATGATTAATTGAAGGAATAAATTGAAAAGGGGCATACTTAAGGTAAAGAGCCAAACTTTATGATGTGTGAAGTGATGAAATATGGATTTAGAATTAATTAAATTGATTAATTAAATACTTAAAGGAGATTAGAAATGCAGGATGCAAAACACACTAAGGCAGGTGCTAACCCAAGTGTGGAATTGTACCACTCTAGCAAGGGTGTATAATTTACAATGCTACAATATGTATATATACATGTACATACATGTATACACATGTACATGTATATGCATGTATATATGTATGCATGTATATATGTATATATTTACATACATATATATACATACATACATATATATACATGTGTATATATATACATGTACATATATGCATGTATATATATACATATTTGAATATATATACATATTTGTATATATATACATGTATATATGTGTACATGTATATATACATGCATATATGTACATGTATGTATGTATGTATGTGTGTGTGTGTATAGATACATATATACATAAATGTACATATATATGTATATATACATATATATAAACTATTTTAGATTAGAGAAAATTTGAAGTTGAAAAAAAAAAAAACCTCTTTAATTAACAAACCACATAGACCAACTAAGTAGTCTAACATAAGTGTGATCCAACTGCCAAGACTTTGGAAATAGCCAACGTTTTAGTTATATGCATATATGTATATATACATGTACATATATATACATGATGTGTGTATGTATGTATGTATGTATGTATGTAGATGTATATAGAGATATATGTGTGTGTGTGTGTATCTGTGTGTGTGTGTGTGTGTGTGTGTATGTGTGTGTGTGTGTGTATGTATGTATGTACATACATACATACATATACATATGTATGTATATACGTACATACATACATACATACATGCATATACATACACATAAATATATATATACATATACATATATATATATATGCATACATATATGTATATATTACATAGATATATATGTATACATAGATATGTATGTATATATACATATATATACATATATGTGTGTGTGTATATATATGTATATATATATATTTGTGTGTGTATATATGTACATACATACATACATACATACATACATACATACATATATACATACACATACATATATACATATATATACATATGTATTTATGCATATACATATGTATGTATATACATACATATATATATGCATAAATACATATGTATATATATGTATATATGTATGTGTATGTATATATGTATGTATATATATGTATATGTATGTATGTGTATATATGTATATGTATGTATATATATATGTATATGTATGTATATAGATATATATGTATATGTATATATATATATATATGTATATATATATATATATATATGTATATGTATGTATATGTATATATGTATATGTGTGTGTATACACTTAAAAATGGTCTGAAGATAATTAATTAAATAAGCAATTATTTAATTAATCTCCCTTCTTAATTTAATTGAATTCACTAAGCAATTTAATTAAATTCTCCCATTCATCTACCTATAAATAAATCTAAGGATTTATTTAATAGGTTCATTTCATTAATCCCCTTTGATTAATTAATTCAAATTAACTAATTCTTCTCCATCAAAATCATTTCTTCTAATCCTCTAATTAATTAAAACAAATCAATTATGAGTTGTTGAAATTAATTAGCCTTTTCTTATTATTTGAAATTTTAAATTCAAATTCTACTAACTTTTAACCACCTAACCCAACCATTCCTAAACCTAACACATTCCATTTACCCACATGTCCCCTTTCCTTTGACACTTTGCCCTCTCACGAGCAAAGCTTTGTGACACTTGTCACTAAGTGTTCCCTTTCATCTAACCTCTTCTAGAATCTTTGTGACACTTGTCATCCAACCTCTTCTAGAAGCTTCTTGATACTTGTCACCATGGAGATGACATTGTCCCCTTTCATCCAACCCCTTCTCCTACCAACCTCCAATTGTCCCCTTTAATCCAACCTCTTTGCCAATCACCTCCAATTTAACCATTGATATCTTCAGACTTAATCTTGACCATTGATTCCTGCCACCTCACCCCTAGCCTTGGAAATCCTATAAATAGATCCCATTTTGGAGTTCAAAGGACCCTCAATTGATCCCAAATCCCATCTCATTCTTCATCTCATGCATTGTTACTATAGGCATCTAGCTTCTAGTTTATCATTTTAGCAATGTTATCATGTTGAATTTTAGCTTAAATCTTATCTTATTTCATAGCAATATCATAGAATCGTATAGCTTAAATCATTATCTCATCTAGATCATGCATCTTCATCATTTAAATCCTCCATTTAAGTGTAGTCAGGTCACTGGAATTTGCATAACCAGATCTGAGAGCAAAATTAATACTCGCATTTATTAGGAGGCAATAGATCGATTAGCTATGGTTTTATCTTTCATTGATTAATTTTCTAACCATTGCTTATAATGATTTATTGAGTGTTTTGTGTTGCAGCTGCAGGTATTACAAGTACACACTTCACAGGCACGACATTTTGGCGCCCACCATGGGGTTGGAGCCTCACATATATCTTTCTAATATCCTATCTAGTTCTGGCAAATACAAATTTAACTCATTTGTAATCCAAATTCACGCCTATCCTAACTCTTTTCTACAGAACGATTGTCAAAGATACGCTTGTCAAAGACCAAATTCAAAACAAATCAATGACTACTAATGGATCTATTTTGCAGGTTGCCTAAAAGAATTCAACAAAACTTTGTGTATTCCTTAAATTTTTTTTAGACACACTTGATTTTGGCAAAAAATGAACAATCATGTATGTTGTGTTTTTGATGATAGGCAAGTATGCTCTCACCTTTCTCAGGTGATCAGAAAGCTAGACTCATCTTTTGCTTTCATTAGTGCATATATTTAGCAGGCCTGCCCTCCTGAGGAGCTAAAAACTCTTAAAGCCATTGCGACCGGTGTGAGGGGAACAACCTAAGTGGGAACAACTAACCCCAAGTAATCCAACCCACTATAAAATAAATATGATTTGATGAAAATCAGGTCATCGACACTACTCGAGAATAGATCTCCTCCGTACCTTCGAGTATATCAAACCTTGGTTTTCAAGTCTGGGAGACCTATTAATTGAGTTTATACCTTGACATGCAGAACGAATCCCTTACTAGTGCCAGTTAAAACAGAAGCTACTCGATTCACCTCCGAAAGGGTGATAATCTTTGTGCAAGAGAGATAGTAACTCTCCCAAGACACTTGCCATATCGTGTCCCCATTAGCGTTTGGAGTCAGATAATACGGCGTTGAGAATCCATTGCGTGATGCTCAGTGATCGTATTCTGATTAGCTATTGGGTGTGTACCTAAGTCAACAAGGAAAGGTTTTCATTCTCAGCCAATTTCCTTAGGGTTTCGCATACTTGGAGTCACTTATCATATCATGTGTTTGTTGTGTATTCATCCCTAATTGAAAAAAAATAGACATCTAAAATTGGAAAACATAAGCAAAACATCAAAATTCACTAATCAAAATTTGAACAAACAAATATTTTTATCTCTGCTTTGTTGTCTATCGTACGAGTCAGGTTCTCTAACGTATGGATTAGTCTTTTGTCGTATGGCCTAGCAAAATGTGTCGTACGAGGAATTTGTTTTGTCGTATGGTTCATGAACTATTGACGAACGAGTCTTTGTTTTTATCAGTCTAGAGCTGTTACTTTGCATGACTTTTTCAGGTCTATCATTCTACTTGATCAATTTTTAGTATTCATAAACATCTGTTATCTGTCATTTGATGCTTAAATTGTCTTCTGGGTTTGCTTGGTCAAGTTATCATCTGTCAAAATCAGACTTTAGAACATATACACCTCAATATTTTCAAGTGTTCACCCTCAACAAGTTCAAAATCTAAACATCTTAAAGTGCATTATCACCCTCTTTGGTAAACTGATCACTCAAACATAGTTTCTCATCAGGATCTATCATCCTCAATCACAAAACTGAAACATTTGGTTAGGATAATCTCATCCCACATCGTAGGATATATCATTCCTACTGGACTTGGTTCTTATCAAATCATCACCATTGCACTCCTAAACCGAAGATCGAAAAACTTACAAACATTTAAACACCTGAATCATCTTTACATGTCCTATCATTCTAGCATATCTACATTGACCATTGATCACTTATCAAAACAACTTTTAGACAATCAAACCCCTGAAATGGAAACATAAATATTTGAAATAGCTGAAAACGATATCAACATGACATACCAAAGCAAAATACAAGTAACAAGTCAACATATCAAAGCAATCAAACAAGTTCAAAATCAAAATCCAACTATGTTAAAACCTCACAAGGATTAAAATACATCTCAAAAGAAAGATGGCTCTTTTATGCAACTCTTAAAAAGATCCCTAAAGGGCTTGGCTAAAGAAGATCAAAATCGTGCACCTATGTCTAGCAATGGTTCATCCCCCTATAAACAAATTGACTCTCCAAAGGCATCTATTCCTACACCTCCTGAAAGCTTGCAAGAATCTTCCATAGCATCATCACCAAAGAATATATCCAAAGATGAAGTTCCCCAAGGGATATCCATAATTGCCATCAAACCTATTTCAGAGGATCATATTTAAAGCCCATCTCCTTCATATCCAAGCATTAATTCATTGCAGCATCCCAATAACGCTCCCTTGCAAATTTAAGTCCTCATTCATAGAACGCTTGTTAAACGTGTCTTGATAGATGGGGGAGTTGGCTTGAACATATGCTCTTTGAGTCTTGTCTGTGCCCTAGGTTATTCAGAAGATACAGTTGATCCCCAGAAAAAGATAAAAATCAAAGCCTCTAGTGAGGAAGAACATTACTCTAAAGGAATTGTGGTATTACCCCTCAGAGTGGGACCTTTACAAAAAGACACAACATTCCAAGTTCTAGACTTGGACCTACCATACAACATACTCTTGGGGAGACCATGGATTCAGAACATACAAGCTATTACATCAACATGTCATCAGTGCTTAAAATTACCATACAATGGACATGAAATCACAATATCAGTAGACTCAAATCCATTGCAATGTTGTAATAATCTGAGATCAACTCAAGAGGTCATGGTTTCATATAATAGAGAAGCAGCATATTCAAGCACACAATCCAAGGAACAATCGTTTGCATTAGTTTTGTCAAACATGGAAGAACAAATGCAGCTAAAAGATCAAGGGAACGGAGAATATTTGCTATCATGGAAAAACAAACAAGAGCAACTTCAAATTGAAAGGGAAGAAGAAGCAAATATAGTAGTCGATGTAGTTCACACGTATGCAGAACAAATGGTAGGAACTAGACCACTTGAATCAGAATCACATTTGGCTGACATGGACTTAACCAAGGACGATCAAGAGCTACTTGCAAGAGGTCATTCTGATGAGGGTATCGTTCTAAACATGGAAATACATACTGAAAACTCTGACATCTCTATCATGACCCCTAATATCTTTGACATAATTCAACATGAGAACCCTTTATCCTTAATCCCTCCCGAACCTATGGACTTGGAAAATGAAGGACACAGTGCCATTGATACCTTTCCTAATGACCAGGCCATATCTGTATATCTTAATGAAATTGAACCCACAACAACTTTCACCAGGATTCCGCTAATGTATCTTCCAGTCAAGTGGGTGTTGTTACTCCTAGTTGCAAAATTAAAAATCAAGAAAACAATATCAAGTCTAATGCTGAAAACCATTCATTGGCAACATTAGATCGAGAAAAAGTAAAAACAAAGGACGCATCTAATGGTGAAAACCTCCTCGAGGCGCCGGAAGATGGGAGATTTGACGCCTTACCTAAATTTTATCAAGAGAAGTCATTTATACTGATAAAACCAGTAGAGGCAATTACCATTGACATAATTGATCTACATCCAGCAATCTCTTTATCAAAACTAGCAAGGCAAAAATACTTGGAACCCTTCAAAAGGAGGCAAATCAGTTTTACCTAGTCATATACAAACATTCCAAGGTTCAATCCATATCTTACAATACATCACCCAAATATCAGTCTGGGAGCAAGCATCAATAATGGTTCATATACACAACATGGATCAGGAGCAGATATTATATTAATTACACCACAAGGTCATACAATCCCAAAAGCATACAAATTAAGATTTCCATGCACCAACAACACAGCAGAATATGAAGCTTTGGTTACAGGTATCAAAATGGCTATAGAATGGAACATTACACAACTACAAGTCTTTGGAGACTCTAAGCTCATCATTAATCAAATCAATGATGATTATCAAACAAAGGATGAAAAATTGATGCCTTACATAAAGATGGTTGATGATATCAAGAAATAATTTGTAGAAATAACTTTTGAGCAGATTCCAAGAAATGATAACAAAGCAGCAGACGTCATGGCTACACTTGCTTCTCTCCTTCAAACACAAGAAAATCAACAGCATTATGAATTCTTGGTGGAAGAGTTGTTTTACCCTACTCATAATTGTCCTAATTTCTAAACTATCTATCACCTTGTGGGTCAGGATTCCTCCCACTACGGTCAAACTTACACATACCTAAAAGATAACACACTACCCCCCTGACTTATCAAAAAATTAAAAGAGAAACTTTATTCGCCAATACTCCCATTTTACTCTCATCGCAGATACCCTGTTTGAACGAGGTCTAGATGGTACTCTCTTAAGATATCTCAAACAAGAAGAATCTAAGAAGGCCTTACATGAAGTCCATAACGACATTTGTGGCACTCATTCAAGTGGTCTTACCCTTTCGAAAAAACTCATACACTTGGGATATTATTGGCTGACAATGGAACGAGATTCTTTTTAGATAGCGAGAACATACAAACAATGTTAGATCCATGGGAATTTGATTCATGCACCAGCACAAGAACTTCATGCTTTAGCAACATCTTGGCCTTTTTGTCAATGGGGTATTGATCAAGTAGGAAAGATAAATCCTTCTTCATCAAATGGTCACAAATTCATCCTTGTAGCTACATAATATTTTACAAAATGGATTGAGGCAGTACCTCTCATAAATATCACAGGAAAACAAATTGCAGCATTTATCTTGAACCATTCAAAAATCAGGATGTACAAGAGCTCTGTGAGAAGTTCAAAATCCAACATAGATTTTCCACACCCTATTATCCACAAGGGAATGGACAGGTAGAAGCATCAAACAAAACTATTTTGAAAATCCTTAAGAAGACAGTGAATGATGCTGGAAGAGATTGGCATATACAATTGAACCCTGCTCTCTGGGCCTACCGTACCAGTATCCGCACACCGATGGGTGCCACATCTTTCTCTCTTGTATACAGATCAGAAGCCATATTGCCAATCAAAGTAGAGATACCCTCTCTACATGTATCACTAAAAGGACTTATCCCAAATGAAGAACAACGAGTATCTAGATTGCAAGAGTTAGAACTGATCCATGAACGAAGACAAAATGCCTTTGATCATCTAAAGGTATATCAGCAAAGAATGTGCCGGAGCTATAATCACAAGGTCAAACCATGAATTTTTCAAGTGGGAGAACTAGTACTAAAGGAAAATCCAAGAAATCAAGTAGAGCGAGAAAAGAAAGGAAAATTTGAACTGAACTAGTTAGGTCTATTTGTGGTCACAACAATATTTGGGTCAGGAGCATATCAGCTATCAACACAAGATGGGGATCAACTCAAGGAACCTATCAATAGCATGCATCTGAAGAAGTTTTATATCTAAAAAATCAAAATCCAAAAACAGTGAAAAAACAAACAAAAATCAAAAACAGTGAAAAATAAAAAAAAATAAAAAAATAGTGAAAAAAACAAACAAACAAAAAAAAAATAGTGAAAAATCAAAAAAAAAAAAAAAATCAAATATGAGAAAAAGTGCAATAAAAACAGACGGTGAAAACCTGGCAAACAGGCGCTATTTGTCCGCTAGCTCTTCCATCTATTAGTTCATGCATCTTCCTACTTGCATTCATTCATTTTCCATCAGCGCTGATCATCATAAATCCTTTGTACATATGCAAACATCGTAGGTGGCTTCTTGCCATGGTTTGGATCATTGGATATATCATAACAACTTTGTTTCTAGGCTTGGGGCAAAATCCTACACCTAGCTGGGGGCAAACTCTTGATCATTTTGAGCTAAATCAAACAAGTAGAACAACAGTTAGACAACTCTTATCAAGCGAAAAATGAGACACATCCAACGTTGAACACGAGATCAAACTATCAATTATCAAGCAATCATGAAGTCAATCTAAGCACATCACACACTTTTCAGTGGATAATATCTTTTTGGATAATGATTGTAACATGATTGTTCAACTTTTCTATATTGTTTTTCGCTATCATGATTTCTGAGTGACTTTAGGATGTCTTTGACTAGAGGAACAAGGAAGGAACATGATATTTTTCTTGTTTGCTGTCTGAAAATTAATCATTAATATCTGCAAATTTGTCTCAGGACATGATCATCGGAGTATCATTGAAGACATTTCTGATTTGGGTATTGAAATGATTAATACTACCTATTTTACGCAAGCAACACTCAGGTCATCTCAGTTCAATTATACCTGATGCTTGTGCTAGCTTGCTATATCAAAATCCAGCTAAGAAGTGCTTAGGTCATCATGGTTTAATTATACCATCGATGTTTGCACTCACTTCCCACATTTCAAAAGCTCAATGATGACAAAAATGCAAAATAATCCAGTGATTGGTCTGGTCGTAGCTTTGCATTTTAGCTTGCATTTCATTCTTGCATGGGATCCCACATGCTCCTTTTATCCAAGGCTAAATATATCACAGGAATCAGCAAGGTATCATCACAAGTGTATACACAATCAGAATGATGACTCATCTCTCTCATGATGTTGTCAACCCAGCCCAAATCTTATGTTATCCCCTCAACAGAACTACCATCAGCATATCTAATTGGTCCTACACCTGATATCAACAAACTGTCAGTTGTTTATCTAATCAATCTTATCAATTATGTCAATCGATTACATCTAATCTATTTGATTATGTCTTATACAGGATGTATCCTTCCTAAAATCAGATGTTCCGATCTAGTCTTATACAAGATGTATCCTTCCTGAAACCAGATGCTTTGATCAGCGTTGTCTTATACAGGATGTATCCTTCCTGAAACCAGACTAAATCTCAATCAATCTTATCATATCAAATCAAGCTTTATCAATCAATCAGAATTGTATCATCGAGATCAAAGAACGCGCATTTTCATCAATCAACATTCCAGAAATCAAATCAATTCTAATCGGGACATCAATCTTGTAAATCTCAATTAATCTCCCAAGGGGGCATCATCATACCGCAATCTATCAATCAAGAGCTAGGGCATCCTATCAAATCAATATCATCATCAAAAGGAAATTATTCTTTGAATCAACGCATCATCACACCTCGCATCAAAGAGGGGTAAAATGTATACACCTAAAAATGGTCTGAAGATAATTAATTAATTAATCTCCCTTCCTAATTTAATTAAATTCTCTCATTCAT